>NW_028126341.1:0-600000 GCF_965194825.1 Balaenoptera physalus | reverse complement strand
AATTCTTCTTCCTGATGGGAAAATAGAGTGACCTGTGCCTGTCCCAACACCAAGAGCTAGTCTCTCATTGGTTCCCCGTCTTCCCGTTCATCCTCAGGACAAATTGCAACCTGTATGGAACAGGAGGTTAAAGGTGCTGATGCTCCAAGTAGGGAGATTGCTAGTAAAGTGGCTGGAATGGCGAACCCGAGCACAAGGAGATGAGAAATGAGGTGCGTTTTAGAAACCTTTCCCCATCACACGGTGTACCATCTTCTGGGTTTCTCATGCATGTTTTCGATGTAGGAAGATGCCCTTGAACCTGGAGATTTGGGACCCATGCGATTGGTAGCACGCAGTATTACTTTAAAGGGTCTGCGTTTGCTCACCCAACCTCACCAAACCTCTCAGCCCCAAGAGTGTCCACCCTTATGTCTCATCCAGCTGTGGGTCTAGATATGGTCAATCCAGGTTGCATCACAGCCCCTGAACGAATTGTGTAAGAATTTCTCTCTCTTTCCCTGTCTTTGTTTCATGGGTTTTTAAAAGTAATTTATTTTTATAATGGGGTTTAGCTGCTTTTCACGGCTGTGTTTATGCCTCTTTACACCCACTTGACACACTAACAGAGAGATATCAATACATAGGTTTTAAGATTATTACTAGTCAGATATATTCTTGTGCGGTGAATCGGGCGTGTTGAGTCCAGTTCTCTGAGCAAGGAGTAGGTCTTGTCTATTACATATTGGGTTTATGGAACGGTATCTGAGCTAATTTGAAACTCTTGTTTTATGTATCACCCCACCTCACCTTTCCCGTTAAGCAGCCATAGTGTGTTTTCTGCATGTGTGACTCTGTTCTGTTTTGTAATTCAGTTCAAGTGTAACGGTTTTTACATTCCCACTATAAGTGACACCTTATGAGAAGTGTCCTTTTCTGTGTGACTTATTTCACTTAGAATCGTCTTACCTAAATCCACTCATCATGCTGCTACTAGCCTTATGACATTGATTTCATGGCTGAGTGATATTCCATTGTACATAAGGACCACAACTTTTTTATCCATTTTTCGCTTTCCTGGGATATTTAAGGTGGAATGAAGTAGAGGTCCTTGTCAACAGAGCAGCCCTAAACTTTGGGGTGCTAGTGTCTTGCTGATTTTCAATTTTCCCTCTTTATCCCCCCATGCGTGGAAGTGCCCTATGCTCTCTAAGCTGTGTTTTTTAGATGTTTCAGGACACAACGTACACTTCTCCAGAGTGGCTGTTGGCAATTTACATCCCGCCCATCAGTGTAGCAAGGCTCCCATTTCTCCATGGCCTGTCCTGCATTTCTGGTTTTGACACTTTTTTCAGCATGGCCCTTTTGACCGATGGGAAGCGAGACTTCTTTGTAGCGCTGATTTGCCTTTCCAGGTTGCTTGGTTGGCCAAAAAGGGCGTATGCGTTTTTTCCTGAATATATTCAGGAAAAAACGCATACGCCCTTTTTGGCCAAGGGCATCATTGTCAACGTTTTGCCGCTTTTCATGTGCTTTAAAGGGGATTCGAATCTACCTCCTGAAATCTGTTTCCTGCAATTCTGCCTTGATTTCAAATCCTCTTCTTTGCCTTCCCTCAATATATTTGTGGACGAGAGTTATCATTTATAACTCTGCAGGTTTGTGAATTGCAGTGCCCTGAAGCTCCATTTTACAAGTCGCTTTTTTGGGAGCTGGCCGCAAAAGCGCAGGATGGCTTCAGGCCCTGTTCTGGTTCCGGGGGGCAGGCTGAGCCTGTGGTTAATTCTTCTTCCTGATGGGAAAATAGAGTGACCTGTGCCTGTCCCAACACCAAGAGCTAGTCTCTCATTGGTTCCCCGCCTTCCCGTTCATCCTCAGGACAAATTGCAACCTGTACGGAACAGGAGGTTAAAGGTGCTGAGGCTCCAAGTAGGGAGATTGCTAGTAAAGTGGCTGGAATGGCGAACCCGAGCACAAGGAGATGAGAAATGAGGTGCGTTTTAGAAACCTTTCCCCATCACACGGTGTACCATCTTCTGGGTTTCTCATGCATGGTTTCGATGTAGGAAGTTGCCCTTAAACCTGGAGATTTGGGACCCATGCGATGGGTAGCACGCAGTATTACTTTAAAGGGTCTGCGTTTGCTCACCCAACCTCACCAAACCTCTCAGCCCCAAGAGTGTCCACCCTTATGTCTCATCCAGCTGTGGGTCTAGATATGGTCAATCCAGGTTGCATCACAGCCCCTGAACGAATTGTGTAAGAATTTCTCTCTCTTTCCCTGTCTTTGTTTCATGGGTTTTTAAAAGTAATTTATTTTTATAATGGGGTTTAGCTGCTTTTCACGGCTGTGTTTATGCCGCTTTACACCCACTTGACACACTAACAGAGAGATATCAATACATAGGTTTTAAGATTATTACTAGTCAGATATATTCATGTGCGGTGAATCGGGTGTGTTGAGTCCAGTTCTCTGAGCAAGGAGTAGGTCTTGTCTATTACATATTGGGTTTATGGAACGGTATCTGAGCTAATTTGAAACTCTTGTTTTATGTATCACCCCACCTCACCTTTCCCGTTAAGCAGCCATAGTGTGTTTTCTGCATGTGTGACTCTGTTCTGTTTTGTAATTCAGTTCAAGTGTAACGGTTTTTACATTCCCTCTATAAGTGACACCTTATGAGAAGTGTCCTTTTCTGTGTGACTTATTTCACTTAGAATCGTCTTACCTAAATCCAATCATCATGCTGCTACTAGCCTTATGACATTGATTTCATGGCTGAGTGATATTCCATTGTACATAAGGACCACAACTTTTTTATCCATTTTTCGCTTTCCTGGGATATTTAAGGTGGAATGAAGTGGAGGTCCTTGTCAACAGAGCAGCCCTAAACTTTGGGGTGCTTGTGTCTTGCTGATTTTCAATTTTCCCACTTTATCCCCCCATGCGTGGAAGTGCCCTATGCTCTCTAAGCTGTGTTTTTTAGATGTTTCAGGACACACCGTACACTTCTCCAGAGTGGCTGTTGGCAATTTACATCCCGCCCATCAGTGTAGCAAGGCTCCCATTTCTCCATGGCCTGTCCTGCATTTCTGGTTTTGACACTTTTTTCAGCATGGCCCTTTTGACCGATGGGAAGCGAGACTTCTTTGTAGCGCTGATTTTCCTTTCCAGGTTGCTTGGTTGGCCAAAAAGGGCGTATGCGTTTTTTCCTGAATATATTCAGGAAAAAACGCATACGCCCTTTTTGGCCAAGGGCATCATTGTCAACGTTTTGCCGCTTTTCATGTGCTTTAGAGGCGATTCGAATCTACCTCCTGAAATCTGTTTCCTGCAATTCTGCCTTGATTTAAATTCCTCGTCTTTGCCTTCCCTCAATATATTTGTGGACGAGAGTTATCATTTATAACTGTGCAGGTTTGTGAATTGCAGTGCCCTGAAGCTCCATTTTACAACTCGCTTTTTCGGGAGCTGGCCGCAAAAGCGCAGGATGGCTTCAGGCCCTGTTCTGGTTCCGGGGGGCAGGCTGAGCCTGTGGTTAATTCTTCTTCCTGATGGGAAAATAGAGTGACCTGTGCCTGTCCCAACACCAAGAGCTAGTCTCTCATTGGTTCCCCGTCTTCCCGTTCATCCTCAGGACAAATTGCAACCTGTACGGAACAGGAGGTTAAAGCTGCTGAGGCTCCAAGTAGGGAGATTGCTAGTAAAGTGGCTGGAATGGCGAACCCGAGCACAAGGAGATGAGAAATGAGGTGCGTTTTAGAAACCTTTCCCCATCACACGGTGTACCATCTTCTGGGTTTCTCATGCATGTTTTCGATGTAGGAAGATGCCCTTGAACCTGGAGATTTGGGACCCATGCGATGGGTAGCACGCAGTATTACTTTAAAGGGTCTGCGTTTGCTCACCCAACCTCACCAAACCTCTCAGCCCCAAGAGTGTCCACCCTTATGTCTCATCCAGCTGTGGGTCTAGATATGGTCAATCCAGGTTGCATCACAGCCCCTGAACGAATTGTGTAAGAATTTCTCTCTCTTTCCCTGTCTTTGTTTCATGGGTTTTTAAAAGTAATTTATTTTTATAATGGGGTTTAGCTGCTTTTCACGGCTGTGTTTATGCCGCTTTACACCCACTTGACACACTAACAGAGAGATATCAATACATAGGTTTTAAGATTATTACTAGTCAGATATATTCATGTGCGGTGAATCGGGCGTGTTGAGTCCAGTTCTCTGAGCAAGGAGTAGGTCTTGTCTATTACATTTTGGGTTTATGGAACGGTATCTGAGCTAATTTGAAACTCTTGTTTTATGTATCACCCCACCTCACCTTTCCCGTTAAGCAGCCATAGTGTGTTTTCTGCATGTGTGACTCTGTTCTGTTTTGTAATTCAGTTCAAGTGTAACGGTTTTTACATTCCCACTATAAGTGACACCTTATGAGAAGTGTCCTTTTCTGTGTGACTTATTTCACTTAGAATCGTCTTACCTAAATCCACTCATCATGCTGCTACTAGCCTTATGACATTGATTTCATGGCTGAGTGATATTCCATTGTACATAAGGACCACAACTTTTTTATCCATTTTTCGCTTTCCTGGGATATTTAAGGTGGAATGAAGTGGAGGTCCTTGTCAACAGAGCAGCCCTAAACTTTGGGGTGCTTGTGTCTTGCTGATTTTCAATTTTCCCACTTTATCCCCCCATGCGTGGAAGTGCCCTATGCTCTCTAAGCTGTGTTTTTTAGATGTTTCAGGACACACCGTACACTTCTCCAGAGTGGCTGTTGGCAATTTACATCCCGCCCATCAGTGTAGCAAGGCTCCCATTTCTCCATGGCCTGTCCTGCATTTCTGGTTTTGACACTTTTTTCAGCATGGCCCTTTTGACCGATGGGAAGCGAGACTTCTTTGTAGCGCTGATTTTCCTTTCCAGGTTGCTTGGTTGGCCAAAAAGGGCGTATGCGTTTTTTCCTGAATATATTCAGGAAAAAACGCATACGCCCTTTTTGGCCAAGGGCATCATTGTCAACGTTTTGCCGCTTTTCATGTGCTTTAGAGGCGATTCGAATCTACCTCCTGAAATCTGTTTCCTGCAATTCTGCCTTGATTTAAATTCCTCGTCTTTGCCTTCCCTCAATATATTTGTGGACGAGAGTTATCATTTATAACTGTGCAGGTTTGTGAATTGCAGTGCCCTGAAGCTCCATTTTACAACTCGCTTTTTCGGGAGCTGGCCGCAAAAGCGCAGGATGGCTTCAGGCCCTGTTCTGGTTCCGGGGGGCAGGCTGAGCCTGTGGTTAATTCTTCTTCCTGATGGGAAAATAGAGTGACCTGTGCCTGTCCCAACACCAAGAGCTAGTCTCTCATTGGTTCCCCGTCTTCCCGTTCATCCTCAGGACAAATTGCAACCTGTACGGAACAGGAGGTTAAAGCTGCTGAGGCTCCAAGTAGGGAGATTGCTAGTAAAGTGGCTGGAATGGCGAACCCGAGCACAAGGAGATGAGAAATGAGGTGCGTTTTAGAAACCTTTCCCCATCACACGGTGTACCATCTTCTGGGTTTCTCATGCATGTTTTCGATGTAGGAAGATGCCCTTGAACCTGGAGATTTGGGACCCATGCGATGGGTAGCACGCAGTATTACTTTAAAGGGTCTGCGTTTGCTCACCCAACCTCACCAAACCTCTCAGCCCCAAGAGTGTCCACCCTTATGTCTCATCCAGCTGTGGGTCTAGATATGGTCAATCCAGGTTGCATCACAGCCCCTGAACGAATTGTGTAAGAATTTCTCTCTCTTTCCCTGTCTTTGTTTCATGGGTTTTTAAAAGTAATTTATTTTTATAATGGGGTTTAGCTGCTTTTCACGGCTGTGTTTATGCCGCTTTACACCCACTTGACACACTAACAGAGAGATATCAATACATAGGTTTTAAGATTATTACTAGTCAGATATATTCATGTGCGGTGAATCGGGCGTGTTGAGTCCAGTTCTCTGAGCAAGGAGTAGGTCTTGTCTATTACATTTTGGGTTTATGGAACGGTATCTGAGCTAATTTGAAACTCTTGTTTTATGTATCACCCCACCTCACCTTTCCCGTTAAGCAGCCATAGTGTGTTTTCTGCATGTGTGACTCTGTTCTGTTTTGTAATTCAGTTCAAGTGTAACGGTTTTTACATTCCCACTATAAGTGACACCTTATGAGAAGTGTCCTTTTCTGTGTGACTTATTTCACTTAGAATCGTCTTACCTAAATCCACTCATCATGCTGCTACTAGCCTTATGACATTGATTTCATGGCTGAGTGATATTCCATTGTACATAAGGACCACAACTTTTTTATCCATTTTTCGCTTTCCTGGGATATTTAAGGTGGAATGAAGTGGAGGTCCTTGTCAACAGAGCAGCCCTAAACTTTGGGGTGCTTGTGTCTTGCTGATTTTCAATTTTCCCACTTTATCCCCCCATGCGTGGAAGTGCCCTATGCTCTCTAAGCTGTGTTTTTTAGATGTTTCAGGACACACCGTACACTTCTCCAGAGTGGCTGTTGGCAATTTACATCCCGCCCATCAGTGTAGCAAGGCTCCCATTTCTCCATGGCCTGTCCTGCATTTCTGGTTTTGACACTTTTTTCAGCATGGCCCTTTTGACCGATGGGAAGCGAGACTTCTTTGTAGCGCTGATTTGCCTTTCCAGGTTGCTTGGTTGGCCAAAAAGGGCGTATGCGTTTTTTCCTGAATATATTCAGGAAAAAACGCATACGCCCTTTTTGGCCAAGGGCATCATTGTCAACGTTTTGCCGCTTTTCATGTGCTTTAGAGGCGATTCGAATCTACCTCCTGAAATCTGTTTCCTGCAATTCTGCCTTGATTTAAATTCCTCGTCTTTGCCTTCCCTCAATATATTTGTGGACGAGAGTTATCATTTATAACTGTGCAGGTTTGTGAATTGCAGTGCCCTGAAGCTCCATTTTACAACTCGCTTTTTCGGGAGCTGGCCGCAAAAGCGCAGGATGGCTTCAGGCCCTGTTCTGGTTCCGGGGGGCAGGCTGAGCCTGTGGTTAATTCTTCTTCCTGATGGGAAAATAGAGTGACCTGTGCCTGTCCCAACACCAAGAGCTAGTCTCTCATTGGTTCCCCGTCTTCCCGTTCATCCTCAGGACAAATTGCAACCTGTACGGAACAGGAGGTTAAAGCTGCTGAGGCTCCAAGTAGGGAGATTGCTAGTAAAGTGGCTGGAATGGCGAACCCGAGCACAAGGAGATGAGAAATGAGGTGCGTTTTAGAAACCTTTCCCCATCACACGGTGTACCATCTTCTGGGTTTCTCATGCATGTTTTCGATGTAGGAAGATGCCCTTGAACCTGGAGATTTGGGACCCATGCGATGGGTAGCACGCAGTATTACTTTAAAGGGTCTGCGTTTGCTCACCCAACCTCACCAAACCTCTCAGCCCCAAGAGTGTCCACCCTTATGTCTCATCCAGCTGTGGGTCTAGATATGGTCAATCCAGGTTGCATCACAGCCCCTGAACGAATTGTGTAAGAATTTCTCTCTCTTTCCCTGTCTTTGTTTCATGGGTTTTTAAAAGTAATTTATTTTTATAATGGGGTTTAGCTGCTTTTCACGGCTGTGTTTATGCCGCTTTACACCCACTTGACACACTAACAGAGAGATATCAATACATAGGTTTTAAGATTATTACTAGTCAGATATATTCTTGTGCGGTGAATCGGGCGTGTTGAGTCCAGTTCTCTGAGCAAGGAGTAGGTCTTGTCTATTACATATTGGGTTTATGGAACGGTATCTGAGCTAATTTGAAACTCTTGTTTTATGTATCACCCCACCTCACCTTTCCCGTTAAGCAGCCATAGTGTGTTTTCTGCATGTGTGACTCTGTTCTGTTTTGTAATTCAGTTCAAGTGTAACGGTTTTTACATTCCCTCTATAAGTGACACCTTATGAGAAGTGTCCTTTTCTGTGTGACTTATTTCACTTAGAATCGTCTTACCTAAATCCAATCATCATGCTGCTACTAGCCTTATGACATTGATTTCATGGCTGAGTGATATTCCATTGTACATAAGGACCACAACTTTTTTATCCATTTTTCGCTTTCCTGGGATATTTAAGGTGGAATGAAGTGGAGGTCCTTGTCAACAGAGCAGCCCTAAACTTTGGGGTGCTTGTGTCTTGCTGATTTTCAATTTTCCCTCTTTATCCCCCCATGCGTGGAAGTGCCCTATGCTCTCTAAGCTGTGTTTTTTAGATGTTTCAGGACACACCGTACACTTCTCCAGAGTGGCTGTTGGCAATTTACATCCCGCCCATCAGTGTAGCAAGGCTCCCATTTCTCCATGGCCTGTCCTGCGTTTCTGGTTTTGACACTTTTTTCAGCATGGCCCTTTTGACCGATGGGAAGCGAGACTTCTTTGTAGCGCTGATTTTCCTTTCCAGGTTGCTTGGTTGGCCAAAAAGGGCGTATGCGTTTTTTCCTGAATATATTCAGGAAAAAACGCATACGCCCTTTTTGGCCAAGGGCATCATTGTCAACGTTTTGCCGCTTTTCATGTGCTTTAGAGGCGATTCGAATCTACCTCCTGAAATCTGTTTCCTGCAATTCTGCCTTGATTTCAAATCCTCTTCTTTGCCTTCCCTCAATATATTTGTGGACGAGAGTTATCATTTATAACTGTGCAGGTTTGTGAATTGCAGTGCCCTGAAGCTCCATTTTACAACTCGCTTTTTCGGGAGCTGGCCGCAAAAGCGCAGGATGGCTTCAGGCCCTGTTCTGGTTCCGGGGGGCAGGCTGAGCCTGTGGTTAATTCTTCTTCCTGATGGGAAAATAGAGTGACCTGTGCCTGTCCCAACACCAAGAGCTAGTCTCTCATTGGTTCCCCGTCTTCCCGTTCATCCTCAGGACAAATTGCAACCTGTACGGAACAGGAGGTTAAAGGTGCTGAGGCTCCAAGTAGGGAGATTGCTAGTAAAGTGGCTGGAATGGCGAACCCGAGCACAAGGAGATGAGAAATGAGGTGCGTTTTAGAAACCTTTCCCCATCACACGGTGTACCATCTTCTGGGTTTCTCATGCATGGTTTCGATGTAGGAAGTTGCCCTTGAACCTGGAGATTTGGGACCCATGCGATGGGTAGCACGCAGTATTACTTTAAAGGGTCTGCGTTTGCTCACCCAACCTCACCAAATCTCTCAGCCCCAAGAGTGTCCACCCTTATGTCTCATCCAGCTGTGGGTCTAGATATGGTCAATCCAGGTTGCATCACAGCCCCTGAACGAATTGTGTAAGAATTTCTCTCTCTTTCCCTGTCTTTGTTTCATGGGTTTTTAAAAGTAATTTATTTTTATAATGGGGTTTAGCTGCTTTTCACGGCTGTGTTTATGCCGCTTTACACCCACTTGACACACTAACAGAGAGATATCAATACATAGGTTTTAAGTTTATTACTAGTCAGATATATTCATGTGCGGTGAATCGGGCGTGTTGAGTCCAGTTCTCTGAGCAAGGAGTAGGTCTTGTCTGTTACATATTGGGTTTATGGAACGGTATCTGAGCTAATTTGAAACTCTTGTTTTATGTATCACCCCACCTCACCTTTCCCGTTAAGCAGCCATAGTGTGTTTTCTGCATGTGTGACTCTGTTCTGTTTTGTAATTCAGTTCAAGTGTAACGGTTTTTACATTCCCACTATAAGTGACACCTTATGAGAAGTGTCCTTTTCTGTGTGACTTATTTCACTTAGAATCGTCTTACCTAAATCCACTCATCATGCTGCTACTAGCCTTATGACATTGATTTCATGGCTGAGTGATATTCCATTGTACATAAGGACCACAACTTTTTTATCCATTTTTCGCTTTCCTGGGATATTTAAGGTGGAATGAAGTGGAGGTCCTTGTCAACAGAGCAGCCCTAAACTTTGGGGTGCTTGTGTCTTGCTGATTTTCAATTTTCCCACTTTATCCCCCCATGCGTGGAAGTGCCCTATGCTCTCTAAGCTGTGTTTTTTAGATGTTTCAGGACACACCGTACACTTCTCCAGAGTGGCTGTTGGCAATTTACATCCCGCCCATCAGTGTAGCAAGGCTCCCATTTCTCCATGGCCTGTCCTGCATTTCTGGTTTTGACACTTTTTTCAGCATGGCCCTTTTGACCGATGGGAAGCGAGACTTCTTTGTAGCGCTGATTTGCCTTTCCAGGTTGCTTGGTTGGCCAAAAAGGGCGTATGCGTTTTTTCCTGAATATATTCAGGAAAAAACGCATACGCCCTTTTTGGCCAAGGGCATCATTGTCAACGTTTTGCTGCTTTTCATGTGCTTTAGAGGCGATTCGAATCTACCTCCTGAAATCTGTTTCCTGCAATTCTGCCTTGATTTCAAATCCTCTTCTTTGCCTTCCCTCAATATATTTGTGGACGAGAGTTATCATTTATAACTCTGCAGGTTTGTGAATTGCAGTGCCCTGAAGCTCGAATTTACAAGTCGCTTTTTTGGGAGCTGGCCGCAAAAGCGCAGGATGGCTTCAAGCCCTGTTCTGGTTCCGCGGGGCAGGCTGAGCCTGTGGTTAATTCTTCTTCCTGATGGGAAAATAGAGTGACCTGTGCCTGTCCCAACACCAAGAGCTAGTCTCTCATTGGTTCCCCGTCTTCCCGTTCATCCTCAGGACAAATTGCAACATGTACGGAACAGGAGGTTAAAGCTGCTGAGGCTCCAAGTAGGGAGATTGCTAGTAAAGTGGCTGGAATGGCGAACCCGAGCACAAGGAGATGAGAAATGAGGTGCGTTTTAGAAACCTTTCCCCATCACACGGTGTACCATCTTCTGGGTTTCTCATGCATGTTTTCGATGTAGGAAGATGCCCTTGAACCTGGAGATTTGGGACCCATGCGATTGGTAGCACGCAGTATTACTTTAAAGGGTCTGCGTTTGCTCACCCAACCTCACCAAACCTCTCAGCCCCAAGAGTGTCCACCCTTATGTCTCATCCAGCTGTGGGTCTAGATATGGTCAATCCAGGTTGCATCACAGCCCCTGAACGAATTGTGTAAGAATTTCTCTCTCTTTCCCTGTCTTTGTTTCATGGGTTTTTAAAAGTAATTTATTTTTATAATGGGGTTTAGCTGCTTTTCACGGCTGTGTTTATGCCGCTTTACACCCACTTGACACACTAACAGAGAGATATCAATACATAGGTTTTAAGATTATTACTAGTCAGATATATTCATGTGCGGTGAATCGGGCGTGTTGAGTCCAGTTCTCTGAGCAAGGAGTAGGTCTTGTCTATTACATATTGGGTTTATGGAACGGTATCTGAGCTAATTTGAAACTCTTGTTTTATGTATCACCCCACCTCACCTTTCCCGTTAAGCAGCCATAGTGTGTTTTCTGCATGTGTGACTCTGTTCTGTTTTGTAATTCAGTTCAAGTGTAACGGTTTTTACATTCCCACTATAAGTGACACCTTATGAGAAGTGTCCTTTTCTGTGTGACTTATTTCACTTAGAATCGTCTTACCTAAATCCACTCATCATGCTGCTACTAGCCTTATGACATTGATTTCATGGCTGAGTGATATTCCATTGTACATAAGGACCACAACTTTTTTATCCATTTTTCGCTTTCCTGGGATATTTAAGGTGGAATGAAGTGGAGGTCCTTGTCAACAGAGCAGCCCTAAACTTTGGGGTGCTAGTGTCTTGCTGATTTTCAATTTTCCCTCTTTATCCCCCCATGCGTGGAAGTGCCCTATGCTCTCTAAGCTGTGTTTTTTAGATGTTTCAGGACACAACGTACACTTCTCCAGAGTGGCTGTTGGCAATTTACATCCCGCCCATCAGTGTAGCAAGGCTCCCATTTCTCCATGGCCTGTCCTGCATTTCTGGTTTTGACACTTTTTTCAGCATGGCCCTTTTGACCGATGGGAAGCGAGACTTCTTTGTAGCGCTGATTTGCCTTTCCAGGTTGCTTGGTTGGCCAAAAAGGGCGTATGCGTTTTTTCCTGAATATATTCAGGAAAAAACGCATACGCCCTTTTTGGCCAAGGGCATCATTGTCAACGTTTTGCCGCTTTTCATGTGCTTTAAAGGGGATTCGAATCTACCTCCTGAAATCTGTTTCCTGCAATTCTGCCTTGATTTCAAATCCTCTTCTTTGCCTTCCCTCAATATATTTGTGGACGAGAGTTATCATTTATAACTCTGCAGGTTTGTGAATTGCAGTGCCCTGAAGCTCCATTTTACAAGTCGCTTTTTTGGGAGCTGGCCGCAAAAGCGCAGGATGGCTTCAGGCCCTGTTCTGGTTCCGGGGGGCAGGCTGAGCCTGTGGTTAATTCTTCTTCCTGATGGGAAAATAGAGTGACCTGTGCCTGTCCCAACACCAAGAGCTAGTCTCTCATTGGTTCCCCACCTTCCCGTTCATCCTCAGGACAAATTGCAACCTGTACGGAACAGGAGGTTAAAGGTGCTGAGGCTCCAAGTAGGGAGATTGCTAGTAAAGTGGCTGGAATGGCGAACCCGAGCACAAGGAGATGAGAAATGAGGTGCGTTTTAGAAACCTTTCCCCATCACACGGTGTACCATCTTCTGGGTTTCTCATGCATGGTTTCGATGTAGGAAGTTGCCCTTAAACCTGGAGATTTGGGACCCATGCGATGGGTAGCACGCAGTATTACTTTAAAGGGTCTGCGTTTGCTCACCCAACCTCACCAAACCTCTCAGCCCCAAGAGTGTCCACCCTTATGTCTCATCCAGCTGTGGGTCTAGATATGGTCAATCCAGGTTGCATCACAGCCCCTGAACGAATTGTGTAAGAATTTCTCTCTCTTTCCCTGTCTTTGTTTCATGGGTTTTTAAAAGTAATTTATTTTTATAATGGGGTTTAGCTGCTTTTCACGGCTGTGTTTAGGCCGCTTTACACCCACTTGACACACTAACAGAGAGATATCAATACATAGGTTTTAAGATTATTACTAGTCAGATATATTCATGTGCGGTGAATCGGGCGTGTTGAGTCCAGTTCTCTGAGCAAGGAGTAGGTCTTGTCTATTACATATTGGGTTTATGGAACGGTATCTGAGCTAATTTGAAACTCTTGTTTTATGTATCACCCCACCTCACCTTTCCCGTTAAGCAGCCATAGTGTGTTTTCTGCATGTGTGACTCTGTTCTGTTTTGTAATTCAGTTCAAGTGTAACGGTTTTTACATTCCCTCTATAAGTGACACCTTATGAGAAGTGTCCTTTTCTGTGTGACTTATTTCACTTAGAATCGTCTTACCTAAATCCAATCATCATGCTGCTACTAGCCTTATGACATTGATTTCATGGCTGAGTGATATTCCATTGTACATAAGGACCACAACTTTTTTATCCATTTTTCGCTTTCCTGGGATATTTAAGGTGGAATGAAGTGGAGGTCCTTGTCAACAGAGCAGCCCTAAACTTTGGGGTGCTTGTGTCTTGCTGATTTTCAATTTTCCCACTTTATCCCCCCATGCGTGGAAGTGCCCTATGCTCTCTAAGCTGTGTTTTTTAGATGTTTCAGGACACACCGTACACTTCTCCAGAGTGGCTGTTGGCAATTTACATCCCGCCCATCAGTGTAGCAAGGCTCCCATTTCTCCATGGCCTGTCCTGCATTTCTGGTTTTGACACTTTTTTCAGCATGGCCCTTTTGACCGATGGGAAGCGAGACTTCTTTGTAGCGCTGATTTTCCTTTCCAGGTTGCTTGGTTGGCCAAAAAGGGCGTATGCGTTTTTTCCTGAATATATTCAGGAAAAAACGCATACGCCCTTTTTGGCCAAGGGCATCATTGTCAACGTTTTGCCGCTTTTCATGTGCTTTAGAGGCGATTCGAATCTACCTCTTGAAATCTGTTTCCTGCAATTCTGCCTTGATTTCAAATCCTCTTCTTTGCCTTCCCTCAATATATTTGTGGACGAGAGTTATCATTTATAACTGTGCAGGTTTGTGAATTGCAGTGCCCTGAAGCTCCATTTTACAACTCGCTTTTTCGGGAGCTGGCCGCAAAAGCGCAGGATGGCTTCAGGCCCTGTTCTGGTTCCGGGGGGCAGGCTGAGCCTGTGGTTAATTCTTCTTCCTGATGGGAAAATAGAGTGACCTGTGCCTGTCCCAACACCAAGAGCTAGTCTCTCATTGGTTCCCCGTCTTCCCGTTCATCCTCAGGACAAATTGCAACCTGTACGGAACAGGAGGTTAAAGGTGCTGAGGCTCCAAGTAGGGAGATTGCTAGTAAAGTGGCTGGAATGGCGAACCCGAGCACAAGGCGATGAGAAATGAGGTGCGTTTTAGAAACCTTTCCCCATCACACGGTGTACCATCTTCTGGGTTTCTCATGCATGGTTTCGATGTAGGAAGTTGCCCTTAAACCTGGAGATTTGGGACCCATGCGATGGGTAGCACGCAGTATTACTTTAAAGGGTCTGCGTTTGCTCACCCAACCTCACCAAACCTCTCAGCCCCAAGAGTGTCCACCCTTATGTCTCATCCAGCTGTGGGTCTAGATATGGTCAATCCAGGTTGCATCACAGCCCCTGAACGAATTGTGTAAGAATTTCTCTCTCTTTCCCTGTCTTTGTTTCATGGGTTTTTAAAAGTAATTTATTTTTATAATGGGGTTTAGCTGCTTTTCACGGCTGTGTTTATGCCGCTTTACACCCACTTGACACACTAACAGAGAGATATCAATACATAGGTTTTAAGATTATTACTAGTCAGATATATTCATGTGCGGTGAATCGGGCGTGTTGAGTCCAGTTCTCTGAGCAAGGAGTAGGTCTTGTCTATTGCATTTTGGGTTTATGGAACGGTATCTGAGCTAATTTGAAACTCTTGTTTTATGTATCACCCCACCTCACCTTTCCCGTTAAGCAGCCATAGTGTGTTTTCTGCATGTGTGACTCTGTTCTGTTTTGTAATTCAGTTCAAGTGTAACGGTTTTTACATTCCCACTATAAGTGACACCTTATGAGAAGTGTCCTTTTCTGTGTGACTTATTTCACTTAGAATCGTCTTACCTAAATCCACTCATCATGCTGCTACTAGCCTTATGACATTGATTTCATGGCTGAGTGATATTCCATTGTACATAAGGACCACAACTTTTTTATCCATTTTTCGCTTTCCTGGGATATTTAAGGTGGAATGAAGTGGAGGTCCTTGTCAACAGAGCAGCCCTAAACTTTGGGGTGCTTGTGTCTTGCTGATTTTCAATTTTCCCACTTTATCCCCCCATGCGTGGAAGTGCCCTATGCTCTCTAAGCTGTGTTTTTTAGATGTTTCAGGACACACCGTACACTTCTCCAGAGTGGCTGTTGGCAATTTACATCCCGCCCATCAGTGTAGCAAGGCTCCCATTTCTCCATGGCCTGTCCTGCATTTCTGGTTTTGACACTTTTTTCAGCATGGCCCTTTTGACCGATGGGAAGCGAGACTTCTTTGTAGCGCTGATTTTCCTTTCCAGGTTGCTTGGTTGGCCAAAAAGGGCGTATGCGTTTTTTCCTGAATATATTCAGGAAAAAACGCATACGCCCTTTTTGGCCAAGGGCATCATTGTCAACGTTTTGCCGCTTTTCATGTGCTTTAGAGGCGATTCGAATCTACCTCCTGAAATCTGTTTCCTGCAATTCTGCCTTGATTTAAATT
Source organism: Balaenoptera physalus (assembly GCF_965194825.1). Classification (NCBI taxonomy): domain Eukaryota; kingdom Metazoa; phylum Chordata; class Mammalia; order Artiodactyla; family Balaenopteridae; genus Balaenoptera; species Balaenoptera physalus. The sequence goes on along the minus strand of NW_028126341.1, from coordinate 584,344 downwards.
CCTCGTCTTTGCCTTCCCTCAATATATTTGTGGACGAGAGTTATCATTTATAACTGTGCAGGTTTGTGAATTGCAGTGCCCTGAAGCTCCATTTTACAACTCGCTTTTTCGGGAGCTGGCCGCAAAAGCGCAGGATGGCTTCAGGCCCTGTTCTGGTTCCGGGGGGCAGGCTGAGCCTGTGGTTAATTCTTCTTCCTGATGGGAAAATAGAGTGACCTGTGCCTGTCCCAACACCAAGAGCTAGTCTCTCATTGGTTCCCCGTCTTCCCGTTCATCCTCAGGACAAATTGCAACCTGTACGGAACAGGAGGTTAAAGGTGCTGAGGCTCCAAGTAGGGAGATTGCTAGTAAAGTGGCTGGAATGGCGAACCCGAGCACAAGGAGATGAGAAATGAGGTGCGTTTTAGAAACCTTTCCCCATCACACGGTGTACCATCTTCTGGGTTTCTCATGCATGGTTTCGATGTAGGAAGTTGCCCTTAAACCCGGAGATTTGGGACCCATGCGATGGGTAGCACGCAGTATTACTTTAAAGGGTCTGCGTTTGCTCACCCAACCTCACCAAATCTCTCAGCCCCAAGAGTGTCCACCCTTATGTCTCATCCAGCTGTGGGTCTAGATATGGTCAATCCAGGTTGCATCACAGCCCCTGAACGAATTGTGTAAGAATTTCTCTCTCTTTCCCTGTCTTTGTTTCATGGGTTTTTAAAAGTAATTTATTTTTATAATGGGGTTTAGCTGCTTTTCACGGCTGTGTTTATGCCGCTTTACACCCACTTGACACACTAACAGAGAGATATCAATACATAGGTTTTAAGATTATTACTAGTCAGATATATTCATGTGCGGTGAATCGGGCGTGTTGAGTCCAGTTCTCTGAGCAAGGAGTAGGTCTTGTCTATTACATATTGGGTTTATGGAACGGTATCTGAGCTAATTTGAAACTCTTGTTTTATGTATCACCCCACCTCACCTTTCCCGTTAAGCAGCCATAGTGTGTTTTCTGCATGTGTGACTCTGTTCTGTTTTGTAATTCAGTTCAAGTGTAACGGTTTTTACATTCCCACTATAAGTGACACCTTATGAGAAGTGTCCTTTTCTGTGTGACTTATTTCACTTAGAATCGTCTTACCTAAATCCACTCATCATGCTGCTACTAGCCTTATGACATTGATTTCATGGCTGAGTGATATTCCATTGTACATAAGGACCACAACTTTTTTATCCATTTTTCGCTTTCCTGGGATATTTAAGGTGGAATGAAGTGGAGGTCCTTGTCAACAGAGCAGCCCTAAACTTTGGGGTGCTTGTGTCTTGCTGATTTTCAATTTTCCCACTTTATCCCCCCATGCGTGGAAGTGCCCTATGCTCTCTAAGCTGTGTTTTTTAGATGTTTCAGGACACACCGTACACTTCTCCAGAGTGGCTGTTGGCAATTTACATCCCGCCCATCAGTGTAGCAAGGCTCCCATTTCTCCATGGCCTGTTCTGCATTTCTGGTTTTGACACTTTTTTCAGCATGGCCCTTTTGACCGATGGGAAGCGAGACTTCTTTGTAGCGCTGATTTGCCTTTCCAGGTTGCTTGGTTGGCCAAAAAGGGCGTATGCGTTTTTTCCTGAATATATTCAGGAAAAAACGCATACGCCCTTTTTGGCCAAGGGCATCATTGTCAACGTTTTGCTGCTTTTCATGTGCTTTAGAGGCGATTCGAATCTACCTCCTGAAATCTGTTTCCTGCAATTCTGCCTTGATTTCAAATCCTCTTCTTTGCCTTCCCTCAATATATTTGTGGACGAGAGTTATCATTTATAACTCTGCAGGTTTGTGAATTGCAGTGCCCTGAAGCTCGAATTTACAAGTCGCTTTTTTGGGAGCTGGCCGCAAAAGCGCAGGATGGCTTCAGGCCCTGTTCTGGTTCCGCGGGGCAGGCTGAGCCTGTGGTTAATTCTTCTTCCTGATGGGAAAATATAGTGACCTGTGCCTGTCCCAACACCAAGAGCTAGTCTCTCATTGGTTCCCCGTCTTCCCGTTCATCCTCAGGACAAATTGCAACATGTACGGAACAGGAGGTTAAAGCTGCTGAGGCTCCAAGTAGGGAGATTGCTAGTAAATTGGCTGGAATGGTGAACCCGAGCACAAGGAGATGAGAAATGAGGTGCGTTTTAGAAACCTTTCCCCATCACACGGTGTACCATCTTCTGGGTTTCTCATGCATGTTTTCGATGTAGGAAGATGCCCTTGAACCTGGAGATTTGGGACCCATGCGATGGGTAGCACGCAGTATTACTTTAAAGGGTCTGCGTTTGCTCACCCAACCTCACCAAACCTCTCAGCCCCAAGAGTGTCCACCCTTATGTCTCATCCAGCTGTGGGTCTAGATATGGTCAATCCAGGTTGCATCACAGCCCCTGAACGAATTGTGTAAGAATTTCTCTCTCTTTCCCTGTCTTTGTTTCATGGGTTTTTAAAAGTAATTTATTTTTATAATGGGGTTTAGCTGCTTTTCACGGCTGTGTTTATGCCGCTTTACACCCACTTGACACACTAACAGAGAGATATCAATACATAGGTTTTAAGATTATTACTAGTCAGATATATTCATGTGCGGTGAATCGGGCGTGTTGAGTCCAGTTCTCTGAGCAAGGAGTAGGTCTTGTCTATTACATATTGGGTTTATGGAACGGTATCTGAGCTAATTTGAAACTCTTGTTTTATGTATCACCCCACCTCACCTTTCCCGTTAAGCAGCCATAGTGTGTTTTCTGCATGTGTGACTCTGTTCTGTTTTGTAATTCAGTTCAAGTGTAACGGTTTTTACATTCCCACTATAAGTGACACCTTATGAGAAGTGTCCTTTTCTGTGTGATTTATTTCACTTAGAATCGTCTTACCTAAATCCACTCATCATGCTGCTACTAGCCTTATGACATTGATTTCATGGCTGAGTGATATTCCATTGTACATAAGGACCACAACTTTTTTATCCATTTTTCGCTTTCCTGGGATATTTAAGGTGGAATGAAGTGGAGGTCCTTGTCAACAGAGCAGCCCTAAACTTTGGGGTGCTTGTGTCTTGCTGATTTTCAATTTTCCCTCTTTATCCCCCCATGCGTGGAAGTGCCCTATGCTCTCTAAGCTGTGTTTTTTAGATGTTTCAGGACACACCGTACACTTCTCCAGAGTGGCTGTTGGCAATTTACATCCCGCCCATCAGTGTAGCAAGGCTCCCATTTCTCCATGGCCTGTCCTGCATTTCTGGTTTTGACACTTTTTTCAGCATGGCCCTTTTGACCGATGGGAAGCGAGACTTCTTTGTAGCGCTGATTTGCCTTTCCAGGTTGCTTGGTTGGCCAAAAAGGGCGTATGCGTTTTTTCCTGAATATATTCAGGAAAAAACGCATACGCCCTTTTTGGCCAAGGGCATCATTGTCAACGTTTTGCCGCTTTTCATGTGCTTTAAAGGCGATTCGAATCTACCTCCTGAAATCTGTTTCCTGCAATTCTGCCTTGATTTCAAATCCTCTTCTTTGCCTTCCCTCAATATATTTGTGGACGAGAGTTATCATTTATAACTGTGCAGGTTTGTGAATTGCAGTGCCCTGAAGCTCCATTTTACAAGTCGCTTTTTTTGGAGCTGGCCGCAAAAGCGCAGGATGGCTTCAGGCCCTGTTCTGGTTCCGGGGGGCAGGCTGAGCCTGTGGTTAATTCTTCTTCCTGATGGGAAAATAGAGTGACCTGTGCCTGTCCCAACACCAAGAGCTAGTCTCTCATTGGTTCCCCGTCTTCCCGTTCATCCTCAGGACAAATTGCAACCTGTATGGAACAGGAGGTTAAAGGTGCTGATGCTCCAAGTAGGGAGATTGCTAGTAAAGTGGCTGGAATGGCGAACCCGAGCACAAGGAGATGAGAAATGAGGTGCGTTTTAGAAACCTTTCCCCATCACACGGTGTACCATCTTCTGGGTTTCTCATGCATGTTTTCGATGTAGGAAGATGCCCTTGAACCTGGAGATTTGGGACCCATGCGATTGGTAGCACGCAGTATTACTTTAAAGGGTCTGCGTTTGCTCACCCAACCTCACCAAACCTCTCAGCCCCAAGAGTGTCCACCCTTATGTCTCATCCAGCTGTGGGTCTAGATATGGTCAATCCAGGTTGCATCACAGCCCCTGAACGAATTGTGTAAGAATTTCTCTCTCTTTCCCTGTCTTTGTTTCATGGGTTTTTAAAAGTAATTTATTTTTATAATGGGGTTTAGCTGCTTTTCACGGCTGTGTTTATGCCGCTTTACACCCACTTGACACACTAACAGAGAGATATCAATACATAGGTTTTAAGATTATTACTAGTCAGATATATTCTTGTGCGGTGAATCGGGCGTGTTGAGTCCAGTTCTCTGAGCAAGGAGTAGGTCTTGTCTATTACATATTGGGTTTATGGAACGGTATCTGAGCTAATTTGAAACTCTTGTTTTATGTATCACCCCACCTCACCTTTCCCGTTAAGCAGCCATAGTGTGTTTTCTGCATGTGTGACTCTGTTCTGTTTTGTAATTCAGTTCAAGTGTAACGGTTTTTACATTCCCACTATAAGTGACACCTTATGAGAAGTGTCCTTTTCTGTGTGACTTATTTCACTTAGAATCGTCTTACCTAAATCCACTCATCATGCTGCTACTAGCCTTATGACATTGATTTCATGGCTGAGTGATATTCCATTGTACATAAGGACCACAACTTTTTTATCCATTTTTCGCTTTCCTGGGATATTTAAGGTGGAATGAAGTAGAGGTCCTTGTCAACAGAGCAGCCCTAAACTTTGGGGTGCTAGTGTCTTGCTGATTTTCAATTTTCCCTCTTTATCCCCCCATGCGTGGAAGTGCCCTATGCTCTCTAAGCTGTGTTTTTTAGATGTTTCAGGACACAACGTACACTTCTCCAGAGTGGCTGTTGGCAATTTACATCCCGCCCATCAGTGTAGCAAGGCTCCCATTTCTCCATGGCCTGTCCTGCATTTCTGGTTTTGACACTTTTTTCAGCATGGCCCTTTTGACCGATGGGAAGCGAGACTTCTTTGTAGCGCTGATTTGCCTTTCCAGGTTGCTTGGTTGGCCAAAAAGGGCGTATGCGTTTTTTCCTGAATATATTCAGGAAAAAACGCATACGCCCTTTTTGGCCAAGGGCATCATTGTCAACGTTTTGCCGCTTTTCATGTGCTTTAAAGGGGATTCGAATCTACCTCCTGAAATCTGTTTCCTGCAATTCTGCCTTGATTTCAAATCCTCTTCTTTGCCTTCCCTCAATATATTTGTGGACGAGAGTTATCATTTATAACTCTGCAGGTTTGTGAATTGCAGTGCCCTGAAGCTCCATTTTACAAGTCGCTTTTTTGGGAGCTGGCCGCAAAAGCGCAGGATGGCTTCAGGCCCTGTTCTGGTTCCGGGGGGCAGGCTGAGCCTGTGGTTAATTCTTCTTCCTGATGGGAAAATAGAGTGACCTGTGCCTGTCCCAACACCAAGAGCTAGTCTCTCATTGGTTCCCCGCCTTCCCGTTCATCCTCAGGACAAATTGCAACCTGTACGGAACAGGAGGTTAAAGGTGCTGAGGCTCCAAGTAGGGAGATTGCTAGTAAAGTGGCTGGAATGGCGAACCCGAGCACAAGGAGATGAGAAATGAGGTGCGTTTTAGAAACCTTTCCCCATCACACGGTGTACCATCTTCTGGGTTTCTCATGCATGGTTTCGATGTAGGAAGTTGCCCTTAAACCTGGAGATTTGGGACCCATGCGATGGGTAGCACGCAGTATTACTTTAAAGGGTCTGCGTTTGCTCACCCAACCTCACCAAACCTCTCAGCCCCAAGAGTGTCCACCCTTATGTCTCATCCAGCTGTGGGTCTATATATGGTCAATCCAGGTTGCATCACAGCCCCTGAACGAATTGTGTAAGAATTTATCTCTCTTTCCCTGTCTTTGTTTCATGGGTTTTTAAAAGTAATTTATTTTTATAATGGGGTTTAGCTGCTTTTCACGGCTGTGTTTAGGCCGCTTTACACCCACTTGACACACTAACAGAGAGATATCAATACATAGGTTTTAAGATTATTACTAGTCAGATATATTCATGTGCGGTGAATCGGGCGTGTTGAGTCCAGTTCTCTGAGCAAGGAGTAGGTCTTGTCTATTACATATTGGGTTTATGGAACGGTATCTGAGCTAATTTGAAACTCTTGTTTTATGTATCACCCCACCTCACCTTTCCCGTTAAGCAGCCATAGTGTGTTTTCTGCATGTGTGACTCTGTTCTGTTTTGTAATTCAGTTCAAGTGTAACGGTTTTTACATTCCCTCTATAAGTGACACCTTATGAGAAGTGTCCTTTTCTGTGTGACTTATTTCACTTAGAATCGTCTTACCTAAATCCAATCATCATGCTGCTACTAGCCTTATGACATTGATTTCATGGCTGAGTGATATTCCATTGTACATAAGGACCACAACTTTTTTATCCATTTTTCGCTTTCCTGGGATATTTAAGGTGGAATGAAGTGGAGGTCCTTGTCAACAGAGCAGCCCTAAACTTTGGGGTGCTTGTGTCTTGCTGATTTTCAATTTTCCCACTTTATCCCCCCATGCGTGGAAGTGCCCTATGCTCTCTAAGCTGTGTTTTTTAGATGTTTCAGGACACACCGTACACTTCTCCAGAGTGGCTGTTGGCAATTTACATCCCGCCCATCAGTGTAGCAAGGCTCCCATTTCTCCATGGCCTGTCCTGCATTTCTGGTTTTGACACTTTTTTCAGCATGGCCCTTTTGACCGATGGGAAGCGAGACTTCTTTGTAGCGCTGATTTTCCTTTCCAGGTTGCTTGGTTGGCCAAAAAGGGCGTATGCGTTTTTTCCTGAATATATTCAGGAAAAAACGCATACGCCCTTTTTGGCCAAGGGCATCATTGTCAACGTTTTGCCGCTTTTCATGTGCTTTAGAGGCGATTCGAATCTACCTCTTGAAATCTGTTTCCTGCAATTCTGCCTTGATTTCAAATCCTCTTCTTTGCCTTCCCTCAATATATTTGTGGACGAGAGTTATCATTTATAACTGTGCAGGTTTGTGAATTGCAGTGCCCTGAATCTCCATTTTACAACTCGCTTTTTCGGGAGCTGGCCGCAAAAGCGCAGGATGGCTTCAGGCCCTGTTCTGGTTCCGGGGGGCAGGCTGAGCCTGTGGTTAATTCTTCTTCCTGATGGGAAAATAGAGTGACCTGTGCCTGTCCCAACACCAAGAGCTAGTCTCTCATTGGTTCCCCGCCTTCCCGTTCATCCTCAGGACAAATTGCAACCTGTACGGAACAGGAGGTTAAAGGTGCTGAGGCTCCAAGTAGGGAGATTGCTAGTAAAGTGGCTGGAATGGCGAACCCGAGCACAAGGAGATGAGAAATGAGGTGCGTTTTAGAAACCTTTCCCCATCACACGGTGTACCATCTTCTGGGTTTCTCATGCATGGTTTCGATGTAGGAAGTTGCCCTTAAACCTGGAGATTTGGGACCCATGCGATGGGTAGCACGCAGTATTACTTTAAAGGGTCTGCGTTTGCTCACCCAACCTCACCAAACCTCTCAGCCCCAAGAGTGTCCACCCTTATGTCTCATCCAGCTGTGGGTCTAGATATGGTCAATCCAGGTTGCATCACAGCCCCTGAACGAATTGTGTAAGAATTTCTCTCTCTTTCCCTGTCTTTGTTTCATGGGTTTTTAAAAGTAATTTATTTTTATAATGGGGTTTAGCTGCTTTTCACGGCTGTGTTTAGGCCGCTTTACACCCACTTGACACACTAACAGAGAGATATCAATACATAGGTTTTAAGATTATTACTAGTCAGATATATTCATGTGCGGTGAATCGGGCGTGTTGAGTCCAGTTCTCTGAGCAAGGAGTAGGTCTTGTCTATTACATTTTGGGTTTATGGAACGGTATCTGAGCTAATTTGAAACTCTTGTTTTATGTATCACCCCACCTCACCTTTCCCGTTAAGCAGCCATAGTGTGTTTTCTGCATGTGTGACTCTGTTCTGTTTTGTAATTCAGTTCAAGTGTAACGGTTTTTACATTCCCTCTATAAGTGACACCTTATGAGAAGTGTCCTTTTCTGTGTGACTTATTTCACTTAGAATCGTCTTACCTAAATCCAATCATCATGCTGCTACTAGCCTTATGACATTGATTTCATGGCTGAGTGATATTCCATTGTACATAAGGACCACAACTTTTTTATCCATTTTTCGCTTTCCTGGGATATTTAAGGTGGAATGAAGTGGAGGTCCTTGTCAACAGAGCAGCCCTAAACTTTGGGGTGCTTGTGTCTTGCTGATTTTCAATTTTCCCACTTTATCCCCCCATGCGTGGAAGTGCCCTATGCTCTCTAAGCTGTGTTTTTTAGATGTTTCAGGACACACCGTACACTTCTCCAGAGTGGCTGTTGGCAATTTACATCCCGCCCATCAGTGTAGCAAGGCTCCCATTTCTCCATGGCCTGTCCTGCATTTCTGGTTTTGACACTTTTTTCAGCATGGCCCTTTTGACCGATGGGAAGCGAGACTTCTTTGTAGCGCTGATTTTCCTTTCCAGGTTGCTTGGTTGGCCAAAAAGGGCGTATGCGTTTTTTCCTGAATATATTCAGGAAAAAACGCATACGCCCTTTTTGGCCAAGGGCATCATTGTCAACGTTTTGCCGCTTTTCATGTGCTTTAGAGGCGATTCGAATCTACCTCTTGAAATCTGTTTCCTGCAATTCTGCCTTGATTTCAAATCCTCTTCTTTGCCTTCCCTCAATATATTTGTGGACGAGAGTTATCATTTATAACTGTGCAGGTTTGTGAATTGCAGTGCCCTGAAGCTCCATTTTACAACTCGCTTTTTCGGGAGCTGGCCGCAAAAGCGCAGGATGGCTTCAGGCCCTGTTCTGGTTCCGGGGGGCAGGCTGAGCCTGTGGTTAATTCTTCTTCCTGATGGGAAAATAGAGTGACCTGTGCCTGTCCCAACACCAAGAGCTAGTCTCTCATTGGTTCCCCGCCTTCCCGTTCATCCTCAGGACAAATTGCAACCTGTACGGAACAGGAGGTTAAAGGTGCTGAGGCTCCAAGTAGGGAGATTGCTAGTAAAGTGGCTGGAATGGCGAACCCGAGCACAAGGAGATGAGAAATGAGGTGCGTTTTAGAAACCTTTCCCCATCACACGGTGTACCATCTTCTGGGTTTCTCATGCATGGTTTCGATGTAGGAAGTTGCCCTTAAACCTGGAGATTTGGGACCCATGCGATGGGTAGCACGCAGTATTACTTTAAAGGGTCTGCGTTTGCTCACCCAACCTCACCAAACCTCTCAGCCCCAAGAGTGTCCACCCTTATGTCTCATCCAGCTGTGGGTCTAGATATGGTCAATCCAGGTTGCATCACAGCCCCTGAACGAATTGTGTAAGAATTTCTCTCTCTTTCCCTGTCTTTGTTTCATGGGTTTTTAAAAGTAATTTATTTTTATAATGGGGTTTAGCTGCTTTTCACGGCTGTGTTTAGGCCGCTTTACACCCACTTGACACACTAACAGAGAGATATCAATACATAGGTTTTAAGATTATTACTAGTCAGATATATTCATGTGCGGTGAATCGGGCGTGTTGAGTCCAGTTCTCTGAGCAAGGAGTAGGTCTTGTCTATTACATTTTGGGTTTATGGAACGGTATCTGAGCTAATTTGAAACTCTTGTTTTATGTATCACCCCACCTCACCTTTCCCGTTAAGCAGCCATAGTGTGTTTTCTGCATGTGTGACTCTGTTCTGTTTTGTAATTCAGTTCAAGTGTAACGGTTTTTACATTCCCACTATAAGTGACACCTTATGAGAAGTGTCCTTTTCTGTGTGACTTATTTCACTTAGAATCGTCTTACCTAAATCCACTCATCATGCTGCTACTAGCCTTATGACATTGATTTCATGGCTGAGTGATATTCCATTGTACATAAGGACCACAACTTTTTTATCCATTTTTCGCTTTCCTGGGATATTTAAGGTGGAATGAAGTGGAGGTCCTTGTCAACAGAGCAGCCCTAAACTTTGGGGTGCTTGTGTCTTGCTGATTTTCAATTTTCCCACTTTATCCCCCCATGCGTGGAAGTGCCCTATGCTCTCTAAGCTGTGTTTTTTAGATGTTTCAGGACACACCGTACACTTCTCCAGAGTGGCTGTTGGCAATTTACATCCCGCCCATCAGTGTAGCAAGGCTCCCATTTCTCCATGGCCTGTCCTGCATTTCTGGTTTTGACACTTTTTTCAGCATGGCCCTTTTGACCGATGGGAAGCGAGACTTCTTTGTAGCGCTGATTTGCCTTTCCAGGTTGCTTGGTTGGCCAAAAAGGGCGTATGCGTTTTTTCCTGAATATATTCAGGAAAAAACGCATACGCCCTTTTTGGCCAAGGGCATCATTGTCAACGTTTTGCCGCTTTTCATGTGCTTTAGAGGCGATTCGAATCTACCTCCTGAAATCTGTTTCCTGCAATTCTGCCTTGATTTAAATTCCTCGTCTTTGCCTTCCCTCAATATATTTGTGGACGAGAGTTATCATTTATAACTGTGCAGGTTTGTGAATTGCAGTGCCCTGAAGCTCCATTTTACAACTCGCTTTTTCGGGAGCTGGCCGCAAAAGCGCAGGATGGCTTCAGGCCCTGTTCTGGTTCCGGGGGGCAGGCTGAGCCTGTGGTTAATTCTTCTTCCTGATGGGAAAATAGAGTGACCTGTGCCTGTCCCAACACCAAGAGCTAGTCTCTCATTGGTTCCCCGTCTTCCCGTTCATCCTCAGGACAAATTGCAACCTGTACGGAACAGGAGGTTAAAGCTGCTGAGGCTCCAAGTAGGGAGATTGCTAGTAAAGTGGCTGGAATGGCGAACCCGAGCACAAGGAGATGAGAAATGAGGTGCGTTTTAGAAACCTTTCCCCATCACACGGTGTACCATCTTCTGGGTTTCTCATGCATGTTTTCGATGTAGGAAGATGCCCTTGAACCTGGAGATTTGGGACCCATGCGATGGGTAGCACGCAGTATTACTTTAAAGGGTCTGCGTTTGCTCACCCAACCTCACCAAACCTCTCAGCCCCAAGAGTGTCCACCCTTATGTCTCATCCAGCTGTGGGTCTAGATATGGTCAATCCAGGTTGCATCACAGCCCCTGAACGAATTGTGTAAGAATTTCTCTCTCTTTCCCTGTCTTTGTTTCATGGGTTTTTAAAAGTAATTTATTTTTATAATGGGGTTTAGCTGCTTTTCACGGCTGTGTTTATGCCGCTTTACACCCACTTGACACACTAACAGAGAGATATCAATACATAGGTTTTAAGATTATTACTAGTCAGATATATTCATGTGCGGTGAATCGGGCGTGTTGAGTCCAGTTCTCTGAGCAAGGAGTAGGTCTTGTCTATTACATTTTGGGTTTATGGAACGGTATCTGAGCTAATTTGAAACTCTTGTTTTATGTATCACCCCACCTCACCTTTCCCGTTAAGCAGCCATAGTGTGTTTTCTGCATGTGTGACTCTGTTCTGTTTTGTAATTCAGTTCAAGTGTAACGGTTTTTACATTCCCACTATAAGTGACACCTTATGAGAAGTGTCCTTTTCTGTGTGACTTATTTCACTTAGAATCGTCTTACCTAAATCCACTCATCATGCTGCTACTAGCCTTATGACATTGATTTCATGGCTGAGTGATATTCCATTGTACATAAGGACCACAACTTTTTTATCCATTTTTCGCTTTCCTGGGATATTTAAGGTGGAATGAAGTGGAGGTCCTTGTCAACAGAGCAGCCCTAAACTTTGGGGTGCTTGTGTCTTGCTGATTTTCAATTTTCCCACTTTATCCCCCCATGCGTGGAAGTGCCCTATGCTCTCTAAGCTGTGTTTTTTAGATGTTTCAGGACACACCGTACACTTCTCCAGAGTGGCTGTTGGCAATTTACATCCCGCCCATCAGTGTAGCAAGGCTCCCATTTCTCCATGGCCTGTCCTGCATTTCTGGTTTTGAAACTTTTTTCAGCATGGCCCTTTTGACCGATGGGAAGCGAGACTTCTTTGTAGCGCTGATTTGCCTTTCCAGGTTGCTTGGTTGGCCAAAAAGGGCGTATGCGTTTTTTCCTGAATATATTCAGGAAAAAACGCATACGCCCTTTTTGGCCAAGGGCATCATTGTCAACGTTTTGCCGCTTTTCATGTGCTTTAGAGGCGATTCGAATCTACCTCCTGAAATCTGTTTCCTGCAATTCTGCCTTGATTTAAATTCCTCGTCTTTGCCTTCCCTCAATATATTTGTGGACGAGAGTTATCATTTATAACTGTGCAGGTTTGTGAATTGCAGTGCCCTGAAGCTCCATTTTACAACTCGCTTTTTCGGGAGCTGGCCGCAAAAGCGCAGGATGGCTTCAGGCCCTGTTCTGGTTCCGGGGGGCAGGCTGAGCCTGTGGTTAATTCTTCTTCCTGATGGGAAAATAGAGTGACCTGTGCCTGTCCCAACACCAAGAGCTAGTCTCTCATTGGTTCCCCGTCTTCCCGTTCATCCTCAGGACAAATTGCAACCTGTACGGAACAGGAGGTTAAAGCTGCTGAGGCTCCAAGTAGGGAGATTGCTAGTAAAGTGGCTGGAATGGCGAACCCGAGCACAAGGAGATGAGAAATGAGGTGCGTTTTAGAAACCTTTCCCCATCACACGGTGTACCATCTTCTGGGTTTCTCATGCATGTTTTCGATGTAGGAAGATGCCCTTGAACCTGGAGATTTGGGACCCATGCGATGGGTAGCACGCAGTATTACTTTAAAGGGTCTGCGTTTGCTCACCCAACCTCACCAAACCTCTCAGCCCCAAGAGTGTCCACCCTTATGTCTCATCCAGCTGTGGGTCTAGATATGGTCAATCCAGGTTGCATCACAGCCCCTGAACGAATTGTGTAAGAATTTCTCTCTCTTTCCCTGTCTTTGTTTCATGGGTTTTTAAAAGTAATTTATTTTTATAATGGGGTTTAGCTGCTTTTCACGGCTGTGTTTATGCCGCTTTACACCCACTTGACACACTAACAGAGAGATATCAATACATAGGTTTTAAGATTATTACTAGTCAGATATATTCATGTGCGGTGAATCGGGCGTGTTGAGTCCAGTTCTCTGAGCAAGGAGTAGGTCTTGTCTATTACATTTTGGGTTTATGGAACGGTATCTGAGCTAATTTGAAACTCTTGTTTTATGTATCACCCCACCTCACCTTTCCCGTTAAGCAGCCATAGTGTGTTTTCTGCATGTGTGACTCTGTTCTGTTTTGTAATTCAGTTCAAGTGTAACGGTTTTTACATTCCCACTATAAGTGACACCTTATGAGAAGTGTCCTTTTCTGTGTGACTTATTTCACTTAGAATCGTCTTACCTAAATCCACTCATCATGCTGCTACTAGCCTTATGACATTGATTTCATGGCTGAGTGATATTCCATTGTACATAAGGACCACAACTTTTTTATCCATTTTTCGCTTTCCTGGGATATTTAAGGTGGAATGAAGTGGAGGTCCTTGTCAACAGAGCAGCCCTAAACTTTGGGGTGCTTGTGTCTTGCTGATTTTCAATTTTCCCACTTTATCCCCCCATGCGTGGAAGTGCCCTATGCTCTCTAAGCTGTGTTTTTTAGATGTTTCAGGACACACCGTACACTTCTCCAGAGTGGCTGTTGGCAATTTACATCCCGCCCATCAGTGTAGCAAGGCTCCCATTTCTCCATGGCCTGTCCTGCATTTCTGGTTTTGACACTTTTTTCAGCATGGCCCTTTTGACCGATGGGAAGCGAGACTTCTTTGTAGCGCTGATTTGCCTTTCCAGGTTGCTTGGTTGGCCAAAAAGGGCGTATGCGTTTTTTCCTGAATATATTCAGGAAAAAACGCATACGCCCTTTTTGGCCAAGGGCATCATTGTCAACGTTTTGCCGCTTTTCATGTGCTTTAGAGGCGATTCGAATCTACCTCCTGAAATCTGTTAACTGCAATTCTGCCTTGATTTAAATTCCTCGTCTTTGCCTTCCCTCAATATATTTGTGGACGAGAGTTATCATTTATAACTGTGCAGGTTTGTGAATTGCAGTGCCCTGAAGCTCCATTTTACAACTCGCTTTTTCGGGAGCTGGCCGCAAAAGCGCAGGATGGCTTCAGGCCCTGTTCTGGTTCCGGGGGGCAGGCTGAGCCTGTGGTTAATTCTTCTTCCTGATGGGAAAATAGAGTGACCTGTGCCTGTCCCAACACCAAGAGCTAGTCTCTCATTGGTTCCCCGTCTTCCCGTTCATCCTCAGGACAAATTGCAACCTGTACGGAACAGGAGGTTAAAGCTGCTGAGGCTCCAAGTAGGGAGATTGCTAGTAAAGTGGCTGGAATGGCGAACCCGAGCACAAGGAGATGAGAAATGAGGTGCGTTTTAGAAACCTTTCCCCATCACACGGTGTACCATCTTCTGGGTTTCTCATGCATGTTTTCGATGTAGGAAGATGCCCTTGAACCTGGAGATTTGGGACCCATGCGATGGGTAGCACGCAGTATTACTTTAAAGGGTCTGCGTTTGCTCACCCAACCTCACCAAACCTCTCAGCCCCAAGAGTGTCCACCCTTATGTCTCATCCAGCTGTGGGTCTAGATATGGTCAATCCAGGTTGCATCACAGCCCCTGAACGAATTGTGTAAGAATTTCTCTCTCTTTCCCTGTCTTTGTTTCATGGGTTTTTAAAAGTAATTTATTTTTATAATGGGGTTTAGCTGCTTTTCACGGCTGTGTTTATGCCGCTTTACACCCACTTGACACACTAACAGAGAGATATCAATACATAGGTTTTAAGATTATTACTAGTCAGATATATTCTTGTGCGGTGAATCGGGCGTGTTGAGTCCAGTTCTCTGAGCAAGGAGTAGGTCTTGTCTATTACATATTGGGTTTATGGAACGGTATCTGAGCTAATTTGAAACTCTTGTTTTATGTATCACCCCACCTCACCTTTCCCGTTAAGCAGCCATAGTGTGTTTTCTGCATGTGTGACTCTGTTCTGTTTTGTAATTCAGTTCAAGTGTAACGGTTTTTACATTCCCTCTATAAGTGACACCTTATGAGAAGTGTCCTTTTCTGTGTGACTTATTTCACTTAGAATCGTCTTACCTAAATCCAATCATCATGCTGCTACTAGCCTTATGACATTGATTTCATGGCTGAGTGATATTCCATTGTACATAAGGACCACAACTTTTTTATCCATTTTTCGCTTTCCTGGGATATTTAAGGTGGAATGAAGTGGAGGTCCTTGTCAACAGAGCAGCCCTAAACTTTGGGGTGCTTGTGTCTTGCTGATTTTCAATTTTCCCTCTTTATCCCCCCATGCGTGGAAGTGCCCTATGCTCTCTAAGCTGTGTTTTTTAGATGTTTCAGGACACACCGTACACTTCTCCAGAGTGGCTGTTGGCAATTTACATCCCGCCCATCAGTGTAGCAAGGCTCCCATTTCTCCATGGCCTGTCCTGCATTTCTGGTTTTGACACTTTTTTCAGCATGGCCCTTTTGACCGATGGGAAGCGAGACTTCTTTGTAGCGCTGATTTTCCTTTCCAGGTTGCTTGGTTGGCCAAAAAGGGCGTATGCGTTTTTTCCTGAATATATTCAGGAAAAAACGCATACGCCCTTTTTGGCCAAGGGCATCATTGTCAACGTTTTGCCGCTTTTCATGTGCTTTAGAGGCGATTCGAATCTACCTCCTGAAATCTGTTTCCTGCAATTCTGCCTTGATTTCAAATCCTCTTCTTTGCCTTCCCTCAATATATTTGTGGACGAGAGTTATCATTTATAACTGTGCAGGTTTGTGAATTGCAGTGCCCTGAAGCTCCATTTTACAACTCGCTTTTTCGGGAGCTGGCCGCAAAAGCGCAGGATGGCTTCAGGCCCTGTTCTGGTTCCGGGGGGCAGGCTGAGCCTGTGGTTAATTCTTCTTCCTGATGGGAAAATAGAGTGACCTGTGCCTGTCCCAACACCAAGAGCTAGTCTCTCATTGGTTCCCCGTCTTCCCGTTCATCCTCAGGACAAATTGCAACCTGTACGGAACAGGAGGTTAAAGGTGCTGAGGCTCCAAGTAGGGAGATTGCTAGTAAAGTGGCTGGAATGGCGAACCCGAGCACAAGGAGATGAGAAATGAGGTGCGTTTTAGAAACCTTTCCCCATCACACGGTGTACCATCTTCTGGGTTTCTCATGCATGGTTTCGATGTAGGAAGTTGCCCTTAAACCTGGAGATTTGGGACCCATGCGATGGGTAGCACACAGTATTACTTTAAAGGGTCTGCGTTTGCTCACCCAACCTCACCAAATCTCTCAGCCCCAAGAGTGTCCACCCTTATGTCTCATCCAGCTGTGGGTCTAGATATGGTCAATCCAGGTTGCATCACAGCCCCTGAACGAATTGTGTAAGAATTTCTCTCTCTTTCCCTGTCTTTGTTTCATGGGTTTTTAAAAGTAATTTATTTTTATAATGGGGTTTAGCTGCTTTTCACGGCTGTGTTTATGCCGCTTTACACCCACTTGACACACTAACAGAGAGATATCAATACATAGGTTTTAAGATTATTACTAGTCAGATATATTCATGTGCGGTGAATCGGGCGTGTTGAGTCCAGTTCTCTGAGCAAGGAGTAGGTCTTGTCTATTACATATTGGGTTTATGGAACGGTATCTGAGCTAATTTGAAACTCTTGTTTTATGTATCACCCCACCTCACCTTTCCCGTTAAGCAGCCATAGTGTGTTTTCTGCATGTGTGACTCTGTTCTGTTTTGTAATTCAGTTCAAGTGTAACGGTTTTTACATTCCCACTATAAGTGACACCTTATGAGAAGTGTCCTTTTCTGTGTGACTTATTTCACTTAGAATCGTCTTACCTAAATCCACTCATCATGCTGCTACTAGCCTTATGACATTGATTTCATGGCTGAGTGATATTCCATTGTACATAAGGACCACAACTTTTTTATCCATTTTTCGCTTTCCTGGGATATTTAAGGTGGAATGAAGTGGAGGTCCTTGTCAACAGAGCAGCCCTAAACTTTGGGGTGCTTGTGTCTTGCTGATTTTCAATTTTCCCACTTTATCCCCCCATGCGTGGAAGTGCCCTATGCTCTCTAAGCTGTGTTTTTTAGATGTTTCAGGACACACCGTACACTTCTCCAGAGTGGCTGTTGGCAATTTACATCCCGCCCATCAGTGTAGCAAGGCTCCCATTTCTCCATGGCCTGTCCTGCATTTCTGGTTTTGACACTTTTTTCAGCATGGCCCTTTTGACCGATGGGAAGCGAGACTTCTTTGTAGCGCTGATTTGCCTTTCCAGGTTGCTTGGTTGGCCAAAAAGGGCGTATGCGTTTTTTCCTGAATATATTCAGGAAAAAACGCATACGCCCTTTTTGGCCAAGGGCATCATTGTCAACGTTTTGCTGCTTTTCATGTGCTTTAGAGGCGATTCGAATCTACCTCCTGAAATCTGTTTCCTGCAATTCTGCCTTGATTTCAAATCCTCTTCTTTGCCTTCCCTCAATATATTTGTGGACGAGAGTTATCATTTATAACTCTGCAGGTTTGTGAATTGCAGTGCCCTGAAGCTCGAATTTACAAGTCGCTTTTTTGGGAGCTGGCCGCAAAAGCGCAGGATGGCTTCAGGCCCTGTTCTGGTTCCGCGGGGCAGGCTGAGCCTGTGGTTAATTCTTCTTCCTGATGGGAAAATAGAGTGACCTGTGCCTGTCCCAACACCAAGAGCTAGTCTCTCATTGGTTCCCCGTCTTCCCGTTCATCCTCAGGACAAATTGCAACATGTACGGAACAGGAGGTTAAAGCTGCTGAGGCTCCAAGTAGGGAGATTGCTAGTAAAGTGGCTGGAATGGCGAACCCGAGCACAAGGAGATGAGAAATGAGGTGCGTTTTAGAAACCTTTCCCCATCACACGGTGTACCATCTTCTGGGTTTCTCATGCATGTTTTCGATGTAGGAAGATGCCCTTGAACCTGGAGATTTGGGACCCATGCGATGGGTAGCATGCAGTATTACTTTAAAGGGTCTGCGTTTGCTCACCCAACCTCACCAAACCTCTCAGCCCCAAGAGTGTCCACCCTTATGTCTCATCCAGCTGTGGGTCTAGATATGGTCAATCCAGGTTGCATCACAGCCCCTGAACGAATTGTGTAAGAATTTCTCTCTCTTTCCCTGTCTTTGTTTCATGGGTTTTTAAAAGTAATTTATTTTTATAATGGGGTTTAGCTGCTTTTCACGGCTGTGTTTATGCCGCTTTACACCCACTTGACACACTAACAGAGAGATATCAATACATAGGTTTTAAGATTATTACTAGTCAGATATATTCTTGTGCGGTGAATCGGGCGTGTTGAGTCCAGTTCTCTGAGCAAGGAGTAGGTCTTGTCTATTACATATTGGGTTTATGGAACGGTATCTGAGCTAATTTGAAACTCTTGTTTTATGTATCACCCCACCTCACCTTTCCCGTTAAGCAGCCATAGTGTGTTTTCTGCATGTGTGACTCTGTTCTGTTTTGTAATTCAGTTCAAGTGTAACGGTTTTTACATTCCCACTATAAGTGACACCTTATGAGAAGTGTCCTTTTCTGTGTGACTTATTTCACTTAGAATCGTCTTACCTAAATCCACTCATCATGCTGCTACTAGCCTTATGACATTGATTTCATGGCTGAGTGATATTCCATTGTACATAAGGACCACAACTTTTTTATCCATTTTTCGCTTTCCTGGGATATTTAAGGTGGAATGAAGTAGAGGTCCTTGTCAACAGAGCAGCCCTAAACTTTGGGGTGCTAGTGTCTTGCTGATTTTCAATTTTCCCTCTTTATCCCCCCATGCGTGGAAGTGCCCTATGCTCTCTAAGCTGTGTTTTTTAGATGTTTCAGGACACAACGTACACTTCTCCAGAGTGGCTGTTGGCAATTTACATCCCGCCCATCAGTGTAGCAAGGCTCCCATTTCTCCATGGCCTGTCCTGCATTTCTGGTTTTGACACTTTTTTCAGCATGGCCCTTTTGACCGATGGGAAGCGAGACTTCTTTGTAGCGCTGATTTGCCTTTCCAGGTTGCTTGGTTGGCCAAAAAGGGCGTATGCGTTTTTTCCTGAATATATTCAGGAAAAAACGCATACGCCCTTTTTGGCCAAGGGCATCATTGTCAACGTTTTGCCGCTTTTCATGTGCTTTAAAGGGGATTCGAATCTACCTCCTGAAATCTGTTTCCTGCAATTCTGCCTTGATTTCAAATCCTCTTCTTTGCCTTCCCTCAATATATTTGTGGACGAGAGTTATCATTTATAACTCTGCAGGTTTGTGAATTGCAGTGCCCTGAAGCTCCATTTTACAAGTCGCTTTTTTGGGAGCTGGCCGCAAAAGCGCAGGATGGCTTCAGGCCCTGTTCTGGTTCCGGGGGGCAGGCTGAGCCTGTGGTTAATTCTTCTTCCTGATGGGAAAATAGAGTGACCTGTGCCTGTCCCAACACCAAGAGCTAGTCTCTCATTGGTTCCCCGCCTTCCCGTTCATCCTCAGGACAAATTGCAACCTGTACGGAACAGGAGGTTAAAGGTGCTGAGGCTCCAAGTAGGGAGATTGCTAGTAAAGTGGCTGGAATGGCGAACCCGAGCACAAGGAGATGAGAAATGAGGTGCGTTTTAGAAACCTTTCCCCATCACACGGTGTACCATCTTCTGGGTTTCTCATGCATGGTTTCGATGTAGGAAGTTGCCCTTAAACCTGGAGATTTGGGACCCATGCGATGGGTAGCACGCAGTATTACTTTAAAGGGTCTGCGTTTGCTCACCCAACCTCACCAAACCTCTCAGCCCCAAGAGTGTCCACCCTTATGTCTCATCCAGCTGTGGGTCTAGATATGGTCAATCCAGGTTGCATCACAGCCCCTGAACGAATTGTGTAAGAATTTCTCTCTCTTTCCCTGTCTTTGTTTCATGGGTTTTTAAAAGTAATTTATTTTTATAATGGGGTTTAGCTGCTTTTCACGGCTGTGTTTAGGCCGCTTTACACCCACTTGACACACTAACAGAGAGATATCAATACATAGGTTTTAAGATTATTACTAGTCAGATATATTCATGTGCGGTGAATCGGGCGTGTTGAGTCCAGTTCTCTGAGCAAGGAGTAGGTCTTGTCTATTACATTTTGGGTTTATGGAACGGTATCTGAGCTAATTTGAAACTCTTGTTTTATGTATCACCCCACCTCACCTTTCCCGTTAAGCAGCCATAGTGTGTTTTCTGCATGTGTGACTCTGTTCTGTTTTGTAATTCAGTTCAAGTGTAACGGTTTTTACATTCCCACTATAAGTGACACCTTATGAGAAGTGTCCTTTTCTGTGTGACTTATTTCACTTAGAATCGTCTTACCTAAATCCACTCATCATGCTGCTACTAGCCTTATGACATTGATTTCATGGCTGAGTGATATTCCATTGTACATAAGGACCACAACTTTTTTATCCATTTTTCGCTTTCCTGGGATATTTAAGGTGGAATGAAGTGGAGGTCCTTGTCAACAGAGCAGCCCTAAACTTTGGGGTGCTTGTGTCTTGCTGATTTTCAATTTTCCCACTTTATCCCCCCATGCGTGGAAGTGCCCTATGCTCTCTAAGCTGTGTTTTTTAGATGTTTCAGGACACACCGTACACTTCTCCAGAGTGGCTGTTGGCAATTTACATCCCGCCCATCAGTGTAGCAAGGCTCCCATTTCTCCATGGCCTGTCCTGCATTTCTGGTTTTGACACTTTTTTCAGCATGGCCCTTTTGACCGATGGGAAGCGAGACTTCTTTGTAGCGCTGATTTGCCTTTCCAGGTTGCTTGGTTGGCCAAAAAGGGCGTATGCGTTTTTTCCTGAATATATTCAGGAAAAAACGCATACGCCCTTTTTGGCCAAGGGCATCATTGTCAACGTTTTGCCGCTTTTCATGTGCTTTAGAGGCGATTCGAATCTACCTCCTGAAATCTGTTTCCTGCAATTCTGCCTTGATTTAAATTCCTCGTCTTTGCCTTCCCTCAATATATTTGTGGACGAGAGTTATCATTTATAACTGTGCAGGTTTGTGAATTGCAGTGCCCTGAAGCTCCATTTTACAACTCGCTTTTTCGGGAGCTGGCCGCAAAAGCGCAGGATGGCTTCAGGCCCTGTTCTGGTTCCGGGGGGCAGGCTGAGCCTGTGGTTAATTCTTCTTCCTGATGGGAAAATAGAGTGACCTGTGCCTGTCCCAACACCAAGAGCTAGTCTCTCATTGGTTCCCCGTCTTCCCGTTCATCCTCAGGACAAATTGCAACCTGTACGGAACAGGAGGTTAAAGCTGCTGAGGCTCCAAGTAGGGAGATTGCTAGTAAAGTGGCTGGAATGGCGAACCCGAGCACAAGGAGATGAGAAATGAGGTGCGTTTTAGAAACCTTTCCCCATCACACGGTGTACCATCTTCTGGGTTTCTCATGCATGTTTTCGATGTAGGAAGATGCCCTTGAACCTGGAGATTTGGGACCCATGCGATGGGTAGCACGCAGTATTACTTTAAAGGGTCTGCGTTTGCTCACCCAACCTCACCAAACCTCTCAGCCCCAAGAGTGTCCACCCTTATGTCTCATCCAGCTGTGGGTCTAGATATGGTCAATCCAGGTTGCATCACAGCCCCTGAACGAATTGTGTAAGAATTTCTCTCTCTTTCCCTGTCTTTGTTTCATGGGTTTTTAAAAGTAATTTATTTTTATAATGGGGTTTAGCTGCTTTTCACGGCTGTGTTTATGCCGCTTTACACCCACTTGACACACTAACAGAGAGATATCAATATATAGGTTTTAAGATTATTACTAGTCAGATATATTCTTGTGCGGTGAATCGGGCGTGTTGAGTCCAGTTCTCTGAGCAAGGAGTAGGTCTTGTCTATTACATATTGGGTTTATGGAACGGTATCTGAGCTAATTTGAAACTCTTGTTTTATGTATCACCCCACCTCACCTTTCCCGTTAAGCAGCCATAGTGTGTTTTCTGCATGTGTGACTCTGTTCTGTTTTGTAATTCAGTTCAAGTGTAACGGTTTTTACATTCCCTCTATAAGTGACACCTTATGAGAAGTGTCCTTTTCTGTGTGACTTATTTCACTTAGAATCGTCTTACCTAAATCCAATCATCATGCTGCTACTAGCCTTATGACATTGATTTCATGGCTGAGTGATATTCCATTGTACATAAGGACCACAACTTTTTTATCCATTTTTCGCTTTCCTGGGATATTTAAGGTGGAATGAAGTGGAGGTCCTTGTCAACAGAGCAGCCCTAAACTTTGGGGTGCTTGTGTCTTGCTGATTTTCAATTTTCCCTCTTTATCCCCCCATGCGTGGAAGTGCCCTATGCTCTCTAAGCTGTGTTTTTTAGATGTTTCAGGACACACCGTACACTTCTCCAGAGTGGCTGTTGGCAATTTACATCCCGCCCATCAGTGTAGCAAGGCTCCCATTTCTCCATGGCCTGTCCTGCATTTCTGGTTTTGACACTTTTTTCAGCATGGCCCTTTTGACCGATGGGAAGCGAGACTTCTTTGTAGCGCTGATTTGCCTTTCCAGGTTGCTTGGTTGGCCAAAAAGGGCGTATGCGTTTTTTCCTGAATATATTCAGGAAAAAACGCATACGCCCTTTTTGGCCAAGGGCATCATTGTCAACGTTTTGCTGCTTTTCATGTGCTTTAGAGGCGATTCGAATCTACCTCCTGAAATCTGTTTCCTGCAATTCTGCCTTGATTTCAAATCCTCTTCTTTGCCTTCCCTCAATATATTTGTGGACGAGAGTTATCATTTATAACTCTGCAGGTTTGTGAATTGCAGTGCCCTGAAGCTCGAATTTACAAGTCGCTTTTTTGGGAGCTGGCCGCAAAAGCGCAGGATGGCTTCAGGCCCTGTTCTGGTTCCGCGGGGCAGGCTGAGCCTGTGGTTAATTCTTCTTCCTGATGGGAAAATAGAGTGACCTGTGCCTGTCCCAACACCAAGAGCTAGTCTCTCATTGGTTCCCCGTCTTCCCGTTCATCCTCAGGACAAATTGCAACATGTACGGAACAGGAGGTTAAAGCTGCTGAGGCTCCAAGTAGGGAGATTGCTAGTAAAGTGGCTGGAATGGCGAACCCGAGCACAAGGAGATGAGAAATGAGGTGCGTTTTAGAAACCTTTCCCCATCACACGGTGTACCATCTTCTGGGTTTCTCATGCATGTTTTCGATGTAGGAAGATGCCCTTGAACCTGGAGATTTGGGACCCATGCGATGGGTAGCACGCAGTATTACTTTAAAGGGTCTGCGTTTGCTCACCCAACCTCACCAAACCTCTCAGCCCCAAGAGTGTCCACCCTTATGTCTCATCCAGCTGTGGGTCTAGATATGGTCAATCCAGGTTGCATCACAGCCCCTGAACGAATTGTGTAAGAATTTCTCTCTCTTTCCCTGTCTTTGTTTCATGGGTTTTTAAAAGTAATTTATTTTTATAATGGGGTTTAGCTGCTTTTCACGGCTGTGTTTAGGCCGCTTTACACCCACTTGACACACTAACAGAGAGATATCAATACATAGGTTTTAAGATTATTACTAGTCAGATATATTCATGTGCGGTGAATCGGGCGTGTTGAGTCCAGTTCTCTGAGCAAGGAGGAGGTCTTGTCTATTACATATTGGGTTTATGGAACGGTATCTGAGCTAATTTGAAACTCTTGTTTTATGTATCACCCCACCTCACCTTTCCCGTTAAGCAGCCATAGTGTGTTTTCTGCATGTGTGACTCTGTTCTGTTTTGTAATTCAGTTCAAGTGTAACGGTTTTTACATTCCCACTATAAGTGACACCTTATGAGAAGTGTCCTTTTCTGTGTGACTTATTTCACTTAGAATCGTCTTACCTAAATCCACTAATCATGCTGCTACTAGCCTTATGACATTGATTTCATGGCTGAGTGATATTCCATTGTACATAAGGACCACAACTTTTTTATCCATTTTTCGCTTTCCTGGGATATTTAAGGTGGAATGAAGTGGAGGTCCTTGTCAACAGAGCAGCCCTAAACTTTGGGGTGCTTGTGTCTTGCTGATTTTCAATTTTCCCTCTTTATCCCCCCATGCGTGGAAGTGCCCTATGCTCTCTAAGCTGTGTTTTTTAGATGTTTCAGGACACACCGTACACTTCTCCAGAGTGGCTGTTGGCAATTTACATCCCGCCCATCAGTGTAGCAAGGCTCCCATTTCTCCATGGCCTGTCCTGCATTTCTGGTTTTGACACTTTTTTCAGCATGGCCCTTTTGACCGATGGGAAGCGAGACTTCTTTGTAGCACTGATTTGCCTTTCCAGGTTGCTTGGTTGGCCAAAAAGGGCGTATGCGTTTTTTCCTGAATATATTCAGGAAAAAACGCATACGCCCTTTTTGGCCAAGGGCATCATTGTCAACGTTTTGCCGCTTTTCATGTGCTTTAAAGGCGATTCGAATCTACCTCCTGAAATCTGTTTCCTGCAATTCTGCCTTGATTTCAAATCCTCTTCTTTGCCTTCCCTCAATATATTTGTGGACGAGAGTTATCATTTATAACTGTGCAGGTTTGTGAATTGCAGTGCCCTGAAGCTCCATTTTACAAGTCGCTTTTTTTGGAGCTGGCCGCAAAAGCGCAGGATGGCTTCAGGCCCTGTTCTGGTTCCGGGGGGCAGGCTGAGCCTGTGGTTAATTCTTCTTCCTGATGGGAAAATAGAGTGACCTGTGCCTGTCCCAACACCAAGAGCTAGTCTCTCATTGGTTCCCCGTCTTCCCGTTCATCCTCAGGACAAATTGCAACCTGTATGGAACAGGAGGTTAAAGGTGCTGATGCTCCAAGTAGGGAGATTGCTAGTAAAGTGGCTGGAATGGCGAACCCGAGCACAAGGAGATGAGAAATGAGGTGCGTTTTAGAAACCTTTCCCCATCACACGGTGTACCATCTTCTGGGTTTCTCATGCATGTTTTCGATGTAGGAAGATGCCCTTGAACCTGGAGATTTGGGACCCATGCGATTGGTAGCACGCAGTATTACTTTAAAGGGTCTGCGTTTGCTCACCCAACCTCACCAAACCTCTCAGCCCCAAGAGTGTCCACCCTTATGTCTCATCCAGCTGTGGGTCTAGATATGGTCAATCCAGGTTGCATCACAGCCCCTGAACGAATTGTGTAAGAATTTCTCTCTCTTTCCCTGTCTTTGTTTCATGGGTTTTTAAAAGTAATTTATTTTTATAATGGGGTTTAGCTGCTTTTCACGGCTGTGTTTATGCCGCTTTACACCCACTTGACACACTAACAGAGAGATATCAATACATAGGTTTTAAGATTATTACTAGTCAGATATATTCTTGTGCGGTGAATCGGGCGTGTTGAGTCCAGTTCTCTGAGCAAGGAGTAGGTCTTGTCTATTACATATTGGGTTTATGGAACGGTATCTGAGCTAATTTGAAACTCTTGTTTTATGTATCACCCCACCTCACCTTTCCCGTTAAGCAGCCATAGTGTGTTTTCTGCATGTGTGACTCTGTTCTGTTTTGTAATTCAGTTCAAGTGTAACGGTTTTTACATTCCCACTATAAGTGACACCTTATGAGAAGTGTCCTTTTCTGTGTGACTTATTTCACTTAGAATCGTCTTACCTAAATCCACTCATCATGCTGCTACTAGCCTTATGACATTGATTTCATGGCTGAGTGATATTCCATTGTACATAAGGACCACAACTTTTTTATCCATTTTTCGCTTTCCTGGGATATTTAAGGTGGAATGAAGTAGAGGTCCTTGTCAACAGAGCAGCCCTAAACTTTGGGGTGCTAGTGTCTTGCTGATTTTCAATTTTCCCTCTTTATCCCCCCATGCGTGGAAGTGCCCTATGCTCTCTAAGCTGTGTTTTTTAGATGTTTCAGGACACAACGTACACTTCTCCAGAGTGGCTGTTGGCAATTTACATCCCGCCCATCAGTGTAGCAAGGCTCCCATTTCTCCATGGCCTGTCCTGCATTTCTGGTTTTGACACTTTTTTCAGCATGGCCCTTTTGACCGATGGGAAGCGAGACTTCTTTGTAGCGCTGATTTGCCTTTCCAGGTTGCTTGGTTGGCCAAAAAGGGCGTATGCGTTTTTTCCTGAATATATTCAGGAAAAAACGCATACGCCCTTTTTGGCCAAGGGCATCATTGTCAACGTTTTGCCGCTTTTCATGTGCTTTAAAGGGGATTCGAATCTACCTCCTGAAATCTGTTTCCTGCAATTCTGCCTTGATTTCAAATCCTCTTCTTTGCCTTCCCTCAATATATTTGTGGACGAGAGTTATCATTTATAACTCTGCAGGTTTGTGAATTGCAGTGCCCTGAAGCTCCATTTTACAAGTCGCTTTTTTGGGAGCTGGCCGCAAAAGCGCAGGATGGCTTCAGGCCCTGTTCTGGTTCCGGGGGGCAGGCTGAGCCTGTGGTTAATTCTTCTTCCTGATGGGAAAATAGAGTGACCTGTGCCTGTCCCAACACCAAGAGCTAGTCTCTCATTGGTTCCCCGCCTTCCCGTTCATCCTCAGGACAAATTGCAACCTGTACGGAACAGGAGGTTAAAGGTGCTGAGGCTCCAAGTAGGGAGATTGCTAGTAAAGTGGCTGGAATGGCGAACCCGAGCACAAGGAGATGAGAAATGAGGTGCGTTTTAGAAACCTTTCCCCATCACACGGTGTACCATCTTCTGGGTTTCTCATGCATGGTTTCGATGTAGGAAGTTGCCCTTAAACCTGGAGATTTGGGACCCATGCGATGGGTAGCACGCAGTATTACTTTAAAGGGTCTGCGTTTGCTCACCCAACCTCACCAAACCTCTCAGCCCCAAGAGTGTCCACCCTTATGTCTCATCCAGCTGTGGGTCTAGATATGGTCAATCCAGGTTGCATCACAGCCCCTGAACGAATTGTGTAAGAATTTCTCTCTCTTTCCCTGTCTTTGTTTCATGGGTTTTTAAAAGTAATTTATTTTTATAATGGGGTTTAGCTGCTTTTCACGGCTGTGTTTATGCCGCTTTACACCCACTTGACACACTAACAGAGAGATATCAATACATAGGTTTTAAGATTATTACTAGTCAGATATATTCATGTGCGGTGAATCGGGCGTGTTGAGTCCAGTTCTCTGAGCAAGGAGTAGGTCTTGTCTATTACATATTGGGTTTATGGAACGGTATCTGAGCTAATTTGAAACTCTTGTTTTATGTATCACCCCACCTCACCTTTCCCGTTAAGCAGCCATAGTGTGTTTTCTGCATGTGTGACTCTGTTCTGTTTTGTAATTCAGTTCAAGTGTAACGGTTTTTACATTCCCTCTATAAGTGACACCTTATGAGAAGTGTCCTTTTCTGTGTGACTTATTTCACTTAGAATCGTCTTACCTAAATCCAATCATCATGCTGCTACTAGCCTTATGACATTGATTTCATGGTTGAGTGATATTCCATTGTACATAAGGACCACAACTTTTTTATCCATTTTTCGCTTTCCTGGGATATTTAAGGTGGAATGAAGTGGAGGTCCTTGTCAACAGAGCAGCCCTAAACTTTGGGGTGCTTGTGTCTTGCTGATTTTCAATTTTCCCACTTTATCCCCCCATGCGTGGAAGTGCCCTATGCTCTCTAAGCTGTGTTTTTTAGATGTTTCAGGACACACCGTACACTTCTCCAGAGTGGCTGTTGGCAATTTACATCCCGCCCATCAGTGTAGCAAGGCTCCCATTTCTCCATGGCCTGTCCTGCATTTCTGGTTTTGACACTTTTTTCAGCATGGCCCTTTTGACCGATGGGAAGCGAGACTTCTTTGTAGCGCTGATTTTCCTTTCCAGGTTGCTTGGTTGGCCAAAAAGGGCGTATGCGTTTTTTCCTGAATATATTCAGGAAAAAACGCATACGCCCTTTTTGGCCAAGGGCATCATTGTCAACGTTTTGCCGCTTTTCATGTGCTTTAGAGGCGATTCGAATCTACCTCCTGAAATCTGTTTCCTGCAATTCTGCCTTGATTTCAAATCCTCTTCTTTGCCTTCCCTCAATATATTTGTGGACGAGAGTTATCATTTATACCTGTGCAGGTTTGTGAATTGCAGTGCCCTGAAGCTCCATTTTACAACTCGCTTTTTCGGGAGCTGGCCGCAAAAGCGCAGGATGGCTTCAGGCCCTGTTCTGGTTCCGGGGGGCAGGCTGAGCCTGTGGTTAATTCTTCTTCCTGATGGGAAAATAGAGTGACCTGTGCCTGTCCCAACACCAAGAGCTAGTCTCTCATTGGTTCCCCGTCTTCCCGTTCATCCTCAGGACAAATTGCAACCTGTACGGAACAGGAGGTTAAAGGTGCTGAGGCTCCAAGTAGGGAGATTGCTAGTAAAGTGGCTGGAATGGCGAACCCGAGCACAAGGAGATGAGAAATGAGGTGCGTTTTAGAAACCTTTCCCCATCACACGGTGTACCATCTTCTGGGTTTCTCATGCATGGTTTCGATGTAGGAAGTTGCCCTTAAACCTGGAGATTTGGGACCCATGCGATGGGTAGCACGCAGTATTACTTTAAAGGGTCTGCGTTTGCTCACCCAACCTCACCAAACCTCTCAGCCCCAAGAGTGTCCACCCTTATGTCTCATCCAGCTGTGGGTCTAGATATGGTCAATCCAGGTTGCATCACAGCCCCTGAACGAATTGTGTAAGAATTTCTCTCTCTTTCCCTGTCTTTGTTTCATGGGTTTTTAAAAGTAATTTATTTTTATAATGGGGTTTAGCTGCTTTTCACGGCTGTGTTTATGCCGCTTTACACCCACTTGACACACTAACAGAGAGATATCAATACATAGGTTTTAAGATTATTACTAGTCAGATATATTCATGTGCGGTGAATCGGGCGTGTTGAGTCCAGTTCTCTGAGCAAGGAGTAGGTCTTGTCTATTACATTTTGGGTTTATGGAACGGTATCTGAGCTAATTTGAAACTCTTGTTTTATGTATCACCCCACCTCACCTTTCCCGTTAAGCAGCCATAGTGTGTTTTCTGCATGTGTGACTCTGTTCTGTTTTGTAATTCAGTTCAAGTGTAACGGTTTTTACATTCCCACTATAAGTGACACCTTATGAGAAGTGTCCTTTTCTGTGTGACTTATTTCACTTAGAATCGTCTTACCTAAATCCACTCATCATGCTGCTACTAGCCTTATGACATTGATTTCATGGCTGAGTGATATTCCATTGTACATAAGGACCACAACTTTTTTATCCATTTTTCGCTTTCCTGGGATATTTAAGGTGGAATGAAGTGGAGGTCCTTGTCAACAGAGCAGCCCTAAACTTTGGGGTGCTTGTGTCTTGCTGATTTTCAATTTTCCCACTTTATCCCCCCATGCGTGGAAGTGCCCTATGCTCTCTAAGCTGTGTTTTTTAGATGTTTCAGGACACACCGTACACTTCTCCAGAGTGGCTGTTGGCAATTTACATCCCGCCCATCAGTGTAGCAAGGCTCCCATTTCTCCATGGCCTGTCCTGCATTTCTGGTTTTGACACTTTTTTCAGCATGGCCCTTTTGACCGATGGGAAGCGAGACTTCTTTGTAGCGCTGATTTTCCTTTCCAGGTTGCTTGGTTGGCCAAAAAGGGCGTATGCGTTTTTTCCTGAATATATTCAGGAAAAAACGCATACGCCCTTTTTGGCCAAGGGCATCATTGTCAACGTTTTGCCGCTTTTCATGTGCTTTAGAGGCGATTCGAATCTACCTCCTGAAATCTGTTTCCTGCAATTCTGCCTTGATTTCAAATCCTCTTCTTTGCCTTCCCTCAATATATTTGTGGACGAGAGTTATCATTTATAACTGTGCAGGTTTGTGAATTGCAGTGCCCTGAAGCTCCATTTTACAACTCGCTTTTTCGGGAGCTGGCCGCAAAAGCGCAGGATGGCTTCAGGCCCTGTTCTGGTTCCGGGGGGCAGGCTGAGCCTGTGGTTAATTCTTCTTCCTGATGGGAAAATAGAGTGACCTGTGCCTGTCCCAACACCAAGAGCTAGTCTCTCATTGGTTCCCCGTCTTCCCGTTCATCCTCAGGACAAATTGCAACCTGTACGGAACAGGAGGTTAAAGGTGCTGAGGCTCCAAGTAGGGAGATTGCTAGTAAAGTGGCTGGAATGGCGAACCCGAGCACAAGGAGATGAGAAATGAGGTGCGTTTTAGAAACCTTTCCCCATCACACGGTGTACCATCTTCTGGGTTTCTCATGCATGGTTTCGATGTAGGAAGTTGCCCTTAAACCTGGAGATTTGGGACCCATGCGATGGGTAGCACGCAGTATTACTTTAAAGGGTCTGCGTTTGCTCACCCAACCTCACCAAACCTCTCAGCCCCAAGAGTGTCCACCCTTATGTCTCATCCAGCTGTGGGTCTAGATATGGTCAATCCAGGTTGCATCACAGCCCCTGAACGAATTGTGTAAGAATTTCTCTCTCTTTCCCTGTCTTTGTTTCATGGGTTTTTAAAAGTAATTTATTTTTATAATGGGGTTTAGCTGCTTTTCACGGCTGTGTTTATGCCGCTTTACACCCACTTGACACACTAACAGAGAGATATCAATACATAGGTTTTAAGATTATTACTAGTCAGATATATTCATGTGCGGTGAATCGGGCGTGTTGAGTCCAGTTCTCTGAGCAAGGAGTAGGTCTTGTCTATTACATTTTGGGTTTATGGAACGGTATCTGAGCTAATTTGAAACTCTTGTTTTATGTATCACCCCACCTCACCTTTCCCGTTAAGCAGCCATAGTGTGTTTTCTGCATGTGTGACTCTGTTCTGTTTTGTAATTCAGTTCAAGTGTAACGGTTTTTACATTCCCACTATAAGTGACACCTTATGAGAAGTGTCCTTTTCTGTGTGACTTATTTCACTTAGAATCGTCTTACCTAAATCCACTCATCATGCTGCTACTAGCCTTATGACATTGATTTCATGGCTGAGTGATATTCCATTGTACATAAGGACCACAACTTTTTTATCCATTTTTCGCTTTCCTGGGATATTTAAGGTGGAATGAAGTGGAGGTCCTTGTCAACAGAGCAGCCCTAAACTTTGGGGTGCTTGTGTCTTGCTGATTTTCAATTTTCCCACTTTATCCCCCCATGCGTGGAAGTGCCCTATGCTCTCTAAGCTGTGTTTTTTAGATGTTTCAGGACACACCGTACACTTCTCCAGAGTGGCTGTTGGCAATTTACATCCCGCCCATCAGTGTAGCAAGGCTCCCATTTCTCCATGGCCTGTCCTGCATTTCTGGTTTTGACACTTTTTTCAGCATGGCCCTTTTGACCGATGGGAAGCGAGACTTCTTTGTAGCGCTGATTTTCCTTTCCAGGTTGCTTGGTTGGCCAAAAAGGGCGTATGCGTTTTTTCCTGAATATATTCAGGAAAAAACGCATACGCCCTTTTTGGCCAAGGGCATCATTGTCAACGTTTTGCCGCTTTTCATGTGCTTTAGAGGCGATTCGAATCTACCTCCTGAAATCTGTTTCCTGCAATTCTGCCTTGATTTAAATTCCTCGTCTTTGCCTTCCCTCAATATATTTGTGGACGAGAGTTATCATTTATAACTGTGCAGGTTTGTGAATTGCAGTGCCCTGAAGCTCCATTTTACAACTCGCTTTTTCGGGAGCTGGCCGCAAAAGCGCAGGATGGCTTCAGGCCCTGTTCTGGTTCCGGGGGGCAGGCTGAGCCTGTGGTTAATTCTTCTTCCTGATGGGAAAATAGAGTGACCTGTGCCTGTCCCAACACCAAGAGCTAGTCTCTCATTGGTTCCCCGTCTTCCCGTTCATCCTCAGGACAAATTGCAACCTGTACGGAACAGGAGGTTAAAGCTGCTGAGGCTCCAAGTAGGGAGATTGCTAGTAAAGTGGCTGGAATGGCGAACCCGAGCACAAGGAGATGAGAAATGAGGTGCGTTTTAGAAACCTTTCCCCATCACACGGTGTACCATCTTCTGGGTTTCTCATGCATGTTTTCGATGTAGGAAGATGCCCTTGAACCTGGAGATTTGGGACCCATGCGATGGGTAGCACGCAGTATTACTTTAAAGGGTCTGAGTTTGCTCACCCAACCTCACCAAACCTCTCAGCCCCAAGAGTGTCCACCCTTATGTCTCATCCAGCTGTGGGTCTAGATATGGTCAATCCAGGTTGCATCACAGCCCCTGAACGAATTGTGTAAGAATTTCTCTCTCTTTCCCTGTCTTTGTTTCATGGGTTTTTAAAAGTAATTTATTTTTATAATGGGGTTTAGCTGCTTTTCACGGCTCTGTTTATGCCGCTTTACACCCACTTGACACACTAACAGAGAGATATCAATACATAGGTTTTAAGATTATTACTAGTCAGATATATTCATGTGCGGTGAATCGGGCGTGTTGAGTCCAGTTCTCTGAGCAAGGAGTAGGTCTTGTCTATTACATTTTGGGTTTATGGAACGGTATCTGAGCTAATTTGAAACTCTTGTTTTATGTATCACCCCACCTCACCTTTCCCGTTAAGCAGCCATAGTGTGTTTTCTGCATGTGTGACTCTGTTCTGTTTTG
Source organism: Balaenoptera physalus (assembly GCF_965194825.1). Classification (NCBI taxonomy): domain Eukaryota; kingdom Metazoa; phylum Chordata; class Mammalia; order Artiodactyla; family Balaenopteridae; genus Balaenoptera; species Balaenoptera physalus. The sequence continues at coordinate 551,634 of NW_028126341.1, read as the reverse complement.
TAATTCAGTTCAAGTGTAACGGTTTTTACATTCCCACTATAAGTGACACCTTATGAGAAGTGTCCTTTTCTGTGTGACTTATTTCACTTAGAATCGTCTTACCTAAATCCACTCATCATGCTGCTACTAGCCTTATGACATTGATTTCATGGCTGAGTGATATTCCATTGTACATAAGGACCACAACTTTTTTATCCATTTTTCGCTTTCCTGGGATATTTAAGGTGGAATGAAGTGGAGGTCCTTGTCAACAGAGCAGCCCTAAACTTTGGGCTGCTTGTGTCTTGCTGATTTTCAATTTTCCCACTTTATCCCCCCATGCGTGGAAGTGCCCTATGCTCTCTAAGCTGTGTTTTTTAGATGTTTCAGGACACACCGTACACTTCTCCAGAGTGGCTGTTGGCAATTTACATCCCGCCCATCAGTGTAGCAAGGCTCCCATTTCTCCATGGCCTGTCCTGCATTTCTGGTTTTGACACTTTTTTCAGCATGGCCCTTTTGACCGATGGGAAGCGAGACTTCTTTGTAGCGCTGATTTGCCTTTCCAGGTTGCTTGGTTGGCCAAAAAGGGCGTATGCGTTTTTTCCTGAATATATTCAGGAAAAAACGCATACGCCCTTTTTGGCCAAGGGCATCATTGTCAACGTTTTGCCGCTTTTCATGTGCTTTAGAGGCGATTCGAATCTACCTCCTGAAATCTGTTTCCTGCAATTCTGCCTTGATTTAAATTCCTCGTCTTTGCCTTCCCTCAATATATTTGTGGACGAGAGTTATCATTTATAACTGTGCAGGTTTGTGAATTGCAGTGCCCTGAAGCTCCATTTTACAACTCGCTTTTTCGGGAGCTGGCCGCAAAAGCGCAGGATGGCTTCAGGCCCTGTTCTGGTTCCGGGGGGCAGGCTGAGCCTGTGGTTAATTCTTCTTCCTGATGGGAAAATAGAGTGACCTGTGCCTGTCCCAACACCAAGAGCTAGTCTCTCATTGGTTCCCCGTCTTCCCGTTCATCCTCAGGACAAATTGCAACATGTACGGAACAGGAGGTTAAAGCTGCTGAGGCTCCAAGTAGGGAGATTGCTAGTAAAGTGGCTGGAATGGCGAACCCGAGCACAAGGAGATGAGAAATGAGGTGCGTTTTAGAAACCTTTCCCCATCACACGGTGTACCATCTTCTGGGTTTCTCATGCATGTTTTCGATGTAGGAAGATGCCCTTGAACCTGGAGATTTGGGACCCATGCGATGGGTAGCACGCAGTATTACTTTAAAGGGTCTGCGTTTGCTCACCCAACCTCACCAAACCTCTCAGCCCCAAGAGTGTCCACCCTTATGTCTCATCCAGCTGTGGGTCTAGATATGGTCAATCCAGGTTGCATCACAGCCCCTGAACGAATTGTGTAAGAATTTCTCTCTCTTTCCCTGTCTTTGTTTCATGGGTTTTTAAAAGTAATTTATTTTTATAATGGGGTTTAGCTGCTTTTCACGGCTGTGTTTATGCCGCTTTACACCCACTTGACACACTAACAGAGAGATATCAATACATAGGTTTTAAGATTATTACTAGTCAGATATATTCTTGTGCGGTGAATCGGGCGTGTTGAGTCCAGTTCTCTGAGCAAGGAGTAGGTCTTGTTTATTACATATTGGGTTTATGGAACGGTATCTGAGCTAATTTGAAACTCTTGTTTTATGTATCACCCCACCTCACCTTTCCCGTTAAGCAGCCATAGTGTGTTTTCTGCATGTGTGACTCTGTTCTGTTTTGTAATTCAGTTCAAGTGTAACGGTTTTTACATTCCCTCTATAAGTGACACCTTATGAGAAGTGTCCTTTTCTGTGTGACTTATTTCACTTAGAATCGTCTTACCTAAATCCAATCATCATGCTGCTACTAGCCTTATGACATTGATTTCATGGCTGAGTGATATTCCATTGTACATAAGGACCACAACTTTTTTATCCATTTTTCGCTTTCCTGGGATATTTAAGGTGGAATGAAGTGGAGGTCCTTGTCAACAGAGCAGCCCTAAACTTTGGGGTGCTTGTGTCTTGCTGATTTTCAATTTTCCCTCTTTATCCCCCCATGCGTGGAAGTGCCCTATGCTCTCTAAGCTGTGTTTTTTAGATGTTTCAGGACACACCGTACACTTCTCCAGAGTGGCTGTTGGCAATTTACATCCCGCCCATCAGTGTAGCAAGGCTCCCATTTCTCCATGGCCTGTCCTGCATTTCTGGTTTTGACACTTTTTTCAGCATGGCCCTTTTGACCGATGGGAAGCGAGACTTCTTTGTAGCGCTGATTTGCCTTTCCAGGTTGCTTGGTTGGCCAAAAAGGGCGTATGCGTTTTTTCCTGAATATATTCAGGAAAAAACGCATACGCCCTTTTTGGCCAAGGGCATCATTGTCAACGTTTTGCCGCTTTTCATGTGCTTTAAAGGCGATTCGAATCTACCTCCTGAAATCTGTTTCCTGCAATTCTGCCTTGATTTCAAATCCTCTTCTTTGCCTTCCCTCAATATATTTGTGGACGTGAGTTATCATTTATAACTCTGCAGGTTTGTGAATTGCAGTGCCCAGAAGCTCCATTTTACAAGTCGCTTTTTTGGGAGCTGGCCGCAAAAGCGCAGGATGGCTTCAGGCCCTGTTCTGGTTCCGGGGGGCAGGCTGAGCCTGTGGTTAATTCTTCTTCCTGATGGGAAAATAGAGTGACCTGTGCCTGTCCCAACACCAAGAGCTAGTCTCTCATTGGTTCCCCGTCTTCCCGTTCATCCTCAGGACAAATTGCAACCTGTACGGAACAGGAGGTTAAAGGTGCTGATGCTCCAAGTAGGGAGATTGCTAGTAAAGTGGCTGGAATGGCGAACCCGAGCACAAGGAGATGAGAAATGAGGTGCGTTTTAGAAACCTTTCCCCATCACACGGTGTACCATCTTCTGGGTTTCTCATGCATGGTTTCGATGTAGGAAAATGCCCTTGAACCTGGAGATTTGGGACCCATGCGATGGGTAGCACGCAGTATTACTTTAAAGGGTCTGCGTTTGCTCACCCAACCTCACCAAACCTCTCAGCCCCAAGAGTGTCCACCCTTATGTCTCATCCAGCTGTGGGTCTAGATATGGTCAATCCAGGTTGCATCACAGCCCCTGAACGAATTGTGTAAGAATTTCTCTCTCTTTCCCTGTCTTTGTTTCATGGGTTTTTAAAAGTAATTTATTTTTATAATGGGGTTTAGCTGCTTTTCACGGCTGTGTTTATGCCGCTTTACACCCACTTGACACACTAACAGAGAGATATCAATACATAGGTTTTAAGATTATTACTAGTCAGATATATTCATGTGCGGTGAATCGGGCGTGTTGAGTCCAGTTCTCTGAGCAAGGAGTAGGTCTTGTCTATTACATATTGGGTTTATGGAACGGTATCTGAGCTAATTTGAAACTCTTGTTTTATGTATCACCCCACCTCACCTTTCCCGTTAAGCAGCCATAGTGTGTTTTCTGCATGTGTGACTCTGTTCTGTTTTGTAATTCAGTTCAAGTGTAACGGTTTTTACATTCCCACTATAAGTGACACCTTATGAGAAGTGTCCTTTTCTGTGTGACTTATTTCACTTAGAATCGTCTTACCTAAATCCACTCATCATGCTGCTACTAGCCTTATGACATTGATTTCATGGCTGAGTGATATTCCATTGTACATAAGGACCACAACTTTTTTATCCATTTTTCGCTTTCCTGGGATATTTAAGGTGGAATGAAGTGGAGGTCCTTGTCAACAGAGCAGCCCTAAACTTTGGGGTGCTTGTGTCTTGCTGATTTTCAATTTTCCCACTTTATCCCCCCATGCGTGGAAGTGCCCTATGCTCTCTAAGCTGTGTTTTTTAGATGTTTCAGGACACACCGTACACTTCTCCAGAGTGGCTGTTGGCAATTTACATCCCGCCCATCAGTGTAGCAAGGCTCCCATTTCTCCATGGCCTGTCCTGCATTTCTGGTTTTGACACTTTTTTCAGCATGGCCCTTTTGACCGATGGGAAGCGAGACTTCTTTGTAGCGCTGATTTGCCTTTCCAGGTTGCTTGGTTGGCCAAAAAGGGCGTATGCGTTTTTTCCTGAATATATTCAGGAAAAAACGCATACGCCCTTTTTGGCCAAGGGCATCATTGTCAACGTTTTGCCGCTTTTCATGTGCTTTAAAGGCGATTCGAATCTACCTCCTGAAATCTGTTTCCTGCAATTCTGCCTTGATTTCAAATCCTCTTCTTTGCCTTCCCTCAATATATTTGTGGACGAGAGTTATCATTTATAACTCTGCAGGTTTGTGAATTGCAGTGCTCAGAAGCTACATTTTACAAGTCGCTTTTTTGGGAGCTGGCCGCAAAAGCGCAGGATGGCTTCAGGCCCTGTTCTGGTTCCGGGGGGCAGGCTGAGCCTGTGGTTAATTCTTCTTCCTGATGGGAAAATAGAGTGACCTGTGCCTGTCCCAACACCAAGAGCTAGTCTCTCATTGGTTCCCCGTCTTCCCGTTCCTCCTCAGGACAAATTGCAACCTGTACGGAACAGGAGGTTAAAGGTGCTGATGCTCCAAGTAGGGAGATTGCTAGTAAAGTGGCTGGAATGGCGAACCCGAGCACAAGGAGATGAGAAATGAGGTGCGTTTTAGAAACCTTTCCCCATCACACGGTGTACCATCTTCTGGGTTTCTCATGCATGTTTTCGATGTAGGAAGATGCCCTTGAACCTGGAGATTTGGGACCCATGCGATGGGTAGCACGCAGTATTACTTTAAAGGGTCTGCGTTTGCTCACCAAACCTCACCAAACCTCTCAGCCCCAAGAGTGTCCACCCTTATGTCTCATCCAGCTGTGGGTCTAGATATGGTCAATCCAGGTTGCATCACAGCCCCTGAACGAATTGTGTAAGAATATCTCTCTCTTTCCCTGTCTTTGTTTCATGGGTTTTTAAAAGTAATTTATTTTTATAATGGGGTTTAGCTGCTTTTCACGGCTGTGTTTATGCCGCTTTACACCCACTTGACACACTAACAGAGAGATATCAATACATACGTTTTAAGATTATTACTAGTCAGATATATTCTTGTGCGGTGAATCGGGCGTGTTGAGTCCAGTTCTCTGAGCAAGGAGTAGGTCTTGTCTATTACATATTGGGTTTATGGAACGGTGTCTGAGCTAATTTGAAACTCTTGTTTTATGTATCACCCCACCTCACCTTTCCCGTTAAGCAGCCATAGTGTGTTTTCTGCATGTGTGACTCTGTTCTGTTTTGTAATTCAGTTCAAGTGTAACGGTTTTTACATTCCCACTATAAGTGACACCTTATGAGAAGTGTCCTTTTCTGTGTGACTTATTTCACTTAGAATCGTCTTACCTAAATCCACTCATCATGCTGCTACTAGCCTTATGACATTGATTTCATGGCTGAGTGATATTCCATTGTACATAAGGACCACAACTTTTTTATCCATTTTTCGCTTTCCTGGGATATTTAAGGTGGAATGAAGTGGAGGTCCTTGTCAACAGAGCAGCCCTAAACTTTGGGGTGCTTGTGTCTTGCTGATTTTCAATTTTCCCTCTTTATCCCCCCATGCGTGGAAGTGCCCTATGCTCTCTAAGCTGTGTTTTTTAGATGTTTCAGGACACACCGTACACTTCTCCAGAGTGGCTGTTGGCAATTTACATCCCGCCCATCAGTGTAGCAAGGCTCCCATTTCTCCATGGCCTGTCCTGCATTTCTGGTTTTGACACTTTTTTCAGCATGGCCCTTTTGACCGATGGGAAGCGAGACTTCTTTGTAGCGCTGATTTGCCTTTCCAGGTTGCTTGGTTGGCCAAAAAGGGCGTATGCGTTTTTTCCTGAATATATACAGGAAAAAACACATACGCCCTTTTTGGCCAAGGGCATCATTGTCAACGTTTTGCCGCTTTTCATGTGCTTTAAAGGCGATTCGAATCTACCTCCTGAAATCTGTTTCCTGCAATTCTGCCTTGATTTCAAATCCTCTTCTTTGCCTTCCCTCAATATATTTGTGGACGAGAGTTATCATTTATAACTCTGCAGGTTTGTGAATTGCAGTGCCCTGAAGCTCCATTTTACAAGTCGCTTTTTCGGGAGCTGGCCGCAAAAGGGCAGGATGGCTTCAGGCCCTGTTCTGGTTCCGTGGGGCAGGCTGAGCCTGTGGTTAATTCTTCTTCCTGATGGGAAAATAGAGTGACCTGTGCCTGTCCCAACACCAAGAGCTAGTCTCTCATTGGTTCCCCGTCTTCCCGTTCATCCTCAGGACAAATTGCAACCTGTACGGAACAGGAGGTTAAAGGTGCTGAGGCTCCACGTAGGGAGATTGCTAGTAAAGTGGCTGGAATGGCGAACCCGAGCACAAGGAGATGAGAAATGAGGTGCGTTTTAGAAACCTTTCCCCATCACACGGTGTACCATCTTCTGGGTTTCTCATGCATGGTTTCGATGTAGGAAAATGCCCTTGAACCTGGAGATTTGGGACCCATGCGATGGGTAGCACGCAGTATTACTTTAAAGGGTCTGCGTTTGCTCACCCAACCTCACCAAACCTCTCAGCCCCAAGAGTGTCCACCCTTATGTCTCATCCAGCTGTGGGTCTAGATATGGTCAATCCAGGTTGCATCACAGCCCCTGAACGAATTGTGTAAGAATTTCTCTCTCTTTCCCTGTCTTTGTTTCATGGGTTTTTAAAAGTAATTTATTTTTATAATGGGGTTTAGCTGCTTTTCACGGCTGTGTTTATGCCGCTTTACACCCACTTGACACACTAACAGAGAGATATCAATACATAGGTTTTAAGATTATTACTAGTCAGATATATTCTTGTGCGGTGAATCGGGCGTGTTGAGTCCAGTTCTCTGAGCAAGGAGTAGGTCTTGTCTATTACATATTGGGTTTATGGAACGGTATCTGAGCTAATTTGAAACTCTTGTTTTATGTATCACCCCACCTCACCTTTCCCGTTAAGCAGCCATAGTGTGTTTTCTGCATGTGTGACTCTGTTCTGTTTTGTAATTCAGTTCAAGTGTAACGGTTTTTACATTCCCTCTATAAGTGACACCTTATGAGAAGTGTCCTTTTCTGTGTGACTTATTTCACTTAGAATCGTCTTACCTAAATCCACTCATCATGCTGCTACTAGCCTTATGACATTGATTTCATGGCTGAGTGATATTCCATTGTACATAAGGACCACAACTTTTTTATCCATTTTTCACTTTCCTGGGATATTTAAGGTGGAATGAAGTGGAGGTCCTTGTCAACAGAGCAGCCCTAAACTTTGGGGTGCTTGTGTCTTGCTGATTTTCAATTTTCCCACTTTATCCCCCCATGCGTGGAAGTGCCCTATGCTCTCTAAGCTGTGTTTTTTAGATGTTTCAGGACACACCGTACACTTCTCCAGAGTGGCTGTTGGCAATTTACATCCCGCCCATCAGTGTAGCAAGGCTCCCATTTCTCCATGGCCTGTCCTGCATTTCTGGTTTTGACACTTTTTTCAGCATGGCCCTTTTGACCGATGGGAAGCGAGACTTCTTTGTAGCGCTGATTTGCCTTTCCAGGTTGCTTGGTTGGCCAAAAAGGGCGTATGCGTTTTTTCCTGAATATATTCAGGAAAAAACGCATACGCCCTTTTGGCCAAGGGCATCATTGTCAACGTTTTGCCGCTTTTCATGTGCTTTAAAGGCGATTCGAATCTACCTCCTGAAATCTGTTTCCTGCAATTCTGCCTTGATTTCAAATCCTCTTCTTTGCCTTCCCTCAATATATTTGTGGACGAGAGTTATCATTTATAACTCTGCAGGTTTGTGAATTGCAGTGCTCAGAAGCTCCATTTTACAAGTCGCTTTTTTGGGAGCTGGCCGCAAAAGCGCAGGATGGCTTCAGGCCCTGTTCTGGTTCCGGGGGGCAGGCTGAGCCTGTGGTTAATTCTTCTTCCTGATGGGAAAATAGAGTGACCTGTGCCTGTCCCAACACCAAGAGCTAGTCTCTCATTGGTTCCCCGTCTTCCCGTTCATCCTCAGGACAAATTGCAACCTGTACGGAACAGGAGGTTAAAGGTGCTGATGCTCCAAGTAGGGAGATTGCTAGTAAAGTGGCTGGAATGGCGAACCCGAGCACAAGGAGATGAGAAATGAGGTGCGTTTTAGAAACCTTTCCCCATCACACGGTGTACCATCTTCTGGGTTTCTCATGCATGTTTTCGATGTAGGAAGATGCCCTTGAACCTGGAGATTTGGGACCCATGCGATGGGTAGCACGCAGTATTACTTTAAAGGGTCTGCGTTTGCTCACCAAACCTCACCAAACCTCTCAGCCCCAAGAGTGTCCACCCTTATGTCTCATCCAGCTGTGGGTCTAGATATGGTCAATCCAGGTTGCATCACAGCCCCTGAACGAATTGTGTAAGAATATCTCTCTCTTTCCCTGTCTTTGTTTCATGGGTTTTTAAAAGTAATTTATTTTTATAATGGGGTTTAGCTGCTTTTCACGGCTGTGTTTATGCCGCTTTACACCCACTTGACACACTAACAGAGAGATATCAATACATACGTTTTAAGATTATTACTAGTCAGATATATTCTTGTGCGGTGAATCGGGCGTGTTGAGTCCAGTTCTCTGAGCAAGGAGTAGGTCTTGTCTATTACATATTGGGTTTATGGAACGGTGTCTGAGCTAATTTGAAACTCTTGTTTTATGTATCACCCCACCTCACCTTTCCCGTTAAGCAGCCATAGTGTGTTTTCTGCATGTGTGACTCTGTTCTGCTTTGTAATTCAGTTCAAGTGTAACGGTTTTTACATTCCCACTATAAGTGACACCTTATGAGAAGTGTCCTTTTCTGTGTGACTTATTTCACTTAGAATCGTCTTACCTAAATCCACTCATCATGCTGCTACTAGCCTTATGACATTGATTTCATGGCTGAGTGATATTCCATTGTACATAAGGACCACAACTTTTTTATCCATTTTTCGCTTTCCTGGGATATTTAAGGTGGAATGAAGTGGAGGTCCTTGTCAACAGAGCAGCCCTAAACTTTGGGGTGCTTGTGTCTTGCTGATTTTCAATTTTCCCACTTTATCCCCCCATGCGTGGAAGTGCCCTATGCTCTCTAAGCTGTGTTTTTTAGATGTTTCAGGACACACCGTACACTTCTCCAGAGTGGCTGTTGGCAATTTACATCCCGCCCATCAGTGTAGCAAGGCTCCCATTTCTCCATGGCCTGTCCTGCATTTCTGGTTTTGACACTTTTTTCAGCATGGCCCTTTTGACCGATGGGAAGCGAGACTTCTTTGTAGCGCTGATTTGCCTTTCCAGGTTGCTTGGTTGGCCAAAAAGGGCGTATGCGTTTTTTCCTGAATATATTCAGGAAAAAACGCATACGCCCTTTTTGGCCAAGGGCATCATTGTCAACGTTTTGCCGCTTTTCATGTGCTTTAAAGGCGATTCGAATCTACCTCCTGAAATCTGTTTCCTGCAATTCTGCCTTGATTTCAAATCCTCTTCTTTGCCTTCCCTCAATATATTTGTGGACGAGAGTTATCATTTATAACTCTGCAGGTTTGTGAATTGCAGTGCTCAGAAGCTCCATTTTACAAGTCGCTTTTTTGGGAGCTGGCCGCAAAAGCGCAGGATGGCTTCAGGCCCTGTTCTGGTTCCGGGGGGCAGGCTGAGCCTGTGGTTAATTCTTCTTCCTGATGGGAAAATAGAGTGACCTGTGCCTGTCCCAACACCAAGAGCTAGTCTCTCATTGGTTCCCCGTCTTCCCGTTCCTCCTCAGGACAAATTGCAACCTGTACGGAACAGGAGGTTAAAGGTGCTGATGCTCCAAGTAGGGAGATTGCTAGTAAAGTGGCTGGAATGGCGAACCCGAGCACAAGGAGATGAGAAATGAGGTGCGTTTTAGAAACCTTTCCCCATCACACGGTGTACCATCTTCTGGGTTTCTCATGCATGTTTTCGATGTAGGAAGATGCCCTTGAACCTGGAGATTTGGGACCCATGCGATGGGTAGCACGCAGTATTACTTTAAAGGGTCTGCGTTTGCTCACCAAACCTCACCAAACCTCTCAGCCCCAAGAGTGTCCACCCTTATGTCTCATCCAGCTGTGGGTCTAGATATGGTCAATCCAGGTTGCATCACAGCCCCTGAACGAATTGTGTAAGAATATCTCTCTCTTTCCCTGTCTTTGTTTCATGGGTTTTTAAAAGTAATTTATTTTTATAATGGGGTTTAGCTGCTTTTCACGGCTGTGTTTATGCCGCTTTACACCCACTTGACACACTAACAGAGAGATATCAATACATACGTTTTAAGATTATTACTAGTCAGATATATTCTTGTGCGGTGAATCGGGCGTGTTGAGTCCAGTTCTCTGAGCAAGGAGTAGGTCTTGTCTATTACATATTGGGTTTATGGAACGGTGTCTGAGCTAATTTGAAACTCTTGTTTTATGTATCACCCCACCTCACCTTTCCCGTTAAGCAGCCATAGTGTGTTTTCTGCATGTGTGACTCTGTTCTGTTTTGTAATTCAGTTCAAGTGTAACGGTTTTTACATTCCCACTATAAGTGACACCTTATGAGAAGTGTCCTTTTCTGTGTGACTTATTTCACTTAGAATCGTCTTACCTAAATCCACTCATCATGCTGCTACTAGCCTTATGACATTGATTTCATGGCTGAGTGATATTCCATTGTACATAAGGACCACAACTTTTTTATCCATTTTTCGCTTTCCTGGGATATTTAAGGTGGAATGAAGTGGAGGTCCTTGTCAACAGAGCAGCCCTAAACTTTGGGGTGCTTGTGTCTTGCTGATTTTCAATTTTCCCTCTTTATCCCCCCATGCGTGGAAGTGCCCTATGCTCTCTAAGCTGTGTTTTTTAGATGTTTCAGGACACACCGTACACTTCTCCAGAGTGGCTGTTGGCAATTTACATCCCGCCCATCAGTGTAGCAAGGCTCCCATTTCTCCATGGCCTGTCCTGCATTTCTGGTTTTGACACTTTTTTCAGCATGGCCCTTTTGACCGATGGGAAGCGAGACTTCTTTGTAGCGCTGATTTGCCTTTCCAGGTTGCTTGGTTGGCCAAAAAGGGCGTATGCGTTTTTTCCTGAATATATACAGGAAAAAACACATACGCCCTTTTTGGCCAAGGGCATCATTGTCAACGTTTTGCCGCTTTTCATGTGCTTTAAAGGCGATTCGAATCTACCTCCTGAAATCTGTTTCCTGCAATTCTGCCTTGATTTCAAATCCTCTTCTTTGCCTTCCCTCAATATATTTGTGGACGAGAGTTATCATTTATAACTCTGCAGGTTTGTGAATTGCAGTGCCCTGAAGCTCCATTTTACAAGTCGCTTTTTCGGGAGCTGGCCGCAAAAGGGCAGGATGGCTTCAGGCCCTGTTCTGGTTCCGTGGGGCAGGCTGAGCCTGTGGTTAATTCTTCTTCCTGATGGGAAAATAGAGTGACCTGTGCCTGTCCCAACACCAAGAGCTAGTCTCTCATTGGTTCCCCGTCTTCCCGTTCATCCTCAGGACAAATTGCAACCTGTACGGAACAGGAGGTTAAAGGTGCTGAGGCTCCACGTAGGGAGATTGCTAGTAAAGTGGCTGGAATGGCGAACCCGAGCACAAGGAGATGAGAAATGAGGTGCGTTTTAGAAACCTTTCCCCATCACACGGTGTACCATCTTCTGGGTTTCTCATGCATGGTTTCGATGTAGGAAAATGCCCTTGAACCTGGAGATTTGGGACCCATGCGATGGGTAGCACGCAGTATTACTTTAAAGGGTCTGCGTTTGCTCACCCAACCTCACCAAACCTCTCAGCCCCAAGAGTGTCCACCCTTATGTCTCATCCAGCTGTGGGTCTAGATATGGTCAATCCAGGTTGCATCACAGCCCCTGAACGAATTGTGTAAGAATATCTCTCTCTTTCCCTGTCTTTGTTTCATGGGTTTTTAAAAGTAATTTATTTTTATAATGGGGTTTAGCTGCTTTTCACGGCTGTGTTTATGCCGCTTTACACCCACTTGACACACTAACAGAGAGATATCAATACATAGGTTTTAAGATTATTACTAGTCAGATATATTCTTGTGCGGTGAATCGGGCGTGTTGAGTCCAGTTCTCTGAGCAAGGAGTAGGTCTTGTCTATTACATATTGGGTTTATGGAACGGTATCTGAGCTAATTTGAAACTCTTGTTTTATGTATCACCCCACCTCACCTTTCCCGTTAAGCAGCCATAGTGTGTTTTCTGCATGTGTGACTCTGTTCTGTTTTGTAATTCAGTTCAAGTGTAACGGTTTTTACATTCCCTCTATAAGTGACACCTTATGAGAAGTGTCCTTTTCTGTGTGACTTATTTCACTTAGAATCGTCTTACCTAAATCCACTCATCATGCTGCTACTAGCCTTATGACATTGATTTCATGGCTGAGTGATATTCCATTGTACATAAGGACCACAACTTTTTTATCCATTTTTCACTTTCCTGGGATATTTAAGGTGGAATGAAGTGGAGGTCCTTGTCAACAGAGCAGCCCTAAACTTTGGGGTGCTTGTGTCTTGCTGATTTTCAATTTTCCCACTTTATCCCCCCATGCGTGGAAGTGCCCTATGCTCTCTAAGCTGTGTTTTTTAGATGTTTCAGGACACACCGTACACTTCTCCAGAGTGGCTGTTGGCAATTTACATCCCGCCCATCAGTGTAGCAAGGCTCCCATTTCTCCATGGCCTGTCCTGCATTTCTGGTTTTGACACTTTTTTCAGCATGGCCCTTTTGACCGATGGGAAGCGAGACTTCTTTGTAGCGCTGATTTGCCTTTCCAGGTTGCTTGGTTGGCCAAAAAGGGCGTATGCGTTTTTTCCTGAATATATTCAGGAAAAAACGCATACGCCCTTTTGGCCAAGGGCATCATTGTCAACGTTTTGCCGCTTTTCATGTGCTTTAAAGGCGATTCGAATCTACCTCCTGAAATCTGTTTCCTGCAATTCTGCCTTGATTTCAAATCCTCTTCTTTGCCTTCCCTCAATATATTTGTGGACGAGAGTTATCATTTATAACTCTGCAGGTTTGTGAATTGCAGTGCTCAGAAGCTCCATTTTACAAGTCGCTTTTTTGGGAGCTGGCCGCAAAAGCGCAGGATGGCTTCAGGCCCTGTTCTGGTTCCGGGGGGCAGGCTGAGCCTGTGGTTAATTCTTCTTCCTGATGGGAAAATAGAGTGACCTGTGCCTGTCCCAACACCAAGAGCTAGTCTCTCATTGGTTCCCCGTCTTCCCGTTCATCCTCAGGACAAATTGCAACCTGTACGGAACAGGAGGTTAAAGGTGCTGATGCTCCAAGTAGGGAGATTGCTAGTAAAGTGGCTGGAATGGCGAACCCGAGCACAAGGAGATGAGAAATGAGGTGCGTTTTAGAAACCTTTCCCCATCACACGGTGTACCATCTTCTGGGTTTCTCATGCATGTTTTCGATGTAGGAAGATGCCCTTGAACCTGGAGATTTGGGACCCATGCGATGGGTAGCACGCAGTATTACTTTAAAGGGTCTGCGTTTGCTCACCAAACCTCACCAAACCTCTCAGGCCCAAGAGTGTCCACCCTTATGTCTCATCCAGCTGTGGGTCTAGATATGGTCAATCCAGGTTGCATCACAGCCCCTGAACGAATTGTGTAAGAATATCTCTCTCTTTCCCTGTCTTTGTTTCATGGGTTTTTAAAAGTAATTTATTTTTATAATGGGGTTTAGCTGCTTTTCACGGCTGTGTTTATGCCGCTTTACACCCACTTGACACACTAACAGAGAGATATCAATACATACGTTTTAAGATTATTACTAGTCAGATATATTCTTGTGCGGTGAATCGGGCGTGTTGAGTCCAGTTCTCTGAGCAAGGAGTAGGTCTTGTCTATTACATATTGGGTTTATGGAACGGTGTCTGAGCTAATTTGAAACTCTTGTTTTATGTATCACCCCACCTCACCTTTCCCGTTAAGCAGCCATAGTGTGTTTTCTGCATGTGTGACTCTGTTCTGTTTTGTAATTCAGTTCAAGTGTAACGGTTTTTACATTCCCACTATAAGTGACACCTTATGAGAAGTGTCCTTTTCTGTGTGACTTATTTCACTTAGAATCGTCTTACCTAAATCCACTCATCATGCTGCTACTAGCCTTATGACATTGATTTCATGGCTGAGTGATATTCCATTGTACATAAGGACCACAACTTTTTTATCCATTTTTCGCTTTCCTGGGATATTTAAGGTGGAATGAAGTGGAGGTCCTTGTCAACAGAGCAGCCCTAAACTTTGGGGTGCTTGTGTCTTGCTGATTTTCAATTTTCCCTCTTTATCCCCCCATGCGTGGAAGTGCCCTATGCTCTCTAAGCTGTGTTTTTTAGATGTTTCAGGACACACCGTACACTTCTCCAGAGTGGCTGTTGGCAATTTACATCCCGCCCATCAGTGTAGCAAGGCTCCCATTTCTCCATGGCCTGTCCTGCATTTCTGGTTTTGACACTTTTTTCAGCATGGCCCTTTTGACCGATGGGAAGCGAGACTTCTTTGTAGCGCTGATTTGCCTTTCCAGGTTGCTTGGTTGGCCAAAAAGGGCGTATGCGTTTTTTCCTGAATATATACAGGAAAAAACACATACGCCCTTTTTGGCCAAGGGCATCATTGTCAACGTTTTGCCGCTTTTCATGTGCTTTAAAGGCGATTCGAATCTACCTCCTGAAATCTGTTTCCTGCAATTCTGCCTTGATTTCAAATCCTCTTCTTTGCCTTCCCTCAATATATTTGTGGACGAGAGTTATCATTTATAACTCTGCAGGTTTGTGAATTGCAGTGCCCTGAAGCTCCATTTTACAAGTCGCTTTTTCGGGAGCTGGCCGCAAAAGGGCAGGATGGCTTCAGGCCCTGTTCTGGTTCCGTGGGGCAGGCTGAGCCTGTGGTTAATTCTTCTTCCTGATGGGAAAATAGAGTGACCTGTGCCTGTCCCAACACCAAGAGCTAGTCTCTCATTGGTTCCCCGTCTTCCCGTTCATCCTCAGGACAAATTGCAACCTGTACGGAACAGGAGGTTAAAGGTGCTGAGGCTCCACGTAGGGAGATTGCTAGTAAAGTGGCTGGAATGGCGAACCCGAGCACAAGGAGATGAGAAATGAGGTGCGTTTTAGAAACCTTTCCCCATCACACGGTGTACCATCTTCTGGGTTTCTCATGCATGGTTTCGATGTAGGAAAATGCCCTTGAACCTGGAGATTTGGGACCCATGCGATGGGTAGCACGCAGTATTACTTTAAAGGGTCTGCGTTTGCTCACCCAACCTCACCAAACCTCTCAGCCCCAAGAGTGTCCACCCTTATGTCTCATCCAGCTGTGGGTCTAGATATGGTCAATCCAGGTTGCATCACAGCCCCTGAACGAATTGTGTAAGAATTTCTCTCTCTTTCCCTGTCTTTGTTTCATGGGTTTTTAAAAGTAATTTATTTTTATAATGGGGTTTAGCTGCTTTTCACGGCTGTGTTTATGCCGCTTTACACCCACTTGACACACTAACAGAGAGATATCAATACATAGGTTTTAAGATTATTACTAGTCAGATATATTCTTGTGCGGTGAATCGGGCGTGTTGAGTCCAGTTCTCTGAGCAAGGAGTAGGTCTTGTCTATTACATATTGGGTTTATGGAACGGTATCTGAGCTAATTTGAAACTCTTGTTTTATGTATCACCCCACCTCACCTTTCCCGTTAAGCAGCCATAGTGTGTTTTCTGCATGTGTGACTCTGTTCTGTTTTGTAATTCAGTTCAAGTGTAACGGTTTTTACATTCCCTCTATAAGTGACACCTTATGAGAAGTGTCCTTTTCTGTGTGACTTATTTCACTTAGAATCGTCTTACCTAAATCCACTCATCATGCTGCTACTAGCCTTATGACATTGATTTCATGGCTGAGTGATATTCCATTGTACATAAGGACCACAACTTTTTTATCCATTTTTCACTTTCCTGGGATATTTAAGGTGGAATGAAGTGGAGGTCCTTGTCAACAGAGCAGCCCTAAACTTTGGGGTGCTTGTGTCTTGCTGATTTTCAATTTTCCCACTTTATCCCCCCATGCGTGGAAGTGCCCTATGCTCTCTAAGCTGTGTTTTTTAGATGTTTCAGGACACACCGTACACTTCTCCAGAGTGGCTGTTGGCAATTTACATCCCGCCCATCAGTGTAGCAAGGCTCCCATTTCTCCATGGCCTGTCCTGCATTTCTGGTTTTGACACTTTTTTCAGCATGGCCCTTTTGACCGATGGGAAGCGAGACTTCTTTGTAGCGCTGATTTGCCTTTCCAGGTTGCTTGGTTGGCCAAAAAGGGCGTATGCGTTTTTTCCTGAATATATTCAGGAAAAAACGCATACGCCCTTTTGGCCAAGGGCATCATTGTCAACGTTTTGCCGCTTTTCATGTGCTTTAAAGGCGATTCGAATCTACCTCCTGAAATCTGTTTCCTGCAATTCTGCCTTGATTTCAAATCCTCTTCTTTGCCTTCCCTCAATATATTTGTGGACGAGAGTTATCATTTATAACTCTGCAGGTTTGTGAATTGCAGTGCTCAGAAGCTCCATTTTACAAGTCGCTTTTTTGGGAGCTGGCCGCAAAAGCGCAGGATGGCTTCAGGCCCTGTTCTGGTTCCGGGGGGCAGGCTGAGCCTGTGGTTAATTCTTCTTCCTGATGGGAAAATAGAGTGACCTGTGCCTGTCCCAACACCAAGAGCTAGTCTCTCATTGGTTCCCCGTCTTCCCGTTCATCCTCAGGACAAATTGCAACCTGTACGGAACAGGAGGTTAAAGGTGCTGATGCTCCAAGTAGGGAGATTGCTAGTAAAGTGGCTGGAATGGCGAACCCGAGCACAAGGAGATGAGAAATGAGGTGCGTTTTAGAAACCTTTCCCCATCACACGGTGTACCATCTTCTGGGTTTCTCATGCATGTTTTCGATGTAGGAAGATGCCCTTGAACCTGGAGATTTGGGACCCATGCGATGGGTAGCACGCAGTATTACTTTAAAGGGTCTGCGTTTGCTCACCAAACCTCACCAAACCTCTCAGGCCCAAGAGTGTCCACCCTTATGTCTCATCCAGCTGTGGGTCTAGATATGGTCAATCCAGGTTGCATCACAGCCCCTGAACGAATTGTGTAAGAATATCTCTCTCTTTCCCTGTCTTTGTTTCATGGGTTTTTAAAAGTAATTTATTTTTATAATGGGGTTTAGCTGCTTTTCACGGCTGTGTTTATGCCGCTTTACACCCACTTGACACACTAACAGAGAGATATCAATACATACGTTTTAAGATTATTACTAGTCAGATATATTCTTGTGCGGTGAATCGGGCGTGTTGAGTCCAGTTCTCTGAGCAAGGAGTAGGTCTTGTCTATTACATATTGGGTTTATGGAACGGTGTCTGAGCTAATTTGAAACTCTTGTTTTATGTATCACCCCACCTCACCTTTCCCGTTAAGCAGCCATAGTGTGTTTTCTGCATGTGTGACTCTGTTCTGTTTTGTAATTCAGTTCAAGTGTAACGGTTTTTACATTCCCACTATAAGTGACACCTTATGAGAAGTGTCCTTTTCTGTGTGACTTATTTCACTTAGAATCGTCTTACCTAAATCCACTCATCATGCTGCTACTAGCCTTATGACATTGATTTCATGGCTGAGTGATATTCCATTGTACATAAGGACCACAACTTTTTTATCCATTTTTCGCTTTCCTGGGATATTTAAGGTGGAATGAAGTGGAGGTCCTTGTCAACAGAGCAGCCCTAAACTTTGGGGTGCTTGTGTCTTGCTGATTTTCAATTTTCCCTCTTTATCCCCCCATGCGTGGAAGTGCCCTATGCTCTCTAAGCTGTGTTTTTTAGATGTTTCAGGACACACCGTACACTTCTCCAGAGTGGCTGTTGGCAATTTACATCCCGCCCATCAGTGTAGCAAGGCTCCCATTTCTCCATGGCCTGTCCTGCATTTCTGGTTTTGACACTTTTTTCAGCATGGCCCTTTTGACCGATGGGAAGCGAGACTTCTTTGTAGCGCTGATTTGCCTTTCCAGGTTGCTTGGTTGGCCAAAAAGGGCGTATGCGTTTTTTCCTGAATATATACAGGAAAAAACACATACGCCCTTTTTGGCCAAGGGCATCATTGTCAACGTTTTGCCGCTTTTCATGTGCTTTAAAGGCGATTCGAATCTACCTCCTGAAATCTGTTTCCTGCAATTCTGCCTTGATTTCAAATCCTCTTCTTTGCCTTCCCTCAATATATTTGTGGACGAGAGTTATCATTTATAACTCTGCAGGTTTGTGAATTGCAGTGCCCTGAAGCTCCATTTTACAAGTCGCTTTTTCGGGAGCTGGCCGCAAAAGGGCAGGATGGCTTCAGGCCCTGTTCTGGTTCCGTGGGGCAGGCTGAGCCTGTGGTTAATTCTTCTTCCTGATGGGAAAATAGAGTGACCTGTGCCTGTCCCAACACCAAGAGCTAGTCTCTCATTGGTTCCCCGTCTTCCCGTTCATCCTCAGGACAAATTGCAACCTGTACGGAACAGGAGGTTAAAGGTGCTGAGGCTCCACGTAGGGAGATTGCTAGTAAAGTGGCTGGAATGGCGAACCCGAGCACAAGGAGATGAGAAATGAGGTGCGTTTTAGAAACCTTTCCCCATCACACGGTGTACCATCTTCTGGGTTTCTCATGCATGGTTTCGATGTAGGAAAATGCCCTTGAACCTGGAGATTTGGGACCCATGCGATGGGTAGCACGCAGTATTACTTTAAAGGGTCTGCGTTGGCTCACCCAACCTCACCAAACCTCTCAGCCCCAAGAGTGTCCACCCTTATGTCTCATCCAGCTGTGGGTCTAGATATGGTCAATCCAGGTTGCATCACAGCCCCTGAACGAATTGTGTAAGAATTTCTCTCTCTTTCCCTGTCTTTGTTTCATGGGTTTTTAAAAGTAATTTATTTTTATAATGGGGTTTAGCTGCTTTTCACGGCTGTGTTTATGCCGCTTTACACCCACTTGACACACTAACAGAGAGATATCAATACATAGGTTTTAAGATTATTACTAGTCAGATATATTCTTGTGCGGTGAATCGGGCGTGTTGAGTCCAGTTCTCTGAGCAAGGAGTAGGTCTTGTCTATTACATATTGGGTTTATGGAACGGTATCTGAGCTAATTTGAAACTCTTGTTTTATGTATCACCCCACCTCACCTTTCCCGTTAAGCAGCCATAGTGTGTTTTCTGCATGTGTGACTCTGTTCTGTTTTGTAATTCAGTTCAAGTGTAACGGTTTTTACATTCCCTCTATAAGTGACACCTTATGAGAAGTGTCCTTTTCTGTGTGACTTATTTCACTTAGAATCGTCTTACCTAAATCCACTCATCATGCTGCTACTAGCCTTATGACATTGATTTCATGGCTGAGTGATATTCCATTGTACATAAGGACCACAACTTTTTTATCCATTTTTCACTTTCCTGGGATATTTAAGGTGGAATGAAGTGGAGGTCCTTGTCAACAGAGCAGCCCTAAACTTTGGGGTGCTTGTGTCTTGCTGATTTTCAATTTTCCCACTTTATCCCCCCATGCGTGGAAGTGCCCTATGCTCTCTAAGCTGTGTTTTTTAGATGTTTCAGGACACACCGTACACTTCTCCAGAGTGGCTGTTGGCAATTTACATCCCGCCCATCAGTGTAGCAAGGCTCCCATTTCTCCATGGCCTGTCCTGCATTTCTGGTTTTGACACTTTTTTCAGCATGGCCCTTTTGACCGATGGGAAGCGAGACTTCTTTGTAGCGCTGATTTGCCTTTCCAGGTTGCTTGGTTGGCCAAAAAGGGCGTATGCGTTTTTTCCTGAATATATTCAGGAAAAAACGCATACGCCCTTTTTGGCCATGGGCATCATTGTCAACGTTTTGCCGCTTTTCATGTGCTTTAGAGGCGATTCGAATCTACCTCCTGAAATCTGTTTCCTGCAATTCTGCCTTGATTTCAAATCCTCTTTTTGCCTTCCCTCAATATATTTGTGGACGAGAGTTATCATTTATAACTCTGCAGGTTTGTGAATTGCAGTGCCCTGAAGCTCCATTTTACAACACGCTTTTTTGGGAGCTGGCCGCAAAAGCACAGGATGGCTTCAGGCCCTGTTCTGGTTCCGGGGGGCAGGCTGAGCCTGTGGTTAATTCTTCTTCCTGATGGGAAAATAGAGTCACCTGTGCCTGTCCCAACACCAAGAGCTAGTCTCTCATTGGTTCCCCGTCTTCCCGTTCATCCTCAGGACAAATTGCAACCTGTACGGAACAGGAGGTTAAAGGTGCTGATGCTCCAAGTAGGGAGATTGCTAGTAAAGTGGCTGGAATGGCGAACCCGAGCACAAGGAGATGAGAAATGAGGTGCGTTTTAGAAACCTTTCCCCATCACACGGTGTACCATCTTCTGGGTTTCTCATGCATGGTTTCGATGTAGGAAGTTGCCCTTAAACCTGGAGATTTGGGACCCATGCGATGGGTAGCACGCAGTATTACTTTAAAGGGTCTGCGTTTGCTCACCCAACCTCACCAAACCTCTCAGCCCCAAGAGTGTCCACCCTTATGTCTCATCCAGCTGTGGGTCTAGATATGGTCAATCCAGGTTGCATCACAGCCCCTGAACGAATTGTGTAAGAATTTCTCTCTCTTTCCCTGTCTTTGTTTCATGGGTTTTTAAAAGTAATTTATTTTTATAATGGGGTTTAGCTGCTTTTCACGGCTGTGTTTATGCCGCTTTACACCCACTTGACACACTAACAGAGAGATATCAATACATAGGTTTTAAGATTATTACTAGTCAGATATATTCATGTGCGGTGAATCGGGCGTGTTGAGTCCAGTTCTCTGAGCAAGGAGTAGGTCTTGTCTATTACATATTGGGTTTATGGAACGGTATCTGAGCTAATTTGAAACTCTTGTTTTATGTATCACCCCACCTCACCTTTCCCGTTAAGCAGCCATAGTGTGTTTTCTGCATGTGTGACTCTGTTCTGTTTTGTAATTCAGTTCAAGTGTAACGGTTTTTACATTCCCACTATAAGTGACACCTTATGAGAAGTGTCCTTTTCTGTGTGACTTATTTCACTTAGAATCGTCTTACCTAAATCCACTCATCATGCTGCTACTAGCCTTATGACATTGATTTCATGGCTGAGTGATATTCCATTGTACATAAGGACCACAAATTTTTTATCCATTTTTCGCTTTCCTGGGATATTTAAGGTGGAATGAAGTGGAGGTCCTTGTCAACAGAGCAGCCCTAAACTTTGGGGTGCTTGTGTCTTGCTGATTTTCAATTTTCCCACTTTATCCCCCCATGCGTGGAAGTGCCCTATGCTCTCTAAGCTGTGTTTTTTAGATGTTTCAGGACACACCGTACACTTCTCCAGAGTGGCTGTTGGCAATTTACATCCCGCCCATCAGTGTAGCAAGGCTCCCATTTCTCCATGGCCTGTCCTGCATTTCTGGTTTTGACACTTTTTTCAGCATGGCCCTTTTGACCGATGGGAAGCGAGACTTCTTTGTAGCGCTGATTTGCCTTTCCAGGTTGCTTGGTTGGCCAAAAAGGGCGTATGCGTTCTTTCCTGAATATATTCAGGAAAAAACGCATACGCCCTTTTTGGCCATGGGCATCATTGTCAACGTTTTGCCGCTTTTCATGTGCTTTAGAGGCGATTCGAATCTACCTCCTGAAATCTGTTTCCTGCAATTCTGCCTTGATTTCAAATCCTCTTCTTTGCCTTCCCTCAATATATTTGTGGACGAGAGTTATCATTTATAACTCTGCAGGTTTGTGAATTGCAGTGCCCAGAAGCTCCATTTTACAAGTCGCTTTTTTGGGAGCTGGCCGCAAAAGCGCAGGATGGCTTCAGGCCCTGTTCTGGTTCCGGGGGGCAGGCTGAGCCTGTGGTTAATTCTTCTTCCTGATGGGAAAATAGAGTGACCTGTGCCTGTCCCAACACCAAGAGCTAGTCTCTCATTGGTTCCCCGTCTTCCCGTTCATCCTCAGGACAAATTGCAACCTGTACGGAACAGGAGGTTAAAGGTGCTGATGCTCCAAGTAGGGAGATTGCTAGTAAAGTGGCTGGAATGGCGAACCCGAGCACAAGGAGATGAGAAATGAGGTGCGTTTTAGAAACCTTTCCCCATCACACGGTGTACCATCTTCTGGGTTTCTCATGCATGTTTTCGATGTAGGAAGATGCCCTTGAACCTGGAGATTTGGGACCCATGCGATGGGTAGCACGCAGTATTACTTTAAAGGGTCTGCGTTTGCTCACCCAACCTCACCAAACCTCTCAGCCCCAAGAGTGTCCACCCTTATGTCTCATCCAGCTGTGGGTCTAGATATGGTCAATCCAGGTTGCATCACAGCCCCTGAACGAATTGTGTAAGAATTTCTCTCTCTTTCCCTGTCTTTGTATCATGGGTTTTTAAAAGTAATTTATTTTTATAATGGGATTTAGCTGCTTTTCACGGCTGTGTTTATGCCGCTTTACACCCACTTGACACACTAACAGAGAGATATCAATACATAGGTTTTAAGATTATTACTAGTCAGATATATTCATGTGCGGTGAATCGGGCGTGTTGAGTCCAGTTCTCTGAGCAAGGAGTAGGTCTTGTCTATTACATATTGGGTTTATGGAACGGTATCTGAGCTAATTTGAAACTCTTGTTTTATGTATCACCCCACCTCACCTTTCCCGTTAAGCAGCCATAGTGTGTTTTCTGCATGTGTGACTCTGTTCTGTTTTGTAATTCAGTTCAAGTGTAACGGTTTTTACATTCCCACTATAAGTGACACCTTATGAGAAGTGTCCTTTTCTGTGTGACTTATTTCACTTAGAATCGTCTTACCTAAATCCACTCATCATGCTGCTACTAGCCTTATGACATTGATTTCATGGCTGAGTGATATTCCATTGTACATAAGGACCACAACTTTTTTATCCATTTTTCGCTTTCCTGGGATATTTAAGGTGGAATGAAGTGGAGGTCCTTGTCAACAGAGCAGCCCTAAACTTTGGGGTGCTTGTGTCTTGCTGATTTTCAATTTTCCCTCTTTATCCCCCCATGCGTGGAAGTGCCTTATGCTCTCTAAGCTGTGTTTTTTAGATGTTTCAGGACACACCGTACACTTCTCCAGAGTGGCTGTTGGCAATTTACATCCCGCCCATCAGTGTAGCAAGGCTCCCATTTCTCCATGGCCTGTCCTGCATTTCTGGTTTTGACACTTTTTTCAGCATGGCCCTTTTGACCGATGGGAAGCGAGACTTCTTTGTAGCGCTGATTTGCCTTTCCAGGTTGCTTGGTTGGCCAAAAAGGGCGTATGCGTTTTTTCCTGAATATATTCAGGAAAAAACGCATACGCCCTTTTTGGCCAAGGGCATCATTGTCAACGTTTTGCCGCTTTTCATGTTCTTTAAAGGCGATTCGAATCTACCTCCTGAAATCTGTTTCCTGCAATTCTGCCTTGATTTCAAATCCTCTTCTTTGCCTTCCCTCAATATATTTGTGGACGAGAGTTATCATTTATAACTCTGCAGGTTTGTGAATTGCAGTGCCCAGAAGCTCCATTTTACAAGTCGCTTTTTTGGGAGCTGGCCGCAAAAGCGCAGGATGGCTTCAGGCCCTGTTCTGGTTCCGGGGGGCAGGCTGAGCCTGGGGTTAATTCTTCTTCCTGATGGGAAAATAGAGTGACCTGTGCCTGTCCCAACACCAAGAGCTAGTCTCTCATTGGTTCCCCGTCTTCCCGTTCATCCTCAGGACAAATTGCAACCTGTACGGAACAGGAGGTTAAAGGTGCTGATGCTCCAAGTAGGGAGATTGCTAGTAAAGTGGCTGGAATGGCGAACCCGAGCACAAGGAGATGAGAAATGAGGTGCGTTTTAGAAACCTTTCCCCATCACACGGTGTACCATCTTCTGGGTTTCTCATGCATGTTTTCGATGTAGGAAGATGCCCTTGAACCTGGAGATTTGGGACCCATGCGATGGGTAGCACGCAGTATTACTTTAAAGGGTCTGCGTTTGCTCACCCAACCTCACCAAACCTCTCAGCCCCAAGAGTGTCCACCCTTATGTCTCATCCAGCTGTGGGTCTAGATATGGTCAATCCAGGTTGCATCACAGCCCCTGAACGAATTGTGTAAGAATTTCTCTCTCTTTCCCTGTCTTTGTATCATGGGTTTTTAAAAGTAATTTATTTTTATAATGGGATTTAGCTGCTTTTCACGGCTGTGTTTATGCCGCTTTACACCCACTTGACACACTAACAGAGAGATATCAATACATAGGTTTTAAGATTATTACTAGTCAGATATATTCATGTGCGGTGAATCGGGCGTGTTGAGTCCAGTTCTCTGAGCAAGGAGTAGGTCTTGTCTATTACATATTGGGTTTATGGAACGGTATCTGAGCTAATTTGAAACTCTTGTTTTATGTATCACCCCACCTCACCTTTCCCGTTAAGCAGCCATAGTGTGTTTTCTGCATGTGTGACTCTGTTCTGTTTTGTAATTCAGTTCAAGTGTAACGGTTTTTACATTCCCACTATAAGTGACACCTTATGAGAAGTGTCCTTTTCTGTGTGACTTATTTCACTTAGAATCGTCTTACCTAAATCCACTCATCATGCTGCTACTAGCCTTATGACATTGATTTCATGGCTGAGTGATATTCCATTGTACATAAGGACCACAACTTTTTTATCCATTTTTCGCTTTCCTGGGATATTTAAGGTGGAATGAAGTGGAGGTCCTTGTCAACAGAGCAGCCCTAAACTTTGGGGTGCTTGTGTCTTGCTGATTTTCAATTTTCCCTCTTTATCCCCCCATGCGTGGAAGTGCCTTATGCTCTCTAAGCTGTGTTTTTTAGATGTTTCAGGACACACCGTACACTTCTCCAGAGTGGCTGTTGGCAATTTACATCCCGCCCATCAGTGTAGCAAGGCTCCCATTTCTCCATGGCCTGTCCTGCATTTCTGGTTTTGACACTTTTTTCAGCATGGCCCTTTTGACCGATGGGAAGCGAGACTTCTTTGTAGCGCTGATTTGCCTTTCCAGGTTGCTTGGTTGGCCAAAAAGGGCGTATGCGTTTTTTCCTGAATATATTCAGGAAAAAACGCATACGCCCTTTTTGGCCAAGGGCATCATTGTCAACGTTTTGCCGCTTTTCATGTGCTTTAAAGGCGATTCGAATCTACCTCCTGAAATCTGTTTCCTGCAATTCTGCCTTGATTTCAAATCCTCTTCTTTGCCTTCCCTCAATATATTTGTGGACGAGAGTTATCATTTATAACTCTGCAGGTTTGTGAATTGCAGTGCCCTGAAGCTCCATTT
The DNA here is from genome assembly GCF_965194825.1 of Balaenoptera physalus. Taxonomy (NCBI): domain Eukaryota; kingdom Metazoa; phylum Chordata; class Mammalia; order Artiodactyla; family Balaenopteridae; genus Balaenoptera; species Balaenoptera physalus. The sequence continues at coordinate 526,174 of NW_028126341.1, read as the reverse complement.
TACAAGTCGCTTTTTTGGGAGCTGGCCGCAAAAGGGCAGGATGGCTTCAGGCCCTGTTCTGGTTCCGGGGGCAGGCTGAGCCTGTGGTTAATTCTTCTTCCTGATGGGAAAATAGAGTGACCTGTGCCTGTCCCAACACCAAGAGCTAGTCTCTCATTGGTTCCCCGTCTTCCCGTTCATCCTCAGGACAAATTGCAACCTGTACGGAACAGGAGGTTAAAGGTGCTGAGGCTCCACGTAGGGAGATTGCTAGTAAAGTGGCTGGAATGGCGAACCCGAGCACAAGGAGATGAGAAATGAGGTGCGTTTTAGAAACCTTTCCCCATCACACGGTGTACCATCTTCTGGGTTTTTCATGCATGTTTTCGATGTAGGAAAATGCCCTTGAACCTGGAGATTTGGGACCCATGCGATGGGTAGCACGCAGTATTACTTTAAAGGGTCTGCGTTTGCTCACCCAACCTCACCAAACCTCTCAGCCCCAAGAGTGTCCACCCTTATGTCTCATCCAGCTGTGGGTCTAGATATGGTCAATCCAGGTTGCATCACAGCCCTTGAACGAATTGTGTAAGAATTTCTCTCTCTTTCCCTGTCTTTGTTTCATGGGTTTTTAAAAGTAATTTATTTTTATAATGGGGTTTAGCTGCTTTTCACGGCTGTGTTTATGCCGCTTTACACCCACTTGACACACTAACAGAGAGATATCAATACATAGGTTTTAAGATTATTACTAGTCAGATATATTCTTGTGCGGTGAATCGGGCGTGTTGAGTCCAGTTCTCTTAGCAAGGAGTAGGTCTTGTCTATTACATATTGGGTTTATGGAACGGTATCTGAGCTAATTTGAAACTCTTGTTTTATGTATCACCCCACCTCACCTTTCCCGTTAAGCAGCCATAGTGTGTTTTCTGCATGTGTGACTCTGTTCTGTTTTGTAATTCAGTTCAAGTGTAACGGTTTTTACATTCCCTCTATAAGTGACACCTTATGAGAAGTGTCCTTTTCTGTGTGACTTATTTCACTTAGAATCGTCTTACCTAAATCCACTCATCATACTGCTACTAGCCTTATGACATTGATTTCATGGCTGAGTGATATTCCATTGTACATAAGGACCACAACTTTTTTATCCATTTTTCGCTTTCCTGGGATATTTAAGGTGGAATGAAGTGGAGGTCCTTGTCAACAGAGCAGCCCTAAACTTTGGGGTGCTTGTGTCTTGCTGATTTTCAATTTTCCCACTTTATCCCCCCATGCGTGGAAGTGCCCTATGCTCTCTAAGCTGTGTTTTTTAGATGTTTCAGGACACACCGTACACTTCTCCAGAGTGGCTGTTGGCAATTTACATCCCGCCCATCAGTGTAGCAAGGCTCCCATTTCTCCATGGCCTGTCCTGCATTTCTGGTTTTGACACTTTTTCAGCATGGCCCTTTTGACCGATGGGAAGCGAGACTTCTTTGTAGCGCTGATTTGCCTTTCCAGGTTGCTTGGTTGGCCAAAAAGGGCGTATGCGTTTTTTCCTGAATATATTCAGGAAAAAACGCATACGCCCTTTTTGGCCATGGGCATCATTGTCAACGTTTTGCCGCTTTTCATGTGCTTTAGAGGCGATTCGAATCTACCTCCTGAAATCTGTTTCCTGCAATTCTGCCTTGATTTCAAATCCTCTTTTTGCCTTCCCTCAATATATTTGTGGACGAGAGTTATCATTTATAACTGTGCAGGTTTGTGAATTGCAGTGCCCTGAAGCTCCATTTTACAACTCGCTTTTTTGGGAGCTGGCCGCAAAAGCGCAGGATGGCTTCAGGCCCTGTTCTGGTTCCGGGGGGCAGGCTGAGCCTCTGGTTAATTCTTCTTCCTGATGGGAAAATAGAGTGACCTGTGCCTGTCCCAACACCAAGAGCTAGTCTCTCATTGGTTCCCTGTCTTCCCGTTCATCCTCAGGACAAATTGCAACCTGTACGGAACAGGAGGTTAAAGGTGCTGAGGCTCCACGTAGGGAGATTGCTAGTAAAGTGGCTGGAATGGCGAACCCGAGCACAAGGAGATGAGAAATGAGGTGCGTTTTAGAAACCTTTCCCCATCACACGGTGTACCATCTTCTGGGTTTCTCATGCATGTTTTCGATGTAGGAAGATGCCCTTGAACCTGGAGATTTGGGACCCATGCGATGGGTAGCACGCAGTATTACTTTAAAGGGTCTGCGTTTGCTCACCCAACCTCACCAAACCTCTCAGCCCCAAGAGTGTCCACCCTTATGTCTCATCCAGCTGTGGGTCTAGATATGGTCAATCCAGGTTGCATCACAGCCCCTGAACGAATTGTGTAAGAATTTCTCTCTCTTTCCCTGTCTTTGTATCATGGGTTTTTAAAAGTAATTTATTTTTATAATGGGATTTAGCTGCTTTTCACGGCTGTGTTTATGCCGCTTTACACTCACTTGACACACTAACAGAGAGATATCAATACATAGGTTTTAAGATTATTACTAGTCAGATATATTCATGTGCGGTGAATCGGGCGTGTTGAGTCCAGTTCTCTGAGCAAGGAGTAGGTCTTGTCTATTACATATTGGGTTTATGGAACGGTATCTGAGCTAATTTGAAACTCTTGTTTTATGTATCACCCCACCTCACCTTTCCCGTTAAGCAGCCATAGTGTGTTTTCTGCATGTGTGACTCTGTTCTGTTTTGTAATTCAGTTCAAGTGTAACGGTTTTTACATTCCCACTATAAGTGACACCTTATGAGAAGTGTCCTTTTCTGTGTGACTTATTTCACTTAGAATCGTCTTACCTAAATCCACTCATCATGCTGCTACTAGCCTTATGACATTGATTTCATGGCTGAGTGATATTCCATTGTACATAAGGACCACAACTTTTTTATCCATTTTTCGCTTTCCTGGGATATTTAAGGTGGAATGAAGTGGAGGTCCTTGTCAACAGAGCAGCCCTAAACTTTGGGGTGCTTGTGTCTTGCTGATTTTTAATTTTCCCTCTTTATCCCCCCATGCGTGGAAGTGCCTTATGCTCTCTAAGCTGTGTTTTTTAGATGTTTCAGGACACACCGTACACTTCTCCAGAGTGGCTGTTGGCAATTTACATCCCGCCCATCAGTGTAGCAAGGCTCCCATTTCTCCATGGCCTGTCCTGCATTTCTGGTTTTGACACTTTTTTCAGCATGGCCCTTTTGACCGATGGGAAGCGAGACTTCTTTGTAGCGCTGATTTGCCTTTCCAGGTTGCTTGGTTGGCCAAAAAGGGCGTATGCGTTTTTTCCTGAATATATTCAGGAAAAAACGCATACGCCCTTTTTGGCCAAGGGCATCATTGTCAACGTTTTGCCGCTTTTCATGTTCTTTAAAGGCGATTCGAATCTACCTCCTGAAATCTGTTTCCTGCAATTCTGCCTTGATTTCAAATCCTCTTCTTTGCCTTCCCTCAATATATTTGTGGACGAGAGTTATCATTTATAACTCTGCAGGTTTGTGAATTGCAGTGCCCAGAAGCTCCATTTTACAAGTCGCTTTTTTGGGAGCTGGCCGCAAAAGCGCAGGATGGCTTCAGGCCCTGTTCTGGTTCCGGGGGGCAGGCTGAGCCTGTGGTTAATTCTTCTTCCTGATGGGAAAATAGAGTGACCTGTGCCTGTCCCAACACCAAGAGCTAGTCTCTCATTGGTTCCCCGTCTTCCCGTTCATCCTCAGGACAAATTGCAACCTGTACGGAACAGGAGGTTAAAGGTGCTGATGCTCCAAGTAGGGAGATTGCTAGTAAAGTGGCTGGAATGGCGAACCCGAGCACAAGGAGATGAGAAATGAGGTGCGTTTTAGAAACCTTTCCCCATCACACGGTGTACCATCTTCTGGGTTTCTCATGCATGTTTTTGATGTAGGAAGATGCCCTTGAACCTGGAGATTTGGGACCCATGCGATGGGTAGCACGCAGTATTACTTTAAAGGGTCTGCGTTTGCTCACCCAACCTCACCAAACCTCTCAGCCCCAAGAGTGTCCACCCTTATGTCTCATCCAGCTGTGGGTCTAGATATGGTCAATCCAGGTTGCATCACAGCCCCTGAACGAATTGTGTAAGAATTTCTCTCTCTTTCCCTGTCTTTGTTTCATGGGTTTTTAAAAGTAATTTATTTTTATAATGGGGTTTAGCTGCTTTTCACGGCTGTGTTTATGCCGCTTTACACCCACTTGACACACTAACAGAGAGATATCAATACATAGGTTTTAAGATTATTACTAGTCAGATATATTCTTGTGCGGTGAATCGGGCGTGTTGAGTCCAGTTCTCTGAGCAAGGAGTAGGTCTTGTCTATTACATATTGGGTTTATGGAACGGTATCTGAGCTAATTTGAAACTCTTGTTTTATGTATCACCCCACCTCACCTTTCCCGTTAAGCAGCCATAGTGTGTTTTCTGCATGTGTGACTCTGTTCTGTTTTGTAATTCAGTTCAAGTGTAACGGTTTTTACATTCCCTCTATAAGTGACACCTTATGAGAAGTGTCCTTTTCTGTGTGACTTATTTCACTTAGAATCGTCTTACCTAAATCCACTCATCATGCTGCTACTAGCCTTATGACATTGATTTCATGGCTGAGTGATATTCCATTGTACATAAGGACCACAACTTTTTTATCCATTTTTCGCTTTCCTGGGATATTTAAGGTGGAATGAAGTGGAGGTCCTTGTCAACAGAGCAGCCCTAAACTTTGGGGTGCTTGTGTCTTGCTGATTTTCAATTTTCCCACTTTATCCCCCCATGCGTGGAAGTGCCCTATGCTCTCTAAGCTGTGTTTTTTAGATGTTTCAGGACACACCGTACACTTCTCCAGAGTGGCTGTTGGCAATTTACATCCCGCCCATCAGTGTAGCAAGGCTCCCATTTCTCCATGGCCTGTCCTGCATTTCTGGTTTTGACACTTTTTTCAGCATGGCCCTTTTGACCGATGGGAAGCGAGACTTCTTTGTAGCGCTGATTTGCCTTTCCAGGTTGCTTGGTTGGCCAAAAAGGGCGTATGCGTTTTTTCCTGAATATATTCAGGAAAAAACGCATACGCCCTTTTTGGCCAAGGGCATCATTGTCAACGTTTTGCCGCTTTTCATGTGCTTTAAAGGCGATTCGAATCTACCTCCTGAAATCTGTTTCCTGCAATTCTGCCTTGATTTCAAATCCTCTTCTTTGCCTTCCCTCAATATATTTGTGGACGAGAGTTATCATTTATAACTCTGCAGGTTTGTGAATTGCAGTGCCCTGAAGCTCCATTTTACAAGTCGCTTTTTTGGGAGCTGGCCGCAAAAGGGCAGGATGGCTTCAGGCCCTGTTCTGTTTCCGGGGGCAGGCTGAGCCTGTGGTTAATTCTTCTTCCTGATGGGAAAATAGAGTGACCTGTGCCTGTCCCAACACCAAGAGCTAGTCTCTCATTGGTTCCCCGTCTTCCCGTTCATCCTCAGGACAAATTGCAACCTGTACGGAACAGGAGGTTAAAGGTGCTGAGGCTCCACGTAGGGAGATTGCTAGTAAAGTGGCTGGAATGGCGAACCCGAGCACAAGGAGATGAGAAATGAGGTGCGTTTTAGAAACCTTTCCCCATCACACGGTGTACCATCTTCTGGGTTTTTCATGCATGTTTTCGATGTAGGAAAATGCCCTTGAACCTGGAGATTTGGGACCCATGCGATGGGTAGCACGCAGTATTACTTTAAAGGGTCTGCGTTTGCTCACCCAACCTCACCAAACCTCTCAGCCCCAAGAGTGTCCACCCTTATGTCTCATCCAGCTGTGGGTCTAGATATGGTCAATCCAGGTTGCATCACAGCCCTTGAACGAATTGTGTAAGAATTTCTCTCTCTTTCCCTGTCTTTGTTTCATGGGTTTTTAAAAGTAATTTATTTTTATAATGGGGTTTAGCTGCTTTTCACGGCTGTGTTTATGCCGCTTTACACCCACTTGACACACTAACAGAGAGATATCAATACATAGGTTTTAAGATTATTACTAGTCAGATATATTCTTGTGCGGTGAATCGGGCGTGTTGAGTCCAGTTCTCTTAGCAAGGAGTAGGTCTTGTCTATTACATATTGGGTTTATGGAACGGTATCTGAGCTAATTTGAAACTCTTGTTTTATGTATCACCCCACCTCACCTTTCCCGTTAAGCAGCCATAGTGTGTTTTCTGCATGTGTGACTCTGTTCTGTTTTGTAATTCAGTTCAAGTGTAACGGTTTTTACATTCCCTCTATAAGTGACACCTTATGAGAAGTGTCCTTTTCTGTGTGACTTATTTCACTTAGAATCGTCTTACCTAAATCCACTCATCATACTGCTACTAGCCTTATGACATTGATTTCATGGCTGAGTGATATTCCATTGTACATAAGGACCACAACTTTTTTATCCATTTTTCGCTTTCCTGGGATATTTAAGGTGGAATGAAGTGGAGGTCCTTGTCAACAGAGCAGCCCTAAACTTTGGGGTGCTTGTGTCTTGCTGATTTTCAATTTTCCCACTTTATCCCCCCATGCGTGGAAGTGCCCTATGCTCTCTAAGCTGTGTTTTTTAGATGTTTCAGGACACACCGTACACTTCTCCAGAGTGGCTGTTGGCAATTTACATCCCGCCCATCAGTGTAGCAAGGCTCCCATTTCTCCATGGCCTGTCCTGCATTTCTGGTTTTGACACTTTTTCAGCATGGCCCTTTTGACCGATGGGAAGCGAGACTTCTTTGTAGCGCTGATTTGCCTTTCCAGGTTGCTTGGTTGGCCAAAAAGGGCGTATGCGTTTTTTCCTGAATATATTCAGGAAAAAACGCATACGCCCTTTTTGGCCATGGGCATCATTGTCAACGTTTTGCCGCTTTTCATGTGCTTTAGAGGCGATTCGAATCTACCTCCTGAAATCTGTTTCCTGCAATTCTGCCTTGATTTCAAATCCTCTTCTTTGCCTTCCCTCAATATATTTGTGGACGAGAGTTATCATTTATAACTGTGCAGGTTTGTGAATTGCAGTGCCCTGAAGCTCCATTTTACAACTCGCTTTTTTGGGAGCTGGCCGCAAAAGCGCAGGATGGCTTCAGGCCCTGTTCTGGTTCCGGGGGGCAGGCTGAGCCTCTGGTTAATTCTTCTTCCTGATGGGAAAATAGAGTGACCTGTGCCTGTCCCAACACCAAGAGCTAGTCTCTCATTGGTTCCCCGTCTTCCCGTTCATCCTCAGGACAAATTGCAACCTGTACGGAACAGGAGGTTAAAGGTGCTGAGGCTCCACGTAGGGAGATTGCTAGTAAAGTGGCTGGAATGGCGAACCCGAGCACAAGGAGATGAGAAATGAGGTGCGTTTTAGAAACCTTTCCCCATCACACGGTGTACCATCTTCTGGGTTTCTCATGCATGTTTTCGATGTAGGAAGATGCCCTTGAACCTGGAGATTTGGGACCCATGCGATGGGTAGCACGCAGTATTACTTTAAAGGGTCTGTGTTTGCTCACCCAACCTCACCAAACCTCTCAGCCCCAAGAGTGTCCACCCTTATGTCTCATCCAGCTGTGGGTCTAGATATGGTCAATCCAGGTTGCATCACAGCCCCTGAACGAATTGTGTAAGAATTTCTCTCTCTTTCCCTGTCTTTGTATCATGGGTTTTTAAAAGTAATTTATTTTTATAATGGGATTTAGCTGCTTTTCACGGCTGTGTTTATGCCGCTTTACACCCACTTGACACACTAACAGAGAGATATCAATACATAGGTTTTAAGATTATTACTAGTCAGATATATTCATGTGCGGTGAATCGGGCGTGTTGAGGCCAGTTCTCTGAGCAAGGAGTAGGTCTTGTCTATTACATATTGGGTTTATGGAACGGTATCTGAGCTAATTTGAAACTCTTGTTTTATGTATCACCCCACCTCACCTTTCCCGTTAAGCAGCCATAGTGTGTTTTCTGCATGTGTGACTCTGTTCTGTTTTGTAATTCAGTTCAAGTGTAACGGTTTTTACATTCCCACTATAAGTGACACCTTATGAGAAGTGTCCTTTTCTGTGTGACTTATTTCACTTAGAATCGTCTTACCTAAATCCACTCATCATGCTGCTACTAGCCTTATGACATTGATTTCATGGCTGAGTGATATTCCATTGTACATAAGGACCACAACTTTTTTATCCATTTTTCGCTTTCCTGGGATATTTAAGGTGGAATGAAGTGGAGGTCCTTGTCAACAGAGCAGCCCTAAACTTTGGGGTGCTTGTGTCTTGCTGATTTTCAATTTTCCCTCTTTATCCCCCGATGCGTGGAAGTGCCTTATGCTCTCTAAGCTGTGTTTTTTAGATGTTTCAGGACACACCGTACACTTCTCCAGAGTGGCTGTTGGCAATTTACATCCCGCCCATCAGTGTAGCAAGGCTCCCATTTCTCCATGGCCTGTCCTGCATTTCTGGTTTTGACACTTTTTTCAGCATGGCCCTTTTGACCGATGGGAAGCGAGACTTCTTTGTAGCGCTGATTTGCCTTTCCAGGTTGCTTGGTTGGCCAAAAAGGGCGTATGCGTTTTTTCCTGAATATATTCAGGAAAAAACGCATACGCCCTTTTTGGCCAAGGGCATCATTGTCAACGTTTTGCCGCTTTTCATGTTCTTTAAAGGCGATTCGAATCTACCTCCTGAAATCTGTTTCCTGCAATTCTGCCTTGATTTCAAATCCTCTTCTTTGCCTTCCCTCAATATATTTGTGGACGAGAGTTATCATTTATAACTCTGCAGGTTTGTGAATTGCAGTGCCCAGAAGCTCCATTTTACAAGTCGCTTTTTTGGGAGCTGGCCGCAAAAGCGCAGGATGGCTTCAGGCCCTGTTCTGGTTCCGGGGGGCAGGCTGAGCCTGTGGTTAATTCTTCTTCCTGATGGGAAAATAGAGTGACCTGTGCCTGTCCCAACACCAAGAGCTAGTCTCTCATTGGTTCCCCGACTTCCCGTTCATCCTCAGGACAAATTGCAACCTGTACGGAACAGGAGGTTAAAGGTGCTGATGCTCCAAGTAGGGAGATTGCTAGTAAAGTGGCTGGAATGGCGAACCCGAGCACAAGGAGATGAGAAATGAGGTGCGTTTTAGAAACCTTTCCCCATCACACGGTGTACCATCTTCTGGGTTTCTCATGCATGTTTTTGATGTAGGAAGATGCCCTTGAACCTGGAGATTTGGGACCCATGCGATGGGTAGCACGCAGTATTACTTTAAAGGGTCTGCGTTTGCTCACCCAACCTCACCAAACCTCTCAGCCCCAAGAGTGTCCACCCTTATGTCTCATCCAGCTGTGGGTCTAGATATGGTCAATCCAGGTTGCATCACAGCCCCTGAACGAATTGTGTAAGAATTTCTCTCTCTTTCCCTGTCTTTGTTTCATGGGTTTTTAAAAGTAATTTATTTTTATAATGGGGTTTAGCTGCTTTTCACGGCTGTGTTTATGCCGCTTTACACCCACTTGACACACTAACAGAGAGATATCAATACATAGGTTTTAAGATTATTACTAGTCAGATATATTCTTGTGCGGTGAATCGGGCGTGTTGAGTCCAGTTCTCTGAGCAAGGAGTAGGTCTTGTCTATTACATATTGGGTTTATGGAACGGTGTCTGAGCTAATTTGAAACTCTTGTTTTATGTATCACCCCACCTCACCTTTCCCGTTAAGCAGCCATAGTGTGTTTTCTGCATGTGTGACTCTGTTCTGTTTTGTAATTCAGTTCAAGTGTAACGGTTTTTACATTCCCTCTATAAGTGACACCTTATGAGAAGTGTCCTTTTCTGTGTGACTTATTTCACTTAGAATCGTCTTACCTAAATCCACTCATCATGCTGCTACTAGCCTTATGACATTGATTTCATGGCTGAGTGATATTCCATTGTACATAAGGACCACAACTTTTTTATCCATTTTTCACTTTCCTGGGATATTTAAGGTGGAATGAAGTGGAGGTCCTTGTCAACAGAGCAGCCCTAAACTTTGGGGTGCTTGTGTCTTGCTGATTTTCAATTTTCCCACTTTATCCCCCCATGCGTGGAAGTGCCCTATGCTCTCTAAGCTGTGTTTTTTAGATGTTTCAGGACACACCGTACACTTCTCCAGAGTGGCTGTTGGCAATTTACATCCCGCCCATCAGTGTAGCAAGGCTCCCATTTCTCCATGGCCTGTCCTGCATTTCTGGTTTTGACACTTTTTCAGCATGGCCCTTTTGACCGATGGGAAGCGAGACTTCTTTGTAGCGCTGATTTGCCTTTCCAGGTTGCTTGGTTGGCCAAAAAGGGCGTATGCGTTTTTTCCTGAATATATTCAGGAAAAAACGCATACGCCCTTTTTGGCCAAGGGCATCATTGTCAACGTTTTGCCGCTTTTCATGTGCCTTAAAGACGATTAGATTTCTACCTCCTGAAATCTGTTTCCTGCAATTCTGCCTTGATTTCAATTCCTCATCTTTGCCTTCCCTCAATATATTTGTGGACGAGAGTTATCATTTATAACTGTGCAGGTTTGTGAATTGCAGTGCCCTGAAGCACCATTTTACAACTCGCTTTTTCGTGAGCTGGCCACAAAAGCACAGGATGGCTTCAGGCCCTGTTCTGGTTCTGGGGGGCAGGCTGAGCGTGTGGTTAATTCTTCTTCCTGATGGGAAAATAGAGTGACCTGTGCCTGTCCCAACACCAAGAGCTAGTCTCTCATTGGTTCCCTGTCTTCCCGTTCATCCTCAGGACAAATTGCAACCTGTACGGAACAAGAGGTTAATGGTGCTGATGCTCCAAATAGGGAGATTGCTAGTAAAGTGGCTGGAATGGCGAAGCCGAGCACAAGGAGATGAGAAATGAGGTGCGTTTTAGAAACCTTTCCCCATCACACGGTGTACCATCTTCTGGGTTTTTCATGCATGTTTTCGATGTAGGAAGATGCCCTTGAACCTGGAGATTTGGGACCCATGCGATGGGTAGCACGCAGTATTACTTTAAAGGGTCTGCGTTTGCTCACCCAACCTCACCAAACCTCTCAGCCCCAAGAGTGTCCACCCTTATGTCTCATCCAGCTGTGGGTCTAGATATGGTCAATCCAGGTTGCATCACAGACCCTGAACAAATTGTGTAAGAATTTCTCTCTCTTTCACTGTCTTTGTTTCATGGGTTTTTAAAAGTAATTTATTTTTATAATGGGGTTTAGCTGCTTTTCACTGCTGTGTTTATGCCGCTTTACACCCACTTGACACACTAACAGAGAGATATCAATATATAGGTTTTAAGATTATTACTAGTCAGATATATTCTTGTGCGGTGAATCGGGCGTGTTGAGTCCAGTTCTCTGAGCAAGGAATAGGTCTTGTCTATTACATATTGGGTTTATGGAACGGTATCTGAGCTAATTTGAAACTCTTGTTTTATGTATCACCCCACCTCACCTATCCCGTTTAGCAGCCATAGTGTGTTTTCTGCATGTGTGACTCTGTTCTGTTTTGTAATTCAGTTCAAGTGTAACGGTTTTTACATTCCCTCTATAAGTAACACCTTATGAGAAGTGTCCTTTTCTGTGTGACTTATTTCACTTAGAATCGTCGTACCTAAATCCACTCATCATGCTGCTACTAGCCTTATGACATTGATTTCATGGCTGAGTGATATTCCATTGTACATAAGGACCACAAATTTTTTATCCATTTTTCGCTTTCCTGGGATATTTAAGGTGGAATGAAGTGGAGGTCCTTGTCAACAGAGCAGCCCTAAACTTTGGGGTGCTTGTGTCTTGCTGATTTTCAATTTTCCCACTTTATCCCCCCATGCGTGGAAGTGCCCTATGCTCTCTAAGCTGTGTTTTTTAGATGTTTCAGGACACACCGTACACTTCTCCAGAGTGGCTGTTGGCAATTTACATCCCGCCCATCAGTGTAGCAAGGCTCCCATTTCTCCATGGCCTGTCCTGCATTTCTGGTTTTGACACTTTTTTCAGCATGGCCCTTTTGACCGATGGGAAGCGAGACTTCTTTGTAGCGCTGATTTGCCTTTCCAGGTTGCTTGGTTGGCCAAAAAGGGCGTATGCGTTTTTTCCTGAATATATTCAGGAAAAAACGCATACGCCCTTTTTGGCCAAGGGCATCATTGTCAACGTTTTGCCGCTTTTCATGTGCTTTAAAGGCGATTCGAATCTACCTCCTGAAATCTGTTTCCTGCAATTCTGCCTTGATTTCAAATCCTCTTCTTTGCCTTCCCTCAATATATTTGTGGACGAGAGTTATCATTTATAACTCTGCAGGTTTGTGAATTGCAGTGCCCAGAAGCTCCATTTTACAAGTCGCTTTTTTGGGAGCTGGCCGCAAAAGCGCAGGATGGCTTCAGGCCCTGTTCTGGTTCCGGGGGGCAGGCTGAGCCTGTGGTTAATTCTTCTTCCTGATGGGAAAATAGAGTGACCTGTGCCTGTCCCAACACCAAGAGCTAGTCTCTCATTGGTTCCCCGTCTTCCCGTTCATCCTCAGGACAAATTGCAACCTGTACGGAACAGGAGGTTAAAGGTGCTGATGCTCCAAGTAGGGAGATTGCTAGTAAAGTGGCTGGAATGGCGAACCCGAGCACAAGGAGATGAGAAATGAGGTGCGTTTTAGAAACCTTTCCCCATCACACGGTGTACCATCTTCTGGGTTTCTCATGCATGTTTTTGATGTAGGAAGATGCCCTTGAACCTGGAGATTTGGGACCCATGCGATGGGTAGCACGCAGTATTACTTTAAAGGGTCTGCGTTTGCTCACCCAACCTCACCAAACCTCTCAGCCCCAAGAGTGTCCACCCTTATGTCTCATCCAGCTGTGGGTCTAGATATGGTCAATCCAGGTTGCATCACAGCCCCTGAACGAATTGTGTAAGAATTTCTCTCTCTTTCCCTGTCTTTGTTTCATGGGTTTTTAAAAGTAATTTATTTTTATAATGGGGTTTAGCTGCTTTTCACGGCTGTGTTTATGCCGCTTTACACCCACTTGACACACTAACAGAGAGATATCAATACATAGGTTTTAAGATTATTACTAGTCAGATATATTCTTGTGCGGTGAATCGGGCGTGTTGAGTCCAGTTCTCTTAGCAAGGAGTAGGTCTTGTCTATTACATATTGGGTTTATGGAACGGTATCTGAGCTAATTTGAAACTCTTGTTTTATGTATCACCCCACCTCACCTTTCCCGTTAAGCAGCCATAGTGTGTTTTCTGCATGTGTGACTCTGTTCTGTTTTGTAATTCAGTTCAAGTGTAACGGTTTTTACATTCCCTCTATAAGTGACACCTTATGAGAAGTGTCCTTTTCTGTGTGACTTATTTCACTTAGAATCGTCTTACCTAAATCCACTCATCATACTGCTACTAGCCTTATGACATTGATTTCATGGCTGAGTGATATTCCATTGTACATAAGGACCACAACTTTTTTATCCATTTTTCGCTTTCCTGGGATATTTAAGGTGGAATGAAGTGGAGGTCCTTGTCAACAGAGCAGCCCTAAACTTTGGGGTGCTTGTGTCTTGCTGATTTTCAATTTTCCCACTTTATCCCCCCATGCGTGGAAGTGCCCTATGCTCTCTAAGCTGTGTTTTTTAGATGTTTCAGGACACACCGTACACTTCTCCAGAGTGGCTGTTGGCAATTTACATCCCGCCCATCAGTGTAGCAAGGCTCCCATTTCTCCATGGCCTGTCCTGCATTTCTGGTTTTGACACTTTTTCAGCATGGCCCTTTTGACCGATGGGAAGCGAGACTTCTTTGTAGCGCTGATTTGCCTTTCCAGGTTGCTTGGTTGGCCAAAAAGGGCGTATGCGTTTTTTCCTGAATATATTCAGGAAAAAACGCATACGCCCTTTTTGGCCATGGGCATCATTGTCAACGTTTTGCCGCTTTTCATGTGCTTTAGAGGCGATTCGAATCTACCTCCTGAAATCTGTTTCCTGCAATTCTGCCTTGATTTAAAATCCTCTTTTTGCCTTCCCTCAATATATTTGTGGACGAGAGTTATCATTTATAACTGTGCAGGTTTGTGAATTGCAGTGCCCTGAAGCTCCATTTTACAACTCGCTTTTTTGGGAGCTGGCCGCAAAAGCGCAGGATGGCTTCAGGCCCTGTTCTGGTTCCGGGGGGCAGGCTGAGCCTCTGGTTAATTCTTCTTCCTGATGGGAAAATAGAGTGACCTGTGCCTGTCCCAACACCAAGAGCTAGTCTCTCATTGGTTCCCCGTCTTCCCGTTCATCCTCAGGACAAATTGCAACCTGTACGGAACAGGAGGTTAAAGGTGCTGAGGCTCCACGTAGGGATATTGCTAGTAAAGTGGCTGGAATGGCGAACCCGAGCACAAGGAGATGAGAAATGAGGTGCGTTTTAGAAACCTTTCCCCATCACACGGTGTACCATCTTCTGGGTTTCTCATGCATGTTTTCGATGTAGGAAGATGCCCTTGAACCTGGAGATTTGGGACCCATGCGATGGGTAGCACGCAGTATTACTTTAAAGGGTCTGCGTTTGCTCACCCAACCTCACCAAACCTCTCAGCCCCAAGAGTGTCCACCCTTATGTCTCATCCAGCTGTGGGTCTAGATATGGTCAATCCAGGTTGCATCACAGCCCCTGAACGAATTGTGTAAGAATTTCTCTCTCTTTCCCTGTCTTTGTATCATGGGTTTTTAAAAGTAATTTATTTTTATAATGGGATTTAGCTGCTTTTCACGGCTGTGTTTATGCCGCTTTACACCCACTTGACACACTAACAGAGAGATATCAATACATAGGTTTTAAGATTATTACTAGTCAGATATATTCATGTGCGGTGAATCGGGCGTGTTGAGTCCAGTTCTCTGAGCAAGGAGTAGGTCTTGTCTATTACATATTGGGTTTATGGAACGGTATCTGAGCTAATTTGAAACTCTTGTTTTATGTATCACCCCACCTCACCTTTCCCGTTAAGCAGCCATAGTGTGTTTTCTGCATGTGTGACTCTGTTCTGTTTTGTAATTCAGTTCAAGTGTAACGGTTTTTACATTCCCACTATAAGTGACACCTTATGAGAAGTGTCCTTTTCTGTGTGACTTATTTCACTTAGAATCGTCTTACCTAAATCCACTCATCATGCTGCTACTAGCCTTATGACATTGATTTCATGGCTGAGTGATATTCCATTGTACATAAGGACCACAACTTTTTTATCCATTTTTCGCTTTCCTGGGATATTTAAGGTGGAATGAAGTGGAGGTCCTTGTCAACAGAGCAGCCCTAAACTTTGGGGTGCTTGTGTCTTGCTGATTTTCAATTTTCCCTCTTTATCCCCCCATGCGTGGAAGTGCCTTATGCTCTCTAAGCTGTGTTTTTTAGATGTTTCAGGACACACCGTACACTTCTCCAGAGTGGTTGTTGGCAATTTACATCCCGCCCATCAGTGTAGCAAGGCTCCCATTTCTCCATGGCCTGTCCTGCATTTCTGGTTTTGAAACTTTTTTAAGCATGGCCCTTTTGACCGATGGGAAGCGAGACTTCTTTGTAGCGCTGATTTGCCTTTCCAGGTTGCTTGGTTGGCCAAAAAGGGCGTATGCGTTTTTTCCTGAATATATTCAGGAAAAAACGCATACGCCCTTTTTGGCCAAGGGCATCATTGTCAACGTTTTGCCGCTTTTCATGTTCTTTAAAGGCGATTCGAATCTACCTCCTGAAATCTGTTTCCTGCAATTCTGCCTTGATTTCAAATCCTCTTCTTTGCCTTCCCTCAATATATTTGTGGACGAGAGTTATCATTTATAACTCTGCAGGTTTGTGAATTGCAGTGCCCAGAAGCTCCATTTTACAAGTCGCTTTTTTGGGAGCTGGCCGCAAAAGCGCAGGATGGCTTCAGGCCCTGTTCTGGTTCCGGGGGGCAGGCTGAGCCTGTGGTTAATTCTTCTTCCTGATGGGAAAATAGAGTGACCTGTGCCTGTCCCAACACCAAGAGCTAGTCTCTCATTGGTTCCCCGACTTCCCGTTCATCCTCAGGACAAATTGCAACCTGTACGGAACAGGAGGTTAAAGGTGCTGATGCTCCAAGTAGGGAGATTGCTAGTAAAGTGGCTGGAATGGCGAACCCGAGCACAAGGAGATGAGAAATGAGGTGCGTTTTAGAAACCTTTCCCCATCACACGGTGTACCATCTTCTGGGTTTCTCATGCATGTTTTTGATGTAGGAAGATGCCCTTGAACCTGGAGATTTGGGACCCATGCGATGGGTAGCACGCAGTATTACTTTAAAGGGTCTGCGTTTGCTCACCCAACCTCACCAAACCTCTCAGCCCCAAGAGTGTCCACCCTTATGTCTCATCCAGCTGTGGGTCTAGATATGGTCAATCCAGGTTGCATCACAGCCCCTGAACGAATTGTGTAAGAATTTCTCTCTCTTTCCCTGTCTTTGTTTCATGGGTTTTTAAAAGTAATTTATTTTTATAATGGGGTTTAGCTGCTTTTCACGGCTGTGTTTATGCCGCTTTACACCCACTTGACACACTAACAGAGAGATATCAATACATAGGTTTTAAGATTATTACTAGTCAGATATATTCTTGTGCGGTGAATCGGGCGTGTTGAGTCCAGTTCTCTGAGCAAGGAGTAGGTCTTGTCTATTACATATTGGGTTTATGGAACGGTATCTGAGCTAATTTGAAACTCTTGTTTTATGTATCACCCCACCTCACCTTTCCCGTTAAGCAGCCATAGTGTGTTTTCTGCATGTGTGACTCTGTTCTGTTTTGTAATTCAGTTCAAGTGTAACGGTTTTTACATTCCCTCTATAAGTGACACCTTATGAGAAGTGTCCTTTTCTGTGTGACTTATTTCACTTAGAATCGTCTTACCTAAATCCACTCATCATGCTGCTACTAGCCTTATGACATTGATTTCATGGCTGAGTGATATTCCATTGTACATAAGGACCACAACTTTTTTATCCATTTTTCGCTTTCCTGGGATATTTAAGGTGGAATGAAGTGGAGGTCCTTGTCAACAGAGCAGCCCTAAACTTTGGGGTGCTTGTGTCTTGCTGATTTTCAATTTTCCCACTTTATCCCCCCATGCGTGGAAGTGCCCTATGCTCTCTAAGCTGTGTTTTTTAGATGTTTCAGGACACACCGTACACTTCTCCAGAGTGGCTGTTGGCAATTTACATCCCGCCCATCAGTGTAGCAAGGCTCCCATTTCTCCATGGCCTGTCCTGCATTTCTGGTTTTGACACTTTTTTCAGCATGGCCCTTTTGACCGATGGGAAGCGAGACTTCTTTGTAGCGCTGATTTGCCTTTCCAGGTTGCTTGGTTGGCCAAAAAGGGCGTATGCGTTTTTTCCTGAATATATTCAGGAAAAAACGCATACGCCCTTTTTGGCCAAGGGCATCATTGTCAACGTTTTGCCGCTTTTCATGTGCTTTAAAGGCGATTCGAATCTACCTCCTGAAATCTGTTTCCTGCAATTCTGCCTTGATTTCAAATCCTCTTCTTTGCCTTCCCTCAATATATTTGTGGACGAGAGTTATCATTTATAACTCTGCAGGTTTGTGAATTGCAGTGCCCAGAAGCTCCATTTTACAAGTCGCTTTTTTGGGAGCTGGCCGCAAAAGTGCAGGATGGCTTCAGGCCCTGTTCTGGTTCCAGGGGGCAGGCTGAGCCTGTGGTTAATTCTTCTTCCTGATGGGAAAATAGAGTGATCTGTGCCTGTCCCAACACCAAGAGCTAGTCTCTCATTGGTTCCCTGTCTTCCCGTTCATCCTCAGGACAAATTGCAACCTGTACGGAACAGGAGGTTAAAGGTGCTGATGCTCCAAATGGGGAGATTGCTAGTAAAGTGGCTGGAATGGCGAACCCGAGCACAAGGAGATGAGAAATGAGGTGCGTTTTAGAAACCTTTCCCCATCACACGGTGTACCATCTTCTGGGTTTCTCATGCATGTTTTCGATGTAGGAAGATGCCCTTGAACCTGGAGATTTGGGACCCATGCGATGGGTAGCACACAGTATTACTTTAAAGGGTCTGCGTTTGCTCACCCAACCTCACCAAACCTCTCAGCCCCAAGAGTGTCCACCCTTATGTCTCATCCAGCTCTAGGTCTAGATATGGTCAATCCAGGTTGCATCACAGCCCCTGAACGAATTGTGTAAGAATTTCTCTCTCTTTCACTGTCTTTGTTTCATGGGTTTTTAAAAGTAATTTATGTTTATAATGGGGTTTAGCTGCTTTTCACGGCTGTGTTTATGCCGCTTTACACCTACTTGACGCACTAACAGAGAGATATCAATACATAGGTTTTAAGATTATTACTAGTCAGATATATTCTTGTGCGGTGAATCGGGCGTGTTGAGTCCAGTTCTCTGAGCAAGGAGTAGGCCTTGTCTATTACATATTGGGTTTATGGAACGGTATCTGAGCTAATTTGAAACTCTTGTTTTATGTATCACCCCACCTCACCTTTCCCGTTTAGCAGCCATAGTGTGTTTTCTGCATGTGTGACTCTGTTCTGTTTTGTAATTCAGTTCAAGCGTAACGGTTTTTACATTCCCTCTATAAGTGACACCTTATGAGAAGTGTCCTTTTCTGTGTGACTTATTTCACTTAGAATCGTCGTACCTAAATCCACTCATCATGCTGCTACTAGCCTTATGACATTGATTTCATGGCTGAGTGATATTCCATTGTACATAAGGACCACAAATTTTTTATCCATTTTTCACTTTCCTGGGATATTTAAGGTGGAATGAAGTGGTGGTCCTTGTCAACAGAGCAGCCCTAAACTTTGGGTTGCTTGTGTCTTGCTGATTTTTAATTTTCCCACTTTATACCCCCATGCGTGGAAGTGCCCTATGTTCTCTAAGCTGTGTTTTTTAGATGTTTCAGGACACACCGTACACTTCTCCAGAGTGGCTGTTGGCACTTTACATCCCGCCCATCAGTGTAGCAAGGCTCCCATTTCTCCATGGCCTGTCCTGCATTTCTGGTTTTGACACTTTTTTCAGCATGGCCCATTTGACCGATGGGAAGCGAGACTTCTTTGTAGCACTGATTTGCCTTTCCAGGTTGCTTGGTTGGCCACAAATGGCGTATGCGTTTTTTCCTGAATATATTCAGGAAAAAACGCATACGCCCTTTTTGGCCAAGGGCATCATTGTCAACGTTTTGCCGCTTTTCATGTGCTTTAGAGGCGATTCGAATCTACCTCCTGAAATCTGTTTCCTGCAATTCTGCCTTGATTTCAATTCCTCATCTTTGCCTTCCCCCAATATATTTGTGGACGAGAGTTATCATTTATAACTGTGCAGGTTTGTGAATTGCAGTGCCCTGAAGCTCCATTTTACAACTCGCTTTTTCGGGAGCTGGCCGCAAAATCGCAGGATGACTTCAGGCCCTGTTCTGGTTCCAGGGGGCAGGCTGAGCCTGTGGTTAATTCTTCTTCCTGATGGGAAAATAGAGTGACCTGTGCCTGTCCCAACACCAAGAGCTAGTCTCTCATTGGTTCCCCGTCTTCCCGTTCATCCTCAGGACAAATTGCAACCTGTATGGAACAGGAGGTTAAAGGTGCTGATGCTCCAAGTAGGGAGATTGCTAGTAAAGTGGCTGGAATGGCGAACCCAAGCAAAAGGAGATGAGAAACGAGGTGCGTTTTAGAAACCTTTCCCCATCACACGGTGTACCATCTTCTGGGTTTCTCATGCATGTTTTTGATGTAGGAAGATGCCCTTGAACCTGGAGATTTGGGACCCATGCGATGGGTAGCACGCAGTATTACTTTAAAGGGTCTGCGTTTGCTCACCCAACCTCACCAAACCTATCAGCCACAAGAGTGTCCACCCTTATGTCTCATCCAGTTGTGGGTCTAGATATGGTCAATCCAGGTGGCATCACAGACCCTGAACGAATTGTGTAAGAATTTCTCTCTCTTTCACTGTCTTTGTTTCATGGGTTTTTAAAAGTAATTTATTTTTATAATGGGGTTTAGCTGCTTTTCACGGCTGTGTTTATGCCCCTTTACACCCACTTGACACACTAACAGAGAGATATCAATACATAGGTTTTAAGATTATTACTAGTCAGATATATTCTTGTGCGGTGAATCGGGCATGTTGAGTCCAGTTCTCTGAGCAAGGAGTAGGTCTTGTCTATTACATATTGGGTTTATGGAAAGGTATCTGAGCTAATTTGAAACTCTTGTTTTATGTATCACCCCACTTCACCTTTCCCTTTAAGCAGCCATAGTGTGTTTTCTGCATGTGTGACTCTGTTCTGTTTTGTAATTCAGTTGAAGTGTAACGGTTTTTACATTCCCTCTATAAGTGACACCTTATGAGATGTGTCCTTTTCTGTGTGACTTATTTCACTTGGAATCGTCGTACCTAAATCCACTCATCATACTGCTACTAGCCTTATGACATTGATTTCATGGCTGAGTGATATTCCATTGTACATAAGGACCACAAATTTTTTATCCATTTTTCGCTTTCCTGGGATATTTAAGGTGGAATGAAGTGGAGGTCCTTGTCAACAGAGCAGCCCTAAACTTTGGGGTGCTTGTGTCTTGCTGAATTTTAATTTTCCCACCTTATACCCCCATGCGTGGAAGTGCCCTATGCTCTCTAAGCTGTGTTTTTAGATGTTTCAGGACACACCGTACACTTCTCCAGAGTGGCTGTTGGCAATTTACATCCCGCCCATCCGTGTAGCAAAGCTCCCATTTCTCCATGGCCTGTCCTGCATTTCTGGTTTTGACACTTTTTTCAGCATGGCCCTTTTGACCGATGGGAAGCGAGAGTTCTTTGTAGCGCTGATTTACCTTTCCAGGTTGCTTGGTTGGCCAAAAAGGGCGTATGCGTTTTTTCCTGAATATATTCAGGAAAAAACGCATACGGCCTTTTTGGCCAAGGGCATCATTGTCAACGTTTTGCTGCTTTTCATGTGCTTTAGAGGCGATTCGAATCTACCTCCTGAAATCTGTTTCCGGCAATTCTGACTTGATTTCAATTCCTCGTCTTTGCCTTCCCTCAATATATTTGTGGACGAGAGTTATCATTTATAACTGTGCAGGTTTGTGAGTTGCAGTGCCCTGAAGCTCCATTTTACAACTCGCTTTTTCGGGAGCTGGCCGCAAAAGCGCAGGATGGCTTCAGGCCCTGTTCTGGTTCCGGGGGGCAGGCTGAGCGTGTGGTTAATTCTTCTTCCTGATGGGAAAATAGAGTGACCTGTGCCTGTCCCAACACCAAGAGCTAGTCTCTCATTGGTTCCCTGTCTTCCCGTTCATCCTCAGGACAAATTGTAACCTGTACGGAACAGGAGGTTAAAGGTGCTGATGCTCCACGTGGGGAGATTGCTAGTAAAGTGGCTGGAATGGCGAACCCGAGCACAAGGAGATTAGAAATGAGGTGCGTTTTAGAAACCTTTCCCCATCACACGGTGTACCATCTTCTGGGTTTCTCATGCATGTTTTTGCTGTAGGAAGATGCCCTTGAACCTGGAGATTTGGGACCCATGCAATGGGTAGCACGCAGTATTACTTTAAAGGGTCTGCGTTTGCTCACCCAACCTCACCAAACCTCTCAGCCCCAAGAGTGTCCACCCTTATATCTCATCCAGCTGTGGGTCTAGATATGGTCAATCCAGGTTGCATCACAGCCCCTGAACGAATTGTGTAAGAATTTCTCTCTCTTTCACTGTCTTTGTTTCATGGGTTTTTAAAAGTAATTTATTTTTATAATGGGGTTTAGCTGCTTTTCACTGCTGTGTTTATGCCGCTTTACACCCACTTGACACACTAACAGAGAGATATCAATATATAGGTTTTAAGATTATTACTAGTCAGATATATTCTTGTGCGGTGAATCGGGCGTGTTGAGTCCAGTTCTCTGAGCAAGGAGTAGGTCTTGTCTATTCCATATTGGGTTTATGGAACGGTATCTGAGCTAATTTGAAACTCTTGTTTTATGTATCACCCCACCTCACCTTTCCCGTTTAGCAGCCATAGTGTGTTTTCTGCATGTGTGACTCTGTTCTGTTTTGTAATTCAGTTCAAGTGTAACGGTTTTTACATTCCCTCTATAAGTGACACCTTATGAGAAGTGTCCTTTTCTGTGTGACTTATTTCACTTAGAATCGTCGTACCTAAATCCACTCATCATGCTGCTACTAGCCTTATGACATTGATTTCATGGCTGAGTGATATTCCATTGTACATAAGGACCACAAATTTTTTATCCATTTTTCGCTTTCCTGGGATATTTAAGGTGGAATGAAGTGGAGGTCCTTGTCAACAGAGCAGCCCTAAACTTTGGGGTGCTTGTGTCTTGCTGATTTTTAATTTTCCCACTTTATACACCCATGCGTGTAAGTGCCCTATGCTCTCTAAGCTGTGCTTTTTAGATGTTTCAGGACACACCGTACACTTCTCCAGAGTGGCTATTGGCAATTTACATCCCGCCCATCAGTGTAGCAAGGCTCCCATTTCTCCATGGCCTGTCCTGCATTTCTGGTTTTGACACTTTTTTAAGCATGGCCCTTTTGACCGATGGGAAGCGAGACTTCTTTGTAGCGCTGATTTGCCTTTCCAGGTTGCTTGGTTGGCCAAAAAGGGCGTATGCGTTTTTTCCTGAATATATTCAGGAAAAAACGCATACGCCCTTTTTGGCCAAGGGCATCATTGTCAACGTTTTGCCGCTTTTCATGTTCTTTAAAGGCGATTCGAATCTACCTCCTGAAATCTGTTTCCTGCAATTCTGCCTTGATTTCAAATCCTCTTCTTTGCCTTCCCTCAATATATTTCTGGACGAGAGTTATCATTTATAACTCTGCAGGTTTGTGAATTGCAGTGCCCAGAAGCTCCATTTTACAAGTCGCTTTTTTGGGAGCTGGCCGCAAAAGCGCAGGATGGCTTCAGGCCCTGTTCTGGTTCCGGGGGGCAGGCTGAGCCTGTGGTTAATTCTTCTTCCTGATGGGAAAATAGAGTGACCTGTGCCTGTCCCAACACCAAGAGCTAGTCTCTCATTGGTTCCCCGACTTCCCGTTCATCCTCAGGACAAATTGCAACCTGTACGGAACAGGAGGTTAAAGGTGCTGATGCTCCAAGTAGGGAGATTGCTAGTAAAGTGGCTGGAATGGCGAACCCGAGCAGAAGGAGATGAGAAATGAGGTGCGTTTTAGAAACCTTTCCCCATCACACGGTGTACCATCTTCTGGGTTTCTCATGCATGTTTTTGATGTAGGAAGATGCCCTTGAACCTGGAGATTTGGGACCCATGCGATGGGTAGCACGCAGTATTACTTTAAAGGGTCTGCGTTTGCTCACCCAACCTCACCAAACCTCTCAGCCCCAAGAGTGTCCACCCTTATGTCTCATCCAGCTGTGGGTCTAGATATGGTCAATCCAGGTTGCATCACAGCCCCTGAACGAATTGTGTAAGAATTTCTCTCTCTTTCCCTGTCTTTGTTTCATGGGTTTTTAAAAGTAATTTATTTTTATAATGGGGTTTAGCTGCTTTTCACGGCTGTGTTTATGCCGCTTTACACCCACTTGACACACTAACAGAGAGATATCAATACATAGGTTTTAAGATTATTACTAGTCAGATATATTCTTGTGCGGTGAATCGGGCGTGTTGAGTCCAGTTCTCTGAGCAAGGAGTAGGTCTTGTCTATTACATATTGGGTTTATGGAACGGTATCTGAGCTAATTTGAAACTCTTGTTTTATGTATCACCCCACCTCACCTTTCCCGTTAAGCAGCCATAGTGTGTTTTCTGCATGTGTGACTCTGTTCTGTTTTGTAATTCAGTTCAAGTGTAACGGTTTTTACATTCCCTCTATAAGTGACACCTTATGAGAAGTGTCCTTTTCTGTGTGACTTATTTCACTTAGAATCGTCTTACCTAAATCCACTCATCATGCTGCTACTAGCCTTATGACATTGATTTCATGGCTGAGTGATATTCCATTGTACATAAGGACCACAACTTTTTTATCCATTTTTCGCTTTCCTGGGATATTTAAGGTGGAATGAAGTGGAGGTCCTTGTCAACAGAGCAGCCCTAAACTTTGGGGTGCTTGTGTCTTGCTGATTTTCAATTTTCCCACTTTATCCCCCCATGCGTGGAAGTGCCCTATGCTCTCTAAGCTGTGTTTTTTAGATGTTTCAGGACACACCGTACACTTCTCCAGAGTGGCTGTTGGCAATTTACATCCCGCCCATCAGTGTAGCAAGGCTCCCATTTCTCCATGGCCTGTCCTGCATTTCTGGTTTTGACACTTTTTTCAGCATGGCCCTTTTGACCGATGGGAAGCGAGACTTCTTTGTAGCGCTGATTTGCCTTTCGAGGTTGCTTGGTTGGCCAAAAAGGGCGTATGCGTTTTTTCCTGAATATATTCAGGAAAAAACGCATACGCCCTTTTTGGCCAAGGGCATCATTGTCAACGTTTTGCCGCTTTTCATGTGCTTTAAAGGCGATTCGAATCTACCTCCTGAAATCTGTTTCCTGCAATTCTGCCTTGATTTCAAATCCTCTTCTTTGCCTTCCCTCAATATATTTGTGGACGAGAGTTATCATTTATAACTCTGCAGGTTTGTGAATTGCAGTGCCCAGAAGCTCCATTTTACAAGTCGCTTTTTTGGGAGCTGGCCGCAAAAGTGCAGGATGGCTTCAGGCCCTGTTCTGGTTCCAGGGGGCAGGCTGAGCCTGTGGTTAATTCTTCTTCCTGATGGGAAAATAGAGTGACCTGTGCCTGTCCCAACACCAAGAGCTAGTCTCTCATTGGTTCCCCGTCTTCCCGTTCATCCTCAGGACAAATTGCAACCTGTACGGAACAGGAGGTTAAAGGTGATGATGCTCCAAATAGGGAGATTGCTAGTAAAGTGGCTGGAATGGCGAACCCGAGCACAAGGAGATGAGAAATGAGGTGCGTTTTAGAAACCTTTCCCCATCACACGGTGTACCATCTTCTGGGTTTCTCATGCATGTTTTCGATGTAGGAAGATGCCCTTGAACCTGGAGATTTGGGACCCATGCGATGGGTAGCACGCAGTATTACTTTAAAGGGTCTGCGTTTGCTCACCCAACCTCACCAAACCTCTCAGCCCCAAGAGTGTCCACCCTTATGTCTCATCCAGCTGTGGGTCTAGATATGGTCAATCCAGGTTGCATCACAGACCCTGAACAAATTGTGTAAGAATTTCTCTCTCTTTCACTGTCTTTGTTTCATGGGTTTTTAAAAGTAATTTATTTTTATAATGGGGTTTAGCTGCTTTTCACTGCTGTGTTTATGCCGCTTTACACCCACTTGACACACTAACAGAGAGATATCAATATATAGGTTTTAAGATTATTACTAGTCAGATATATTCTTGTGCGGTGAATCGGGCGTGTTGAGTCCAGTTCTCTGAGCAAGGAGTAGGTCTTGTCTATTACATATTGGGTTTATGGAACGGTATCTGAGCTAATTTGAAACTCTTGTTTTATGTATCACCCCACCTCACCTATCCCGTTTAGCAGCCATAGTGTGTTTTCTGCATGTGTGACTCTGTTCTGTTTTGTAATTCAGTTCAAGTGTAACGGTTTTTACATTCCCTCTATAAGTAACACCTTATGAGAAGTGTCCTTTTCTGTGTGACTTATTTCACTTAGAATCGTCGTACCTAAATCCACTCATCATGCTGCTACTAGCCTTATGACATTGATTTCATGGCTGAGTGATATTCCATTGTACATAAGGACCACAAATTTTTTATCCATTTTTCGCTTTCCTGGGATATTTAAGGTGGAATGAAGTGGAGGTCCTTGTCAACAGAGCAGCCCTAAACTTTGGGGTGCTTGTGTCTTGCTGATTTTTAATTTTCCCACTTTATACACCCATGCGTGTAAGTGCCCTATGCTCTCTAAGCTGTGCTTTTTAGATGTTTCAGGACACACCGTACACTTCTCCAGAGTGGCTATTGGCAATTTACATCCCGCCCATCAGTGTAGCAAGGCTCCCATTTCTCTATGGCCTGTCCTGCATTTCTGGTTTTGAAACTTTTTTCAGCATGGCCCTTTTGACCGATGGGAAGCGAGACTTCTTTGTAGCGCTGATTTGCCTTTCCAGGTTGCTTGGTTGGCCAAAAAGGGCGTATGCGTTTTTTCCTGAATATATTCAGGAAAAAACGCATACGCCCTTTTTGGCCAAGGGCATCATTGTCAACGTTTTGCCGCTTTTCATGTGCTTTAGAGGCGATTCGAATCTACCTCCTGAAATCTGTTTCCTGCAATTCTGCCTTGATTTCAATTCCTCATCTTTGCCTTCCCTCAATATATTTGTGGACGAGAGTTATCATTTATAACTGTGCAGGTTTGTGGGTTGCAGTGCCCTGAAGCTCCATTTTACAACTCGCTTTTTCGGGAGCTGGCCGCAAAAGCGCAGGATGGCTTCAGGCCCTGTTCTGGTTCCGGGGGGCAGGCTGAGCGTGTGGTTAATTCTTCTTCCTGATTGGAATATAGAGTGATCTGTGCCTGTCCCAACACCAAGAGCTAGTCTCTCATTGGTTCCCTGTCTTCCCGTTCATCCTCAGGACAAATTGCAACCTGTACGGAACAGGAGGTTAAAGGTGCTGATGCTCCAAATGGGGAGATTGCTAGTAAAGTGGCTGGAATGGCGAACCCGAGCACAAGGAGATGAGAAATGAGGTGCGTTTTAGAAACCTTTCCCCATCACACGGTGTACCATCTTCTGGGTTTCTCATGCATGTTTTCGATGTAGGAAGATGCCCTTGAACCTGGAGATTTGGGACCCATGCGATGGGTAGCACACAGTATTACTTTAAAGGGTCTGCGTTTGCTCACCCAACCTCACCAAACCTCTCAGCCCCAAGAGTGTCCACCCTTATGTCTCATCCAGCTCTAGGTCTAGATATGGTCAATCCAGGTTGCATCACAGCCCCTGAACGAATTGTGTAAGAATTTCTCTCTCTTTCACTGTCTTTGTTTCATGGGTTTTTAAAAGTAATTTATGTTTATAATGGGGTTTAGCTGCTTTTCACGGCTGTGTTTATGCCGCTTTACACCTACTTGACGCACTAACAGAGAGATATCAATACATAGGTTTTAAGATTATTACTAGTCAGATATATTCTTGTGCGGTGAATCGGGCGTGTTGAGTCCAGTTCTCTGAGCAAGGAGTAGGCCTTGTCTATTACATATTGGGTTTATGGAACGGTATCTGAGCTAATTTGAAACTCTTGTTTTATGTATCACCCCACCTCACCTTTCCCGTTAAGCAGCCATAGTGTGTTTTCTGCATGTGTGACTCTGTTCTGTTTTGTAATTCAGTTCAAGCGTAACGGTTTTTACATTCCCTCTATAAGTGACACCTTATGAGAAGTGTCCTTTTCTGTGTGACTTATTTCACTTAGAATCGTCGTACCTAAATCCACTCATCATGCTGCTACTAGCCTTATGACATTGATTTCATGGCTGAGTGATATTCCATTGTACATAAGGACCACAAATTTTTTATCCATTTTTCACTTTCCTGGGATATTTAAGGTGGAATGAAGTGGTGGTCCTTGTCAACAGAGCAGCCCTAAACTTTGGGTTGCTTGTGTCTTGCTGATTTTTAATTTTCCCACTTTATACCCCCATGCGTGGAAGTGCCCTATGTTCTCTAAGCTGTGTTTTTTAGATGTTTCAGGACACACCGTACACTTCTCCAGAGTGGCTGTTGGCACTTTACATCCCGCCCATCAGTGTAGCAAGGCTCCCATTTCTCCATGGCCTGTCCTGCATTTCTGGTTTTGACACTTTTTTCAGCATGGCCCATTTGACCGATGGGAAGCGAGACTTCTTTGTAGCACTGATTTGCCTTTCCAGGTTGCTTGGTTGGCCACAAATGGCGTATGCGTTTTTTCCTGAATATATTCAGGAAAAAACGCATACGCCCTTTTTGGCCAAGGGCATCATTGTCAACGTTTTGCCGCTTTTCATGTGCTTTAGAGGCGATTCGAATCTACCTCCTGAAATCTGTTTCCTGCAATTCTGCCTTGATTTCAATTCCTCATCTTTGCCTTCCCCCAATATATTTGTGGACGAGAGTTATCATTTATAACTGTGCAGGTTTGTGAATTGCAGTGCCCTGAAGCTCCATTTTACAACTCGCTTTTTCGGGAGCTGGCCGCAAAATCGCAGGATGACTTCAGGCCCTGTTCTGGTTCCAGGGGGCAGGCTGAGCCTGTGGTTAATTCTTCTTCCTGATGGGAAAATAGAGTGACCTGTGCCTGTCCCAACACCAAGAGCTAGTCTCTCATTGGTTCAGCGTCTTCCCGTTCATCCTCAGGACAAATTGCAACCTGTATGGAACAGGAGGTTAAAGGTGCTGATGCTCCAAGTAGGGAGATTGCTAGTAAAGTGGCTGGAATGGCGAACCCAAGCAAAAGGAGATGAGAAACGAGGTGCGTTTTAGAAACCTTTCCCCATCACACGGTGTACCATCTTCTGGGTTTCTCATGCATGTTTTCGATGTAGGAAGATGCCCTTGAACCTGGAGATTTGGGACCCATGCGATGGGTAGCACACAGTATTACTTTAAAGGGTCTGCGTTTGCTCACCCAACCTCACCAAACCTCTCAGCCCCAAGAGTGTCCACCCTTATGTCTCATCCAGCTCTAGGTCTAGATATGGTCAATCCAGGTTGCATCACAGCCCCTGAACGAATTGTGTAAGAATTTCTCTCTCTTTCCCTGTCTTTGTTTCATGGGTTTTTAAAAGTAATTTATGTTTATAATGGGGTTTAGCTGCTTTTCACGGCTGTGTTTATGCCGCTTTACACCTACTTGACGCACTAACAGAGAGATATCAATACATAGGTTTTAAGATTATTACTAGTCAGATATATTCTTGTGCGGTGAATCGGGCGTGTTGAGTCCAGTTCTCTGAGCAAGGAGTAGGCCTTGTCTATTACATATTGGGTTTATGGAACGGTATCTGAGCTAATTTGAAACTCTTGTTTTATGTATCACCCCACCTCACCTTTCCCGTTTAGCAGCCATAGTGTGTTTTCTGCATGTGTGACTCTGTTCTGTTTTGTAATTCAGTTCAAGCGTAACGGTTTTTACATTCCCTCTATAAGTGACACCTTATGAGAAGTGTCCTTTTCTGTGTGACTTATTTCACTTAGAATCGTCGTACCTAAATCCACTCATCATGCTGCTACTAGCCTTATGACATTGATTTCATGGCTGAGTGATATTCCATTGTACATAAGGACCACAAATTTTTTATCCATTTTTCACTTTCCTGGGATATTTAAGGTGGAATGAAGTGGTGGTCCTTGTCAACAGAGCAGCCCTAAACTTTGGGTTGCTTGTGTCTTGCTGATTTTTAATTTTCCCACTTTATACCCCCATGCGTGGAAGTGCCCTATGTTCTCTAAGCTGTGTTTTTTAGATGTTTCAGGACACACCGTACACTTCTCCAGAGTGGCTGTTGGCACTTTACATCCCGCCCATCAGTGTAGCAAGGCTCCCATTTCTCCATGGCCTGTCCTGCATTTCTGGTTTTGACACTTTTTTCAGCATGGCCCATTTGACCGATGGGAAGCGAGACTTCTTTGTAGCACTGATTTGCCTTTCCAGGTTGCTTGGTTGGCCACAAATGGCGTATGCGTTTTTTCCTGAATATATTCAGGAAAAAACGCATACGCCCTTTTTGGCCAAGGGCATCATTGTCATCGTTTTGCCGCTTTTCATGTGCTTTAGAGGCGATTCGAATCTACCTCCTGAAATCTGTTTCCTGCAATTCTGCCTTGATTTCAATTCCTCATCTTTGCCTTCCCCCAATATATTTGTGGACGAGAGTTATCATTTATAACTGTGCAGGTTTGTGAATTGCAGTGCCCTGAAGCTCCATTTTACAACTCGCTTTTTCGGGAGCTGGCCGCAAAATCGCAGGATGACTTCAGGCCCTGTTCTGGTTCCAGGGGGCAGGCTGAGCCTGTGGTTAATTCTTCTTCCTGATGGGAAAATAGAGTGACCTGTGCCTGTCCCAACACCAAGAGCTAGTCTCTCATTGGTTCAGCGTCTTCCCGTTCATCCTCAGGACAAATTGCAACCTGTATGGAACAGGAGGTTAAAGGTGCTGATGCTCCAAGTAGGGAGATTGCTAGTAAAGTGGCTGGAATGGCGAACCCAAGCAAAAGGAGATGAGAAACGAGGTGCGTTTTAGAAACCTTTCCCCATCACACGGTGTACCATCTTCTGGGTTTCTCATGCATGTTTTTGATGTAGGAAGATGCCCTTGAACCTGGAGATTTGGGACCCATGCGATGGGTAGCACGCAGTATTACTTTAAAGGGTCTGCGTTTGCTCACCCAACCTCACCAAACCTATCAGCCACAAGAGTGTCCACCCTTATGTCTCATCCAGTTGTGGGTCTAGATATGGTCAATCCAGGTGGCATCACAGACCCTGAACGAATTGTGTAAGAATTTCTCTCTCTTTCACTGTCTTTGTTTCATGGGTTTTTAAAAGTAATTTATTTTTATAATGGGGTTTAGCTGCTTTTCACGGCTGTGTTTATGCCCCTTTACACCCACTTGACACACTAACAGAGAGATATCAATACATAGGTTTTAAGATTATTACTAGTCAGATATATTCTTGTGCGGTGAATCGGGCATGTTGAGTCCAGTTCTCTGAGCAAGGAGTAGGTCTTGTCTATTACATATTGGGTTTATGGAAAGGTATCTGAGCTAATTTGAAACTCTTGTTTTATGTATCACCCCACTTCACCTTTCCCTTTAAGCAGCCATAGTGTGTTTTCTGCATGTGTGACTCTGTTCTGTTTTGTAATTCAGTTGAAGTGTAACGGTTTTTACATTCCCTCTATAAGTGACACCTTATGAGATGTGTCCTTTTCTGTGTGACTTATTTCACTTGGAATCGTCGTACCTAAATCCACTCATCATACTGCTACTAGCCTTATGACATTGATTTCATGGCTGAGTGATATTCCATTGTACATAAGGACCACAAATTTTTTATCCATTTTTCGCTTTCCTGGGATATTTAAGGTGGAATGAAGTGGAGGTCCTTGTCAACAGAGCAGCCCTAAACTTTGGGGTGCTTGTGTCTTGCTGAATTTTAATTTTCCCACCTTATACCCCCATGCGTGGAAGTGCCCTATGCTCTCTAAGCTGTGTTTTTAGATGTTTCAGGACACACCGTACACTTCTCCAGAGTGGCTGTTGGCAATTTACATCCCGCCCATCCGTGTAGCAAAGCTCCCATTTCTCCATGGCCTGTCCTGCATTTCTGGTTTTGACACTTTTTTCAGCATGGCCCTTTTGACCGATGGGAAGCGAGAGTTCTTTGTAGCGCTGATTTACCTTTCCAGGTTGCTTGGTTGGCCAAAAAGGGCGTATGCGTTTTTTCCTGAATATATTCAGGAAAAAACGCATACGGCCTTTTTGGCCAAGGGCATCATTGTCAACGTTTTGCTGCTTTTCATGTGCTTTAGAGGCGATTCGAATCTACCTCCTGAAATCTGTTTCCGGCAATTCTGACTTGATTTCAATTCCTCGTCTTTGCCTTCCCTCAATATATTTGTGGACGAGAGTTATCATTTATAACTGTGCAGGTTTGTGAGTTGCAGTGCCCTGAAGCTCCATTTTACAACTCGCTTTTTCGGGAGCTGGCCGCAAAAGCGCAGGATGGCTTCAGGCCCTGTTCTGGTTCCGGGGGGCAGGCTGAGCGTGTGGTTAATTCTTCTTCCTGATGGGAAAATAGAGTGACCTGTGCCTGTCCCAACACCAAGAGCTAGTCTCTCATTGGTTCCCTGTCTTCCCGTTCATCCTCAGGACAAATTGTAACCTGTACGGAACAGGAGGTTAAAGGTGCTGATGCTCCACGTGGGGAGATTGCTAGTAAAGTGGCTGGAATGGCGAACCCGAGCACAAGGAGATTAGATATGAGGTGCGTTTTAGAAACCTTTCCCCATCACACGGTGTACCATCTTCTGGGTTTCTCATGCATGTTTTTGCTGTAGGAAGATGCCCTTGAACCTGGAGATTTGGGACCCATGCAATGGGTAGCACGCAGTATTACTTTAAAGGGTCTGCGTTTGCTCACCCAACCTCACCAAACCTCTCAGCCCCAAGAGTGTCCACCCTTATATCTCATCCAGCTGTGGGTCTAGATATGGTCAATCCAGGTTGCATCACAGCCCCTGAACGAATTGTGTAAGAATTTCTCTCTCTTTCACTGTCTTTGTTTCATGGGTTTTTAAAAGTAATTTATTTTTATAATGGGGTTTAGCTGCTTTTCACTGCTGTGTTTATGCCGCTTTACACCCACTTGACACACTAACAGAGAGATATCAATATATAGGTTTTAAGATTATTACTAGTCAGATATATTCTTGTGCGGTGAATCGGGCGTGTTGAGTCCAGTTCTCTGAGCAAGGAGTAGGTCTTGTCTATTACATATTGGGTTTATGGAACGGTATCTGAGCTAATTTGAAACTCTTGTTTTATGTATCACCCCACCTCACCTTTCCCGTTTAGCAGCCATAGTGTGTTTTCTGCATGTGTGACTCTGTTCTGTTTTGTAATTCAGTTCAAGTGTAACGGTTTTTACATTCCCTCTATAAGTGACACCTTATGAGAAGTGTCCTTTTCTGTGTGACTTATTTCACTTAGAATCGTCGTACCTAAATCCACTCATCATGCTGCTACTAGCCTTATGACATTGATTTCATGGCTGAGTGATATTCCATTGTACATAAGGACCACAAATTTTTTATCCATTTTTCGCTTTCCTGGGATATTTAAGGTGGAATGAAGTGGAGGTCCTTGTCAACAGAGCAGCCCTAAACTTTGGGGTGCTTGTGTCTTGCTGATTTTTAATTTTCCCACTTTATACACCCATGCGTGTAAGTGCCCTATGCTCTCTAAGCTGTGCTTTTTAGATGTTTCAGGACACACCGTACACTTCTCCAGAGTGGCTATTGGCAATTTACATCCCGCCCATCAGTGTAGCAAGGCTCCCATTTCTCTATGGCCTGTCCTGCATTTCTGGTTTTGAAACTTTTTTCAGCATGGCCCTTTTGACCGTTGGGAAGCGAGACTTCTTTGTAGCGCTGATTTGCCTTTCCAGGTTGCTTGGTTGGCCAAAAAGGGCGTATGCGTTTTTTCCTGAATATATTCAGGAAAAAACGCATACGCCCTTTTTGGCCAAGGGCATCATTGTCAACGTTTTGCCGCTTTTCATGTGCTTTAGAGGCGATTCGAATCTACCTCCTGAAATCTGTTTCCTGCAATTCTGCCTTGATTTCAATTCCTCATCTTTGCCTTCCCTCAATATATTTGTGGACGAGAGTTATCATTTATAACTGTGCAGGTTTGTGGGTTGCAGTGCCCTGAAGCTCCATTTTACAACTCGCTTTTTCGGGAGCTGGCCGCAAAAGCGCAGGATGGCTTCAGGCCCTGTTCTGGTTCCGGGGGGCAGGCTGAGCGTGTGGTTAATTCTTCTTCCTGATTGGAATATAGAGTGATCTGTGCCTGTCCCAACACCAAGAGCTAGTCTCTCATTGGTTCCCTGTCTTCCCGTTCATCCTCAGGACAAATTGCAACCTGTACGGAACAGGAGGTTAAAGGTGCTGATGCTCCAAATGGGGAGATTGCTAGTAAAGTGGCTGGAATGGCGAACCCGAGCACAAGGAGATGAGAAATGAGGTGCGTTTTAGAAACCTTTCCCCATCACACGGTGTACCATCTTCTGGGTTTCTCATGCATGTTTTCGATGTAGGAAGATGCCCTTGAACCTGGAGATTTGGGACCCATGCGATGGGTAGCACACAGTATTACTTTAAAGGGTCTGCGTTTGCTCACCCAACCTCACCAAACCTCTCAGCCCCAAGAGTGTCCACCCTTATGTCTCATCCAGCTCTAGGTCTAGATATGGTCAATCCAGGTTGCATCACAGCCCCTGAAAGAATTGTGTAAGAATTTCTCTCTCTTTCACTGTCTTTGTTTCATGGGTTTTTAAAAGTAATTTATGTTTATAATGGGGTTTAGCTGCTTTTCACGGCTGTGTTTATGCCGCTTTACACCTACTTGACGCACTAACAGAGAGATATCAATACATAGGTTTTAAGATTATTACTAGTCAGATATATTCTTGTGCGGTGAATCGGGCGTGTTGAGTCCAGTTCTCTGAGCAAGGAGTAGGCCTTGTCTATTACATATTGGGTTTATGGAACGGTATCTGAGCTAATTTGAAACTCTTGTTTTATGTATCACCCCACCTCACCTTTCCCGTTAAGCAGCCATAGTGTGTTTTCTGCATGTGTGACTCTGTTCTGTTTTGTAATTCAGTTCAAGCGTAACGGTTTTTACATTCCCTCTATAAGTGACACCTTATGAGAAGTGTCCTTTTCTGTGTGACTTATTTCACTTAGAATCGTCGTACCTAAATCCACTCATCATGCTGCTACTAGCCTTATGACATTGATTTCATGGCTGAGTGATATTCCATTGTACATAAGGACCACAAATTTTTTATCCATTTTTCACTTTCCTGGGATATTTAAGGTGGAATGAAGTGGTGGTCCTTGTCAACAGAGCAGCCCTAAACTTTGGGTTGCTTGTGTCTTGCTGATTTTTAATTTTCCCACTTTATACCCCCATGCGTTGAAGTGCCCTATGTTCTCTAAGCTGTGTTTTTTAGATGTTTCAGGACACACCGTACACTTCTCCAGAGTGGCTGTTGGCACTTTACATCCCGCCCATCAGTGTAGCAAGGCTCCCATTTCTCCATGGCCTGTCCTGCATTTCTGGTTTTGACACTTTTTTCAGCATGGCCCATTTGACCGATGGGAAGCGAGACTTCTTTGTAGCACTGATTTGCCTTTCCAGGTTGCTTGGTTGGCCACAAATGGCGTATGCGTTTTTTCCTGAATATATTCAGGAAAAAACGCATACGCCCTTTTTGGCCAAGGGCATCATTGTCAACGTTTTGCCGCTTTTCATGTGCTTTAGAGGCGATTCGAATCTACCTCCTGAAATCTGTTTCCTGCAATTCTGCCTTGATTTCAATTCCTCATCTTTGCCTTCCCCCAATATATTTGTGGACGAGAGTTATCATTTATAACTGTGCAGGTTTGTGAATTGCAGTGCCCTGAAGCTCCATTTTACAACTCGCTTTTTCGGGAGCTGGCCGCAAAATCGCAGGATGACTTCAGGCCCTGTTCTGGTTCCAGGGGGCAGGCTGAGCCTGTGGTTAATTCTTCTTCCTGATGGGAAAATAGAGTGACCTGTGCCTGTCCCAACACCAAGAGCTAGTCTCTCATTGGTTCAGCGTCTTCCCGTTCATCCTCAGGACAAATTGCAACCTGTATGGAACAGGAGGTTAAAGGTGCTGATGCTCCAAGTAGGGAGATTGCTAGTAAAGTGGCTGGAATGGCGAACCCAAGCAAAAGGAGATGAGAAACGAGGTGCGTTTTAGAAACCTTTCCCCATCACACGGTGTACCATCTTCTGGGTTTCTCATGCATGTTTTCGATGTAGGAAGATGCCCTTGAACCTGGAGATTTGGGACCCATGCGATGGGTAGCACACAGTATTACTTTAAAGGGTCTGCGTTTGCTCACCCAACCTCACCAAACCTCTCAGCCCCAAGAGTGTCCACCCTTATGTCTCATCCAGCTCTAGGTCTAGATATGGTCAATCCAGGTTGCATCACAGCCCCTGAACGAATTGTGTAAGAATTTCTCTCTCTTTCACTGTCTTTGTTTCATGGGTTTTTAAAAGTAATTTATGTTTATAATGGGGTTTAGCTGCTTTTCACGGCTGTGTTTATGCCGCTTTACACCTACTTGACGCACTAACAGAGAGATATCAATACATAGGTTTTAAGATTATTACTAGTCAGATATATTCTTGTGCGGTGAATCGGGCGTGTTGAGTCCAGTTCTCTGAGCAAGGAGTAGGCCTTGTCTATTACATATTGGGTTTATGGAACGGTATCTGAGCTAATTTGAAACTCTTGTTTTATGTATCACCCCACCTCACCTTTCCCGTTTAGCAGCCATAGTGTGTTTTCTGCATGTGTGACTCTGTTCTGTTTTGTAATTCAGTTCAAGCGTAACGGTTTTTACATTCCCTCTATAAGTGACACCTTATGAGAAGTGTCCTTTTCTGTGTGACTTATTTCACTTAGAATCGTCGTACCTAAATCCACTCATCATGCTGCTACTAGCCTTATGACATTGATTTCATGGCTGAGTGATATTCCATTGTACATAAGGACCACAAATTTTTTATCCATTTTTCACTTTCCTGGGATATTTAAGGTGGAATGAAGTGGTGGTCCTTGTCAACAGAGCAGCCCTAAACTTTGGGTTGCTTGTGTCTTGCTGATTTTTAATTTTCCCACTTTATACCCCCATGCGTGGAAGTGCCCTATGTTCTCTAAGCTGTGTTTTTTAGATGTTTCAGGACACACCGTACACTTCTCCAGAGTGGCTGTTGGCACTTTACATCCCGCCCATCAGTGTAGCAAGGCTCCCATTTCTCCATGGCCTGTCCTGCATTTCTGGTTTTGACACTTTTTTCAGCATGGCCCATTTGACCGATGGGAAGCGAGACTTCTTTGTAGCACTGATTTGCCTTTCCAGGTTGCTTGGTTGGCCACAAATGGCGTATGCGTTTTTTCCTGAATATATTCAGGAAAAAACGCATACGCCCTTTTTGGCCAAGGGCATCATTGTCAACGTTTTGCCGCTTTTCATGTGCTTTAGAGGCGATTCGAATCTACCTCCTGAAATCTGTTTCCTGCAATTCTGCCTTGATTTCAATTCCTCATCTTTGCCTTCCCCCAATATATTTGTGGACGAGAGTTATCATTTATAACTGTGCAGGTTTGTGAATTGCAGTGCCCTGAAGCTCCATTTTACAACTCGCTTTTTCGGGAGCTGGCCGCAAAATCGCAGGATGACTTCAGGCCCTGTTCTGGTTCCAGGGGGCAGGCTGAGCCTGTGGTTAATTCTTCTTCCTGATGGGAAAATAGAGTGACCTGTGCCTGTCCCAACACCAAGAGCTAGTCTCTCATTGGTTCAGCGTCTTCCCGTTCATCCTCAGGACAAATTGCAACCTGTATGGAACAGGAGGTTAAAGGTGCTGATGCTCCAAGTAGGGAGATTGCTAGTAAAGTGGCTGGAATGGCGAACCCAAGCAAAAGGAGATGAGAAACGAGGTGCGTTTTAGAAACCTTTCCCCATCACACGGTGTACCATCTTCTGGGTTTCTCATGCATGTTTTTGATGTAGGAAGATGCCCTTGAACCTGGAGATTTGGGACCCATGCGATGGGTAGCACGCAGTATTACTTTAAAGGGTCTGCGTTTGCTCACCCAACCTCACCAAACCTATCAGCCACAAGAGTGTCCACCCTTATGTCTCATCCAGTTGTGGGTCTAGATATGGTCAATCCAGGTGGCATCACAGACCCTGAACGAATTGTGTAAGAATTTCTCTCTCTTTCACTGTCTTTGTTTCATGGGTTTTTAAAAGTAATTTATTTTTATAATGGGGTTTAGCTGCTTTTCACGGCTGTGTTTATGCCCCTTTACACCCACTTGACACACTAACAGAGAGATATCAATACATAGGTTTTAAGATTATTACTAGTCAGATATATTCTTGTGCGGTGAATCGGGCATGTTGAGTCCAGTTCTCTGAGCAAGGAGTAGGTCTTGTCTATTACATATTGGGTTTATGGAAAGGTATCTGAGCTAATTTGAAACTCTTGTTTTATGTATCACCCCACTTCACCTTTCCCTTTAAGCAGCCATAGTGTGTTTTCTGCATGTGTGACTCTGTTCTGTTTTGTAATTCAGTTGAAGTGTAACGGTTTTTACATTCCCTCTATAAGTGACACCTTATGAGATGTGTCCTTTTCTGTGTGACTTATTTCACTTGGAATCGTCGTACCTAAATCCACTCATCATACTGCTACTAGCCTTATGACATTGATTTCATGGCTGAGTGATATTCCATTGTACATAAGGACCACAAATTTTTTATCCATTTTTCGCTTTCCTGGGATATTTAAGGTGGAATGAAGTGGAGGTCCTTGTCAACAGAGCAGCCCTAAACTTTGGGGTGCTTGTGTCTTGCTGAATTTTAATTTTCCCACCTTATACCCCCATGCGTGGAAGTGCCCTATGCTCTCTAAGCTGTGTTTTTAGATGTTTCAGGACACACCGTACACTTCTCCAGAGTGGCTGTTGGCAATTTACATCCCGCCCATCCGTGTAGCAAAGCTCCCATTTCTCCATGGCCTGTCCTGCATTTCTGGTTTTGACACTTTTTTCAGCATGGCCCTTTTGACCGATGGGAAGCGAGAGTTCTTTGTAGCGCTGATTTACCTTTCCAGGTTGCTTGGTTGGCCAAAAAGGGCGTATGCGTTTTTTCCTGAATATATTCAGGAAAAAACGCATACGGCCTTTTTGGCCAAGGGCATCATTGTCAACGTTTTGCTGCTTTTCATGTGCTTTAGAGGCGATTCGAATCTACCTCCTGAAATCTGTTTCCGGCAATTCTGACTTGATTTCAATTCCTCGTCTTTGCCTTCCCTCAATATATTTGTGGACGAGAGTTATCATTTATAACTGTGCAGGTTTGTGAGTTGCAGTGCCCTGAAGCTCCATTTTACAACTCGCTTTTTCGGGAGCTGGCCGCAAAAGCGCAGGATGGCTTCAGGCCCTGTTCTGGTTCCGGGGGGCAGGCTGAGCGTGTGGTTAATTCTTCTTCCTGATTGGAATATAGAGTGATCTGTGCCTGTCCCAACACCAAGAGCTAGTCTCTCATTGGTTCCCTGTCTTCCCGTTCATCCTCAGGACAAATTGCAACCTGTACGGAACAGGAGGTTAAAGGTGCTGATGCTCCAAATGGGGAGATTGCTAGTAAAGTGGCTGGAATGGCGAACCCGAGCACAAGGAGATGAGAAATGAGGTGCGTTTTAGAAACCTTTCCCCATCACACGGTGTACCATCTTCTGGGTTTCTCATGCATGTTTTCGATGTAGGAAGATGCCCTTGAACCTGGAGATTTGGGACCCATGCGATGGGTAGCACACAGTATTACTTTAAAGGGTCTGCGTTTGCTCACCCAACCTCACCAAACCTCTCAGCCCCAAGAGTGTCCACCCTTATGTCTCATCCAGCTCTAGGTCTAGATATGGTCAATCCAGGTTGCATCACAGCCCCTGAAAGAATTGTGTAAGAATTTCTCTCTCTTTCACTGTCTTTGTTTCATGGGTTTTTAAAAGTAATTTATGTTTATAATGGGGTTTAGCTGCTTTTCACGGCTGTGTTTATGCCGCTTTACACCTACTTGACGCACTAACAGAGAGATATCAATACATAGGTTTTAAGATTATTACTAGTCAGATATATTCTTGTGCGGTGAATCGGGCGTGTTGAGTCCAGTTCTCTGAGCAAGGAGTAGGCCTTGTCTATTACATATTGGGTTTATGGAACGGTATCTGAGCTAATTTGAAACTCTTGTTTTATGTATCACCCCACCTCACCTTTCCCGTTAAGCAGCCATAGTGTGTTTTCTGCATGTGTGACTCTGTTCTGTTTTGTAATTCAGTTCAAGCGTAACGGTTTTTACATTCCCTCTATAAGTGACACCTTATGAGAAGTGTCCTTTTCTGTGTGACTTATTTCACTTAGAATCGTCGTACCTAAATCCACTCATCATGCTGCTACTAGCCTTATGACATTGATTTCATGGCTGAGTGATATTCCATTGTACATAAGGACCACAAATTTTTTATCCATTTTTCACTTTCCTGGGATATTTAAGGTGGAATGAAGTGGTGGTCCTTGTCAACAGAGCAGCCCTAAACTTTGGGTTGCTTGTGTCTTGCTGATTTTTAATTTTCCCACTTTATACCCCCATGCGTTGAAGTGCCCTATGTTCTCTAAGCTGTGTTTTTTAGATGTTTCAGGACACACCGTACACTTCTCCAGAGTGGCTGTTGGCACTTTACATCCCGCCCATCAGTGTAGCAAGGCTCCCATTTCTCCATGGCCTGTCCTGCATTTCTGGTTTTGACACTTTTTTCAGCATGGCCCATTTGACCGATGGGAAGCGAGACTTCTTTGTAGCACTGATTTGCCTTTCCAGGTTGCTTGGTTGGCCACAAATGGCGTATGCGTTTTTTCCTGAATATATTCAGGAAAAAACGCATACGCCCTTTTTGGCCAAGGGCATCATTGTCAACGTTTTGCCGCTTTTCATGTGCTTTAGAGGCGATTCGAATCTACCTCCTGAAATCTGTTTCCTGCAATTCTGCCTTGATTTCAATTCCTCATCTTTGCCTTCCCCCAATATATTTGTGGACGAGAGTTATCATTTATAACTGTGCAGGTTTGTGAATTGCAGTGCCCTGAAGCTCCATTTTACAACTCGCTTTTTCGGGAGCTGGCCGCAAAATCGCAGGATGACTTCAGGCCCTGTTCTGGTTCCAGGGGGCAGGCTGAGCCTGTGGTTAATTCTTCTTCCTGATGGGAAAATAGAGTGACCTGTGCCTGTCCCAACACCAAGAGCTAGTCTCTCATTGGTTCAGCGTCTTCCCGTTCATCCTCAGGACAAATTGCAACCTGTATGGAACAGGAGGTTAAAGGTGCTGATGCTCCAAGTAGGGAGATTGCTAGTAAAGTGGCTGGAATGGCGAACCCAAGCAAAAGGAGATGAGAAACGAGGTGCGTTTTAGAAACCTTTCCCCATCACACGGTGTACCATCTTCTGGGTTTCTCATGCATGTTTTCGATGTAGGAAGATGCCCTTGAACCTGGAGATTTGGGACCCATGCGATGGGTAGCACACAGTATTACTTTAAAGGGTCTGCGTTTGCTCACCCAACCTCACCAAACCTCTCAGCCCCAAGAGTGTCCACCCTTATGTCTCATCCAGCTCTAGGTCTAGATATGGTCAATCCAGGTTGCATCACAGCCCCTGAACGAATTGTGTAAGAATTTCTCTCTCTTTCACTGTCTTTGTTTCATGGGTTTTTAAAAGTAATTTATGTTTATAATGGGGTTTAGCTGCTTTTCACGGCTGTGTTTATGCCGCTTTACACCTACTTGACGCACTAACAGAGAGATATCAATACATAGGTTTTAAGATTATTACTAGTCAGATATATTCTTGTGCGGTGAATCGGGCGTGTTGAGTCCAGTTCTCTGAGCAAGGAGTAGGCCTTGTCTATTACATATTGGGTTTATGGAACGGTATCTGAGCTAATTTGAAACTCTTGTTTTATGTATCACCCCACCTCACCTTTCCCGTTTAGCAGCCATAGTGTGTTTTCTGCATGTGTGACTCTGTTCTGTTTTGTAATTCAGTTCAAGCGTAACGGTTTTTACATTCCCTCTATAAGTGACACCTTATGAGAAGTGTCCTTTTCTGTGTGACTTATTTCACTTAGAATCGTCGTACCTAAATCCACTCATCATGCTGCTACTAGCCTTATGACATTGATTTCATGGCTGAGTGATATTCCATTGTACATAAGGACCACAAATTTTTTATCCATTTTTCACTTTCCTGGGATATTTAAGGTGGAATGAAGTGGTGGTCCTTGTCAACAGAGCAGCCCTAAACTTTGGGTTGCTTGTGTCTTGCTGATTTTTAATTTTCCCACTTTATACCCCCATGCGTGGAAGTGCCCTATGTTCTCTAAGCTGTGTTTTTTAGATGTTTCAGGACACACCGTACACTTCTCCAGAGTGGCTGTTGGCACTTTACATCCCGCCCATCAGTGTAGCAAGGCTCCCATTTCTCCATGGCCTGTCCTGCATTTCTGGTTTTGACACTTTTTTCAGCATGGCCCATTTGACCGATGGGAAGCGAGACTTCTTTGTAGCACTGATTTGCCTTTCCAGGTTGCTTGGTTGGCCACAAATGGCGTATGCGTTTTTTCCTGAATATATTCAGGAAAAAACGCATACGCCCTTTTTGGCCAAGGGCATCATTGTCAACGTTTTGCCGCTTTTCATGTGCTTTAGAGGCGATTCGAATCTACCTCCTGAAATCTGTTTCCTGCAATTCTGCCTTGATTTCAATTCCTCATCTTTGCCTTCCCCCAATATATTTGTGGACGAGAGTTATCATTTATAACTGTGCAGGTTTGTGAATTGCAGTGCCCTGAAGCTCCATTTTACAACTCGCTTTTTCGGGAGCTGGCCGCAAAATCGCAGGATGACTTCAGGCCCTGTTCTGGTTCCAGGGGGCAGGCTGAGCCTGTGGTTAATTCTTCTTCCTGATGGGAAAATAGAGTGACCTGTGCCTGTCCCAACACCAAGAGCTAGTCTCTCATTGGTTCAGCGTCTTCCCGTTCATCCTCAGGACAAATTGCAACCTGTATGGAACAGGAGGTTAAAGGTGCTGATGCTCCAAGTAGGGAGATTGCTAGTAAAGTGGCTGGAATGGCGAACCCAAGCAAAAGGAGATGAGAAACGAGGTGCGTTTTAGAAACCTTTCCCCATCACACGGTGTACCATCTTCTGGGTTTCTCATGCATGTTTTTGATGTAGGAAGATGCCCTTGAACCTGGAGATTTGGGACCCATGCGATGGGTAGCACGCAGTATTACTTTAAAGGGTCTGCGTTTGCTCACCCAACCTCACCAAACCTATCAGCCACAAGAGTGTCCACCCTTATGTCTCATCCAGTTGTGGGTCTAGATATGGTCAATCCAGGTGGCATCACAGACCCTGAACGAATTGTGTAAGAATTTCTCTCTCTTTCACTGTCTTTGTTTCATGGGTTTTTAAAAGTAATTTATTTTTATAATGGGGTTTAGCTGCTTTTCACGGCTGTGTTTATGCCCCTTTACACCCACTTGACACACTAACAGAGAGATATCAATACATAGGTTTTAAGATTATTACTAGTCAGATATATTCTTGTGCGGTGAATCGGGCATGTTGAGTCCAGTTCTCTGAGCAAGGAGTAGGTCTTGTCTATTACATATTGGGTTTATGGAAAGGTATCTGAGCTAATTTGAAACTCTTGTTTTATGTATCACCCCACTTCACCTTTCCCTTTAAGCAGCCATAGTGTGTTTTCTGCATGTGTGACTCTGTTCTGTTTTGTAATTCAGTTGAAGTGTAACGGTTTTTACATTCCCTCTATAAGTGACACCTTATGAGATGTGTCCTTTTCTGTGTGACTTATTTCACTTGGAATCGTCGTACCTAAATCCACTCATCATACTGCTACTAGCCTTATGACATTGATTTCATGGCTGAGTGATATTCCATTGTACATAAGGACCACAAATTTTTTATCCATTTTTCGCTTTCCTGGGATATTTAAGGTGGAATGAAGTGGAGGTCCTTGTCAACAGAGCAGCCCTAAACTTTGGGGTGCTTGTGTCTTGCTGAATTTTAATTTTCCCACCTTATACCCCCATGCGTGGAAGTGCCCTATGCTCTCTAAGCTGTGTTTTTAGATGTTTCAGGACACACCGTACACTTCTCCAGAGTGGCTGTTGGCAATTTACATCCCGCCCATCCGTGTAGCAAAGCTCCCATTTCTCCATGGCCTGTCCTGCATTTCTGGTTTTGACACTTTTTTCAGCATGGCCCTTTTGACCGATGGGAAGCGAGAGTTCTTTGTAGCGCTGATTTACCTTTCCAGGTTGCTTGGTTGGCCAAAAAGGGCGTATGCGTTTTTTCCTGAATATATTCAGGAAAAAACGCATACGGCCTTTTTGGCCAAGGGCATCATTGTCAACGTTTTGCTGCTTTTCATGTGCTTTAGAGGCGATTCGAATCTACCTCCTGAAATCTGTTTCCGGCAATTCTGACTTGATTTCAATTCCTCGTCTTTGCCTTCCCTCAATATATTTGTGGACGAGAGTTATCATTTATAACTGTGCAGGTTTGTGAGTTGCAGTGCCCTGAAGCTCCATTTTACAACTCGCTTTTTCGGGAGCTGGCCGCAAAAGCGCAGGATGGCTTCAGGCCCTGTTCTGGTTCCGGGGGGCAGGCTGAGCGTGTGGTTAATTCTTCTTCCTGATGGGAAAATAGAGTGACCTGTGCCTGTCCCAACACCAAGAGCTAGTCTCTCATTGGTTCCCTGTCTTCCCGTTCATCCTCAGGACAAATTGTAACCTGTACGGAACAGGAGGTTAAAGGTGCTGATGCTCCACGTGGGGAGATTGCTAGTAAAGTGGCTGGAATGGCGAACCCGAGCACAAGGAGATTAGAAATGAGGTGCGTTTTAGAAACCTTTCCCCATCACACGGTGTACCATCTTCTGGGTTTCTCATGCATGTTTTTGCTGTAGGAAGATGCCCTTGAACCTGGAGATTTGGGACCCATGCAATGGGTAGCACGCAGTATTACTTTAAAGGGTCTGCGTTTGCTCACCCAACCTCACCAAACCTCTCAGCCCCAAGAGTGTCCACCCTTATATCTCATCCAGCTGTGGGTCTAGATATGGTCAATCCAGGTTGCATCACAGCCCCTGAACGAATTGTGTAAGAATTTCTCTCTCTTTCACTGTCTTTGTTTCATGGGTTTTTAAAAGTAATTTATTTTTATAATGGGGTTTAGCTGCTTTTCACTGCTGTGTTTATGCCGCTTTACACCCACTTGACACACTAACAGAGAGATATCAATATATAGGTTTTAAGATTATTACTAGTCAGATATATTCTTGTGCGGTGAATCGGGCGTGTTGAGTCCAGTTCTCTGAGCAAGGAGTAGGTCTTGTCTATTACATATTGGGTTTATGGAACGGTAT
Organism: Balaenoptera physalus; assembly: GCF_965194825.1. Classification (NCBI taxonomy): domain Eukaryota; kingdom Metazoa; phylum Chordata; class Mammalia; order Artiodactyla; family Balaenopteridae; genus Balaenoptera; species Balaenoptera physalus. The sequence goes on along the minus strand of NW_028126341.1, from coordinate 481,351 downwards.
CTGAGCTAATTTGAAACTCTTGTTTTATGTATCACCCCACCTCACCTTTCCCGTTTAGCAGCCATAGTGTGTTTTCTGCATGTGTGACTCTGTTCTGTTTTGTAATTCAGTTCAAGTGTAACGGTTTTTACATTCCCTCTATAAGTGACACCTTATGAGAAGTGTCCTTTTCTGTGTGAATTATTTCACTTAGAATCGTCGTACCTAAATCCACTCATCATGCTGCTACTAGCCTTATGACATTGATTTCATGGCTGAGTGATATTCCATTGTACATAAGGACCACAAATTTTTTATCCATTTTTCGCTTTCCTGGGATATTTAAGGTGGAATGAAGTGGAGGTCCTTGTCAACAGAGCAGCCCTAAACTTTGGGGTGCTTGTGTCTTGCTGATTTTTAATTTTCCCACTTTATACACCCATGCGTGTAAGTGCCCTATGCTCTCTAAGCTGTGCTTTTTAGATGTTTCAGGACACACCGTACACTTCTCCAGAGTGGCTATTGGCAATTTACATCCCGCCCATCAGTGTAGCAAGGCTCCCATTTCTCCATGGCCTGTCCTGCATTTCTGGTTTTGAAACTTTTTTCAGCATGGCCCTTTTGACCGATGGGAAGCGAGACTTCTTTGTAGCGCTGATTTGCCTTTCCAGGTTGCTCGGTTGGCCAAAAAGGGCGTATGCGTTTTTTCCTGAATATATTCAGGAAAAAACGCATACGCCCTTTTTGGCCAAGGGCATCATTGTCAACGTTTTGCCGCTTTTCATGTGCTTTAGAGGCGATTCGAATCTACCTCCTGAAATCTGTTTCCTACAATTCTGCCTTGATTTCAATTCCTCATCTTTGCCTTCCCTCAATATATTTGTGGACGAGAGTTATCATTTATAACTGTGCAGGTTTGTGGGTTGCAGTGCCCTGAAGCTCCATTTTACAACTCGCTTTTTCGGGAGCTGGCCGCAAAAGCGCAGGATGGCTTCAGGCCCTGTTCTGGTTCCGGGGGGCAGGCTGAGCGTGTGGTTAATTCTTCTTCCTGATTGGAAAATAGAGTGATCTGTGCCTGCCCCAACACCAAGAGCTAGTCTCTCATTGGTTCCCTGTCTTCCCGTTCATCCTCAGGACAAATTGCAACCTGTACGGAACAGGAGGTTAAAGGTGCTGAGGCTCCAAATGGGGAGATTGCTAGTAAAGTGGCTGGAATGGCGAACCCGAGCACAAGGAGATGAGAAATGAGGTGCGTTTTAGAAACCTTTCCCCATCACACGGTGTACCATCTTCTGGGTTTCTCATGCATGTTTTCGATGTAGGAAGATGCCCTTGAACCTGGAGATTTGGGACCCATGCGATGGTTAGCACACAGTATTACTTTAAAGGGTCTGCGTTTGCTCACCCAACCTCACCAAACCTCTCAGCCCCAAGAGTGTCCACCCTTATGTCTCATCCAGTTGTGGGTCTAGATATGGTCAATCCAGGTGGCATCACAGACCCTGAACGAATTGTGTAAGAATTTCTCTCTCTTTCACTGTCTTTGTTTCATGGGTTTTTAAAAGTAATTTATTTTTATAATGGGGTTTAGCTGCTTTTCACGGCTGTGTTTATGCCCCTTTACACCCACTTGACACACTAACAGAGAGATATCAATACATAGGTTTTAAGATTATTACTAGTCAGATATATTCTTGTGCGGTGAATCGGGCATGTTGAGTCCAGTTCTCTGAGCAAGGAGTAGGTCTTGTCTATTACATATTGGGTTTATGGAAAGGTATCTGAGCTAATTTGAAACTCTTGTTTTATGTATCACCCCACTTCACCTTTCCCTTTAATCAGCCATAGTGTGTTTTCTGCATGTGTGACTCTGTTCTGTTTTGTAATTCAGTTGAAGTGTAACGGTTTTTACATTCCCTCTATAAGTGACACCTTATGAGATGTGTCCTTTTCTGTGTGACTTATTTCACTTGGAATCGTCGTACCTAAATCCACTCATCATGCTGCTACTAGCCTTATGACATTGATTTCATGGCTGAGTGATATTCCATTGTACATAAGGACCACAAATTTTTTATCCATTTTTCGCTTTCCTGGGATATTTAAGGTGGAATGAAGTGGAGGTCCTTGTCAACAGAGCAGCCCTAAACTTTGGGGTGCTTGTGTGTTGCTGAATTTTAATTTTCCCACTTTATACCCCCATGCATGCCCTATGCTCTCTAAGCTGTGTTTTTAGATGTTTCAGGACACACCGTACACTTCTCCAGAGTGGCTGTTGGCAATTTACATCCCCCCCATCAGTGTAGCAAAGCTCCCATTTCTCCATGGCCTGTCCTGCATTTCTGGTTTTGACACTTTTTTCAGCATGGCCCTTTTGACCGATGGGAAGCGAGAGTTCTTTGTAGCGCTGATTTGCCTTTCCAGGTTGCTTGGTTGGCCAAAAAGGGCGTATGCGTTTTTTCCTGAATATATTCAGGAAAAAACGCATACGCCCTTTTTGGCCAAGGGCATCATTGTCAAAGTTTTGCTGCTTTTCATGTGCTTTAGAGGCGATTCGAATCTACCTCCTGAAATCTGTTTCCGGCAATTCTGACTTGATTTCAATTCCTCGTCTTTGCCTTCCCTCAATATATTTGTGGACGAGAGTTATCATTTATAACTGTGCAGGTTTGTGAGTTGCAGGGCCCTGAAGCTCCATTTTACAACTCGCTTTTTCGGGAGCTGGCCGCAAAAGCGCAGGATGGCTTCAGGCCCTGTTCTGGTTCCGGGGGGCAGGCTGAGCGTGTGGTTAATTCTTCTTCCTGATTGGAAAATAGAGTGATCTGTGCCTGTCCCAACACCAAGAGCTAGTCTCTCATTGGTTCCCTGTCTTCCCGTTCATCCTCAGGACAAATTGCAACCTGTACGGAACAGGAGGTTAAAGGTGCTGAGGCTCCAAATGGGGAGATTGCTAGTAAAGTGGCTGGAATGGCGAACCCGAGCACAAGGAGATGAGAAATGAGGTGCGTTTTAGAAACCTTTCCCCATCACACGGTGTACCATCTTCTGGGTTTCTCATGCATGTTTTCGATGTAGGAAGATGCCCTTGAACCTGGAGATTTGGGACCCATGCGATGGTTAGCACACAGTATTACTTTAAAGGGTCTGCGTTTGCTCACCCAACCTCACCAAACCTCTCAGCCCCAAGAGTGTCCACCCTTATGTCTCATCCAGCTGTGGGTCTAGATATGGTCAATCCAGTTTGCATCACAGCCCCTGAACGAATTGTGTAAGAATTTCTCTCTCTTTCACTGTCTTTGTTTCATGGGTTTTTAAAAGTAATTTATGTTTATAATAGGGTTTAGCTGCTTTTAACGGCTGTGTTTATGCCGCTTTACACCTACTTGACGCACTAACAGAGAGATATCAATACATAGGTTTTAAGATTATTACTAGTCAGATATATTCTTGTGCGGTGAATCGGGCGTGTTGAGTCCAGTTCTCTGAGCAAGGAGTAGGCCTTGTCTATTACATATTGGGTTTATGGAACGGTATCTGAGCTAATTTGAAACTCTTGTTTTATGTATCACCCCACCTCACCTTTCCCGTTTAGCAGCCATAGTGTGTTTTCTGCATGTGTGACTCTGTTCTGTTTTGTAATTCAGTTCAAGTGTAACGGTTTTTACATTCCCTCTATAAGTGACACCTTATGAGAAGTGTCCTTTTCTGTGTGACTTATTTCACTTAGAATCGTCGTACCTAAATCCACTCATCATGCTGCTACTAGCCTTATGACATTGATTTCATGGCTGAGTGATATTCCATTGTACATAAGGACCACAAATTTTTTATCCATTTTTCGCTTTCCTGGGATATTTAAGGTGGAATGAAGTGGAGGTCCTTGTCAACAGAGCAGCCCTAAACTTTGGGTTGCTTGTGTCTTGCTGATTTTTAATTTTCCCACTTTATACCCCCATGCGTGGAAGTGCCCTATGTTCTCTAAGCTGTGTTTTTTAGATGTTTCAGGACACACCGTACACTTCTCCAGAGTGGCTGTTGGCAATTTACATCCCGCCCATCAGTGTAGCAAGGCTCCCATTTCTCCATGGCCTGTCCTGCATTTCTGGTTTTGACACTTTTTTCAGCATGGCCCTTTTGACCGATGGGAAGCGAGACTTCTTTGTAGCGCTGATTTGCCTTTCCAGGTTGCTTGGTTGGCCACAAATGGCGTATGCGTTTTTTCCTGAATATATTCAGGAAAAAACGCATACGCCCTTTTTGGCCAAGGGCATCATTGTCAACGTTTTGCCGCTTTTCATGTGCTTTAGAGGCGATTCGAATCTACCTCCTGAAATCTGTTTCCTGCAATTCTGCCTTGATTTCAATTCCTCATCTTTGCCTTCCCCCAATATATTTGTGGACAGAGTTATCATTTATAACTGTGCAGGTTTGTGAATTGCAGTGCCCTGAAGCTCCATTTTACAACTCGCTTTTTCGGGAGCTGGCCGCAAAAGCGCAGGATGACTTCAGGCCCTGTTCTGGTTCCAGGGGGCAGGCTGAGCCTGTGGTTAATTCTTCTTCCTGATGGGAAAATAGAGTGACCTGTGCCTGTCCCAACACCAAGAGCTAGTCTCTCATTGGTTCCCCGTCTTCCCGTTCATCCTCAGGACAAATTGCAACCTGTACGGAACAGGAGGTTAAAGGTGCTGATGCTCCAAGTAGGGAGATTGCTAGTAAAGTGGCTGGAATGGCGAACCCAAGCACAAGGAGATGAGAAACGAGGTGCGTTTTAGAAACCTTTCCCCATCACACGGTGTACCATCTTCTGGGATTCTCATGCATGTTTTCGATGTAGGAAGATGCCCTTGAACCTGGAGATTTGGGACCCATGCGATGGGTAGCACGCAGTATTACTTTAAAGGGTCTGCGTCTGCTCACCCAACCTCACCAAACCTATCAGCCACAAGAGTGTCCACCCTTATGTCTCATCCAGTTGTGGGTCTAGATATGGTCAATCCAGGTGGCATCACAGACCCTGAACGAATTGTGTAAGAATTTCTCTCTCTTTCACTGTCTTTGTTTCATGGGTTTTTAAAAGTAATTTATTTTTATAATGGGGTTTAGCTGCTTTTCACGGCTGTGTTTATGCCGCTTTACACCCACTTGACACACTAACAGAGAGATATCAATACATAGGTTTTAAGATTATTACTAGTCAGATATATTCTTGTGCGGTGAATCGGGCATGTTGAGTCCAGTTCTCTGAGCAAGGAGTAGGTCTTGTCTATTACATATTGGGTTTATGGAACGGTATCTGAGCTAATTTGAAACTCTTGTTTTATGTATCACCCCACCTCACCTTTCCCGTTAAGCAGCCATAGTGTGTTTTCTGCATGTGTGACTCTGTTCTGTTTTGTAATTCATTTCAAGTGTAACGGTTTTTACATTCCCTCTTTAAGTGACACCTTATGAGAAGTGTCCTTTTCTGTGTGACTTATTTCACTTAGAATCGTCGTACCTAAATCCACTCATCATGCTGCTACTAGCCTTATGACATTGATTTCATGGCTGAGTGATATTCCATTGTACATACCGACCACAACTTTTGTATCCATTTTTCGCTTTCCTGGGATATTTAAGGTGGAATGAAGTGGAGGTCCTTGTCAACAGAGCAGCCCTAAACTTTGGGGTGCTTGTGTCTTGCTGAATTTTAATTTTCCCACTTTATACCCCCATGCATGCCCTATGCTCTCTAAGCTGTGTTTTTAGATGTTTCAGGACACACCGTACACTTCTCCAGCGTGGCTGTTGGCAATTTACATCCCCCCCATCAGTGTAGCAAAGCTCCCATTTCTCCATGGCCTGTCCTGCATTTCTGGTTTTGACACTTTTTTCAGCATGGCCCTTTTGACCGATGGGAAGCGAGAGTTCTTTGTAGCGCTGATTTGCCTTTCCAGGTTGCTTGGTTGGCCAAAAAGGGCGTATGCGTTTTTTCCTGAATATATTCCGGAAAAAACGCATACGCCCTTTTTGGCCAAGGGCATCATTGTCAAAGTTTTGCTGCTTTTCATGTGCTTTAGAGGCGATTCGAATCTACCTCCTGAAATCTGTTTCCGGCAATTCTGACTTGATTTCAATTCCTCGTCTTTGCCTTCCCTCAATATATTTGTGGACGAGAGTTATCATTTATAACTGTGCAGGTTTGTGAGTTGCAGTGCCCTGAAGCTCCATTTTACAACTCGCTTTTTCGGGAGCTGGCCGCAAAAGCGCAGAATGGCTTCACGCCCTGTTCTGGTTCCGGGGGGCAGGCTGAGCGTGTGGTTAATTCTTCTTCCTGATGGGAAAATAGAGTGACCTGTGCCTGTCCCAACACCAAGAGCTAATCTCTCATTGGTTCCCTGTCTTCCCGTTCATCCTCAGGACAAATTGCAACCTGTACGGAACAGGAGGTTAAAGGTGCTGATGCTCCACGTGGGGAGATTGCTAGTAAAGTGGCTGGAATGGCGAACCCGAGCACAAGGAGATGAGAAATGAGGTGCGTTTTAGAAACCTTTCCCCATCACACGGTGTACCAACTTCTGGGTTTCTCATGCATGTTTTTGCTGTAGGAAGATGCCCTTGAACCTGGAGATTTGGGACCCATGCGATGGGTAGCACGCAATATTACTTTAAAGGGTCTGCGTTTGCTCACCCAACCTCACCAAACCTCTCAGCCCCAAGAGTGTCCACCCTTATGTCTCATCCAGCTGTGGGTCTAGATATGGTCAATCCAGGTTGCATCACAGCCCCTGAACGAATTGTGTAAGAATTTCTCTCTCTTTCACTGTCTTTGTTTCATGGGTTTTTAAAAGTAATTTATTTTTATAATGGGGTTTAGCTGCTTTTCACGGCTGTGTTTATGCCGCTTTACACCTACTTGACACACTAACAGAGAGATATAAATACATAGGTTTTAAGATTATTACTAGTCAGATATATTCTTGTGCGGTGAATCGGGCGTGTTGAGTCCAGTTCTCTGAGCAAGGAGTAGGTCTTGTCTATTACATATTGGGTTTATGGAACGGTATCTGAGCTAATTTGAAACTCTTGTTTTATGTATCACCCCACCTCACCTTTCCCGTTTAGCAGCCATAGTGTGTTTTCTGCATGTGTGACTCTGTTCTGTTTTGTAATTCAGTTCAAGTGTAACGGTTTTTACATTCCCTCTATAAGTGACACCTTATGAGAAGTGTCCTTTTCTGTGTGACTTATTTCACTTAGAATCGTCGTACCTAAATCCACTCATCATGCTGCTACTAGCCTTATGACATTGATTTCATGGCGGAGTGATATTCCATTGTACATAAGGACCACAAATTTTTTATCCATTTTTCGCTTTCCTGGGATATTTAAGGTGGAATGAAGTGGAGGTCCTTGTCAACAGAGCAGCCCTAAACTTTGGGGTGCTTGTGTCTTGCTGATTTTTAATTTTCCCACTTTATACCCCCATGCGTGGAAGTGCCCTATGCTCTCTAAGCTGTGTTTTTTAGATGTTTCAGGACACACCGTACACTTCTCCAGAGTGGCTGTTGGCAATTTACATCCCGCCCATCAGTGTAGCAAGGCTCCCATTTCTCCATGGCCTGTCCTGCATTTCTGGTTTTGAAACTTTTTTCAGCATGGCCCTTTTGACCGATGGGAAGCGAGACTTCTTTGTAGCGCTGATTTGCCTTTCCAGGTTGCTTGGTTGGCCAAAAAGGGCGTATGCGTTTTTTCCTGAATATATTCAGGAAAAAACGCATACGCCCTTTTTGGCCAAGGGCATCATTGTCAACGTTTTGCCGCTTTTCATGTGCTTTAGAGGCGATTCGAATCTACCTCCTGAAATCTGTTTCCTGCAATTCTGCCTTGATTTCAATTCCTCGTCTTTGCCTTCCCTCATTATATTTGTGGACGAGAGTTATCATTTATAACTGTGCAGGTTTGTGAGTTGCAGTGCCCTGAAGCTCCATTTTACAACTCGCTTTTTCGGGAGCTGGCCGCAAAAGCGCAGGATGGCTTCAGGCCCTGTTCTGGTTCCGGGGGGCAGGCTGAGCGTGTGGTTAATTCTTCTTCCTGATGGGAAAATAGAGTGACCTGTGCCTGTCCCAACACCAAGAGCTAGTCTCACATTGGTTCCCTGTCTTCCCGTTCATCCTCAGGACAAATTGCAACCTGTACGGAACAGGAGGTTAAAGGTGCTGATGCTCCAAGTGGGGAGATTGCTAGTAAAGTGGCTGGAATGGCGAAGCCGAGCACAAGGAGATGAGAAATGAGGTGCGTTTTAGAAACCTTTCCCCATCACACGGTGTACCATCTTCTGGGTTTTTCATGCATGTTTTCGATGTAGGAAGATGCCCTTGAACCTGGAGATTTGGGACCCATGCGATGGGTAGCACGCAGTATTACTTTAAAGGGTCTGCGTTTGCTCACCCAACCTCACCAAACCTCTCAGCCCCAAGAGTGTCCACCCTTATGTCTCATCCAGCTGTGGGTCTAGATATGGTCAATCCATGTTGCATCACAGACCCTGAACAAATTGTGTAAGAATTTCTCTCTCTTTCACTGTCTTTGTTTCATGGGTTTTTAAAAGTAATTTATTTTTATAATGGGGTTTAGCTGCTTTTCACTGCTGTGTTTATGCCGCTTTACACCCACTTGACACACTAACAGAGAGATATCAATATATAGGTTTTAAGATTATTACTAGTCAGATATATTCTTGTGCGGTGAATCGGGCGTGTTGAGTCCAGTTCTCTGAGCAAGGAGTAGGTCTTGTCTATTACATATTGGGTTTATGGAACGGTATCTGAGCTAATTTGAAACTCTTGTTTTATGTATCACCCCACCTCACCTTTCCCGTTTAGCAGCCATAGTGTGTTTTCTGCATGTGTGACTCTGTTCTGTTTTGTAATTCAGTTCAAGTGTAACGGTTTTTACATTCCCTCTATAAGTGACACCTTATGAGAAGTGTCCTTTTCTGTGTGACTTATTTCACTTAGAATCGTCGTACCTAAATCCACTCATCATGCTGCTACTAGCCTTATGACATTGATTTCATGGCTGAGTGATATTCCATTGTACATAAGGACCACAAATTTTTTATCCATTTTTCGCTTTCCTGGGATATTTAAGGTGGAATGAAGTGGAGGTCCTTGTCAACAGAGCAGCCCTAAACTTTGGGGTGCTTGTGTCTTGCTGATTTTTAATTTTCCCACTTTATACACCCATGCGTGTAAGTGCCCTATGCTCTCTAAGCTGTGCTTTTTAGATGTTTCAGGACACACCGTACACTTCTCCAGAGTGGCTATTGGCAATTTACATCCCGCCCATCAGTGTAGCAAGGCTCCCATTTCTCCATGGCCTGTCCTGCATTTCTGGTTTTGAAACTTTTTTCAGCATGGCCCTTTTGACCGATGGGAAGCGAGACTTCTTTGTAGCGCTGATTTGCCTTTCCAGGTTGCTTGGTTGGCCAAAAAGGGCGTATGCGTTTTTTCCTGAATATATTCAGGAAAAAACGCATACGCCCTTTTTGGCCAAGGGCATCATTGTCAACGTTTTGCCGCTTTTCATGTGCTTTAGAGGCGATTCGAATCTACCTCCTGAAATCTGTTTCCTGCAATTCTGCCTTGATTTCAATTCCTCATCTTTGCCTTCCCTCAATATATTTGTGGACGAGAGTTATCATTTATAACTGTGCAGGTTTGTGGGTTGCAGTGCCCTGAAGCTCCATTTTACAACTCGCTTTTTCGGGAGCTGGCCGCAAAAGCGCAGGATGGCTTCAGGCCCTGTTCTGGTTCCGGGGGGCAGGCTGAGCGTGTGGTTAATTCTTCTTCCTGATTGGAAAATAGAGTGATCTGTGCCTGTCCCAACACCAAGAGCTAGTCTCTCATTGGTTCCCTGTCTTCCCGTTCATCCTCAGGACAAATTGCAACCTGTACGGAACAGGAGGTTAAAGGTGCTGAGGCTCCAAATGGGGAGATTGCTAGTAAAGTGGCTGGAATGGCGAACCCGAGCACAAGGAGATGAGAAATGAGGTGCGTTTTAGAAACCTTTCCCCATCACACGGTGTACCATCTTCTGGGTTTCTCATGCATGTTTTCGATGTAGGAAGATGCCCTTGAACCTGGAGATTTGGGACCCATGCGATGGTTAGCACACAGTATTACTTTAAAGGGTCTGCGTTTGCTCACCCAACCTCACCAAACCTCTCAGCCCCAAGAGTGTCCACCCTTATGTCTCATCCAGCTGTGGGTCTAGATATGGTCAATCCAGGTTGCATCACAGCCCCTGAACGAATTGTGTAAGAATTTCTCTCTCTTTCACTGTCTTTGTTTCATGGGTTTTTAAAAGTAATTTATGTTTATAATAGGGTTTAGCTGCTTTTAACGGCTGTGTTTATGCCGCTTTACACCTACTTGACGCACTAACAGAGATATATCAATACATAGGTTTTAAGATTATTACTAGTCAGATATATTCTTGTGCGGTGAATCGGGCGTGTTGAGTCCAGTTCTCTGAGCAAGGAGTAGGCCTTGTCTATTACATATTGGGTTTATGGAACGGTATCTGAGCTAATTTGAAACTCTTGTTTTATGTATCACCCCACCTCACCTTTCCCGTTTAGCAGCCATAGTGTGTTTTCTGCATGTGTGACTCTGTTCTGTTTTGTAATTCAGTTCAAGTGTAACGGTTTTTACATTCCCTCTATAAGTGACACCTTATGAGAAGTGTCCTTTTCTGTGTGACTTATTTCACTTAGAATCGTCGTACCTAAATCCACTCATCATGCTGCTACTAGCCTTATGACATTGATTTCATGGCTGAGTGATATTCCATTGTACATAAGGACCACAAATTTTTTATCCATTTTTCGCTTTCCTGGGATATTTAAGGTGGAATGAAGTGGAGGTCCTTGTCAACAGAGCAGCCCTAAACTTTGGGTTGCTTGTGTCTTGCTGATTTTTAATTTTCCCACTTTATACCCCCATGCGTGGAAGTGCCCTATGTTCTCTAAGCTGTGTTTTTTAGATGTTTCAGGACACACCGTACACTTCTCCAGAGTGGCTGTTGGCAAATTACATCCCGCCCATCAGTGTAGCAAGGCTCCCATTTCTCCATGGCCTGTCCTGCATTTCTGGTTTTGACACTTTTTTCAGCATGGCCCTTTTGACCGATGGGAAGCGAGACTTCTTTGTAGCGCTGATTTGCCTTTCCAGGTTGCTTGGTTGGCCACAAATGGCGTATGCGTTTTTTCCTGAATATATTCAGGAAAAAACGCATACGCCCTTTTTGGCCAAGGGCATCATTGTCAACGTTTTGCCGCTTTTCATGTGCTTTAGAGGCGATTCGAATCTACCTCCTGAAATCTGTTTCCTGCAATTCTGCCTTGATTTCAATTCCTCATCTTTGCCTTCCCCCAATATATTTGTGGACAGAGTTATCATTTATAACTGTGCAGGTTTGTGAATTGCAGTGCCCTGAAGCTCCATTTTACAACTCGCTTTTTCGGGAGCTGGCCGCAAAAGCGCAGGATGACTTCAGGCCCTGTTCTGGTTCCAGGGGGCAGGCTGAGCCTGTGGTTAATTCTTCTTCCTGATGGGAAAATAGAGTGACCTGTGCCTGTCCCAACACCAAGAGCTAGTCTCTCATTGGTTCCCCGTCTTCCCGTTCATCCTCAGGACAAATTGCAACCTGTACGGAACAGGAGGTTAAAGGTGCTGATGCTCCAAGTAGGGAGATTGCTAGTAAAGTGGCTGGAATGGCGAACCCAAGCACAAGGAGATGAGAAACGAGGTGCGTTTTAGAAACCTTTCCCCATCACACGGTGTACCATCTTCTGGGTTTCTCATGCATGTTTTCGATGTAGGAAGATGCCCTTGAACCTGGAGATTTGGGACCCATGCGATGGGTAGCACGCAGTATTACTTTAAAGGGTCTGCGTCTGCTCACCCAACCTCACCAAACCTATCAGCCACAAGAGTGTCCACCCTTATGTCTCATCAAGTTGTGGGTCTAGATATGGTCAATCCAGGTGGCATCACAGACCCTGAACGAATTGTGTAAGAATTTCTCTCTCTTTCACTGTCTTTGTTTCATGGGTTTTTAAAAGTAATTTATTTTTATAATGGGGTTTAGCTGCTTTTCACGGCTGTGTTTATGCCGCTTTACACCCACTTGACACACTAACAGAGAGATATCAATACATAGGTTTTAAGATTATTACTAGTCAGATATATTCTTGTGCGGTGAATCGGGCATGTTGAGTCCAGTTCTCTGAGCAAGGAGTAGGTCTTGTCTATTACATATTGGGTTTATGGAACGGTATCTGAGCTAATTTGAAACTCTTGTTTTATGTATCACCCCACCTCACCTTTCCCGTTAAGCAGCCATAGTGTGTTTTCTGCATGTGTGACTCTGTTCTGTTTTGTAATTCATTTCAAGTGTAACGGTTTTTACATTCCCTCTTTAAGTGACACCTTATGAGAAGTGTCCTTTTCTGTGTGACTTATTTCACTTAGAATCGTCGTACCTAAATCCACTCATCATGCTGCTACTAGCCTTATGACATTGATTTCATGGCTGAGTGATATTCCATTGTACATACCGACCACAACTTTTGTATCCATTTTTCGCTTTCCTGGGATATTTAAGGTGGAATGAAGTGGAGGTCCTTGTCAACAGAGCAGCCCTAAACTTTGGGGTGCTTGTGTCTTGCTGAATTTTAATTTTCCCACTTTATACCCCCATGCATGCCCTATGCTCTCTAAGCTGTGTTTTTAGATGTTTCAGGACACACCGTACACTTCTCCAGAGTGGCTGTTGGCAATTTACATCCCCCCCATCAGTGTAGCAAAGCTCCCATTTCTCCATGGCCTGTCCTGCATTTCTGGTTTTGACACTTTTTTCAGCATGGCCCTTTTGACCGATGGGAAGCGAGAGTTCTTTGTAGCGCTGATTTGCCTTTCCAGGTTGCTTGGTTGGCCAAAAAGGGCGTATGCGTTTTTTCCTGAATATATTCAGGAAAAAACGCATACGCCCTTTTTGGCCAAGGGCATCATTGTCAACGTTTTGCTGCTTTTCATGTGCTTTAGAGGCGATTCGAATCTACCTCCTGAAATCTGTTTCCGGCAATTCTGACTTGATTTCAATTCCTCGTCTTTGCCTTCCCTCAATATATTTGTGGACGAGAGTTATCATTTATAACTGTGCAGGTTTGTGAGTTGCAGTGCCCTGAAGCTCCATTTTACAACTCGCTTTTTCGGGAGCTGGCCGCAAAAGCGCAGGATGGCTTCAGGCCCTGTTCTGGTTCCGGGGGGCAGGCTGAGCGTGTGGTTAATTCTTCTTCCTGATGGGAAAATAGAGTGACCTGTGCCTGTCCCAACACCAAGAGCTAGTCTCTCATTGGTTCCCTGTCTTCCCGTTCATCCTCAGGACAAATTGTAACCTGTACGGAACACGAGGTTAAAGGTGCTGATGCTCCAAGTAGGGAGATTGCTAGTAAAGTGGCTGGAATGGCGAACCCAAGCACAAGGAGATGAGAAACGAGGTGCGTTTTAGAAACCTTTCCCCATCACACGGTGTACCATCTTCTGGGTTTCTCATGCATGTTTTCGATGTAGGAAGATGCCCTTGAACCTGGAGATTTGGGACCCATGCGATGGGTAGCACGCAGTATTACTTTAAAGGGTCTGCGTTTGCTCACCCAACCTCACCAAACCTCTCAGCCCCAAGAGTGTCCACCCTTATGTCTCATCCAGCTGTGGGTCTAGATATGGTCAATCCAGGTTGCATCACAGCCCCTGAACGAATTGTGTAAGAATTTCTCTCTCTTTCACTGTCTTTGTTTCATGGGTTTTTAAAAGTAATTTATTTTTATAATGGGGTTTAGCTGCTTTTCACGGCTGTGTTTAGGCCGCTTTACACCCACTTGACACACTAACAGAGAGATATCAATACATAGGTTTTAAGATTATTACTAGTCAGATATATTCTTGTGCGGTGAATCGGGCGTGTTGAGTCCAGTTCTCTGAGCAAGGAGTAGGTCTTGTCTATTACATATTGGGTTTATGGAACGGTATCTGAGCTAATTTGAAACTCTTGTTTTATGTATCACCCCACCTCACCTTTCCCGTTTAGCAGCCATAGTGTGTTTTCTGCATGTGTGACTCTGTTCTGTTTTGTAATTCAGTTCAAGTGTAACGGTTTTTACATTCCCTCTATAAGTGACACCTTATGAGAAGTGTCCTTTTCTGTGTGACTTATTTCACTTAGAATCGTCGTACCTAAATCCACTCATCATGCTGCTACTAGCCTTATGACATTGATTTCATGGCGGAGTGATATTCCATTGTACATAAGGACCACAAATTTTTTATCCATTTTTCGCTTTCCTGGGATATTTAAGGTGGAATGTAGTGGAGGTCCTTCTCAACAGAGCAGCCCTAAACTTTGGGTTGCTTGGGTCTTGCTGATTTTTAATTTTCCCACTTTATACCCCCATGCGTGGAAGTGCCCTATGTTCTCTAAGCTGTGTTTTTTAGATGTTTCAGGACACACCGTACACTTCTCCAGAGTGGCTGTTGGCAATTTACATCCCGCCCATCAGTGTAGCAAGGCTCCCATTTCTCCATGGCCTGTCCTGCATTTCTGGTTTTGACACTTTTTTCAGCATGGCCCTTTTGACCGATGGGAAGCGAGACTTCTTTGTAGCGCTGATTTGCCTTTCCAGGTTGCTTGGTTGGCCACAAATGGCGTATGCGTTTTTTCCTGAATATATTCAGGAAAAAACGCATACGCCCTTTTTGGCCAAGGGCATCATTGTCAACGTTTTGCCGCTTTTCATGTGCTTTAGAGGCGATTCGAATCTACCTCCTGAAATCTGTTTCCTGCAATTCTGCCTTGATTTCAATTCCTCATCTTTGCCTTCCCCCAATATATTTGTGGACGAGAGTTATCATTTATAACTGTGCAGGTTTGTGAATTGCAGTGCCCTGAAGCTCCATTTTACAACTCGCTTTTTCGGGAGCTGGCCGCAAAAGCGCAGGATGGCTTCAGGCCCTGTTCTGGTTCCAGGGGAAAGGCTGAGCCTGTGGTTAATTCTTCTTCCTGATGGGAAAATTGAGTGACCTGTGCCTGTCCCAACACCAAGAGCTAGTCTCTCATTGGTTCCCCGTCTTCCCGTTCATCCTCAGGACAAATTGCAACCTGTATGGAACAGGAGGTTAAAGGTGCTGATGCTCCAAGTAGGGAGATTGCTAGTAAAGTGGCTGGAATGGCGAACCCAAGCACAAGGAGATGAGAAATGAGGTGCGTTTTAGAAACATTTCCCCATCAAACGGTGTACCATCTTCTGGGTTTCTCATGCATGTTTTCGATGTAGGTAGATGCCCTTGAACCTGGCGATTTGGGACCCATGCGATGGGTAGCACGCAGTATTACTTTAAAGGGTCTGCGTTTGCTCACCCAACCTCACCAAACCTCTCAGCCCCAAGAGTGTCCACCCTTATGTCTCATCCAGCTGTGGGTCTAGATATGGTCAATCCAGGTTGCATCACAGCCCCTGAACGAATTGTGTAAGAATTTCTCTCTCTTTCCCTGTCTTTGTTTCATGGGTTTTTAAAAGTAATTTATTTTTATAATGGGGTTTAGCTGCTTTTCACGGCTGTGTTTATGCCGCTTTACACCCACTTGACACACTAACAGAGAGATATCAATACATAGGTTTTAAGATTATTACTAGTCAGATATATTCCTGTGCGGTGAATCGGGCGTGTTGAGTCCAGTTCTCTGAGCAAGGAGTAGGTCTTGTCTATTACATATTGGGTTTATGGAACGGTATCTGAGCTAATTTGAAACTCTTGTTTTATGTATCACCCCACCTCACCTTTCCCGTTAAGCAGCCATAGTGCGTTTTCTGCATGTGTGACTCTGTTCTGTTTTGTAATTCAGTTCAAGTGTAACGGTTTTTACATTCCCTCTATAAGTGACACCTTATGAGAAGTGTCCTTTTCTGTGTGACTTATTTCACTTAGAATCGTCTTACCTAAATCCACTCATCATGCTGCTACTAGCCTTATGACATTGATTTCATGGCTGAGTGATATTCCATTGTACATAAGGACCACAACTTTTTTATCCATTTTTCGCTTTCCTGGGATATTTAAGGTGGAATGAAGTGGAGGTCCTTGTCAACAGAGCAGCCCTAAACTTTGGGGTGCTTGTGTCTTGCTGATTTTCAATTTTCCCACTTTATCCCCCCATGCGTGGAAGTGCCCTATGCTCTCTAAGCTGTGTTTCTTAGATGTTTCAGGACACACCGTACCCTTCTCCAGAGTGGCTGTTGGCAATTTACATCCCACCCATCAGTGTAGCAAGGCTCCCATTTCTCCATGGCCTGTCCTGCATTTCTGGTTTTGACACTTTTTTCAGCATGGCCCTTTTGACCGATGGGAAGCGAGACTTCTTTGTAGCGCTGATTTGCCTTTCCAGGTTGCTTGGTTGGCCAAAAAGGGCGTATGCGTTTTTTCCTGAATATATTCAGGAAAAAACGCATACGCCCTTTTTGGCCAAGGGCATCATTGTCAACGTTTTGCCGCTTTTCATGTGCTTTAAAGGCGATTCGAATCTACCTCCTGAAATCTGTTTCCTGCAATTCTGCCTTGATTTCAAATCCTCTTCTTTGCCTTCCCTCAATATATTTGTGGACGAGAGTTATCATTTATAACTCTGCAGGTTTGTGAATTGCAGTGCCCAGAACCTCCATTTTACAAGTCGCTTTTTTGGGAGGTGGCCGCAAAAGCGCAGGATGGCTTCAGGCCCTGTTCTGGTTCCGGGGGGCAGGCTGAGCCTGTGGTTAATTCTTCTTCCTGATGGGAAAATAGAGTGACCTGTGCCTGTCCCAACACCAAGAGCTAGTCTCTCATTGGTTCCCGTCTTCCCGTTCATCCTCAGGACAAATTGCACCCTGTACGGAACAGGAGGTTAAAGGTGCTGAGGCTCCAAGTAGGGAGATTGCTAGTAAAGTGGCTGGAATGGCGAACCCGAGCACAAGGAGATGAGAAATGAGGTGCGTTTTAGAAACCTTTCCCCATCACACGGTGTACCATCTTCTGGGTTTCTCATGCATGTTTTCGATGTAGGAAGATGCCCTTGAACCTGGAGATTTGGGACCCATGCGATGGGTAGCACGCAGTATTACTTTAAAGGGTCTGCGTTTGCTCACCCAACCTCACCAAACCTCTCAGCCCCAAGAGTGTCCACCCTTATGTCTCATCCAGCTGTGGGTCTAGATATGGTCAATCCAGGTTGCATCACAGCCCCTGAACGAATTGTGTAAGAATTTCTCTCTCTTTCCCTGTCTTTGTTTCATGGGTTTTTAAAAGTAATTTATGTTTATAATGGGGTTTAGCTGCTTTTCACGGCTGTGTTTATGCCGCTTTACACCCACTTGACACACTAACAGAGAGATATCAATACATAGGTTTTAAGATTATTACTAGTCAGATATATTCTTGTGCGGTGAATCGGGCGTGTTGAGTCCAGTTCTCTGAGCAAGGAGTAGGTCTTGTCTATTACATATTGGGTTTATGGAACGGTATCTGAGCTAATTTGAAACTCTTGTTTTATGTATCACCCCACCTCACCTTTCCCGTTAAGCAGCCATAGTGTGTTTTCTGCATGTGTGACTCTGTTCTGTTTTGTAATTCAGTTCAAGTGTAACGGTTTTTACATTCCCTCTATAAGTGACACCTTATGTGAAGTGTCCTTTTCTGTGTGACTTATTTCACTTAGAATCGTCTTACCTAAATCCACTCATCATGCTGCTACTAGCCTTATGACATTGATTTCATGGCTGAGTGATATTCCATTGTACATAAGGACCACAACTTTTTTATCCATTTTTCGCTTTCCTGGGATATTTAAGGTGGAATGAAGTGGAGGTCCTTGTCAACAGAGCAGCCCTAAACTTTGGGGTGCTTGTGTCTTGCTGATTTTCAATTTTCCCACTTTATCCCCCCATGCGTGGAAGTGCCCTATGCTCTCTAAGCTGTGTTTTTTAGATGTTTCAGGACACACCGTACACTTCTCCAGAGTGGCTGTTGGCAATTTACATCCCGCCCATCAGTGTAGCAAGGCTCCCATTTCTCCATGGCCTGTCCTGCATTTCTGGTTTTGACACTTTTTTCAGCATGGCCCTTTTGACCGATGGGAAGCGAGACTTCTTTGTAGCGCTGATTTGCCTTTCCAGGTTGCTTGGTTGGCCAAAAAGGGCGTATGCGTTTTTTCCTGAATATATTCAGGAAAAAACGCATACGCCCTTTTTGGCCAAGGGCATCATTGTCAACGTTTTGCCGCTTTTCATGTGCTTTAAAGGCGATTCGAATCTACCTCCTGAAATCTGTTTCTTGCAATTCTGCCTTGATTTCAAATCCTCTTCTTTGCCTTCCCTCAATATATTTGTGGACGAGAGTTATCATTTATAACTCTGCAGGTTTGTGAATTGCAGTGCCCTGAAGCTCCATTTTACAAGTCGCTTTTTTGGGAGCTGGCCGCAAAAGCGCAGGATGGCTTCAGGCCCTGTTCTGGTTCCGGGGGGCAGGCTGAGCCTGTGGTTAATTCTCCTTCCTGATGCGAAAATAGAGTGACCTGTGCCTGTCCCAACACCAAGAGCTAGTCTCTCATTGGTTTCCCGTCTTCCCGTTCATCCTCAGGACAAATTGCAACCTGTACGGAACAGGAGGTTAAAGGTGCTGATGCTCCAAGTAGGGAGATTGCTAGTAAAGTGGCTGGAATGGCGAACCCGAGCACAAGGAGATGAGAAATGAGGTGCGTTTTAGAAACCTTTCCCCATCACACGGTGTACCATCTTCTGGGTTTCTCATGCATGTTTTCGATGTAGGAAGATGCCCTTGAACCTGGAGATTTGGGACCCATGGGATGGGAAACAGGCAGTAGTACTTTAAAGGCTCTGCGTTTGCTCCCCCAACCTCACCAAATCTCTCAGCCCCGAAAGTTTCCACCCTTACGTCTCATCCAGCTGTGGGTCTAGATATGGTCAATCCAGGTGGCATCACAGCCCCTGAACGAATTTTGTAAGAATTTCTCTCTCTTTCACTGTCTTTGTTTCACGGGTTTTTAAAATTAATTTATTTTTATAACGGGGTTTATCTGTTTTTCACGGCTGTGTTTATGCCGCTTTACACCCACTTGTCTAACATCCAGATAGATATCAATACATAGGTTTTAAGATTCTTACTAGTCAGATATATTCTTGTGCGGTGAATAGGGGGTGTTGAGTCCAGTTCACTGAGCAAGGAGTAGGTCTTTCTATTACATATTGGGTTTATGGAACGGTATCTGAGCTAATTTGAAACCCTTGTTTTATGCATCACCCCACCTCACCTTTCCCGTTAAGCAGCCATAGTGTGTTTTGTAAACGTGTGACTCTGTTCTGTTTTTAATTCAGTTCAAGTGTAGCGGTTTTTACATTCCCTCTATAAGTGATAGCTTATGATAAGTGTCTTTTTCTGTGTGACTTATTTCACTTAGAATCGTCGTACCTAAATCCACTCATCATGCTGCTACTAGCCTTATGACATTGATTTCATGGCTGAGTGATATTCCATTGTACATAAGGACCACCACTTCTTTATCCATTTTTCTCGTTCCTGGGATATTTAAGGTGTTATGAACTGGAGGTTCTTGTCAACAGAGCAGCCCTAAACTTTGGGGTGCTTGTGTCTTGCTGATTTTCAATTTTCCCTCTTTATCCCCCCATGCGTGGAAGTGCCCTATGCTCTCTAAGCTGTGTTTTTTAGATGTTTCAGGACACACCGTACACTTCTCCAGAGTGGCTCTTGGCAATTTACATCCCGCCCATCAGTGTAGCAAGGCTCCCATTTCTCCATGGCCTGTCCTGCATTTCTGGTTTTGACACTTTTTTCAGCATGGCCCTTTTGACCGATGGGAAGCGAGACTTCTTTGTAGCGCTGATTTGCCTTTCCAGGTTGCTTGGTTGGCCAAAAAGGGCGTATGCGTTTTTTCCTGAATATATTCAGGAAAAAACGCATACGCCCTTTTTGGCCAAGGGCATCATTGTCAACGTTTTGCCGCTTTTCATGTGCTTTAAAGGCGATTCGAATCTACCTCCTGAAATCTGTTTCCTGCAATTCTGCCTTGATTTCAAATCCTCTTCTTTGCCTTCCCTCAATATATTTGTGGACGAGAGTTATCATTTATAACTCTGCAGGTTTGTGAATTGCAGTGCCCTGAAGCTCCATTTTACAACTCGCTTTTTTGGGAGATGGCCGCAAAAGCGCAGGATGGCTTCCGGCCCTGTTCTGGTTCCGGGCGGCAGGGTGAGCCTGTGGTTAATTCTTCTTCCTGATGGGAAAATAGAGTGACCTGTGCCTGTCCCAACACCAAGAGCTAGTCTCTCATTGGTTCCCGTCTTCCCGTTCATCCTCAGGACAAATTGCACCCTGTACGGAACAGGAGGTTAAAGGTGCTGAGGCTCCAAGTAGGGAGATTGCTAGTAAAGTGGCTGGAATGGCGAACCCGAGCACAAGGAGATGAGAAATGAGGTGCGTTTTAGAAACCTTTCCCCATCACACGGTGTACCATCTTCTGGGTTTCTCATGCATGTTTTCGATGTAGGAAGATGCCCTTGAACCTGGAGATTTGGGACCCATGCGATGGGTAGCACGCAGTATTACTTTAAAGGGTCTGCGTTTGCTCACCCAACCTCACCAAACCTCTCAGCCCCAAGAGTGTCCACCCTTATGTCTCATCCAGCTGTGGGTCTAGATATGGTCAATCCAGGTTGCATCACAGCCCCTGAACGAATTGTGTAAGAATTTCTCTCTCTTTCCCTGTCTTTGTTTCATGGGTTTTTAAAAGTAATTTATGTTTATAATGGGGTTTAGCTGCTTTTCACGGCTGTGTTTATGCCGCTTTACACCCACTTGACACACTAACAGAGAGATATCAATACATAGGTTTTAAGATTATTACTAGTCAGATATATTCTTGTGCGGTGAATCGGGCGTGTTGAGTCCAGTTCTCTGAGCAAGGAGTAGGTCTTGTCTATTACATATTGGGTTTATGGAACGGTATCTGAGCTAATTTGAAACTCTTGTTTTATGTATCACCCCACCTCACCTTTCCCGTTAAGCAGCCATAGTGTGTTTTCTGCATGTGTGACTCTGTTCTGTTTTGTAATTCAGTTCAAGTGTAACGGTTTTTACATTCCCTCTATAAGTGACACCTTATGTGAAGTGTCCTTTTCTGTGTGACTTATTTCACTTAGAATCGTCTTACCTAAATCCACTCATCATGCTGCTACTAGCCTTATGACATTGATTTCATGGCTGAGTGATATTCCATTGTACATAAGGACCACAACTTTTTTATCCATTTTTCGCTTTCCTGGGATATTTAAGGTGGAATGAAGTGGAGGTCCTTGTCAACAGAGCAGCCCTAAACTTTGGGGTGCTTGTGTCTTGCTGATTTTCAATTTTCCCACTTTATCCCCCCATGCGTGGAAGTGCCCTATGCTCTCTAAGCTGTGTTTTTTAGATGTTTCAGGACACACCGTACACTTCTCCAGAGTGGCTGTTGGCAATTTACATCCCGCCCATCAGTGTAGCAAGGCTCCCATTTCTCCATGGCCTGTCCTGCATTTCTGGTTTTGACACTTTTTTCAGCATGGCCCTTTTGACCGATGGGAAGCGAGACTTCTTTGTAGCGCTGATTTGCCTTTCCAGGTTGCTTGGTTGGCCAAAAAGGGCGTATGCGTTTTTTCCTGAATATATTCAGGAAAAAACGCATACGCCCTTTTTGGCCAAGGGCATCATTGTCAACGTTTTGCCGCTTTTCATGTGCTTTAAAGGCGATTCGAATCTACCTCCTGAAATCTGTTTCTTGCAATTCTGCCTTGATTTCAAATCCTCTTCTTTGCCTTCCCTCAATATATTTGTGGACGAGAGTTATCATTTATAACTCTGCAGGTTTGTGAATTGCAGTGCCCTGAAGCTCCATTTTACAAGTCGCTTTTTTGGGAGCTGGCCGCAAAAGCGCAGGATGGCTTCAGGCCCTGTTCTGGTTCCGGGGGGCAGGCTGAGCCTGTGGTTAATTCTCCTTCCTGATGCGAAAATAGAGTGACCTGTGCCTGTCCCAACACCAAGAGCTAGTCTCTCATTGGTTTCCCGTCTTCCCGTTCATCCTCAGGACAAATTGCAACCTGTACGGAACAGGAGGTTAAAGGTGCTGATGTTCCAAGTAGGGAGATTGCTAGTAAAGTGGCTGGAATGGCGAACCCGAGCACAAGGAGATGAGAAATGAGGTGCGTTTTAGAAACCTTTCCCCATCACACGGTGTACCATCTTCTGGGTTTCTCATGCATGTTTTCGATGTAGGAAGATGCCCTTGAACCTGGAGATTTGGGACCCATGGGATGGGAAACAGGCAGTAGTACTTTAAAGGCTCTGCGTTTGCTCCCCCAACCTCACCAAATCTCTCAGCCCCGAAAGTTTCCACCCTTACGTCTCATCCAGCTGTGGGTCTAGATATGGTCAATCCAGGTGGCATCACAGCCCCTGAACGAATTTTGTAAGAATTTCTCTCTCTTTCACTGTCTTTGTTTCACGGGTTTTTAAAATTAATTTATTTTTATAACGGGGTTTATCTGTTTTTCACGGCTGTGTTTATGCCGCTTTACACCCACTTGTCTAACATCCAGATAGATATCAATACATAGGTTTTAAGATTCTTACTAGTCAGATATATTCCTGTGCGGTGAATAGGGGGTGTTGAGTCCAGTTCACTGAGCAAGGAGTAGGTCTTTCTATTACATATTGGGTTTATGGAACGGTATCTGAGCTAATTTGAAACCCTTGTTTTATGCATCACCCCACCTCACCTTTCCCGTTAAGCAGCCATAGTGTGTTTTGTAAACGTGTGACTCTGTTCTGTTTTTAATTCAGTTCAAGTGTAGCGGTTTTTACATTCCCTCTATAAGTGATAGCTTATGATAAGTGTCTTTTTCTGTGTGACTTATTTCACTTAGAATCGTCGTACCTAAATCCACTCATCATGCTGCTACTAGCCTTATGACATTGATTTCATGGCTGAGTGATATTCCATTGTACATAAGGACCACCACTTCTTTATCCATTTTTCTCGTTCCTGGGATATTTAAGGTGTTATGAACTGGAGGTTCTTGTCAACAGAGCAGCCCTAAACTTTGGGGTGCTTGTGTCTTGCTGATTTTCAATTTTCCCTCTTTATCCCCCCATGCGTGGAAGTGCCCTATGCTCTCTAAGCTGTGTTTTTTAGATGTTTCAGGACACACCGTACACTTCTCCAGAGTGGCTCTTGGCAATTTACATCCCGCCCATCAGTGTAGCAAGGCTCCCATTTCTCCATGGCCTGTCCTGCATTTCTGGTTTTGACACT
Organism: Balaenoptera physalus; assembly: GCF_965194825.1. Taxonomy (NCBI): domain Eukaryota; kingdom Metazoa; phylum Chordata; class Mammalia; order Artiodactyla; family Balaenopteridae; genus Balaenoptera; species Balaenoptera physalus. The sequence continues at coordinate 457,918 of NW_028126341.1, read as the reverse complement.
TTTTTCAGCATGGCCCTTTTGACCGATGGGAAGCGAGACTTCTTTGTAGCGCTGATTTGCCTTTCCAGGTTGCTTGGTTGGCCAAAAAGGGCGTATGCGTTTTTTCCTGAATATATTCAGGAAAAAACGCATACGCCCTTTTTGGCCAAGGGCATCATTGTCAACGTTTTGCCGCTTTTCATGTGCTTTAAAGGCGATTCGAATCTACCTCCTGAAATCGGTTTCCTGCAATTCTGCCTTGATTTCAAATCCTCTTCTTTGCCTTCCCTCAATATATTTGTGGACGAGAGTTATCATTTATAACTCTGCAGGTTTGTGAATTGCAGTGCCCTGAAGCTCCATTTTACAACTCGCTTTTTTGGGAGATGGCCGCAAAAGCGCAGGATGGCTTCCGGCCCTGTTCTGGTTCCGGGCGGCAGGGTGAGCCTGTGGTTAATTCTTCTTCCTGATGGGAAAATAGAGTGACCTGTGCCTGTCCCAACACCAAGAGCTAGTCTCTCATTGGTTCCCCGTCTTCCCATTCATCGTCAGGACAAATTGCAACCTGTACGGAACAGGAGGTTAAAGGTGCTGAGGCTCCAAGTAGGGAGATTGCTAGTAAAGTGGCTGGAATGGCGAACCCGAGCACAAGGAGATGAGAAATGAGGTGCGTTTTAGAAACCTTTCCCCATCACACGGTGTACCATCTTCTGGGTTTCTCATGCATGTTTTCGATGTAGGTAGATGCCCTTGAACCTGGAGATTTGGGACCCATGCGATGGGTAGCACGCAGTATTACTTTAAAGGGTCTGCGTTTGCTCACCCAACCTCACCAAACCTCTCAGCCCCAAGAGTGTCCACCCTTATGTCTCATCCAGCTGTGGGTCTAGATATGGTCAATCCAGGTTGCATCACAGCCCCTGAACGAATTGTGTAAGAATTTCTCTCTCTTTCCCTGTCTTTGTTTCATGGGTTTTTAAAAGTAATTTATTTTTATGATGGGGTTTAGCTGCTTTTCACGGCTGTGTTTATGCCGCTTTACACCCACTTGACACACTAACAGAGAGATATCAATACATACGTTTTAAGATTATTACTAGTCAGATATATTCTTGTGCGGTGAATCGGGCGTGTTGAGTCCAGTTCTCTGAGCAAGGAGTAGGTCTTGTCTATTACATATTGGGTTTATGGAACGGTATCTGAGCTAATTTGAAACTCTTGTTTTATGTATCACCCCACCTCACCTTTCCCGTTAAGCAGCCATAGTGTGTTTTCTGCATGTGTGACTCTGTTCTGTTTTGTAATTCAGTTCAAGTGTAACGGTTTTTACATTCCCTCTATAAGTGACACCTTATGAGAAGTGTCCTTTTCTGTGTGACTTATTTCACTTAGAATCGTCGTACCTAAATCCACTCATCATGCTGCTACTAGCCTTATGACATTGATTTCATGGCTGAGTGATATTCCATTGTACATAAGGACCACAAATTTTTTATCCATTTTTCGCTTTCCTGGGATATTTAAGGTGGAATGAAGTGGAGGTCCTTGTCAACCGAGCAGCCCTAAACTTTGGGGTGCTTGTGTCTTGCTGATTTTTAATTTTCCCACTTTATACACCCATGCGTGGAAGTGCCCTATGCTCTCTAAGCTGTGTTTTTTAGATGTTTCAGGACACACCGTACACTTCTCCAGAGTGGCTATTGGCAATTTACATCCCGCCCATCAGTGTAGCAAGGCTCCCATTTCTCCATGGCCTGTCCTGCATTTCTGGTTTTGAAACTTTTTTCAGCATGGCCCTTTTGACCGATGGGAAGCGAGACTTCTTTGTAGCGCTGATTTGCCTTTCCAGGTTGCTTGGTTGGCCAAAAAGGGCGTATGCGTTTTTTCCTGAATATATTCAGGAAAAAACGCATACGCCCTTTTTGGCCAAGGGCATCATTGTCAACGTTTTGCCGCTTTTCATGTGCTTTAGAGGCGATTCGAATCTACCTCCTGAAATCTGTTTCCTGCAATTCTGCCTTGATTTCAATTCCTCATCTTTGCCTTCCCTCAATCTATTTGTGGACGAGAGTTATCATTTATAACTGTGCAGGTTTGTGGGTTGCAGTGCCCTGAAGCTCCATTTTACAACTCGCTTTTTCGGGAGCTGGCCGCAAAAGCGCAGGATTGCTTCAGGCCCTGTTCTGGTTCCGGGGGGCAGGCTGAGCGTGTGGTTAATTCTTCTTCCTGATGGGAAAATAGAGTGACCTGTGCCTGTCCCAACACCAAGAGCTAGTCTCTCATTGGTTCCCTGTCTTCCCGTTCATCCTCAGGACAAATTGCAACCTGTACGGAACAGGAGGTTAAAGGTGCTGATGCTCCAAGTGGGGAGATTGCTAGTAAAGTGGCTGGAATGGCGAACCCGAGCACAAGGAGATGAGAAATGAGGTGCGTTTTAGAAACCTTTCCCCATCACACGGTGTACCATCTTCTGGGTTTCTCATGCATGTTTTCGATGTAGGAAGATGCCCTTGAACCTGGAGATTTGGGACCCATGCGATGGGTAGCACGCAGTATTACTTTAAAGGGTCTGCGTTTGCTCACCCAACCTCACCAAACCTCTCAGCCCCAAGAGTGTCCACCCTTATGTGTCATCCAGCTGTGGGTCTAGATATGGTCAATCCAGGTTGCATCACAGCCCCTGAACGAATTGTGTAAGAATTTCTCTCTCTTTCACTGTCTTTGTTTCATGGGTTTTTAAAAGTAATTTATTTTTATAATGGGGTTTAGCTGCTTTTCACGGCTGTGTTTATGCCGCTCTACACCCACTTGACACACTAACAGAGAGATATCAATACATAGGTTTTAAGATTATTACTAGTCAGATATATTCTTGTGTGGTGAATCGGGCGTGTTGAGTCCAGTTCTCTGAGCAAGGAGTAGGTCTTGTCTATTACATATTGGGTTTATGGAACGGTATCTGAGCTAATTTGAAACTCTTGTTTTATGTATCACCCCACCTCACCTTTCCCGTTTAGCAGCCATAGTGTGTTTTCTGCATGTGTGACTCTGTTCTGTTTTGTAATTCAGTTCAAGTGTAACGGTTTTTACATTCCCTCTATAAGTGACACCTTATGAGAAGTGTCCTTTTCTGTGTGACTTATTTCACTTAGAATCGTCGTACCTAAATCCACTCATCATGCTGCTACTAGCCTTATGACATTGATTTCATGGCTGAGTGATATTCCATTGTACATAAGGACCACAACTTTTTTATCCATTTTTCGCTTTCCTGGGATATTTAAGGTGGAATGAAGTGGAGGTCCTTGTCAACAGAGCAGCCCTAAACTTTGGGTTGCTTGTGTCTTGCTGATTTTTAATTTTCCCACTTTATACCCCCATGCGTGGAAGTGCCCTATGCTCTCTAAGCTGTGTTTTTAGATGTTTCAGGACACACCGTACACTTCTCCAGAGTGGCTGTTGGCAATTTTCATCCCGCCCATCAGTTTAGCAAGGCTCCCATTTCTCCATGGCCTGTCCTGCATTTCTGGTTTTGACACTTTTTTCAGCATGGCCCTTTTGACCGATGGGAAGCGAGACTTCTTTGTAGCGCTGATTTGCCTTTCCAGGTTGCTTGGTTGGCCAAAAAGGGCGTATGCGTTTTTTCCTGAATATATTCAGGAAAAAACGCATACGCCCTTTTTGGCCAAGGGCATCATTGTCAACGTTTTGCCGCTTTTCATGTGCTTTAGAGGCGATTCGAATCTACCTCCTGAAATCTGTTTCCTGCAATTCTGCCTTGATTTCAATTCCTCATCTTTGCCTTCCCTCAATCTATTTGTGGACGAGAGTTATCATTTATAACTGTGCAGGTTTGTGGGTTGCAGTGCCCTGAAGCGCCATTTTACAACTCGCTTTTTCGGGAGCTGGCCGCAAAAGCGCAGGATTGCTTCAGGCCCTGTTCTGGTTCCGGGGGGCAGGCTGAGCGTGTGGTTAATTCTTCTTCCTGATGGGAAAATAGAGTGACCTGTGCCTGTCCCAACACCAAGAGCTAGTCTCTCATTGGTTCCCTGTCTTCCCGTTCATCCTCAGGACAAATTGCAACCTGTACGGAACAGGAGGTTAAAGGTGCTGATGCTCCAAGTGGGGAGATTGCTAGTAAAGTGGCTGGAATGGCGAACCCGAGCACAAGGAGATGAGAAATGAGGTGCGTTTTAGAAACCTTTCCCCATCACACGGTGTACCATCTTCTGGGTTTCTCATGCATGTTTTCGATGTAGGAAGATGCCCTTGAACCTGGAGATTTGGGACCCATGCGATGGGTAGCACGCAGTATTACTTTAAAGGGTCTGCGTTTGCTCACCCAACCTCACCAAACCTCTCAGCCCCAAGAGTGTCCACCCTTATGTGTCATCCAGCTGTGGGTCTAGATATGGTCAATCCAGGTTGCATCACAGCCCCTGAACGAATTGTGTAAGAATTTCTCTCTCTTTCACTGTCTTTGTTTCATGGGTTTTTAAAAGTAATTTATTTTTATAATGGGGTTTAGCTGCTTTTCACGGCTGTGTTTATGCCGCTTTACACCCACTTGACACACTAACAGAGAGATATCAATACATAGGTTTTAAGATTATTACTAGTCAGATATATTCTTGTGCGGTGAATCGGGCGTGTTGAGTCCAGTTCTCTGAGCAAGGAGTAGGTCTTGTCTATTACATATTGGGTTTATGGAACGGTATCTGAGCTAATTTGAAACTCTTGTTTTATGTATCACCCCACCTCACCTTTCCCGTTTAGCAGCCATAGTGTGTTTTCTGCATGTGTGACTCTGTTCTGTTTTGTAATTCAGTTCAAGTGTAACGGTTTTTACATTCCCTCTATAAGTGACACCTTATGAGAAGTGTCCTTTTCTGTGTGACTTATTTCACTTAGAATCGTCGTACCTAAATCCACTCATCATGCTGCTACTAGCCTTATGACATTGATTTCATGGCTGAGTGATATTCCATTGTACATAAGGACCACAACTTTTTTATCCATTTTTCGCTTTCCTGGGATATTTAAGGTGGAATGAAGTGGAGGTCCTTGTCAACAGAGCAGCCCTAAACTTTGGGGTGCTTGTGTCTTGCTGATTTTTAATTTTCCCACTTTATACCCCCATGCGTGGAAGTGCCCTATGCTCTCTAAGCTGTGTTTTTAGATGTTTCAGGACACACCGTACACTTCTCCAGAGTGGCTGTTGGCAATTTTCATCCCGCCCATCAGTGTAGCAAGGCTCCCATTTCTCCATGGCCTGTCCTGCATTTCTGGTTTTGACACTTTTTTCAGCATGGCCCTTTTGACCGATGGGAAGCGAGACTTCTTTGTAGCGCTGATTTGCCTTTCCAGGTTGCTTGGTTGGCCACAAATGGCGTATGCGTTTTTTCCTGAATATATTCAGGAAAAAACGCATACGCCCTTTTTGGCCAAGGGCATCATTGTCAACGTTTTGCCGCTTTTCATGTGCTTTAGAGGCGATTCGAATCTACCTCCTGAAATCTATTTCCTGCAATTCTGCCTTGATTTCAATTCCTCATCTTTGCCTTCCCCCAATATATTTGTGGACGAGAGTTATCATTTATAACTGTGCAGGTTTGTGAATTGCAGTGCCCTGAAGCTCCATTTTACAACTCGCTTTTTCGGGAGCTGGCCGCAAAAGCGCAGGATGGCTTCAGGCCCTGTTCTGGTTCCAGGGGGCAGGCTGAGCCTGTGGTTAATTCTTCTTCCTGATGGGAAAATAGAGTGACCTGTGCCTGTCCCAACACCAAGAGCTAGTCTCTCATTGGTTCCCCGTCTTCCCGTTCATCCTCAGGACAAATTGCAACCTGTATGGAACAGGAGGTTAAAGGTGCTGATGCTCCAAGTAGGGAGATTGCTAGTAAAGTGGCTGGAATGGCGAACCCGAGCACAAGGAGATGAGAAATGAGGTGCATTTTAGAAACCTTTCCCCATCACACGGTGTACCATCTTCTGGGTTTCTCATGCATGGTTTCGATGTAGGAAGATGCCCTTGAACCTGGAGATTTGGGACCCATGCGATGGGTAGCACGCAGTATTACTTTAAAGGGTCTGCGTTTGCTCACCCAACCTCACCAAACCTCTCAGCCCCAAGAGTGTCCACCCTTATGTCTCATCCAGCTGTGGGTCTAGATATGGTCAATCCAGGTTGCATCACAGCCCCTGAACGAATTGTGTAAGAATTTCTCTCTCTTTCCCTGTCTTTGTTTCATGGGTTTTTAAAAGTAATTTATTTTTATAATGGGGTTTAGCTGCTTTTCACGGCTGTGTTTATGCCGCTTTACACCCACTTGACACACTAACAGAGAGATATCAATACATAGGTTTTAAGATTATTACTAGTCAGATATATTCCTGTGCGGTGAATCGGGCGTGTTGAGTCCAGTTCTCTGAGCAAGGAGTAGGTCTTGTCTATTACATATTGGGTTTATGGAACGGTATCTGAGCTAATTTGAAACTCTTGTTTTATGTATCACCCCACCTCACCTTTCCCGTTAAGCAGCCATAGTGTGTTTTCTGCATGTGTGACTCTGTTCTGTTTTGTAATTCAGTTCAAGTGTAACGGTTTTTACATTCCCTCTATAAGAGACACCTTATGAGAAGTGTCCTTTTCTGTGTGACTTATTTCACTTAGAATCGTCTTACCTAAATCCTCTCATCATGCTGCTACTAGCCTTATGACATTGATTTCATGGCTGAGTGATATTCCATTGTACATAAGGACCACAAATTTTTTATCCATTTTTCGCTTTCCTGGGATATTTAAGCTGGAATGAAGTGGAGGTCCTTGTCAACAGAGCAGCCCTAAACTTTGGGGTGCTTGTGTCTTGCTGATTTTCAATTTTCCCACTTTATCCCCCCATGCGTGGAAGTGCCCTATGCTCTCTAAGCTGTGTTTTTTAGATGTTTCAGGACACACCGTACCCTTCTCCAGAGTGGCTGTTGGCAATTTACATCCCACCCATCAGTGTAGCAAGGCTCCCATTTCTCCATGGCCTGTCCTGCATTTCTGGTTTTGACACTTTTTTCAGCATGGCCCTTTTGACCGATGGGAAGCGAGACTTCTTTGTAGCGCTGATTTGCCTTTCCAGGTTGCTTGGTTGGCCAAAAAGGGCGTATGCGTTTTTTCCTGAATATATTCAGGAAAAAACGCATACGCCCTTTTTGGCCAAGGGCATCATTGTCAACGTTTTGCCGCTTTTCATGTGCTTTAAAGGCGATTCGAATCTACCTCCTGAAATCTGTTTCCTGCAATTCTGCCTTGATTTCAAATCCTCTTCTTTGCCTTCCCTCAATATATTTGTGGACGAGAGTTATCATTTATAACTCTGCAGGTTTGTGAATTGCAGTGCCCAGAACCTCCATTTTACAAGTCGCTTTTTTGGGAGGTGGCCGCAAAAGCGCAGGATGGCTTCAGGCCCTGTTCTGGTTCCGGGGGGCAGGCTGAGCCTGTGGTTAATTCTTCTTCCTGATGGGAAAATAGAGTGACCTGTGCCTGTCCCAACACCAAGAGCTAGTCTCTCATTGGTTCCCGTCTTCCCGTTCATCCTCAGGACAAATTGCACCCTGTACGGAACAGGAGGTTAAAGGTGCTGAGGCTCCACGTAGGGAGATTGCTAGTAAAGTGGCTGGAATGGCGAACCCGAGCACAAGGAGATGAGAAATGAGGTGCGTTTTAGAAACCTTTCCCCATCACACGGTGTACCATCTTCTGGGTTTCTCATGCATGTTTTCGATGTAGGAAGATGCCCTTGAACCTGGAGATTTGGGACCCATGCGATGGGTAGCACACAGTATTACTTTAAAGGGTCTGCGTTTGCTCACCCAACCTCACCAAACCTCTCAGCCCCAAGAGTGTCCACCCTTATGTCTCATCCAGCTGTGGGTCTAGATATGGTCAATCCAGGTTGCATCACAGCCCCTGAACGAATTGTGTAAGAATTTCTCTCTCTTTCCCTGTCTTTGTTTCATGGGTTTTTAAAAGTAATTTATGTTTATAATGGGGTTTAGCTGCTTTTCACGGCTGTGTTTATGCCGCTTTACACCCACTTGACACACTAACAGAGAGATATCAATACATAGGTTTTAAGATTATTACTAGTCAGATATATTCTTGTGCGGTGAATCGGGCGTGTTGAGTCCAGTTCTCTGAGCAAGGAGTAGGTCTTGTCTATTACATATTGGGTTTATGGAACGGTATCTGAGCTAATTTGAAACTCTTGTTTTATGTATCACCCCACCTCACCTTTCCCGTTAAGCAGCCATAGTGTGTTTTCTGCATGTGTGACTCTGTTCTGTTTTGTAATTCAGTTCAAGTGTAACGGTTTTTACATTCCCTCTATAAGTGACACCTTATGAGAAGTGTCCTTTTCTGTGTGACTTATTTCACTTAGAATCGTCTTACCTAAATCCACTCATCATGCTGCTACTAGCCTTATGACATTGATTTCATGGCTGAGTGATATTCCATTGTACATAAGGACCACAACTTTTTTATCCATTTTTCGCTTTCCTGGGATATTTAAGGTGGAATGAAGTGGAGGTCCTTGTCAACAGAGCAGCCCTAAACTTTGGGGTGCTTGTGTCTTGCTGATTTTCAATTTTCCCACTTTATCCCCCCATGCGTGGAAGTGCCCTATGCTCTCTAAGCTGTGTTTTTTAGATGTTTCAGGACACACCGTACACTTCTCCAGAGTGGCTGTTGGCAATTTACATCCCGCCCATCAGTGTAGCAAGGCTCCCATTTCTCCATGGCCTGTCCTGCATTTCTGGTTTTGACACTTTTTTCAGCATGGCCTTTTTGACCGATGGGAAGCGAGACTTCTTTGTAGCGCTGATTTGCCTTTCCAGGTTGCTTGGTTGGCCAAAAAGGGCGTATGCGTTTTTTCCTGAATATATTCAGGAAAAAACGCATACGCCCTTTTTGGCCAAGGGCATCATTGTCAACGTTTTGCCGCTTTTCATGTGCTTTAAAGGTGATTCGAATCTACCTCCTGAAATCTGTTTCTTGCAATTCTGCCTTGATTTCAAATCCTCTTCTTTGCCTTCCCTCAATATATTTGTGGACGAGAGTTATCATTTATAACTCTGCAGGTTTGTGAATTGCAGTGCCCTGAAGCTCCATTTTACAAGTCGCTTTTTTGGGAGCTGGCCGCAAAAGCGCAGGATGGCTTCAGGCCCTGTTCTGGTTCCGGGGGGCAGGCTGAGCCTGTGGTTAATTCTCCTTCCTGATGCGAAAATAGAGTGACCTGTGCCTGTCCCAACACCAAGAGCTAGTCTCTCATTGGTTTCCCGTCTTCCCGTTCATCCTCAGGACAAATTGCAACCTGTACGGAACAGGAGGTTAAAGGTGCTGATGCTCCAAGTAGGGAGATTGCTAGTAAAGTGGCTGGAATGGCGAACCCGAGCACAAGGAGATGAGAAATGAGGTGCGTTTTAGAAACCTTTCCCCATCACACGGTGTACCATCTTCTGGGTTTCTCATGCATGTTTTCGATGTAGGAAGATGCCCTTGAACCTGGAGATTTGGGACCCATGGGATGGGAAACAGGCAGTAGTACTTTAAAGGCTCTGCGTTTGCTCCCCCAACCTCACCAAATCTCTCAGCCCCGAAAGTTTCCACCCTTACGTCTCATCCAGCTGTGGGTCTAGATATGGTCAATCCAGGTGGCATCACAGCCCCTGAACGAATTTTGTAAGAATTTCTCTCTCTTTCACTGTCTTTGTTTCACGGGTTTTTAAAATTAATTTATTTTTATAACGGGGTTTATCTGTTTTTCACGGCTGTGTTTATGCCGCTTTACACCCACTTGTCTAACATCCAGATAGATATCAATACATAGGTTTTAAGATTCTTACTAGTCAGATATATTCTTGTGCGGTGAATAGGGGGTGTTGAGTACAGTTCACTGAGCAAGGAGTAGGTCTTTCTATTACATATTGGGTTTATGGAACGGTATCTGAGCTAATTTGAAACCCTTGTTTTATGCATCACCCCACCTCACCTTTCCCGTTAAGCAGCCATAGTGTGTTTTGTAAACGTGTGATTCTGTTCTGTTTTTAATTCAGTTCAAGTGTAGCGGTTTTTACATTCCCTCTATAAGTGATAGCTTATGATAAGTGTCTTTTTCTGTGTGACTTATTTCACTTAGAATCGTCGTACCTAAATCCACTCATCATGCTGCTACTAGCCTTATGACATTGATTTCATGGCTGAGTGATATTCCATTGTACATAAGGACCACCACTTCTTTATCCATTTTTCTCGTTCCTGGGATATTTAAGGTGTTATGAACTGCAGGTTTTTGTCAACAGAGCAGCCCTAAACTTTGGGGTGCTTGTGTCTTGCTGATTTTCAATTTTCCCTCTTTATCCCCCCATGCGTGGAAGTGCCCTATGCTCTCTAAGCTGTGTTTTTTAGATGTTTCAGGACACACCGTACACTTCTCCAGAGTGGCTCTTGGCAATTTACATCCCGCCCATCAGTGTAGCAAGGCTCCCATTTCTCCATGGCCTGTCCTGCATTTCTGGTTTTGACACTTTTTTCAGCATGGCCTTTTTGACCGATGGGAAGCGAGACTTCTTTGTAGCGCTGATTTGCCTTTCCAGGTTGCTTGGTTGGCCAAAAAGGGCGTATGCGTTTTTTCCTGAATATATTCAGGAAAAAACGCATACGCCCTTTTTGGCCAAGGGCATCATTGTCAACGTTTTGCCGCTTTTCATGTGCTTTAAAGGTGATTCGAATCTACCTCCTGAAATCTGTTTCTTGCAATTCTGCCTTGATTTCAAATCCTCTTCTTTGCCTTCCCTCAATATATTTGTGGACGAGAGTTATCATTTATAACTCTGCAGGTTTGTGAATTGCAGTGCCCTGAAGCTCCATTTTACAAGTCGCTTTTTTGGGAGCTGGCCGCAAAAGCGCAGGATGGCTTCAGGCCCTGTTCTGGTTCCGGGGGGCAGGCTGAGCCTGTGGTTAATTCTCCTTCCTGATGCGAAAATAGAGTGACCTGTGCCTGTCCCAACACCAAGAGCTAGTCTCTCATTGGTTTCCCGTCTTCCCGTTCATCCTCAGGACAAATTGCAACCTGTACGGAACAGGAGGTTAAAGGTGCTGATGCTCCAAGTAGGGAGATTGCTAGTAAAGTGGCTGGAATGGCGAACCCGAGCACAAGGAGATGAGAAATGAGGTGCGTTTTAGAAACCTTTCCCCATCACACGGTGTACCATCTTCTGGGTTTCTCATGCATGTTTTCGATGTAGGAAGATGCCCTTGAACCTGGAGATTTGGGACCCATGGGATGGGAAACAGGCAGTAGTACTTTAAAGGCTCTGCGTTTGCTCCCCCAACCTCACCAAATCTCTCAGCCCCGAAAGTTTCCACCCTTACGTCTCATCCAGCTGTGGGTCTAGATATGGTCAATCCAGGTGGCATCACAGCCCCTGAACGAATTTTGTAAGAATTTCTCTCTCTTTCACTGTCTTTGTTTCACGGGTTTTTAAAATTAATTTATTTTTATAACGGGGTTTATCTGTTTTTCACGGCTGTGTTTATGCCGCTTTACACCCACTTGTCTAACATCCAGATAGATATCAATACATAGGTTTTAAGATTCTTACTAGTCAGATATATTCTTGTGCGGTGAATAGGGGGTGTTGAGTACAGTTCACTGAGCAAGGAGTAGGTCTTTCTATTACATATTGGGTTTATGGAACGGTATCTGAGCTAATTTGAAACCCTTGTTTTATGCATCACCCCACCTCACCTTTCCCGTTAAGCAGCCATAGTGTGTTTTGTAAACGTGTGATTCTGTTCTGTTTTTAATTCAGTTCAAGTGTAGCGGTTTTTACATTCCCTCTATAAGTGATAGCTTATGATAAGTGTCTTTTTCTGTGTGACTTATTTCACTTAGAATCGTCGTACCTAAATCCACTCATCATGCTGCTACTAGCCTTATGACATTGATTTCATGGCTGAGTGATATTCCATTGTACATAAGGACCACCACTTCTTTATCCATTTTTCTCGTTCCTGGGATATTTAAGGTGTTATGAACTGCAGGTTTTTGTCAACAGAGCAGCCCTAAACTTTGGGGTGCTTGTGTCTTGCTGATTTTCAATTTTCCCTCTTTATCCCCCCATGCGTGGAAGTGCCCTATGCTCTCTAAGCTGTGTTTTTTAGATGTTTCAGGACACACCGTACACTTCTCCAGAGTGGCTCTTGGCAATTTACATCCCGCCCATCAGTGTAGCAAGGCTCCCATTTCTCCATGGCCTGTCCTGCATTTCTGGTTTTGACACTTTTTTCAGCATGGCCCTTTTGACCGATGGGAAGCGAGACTTCTTTGTAGTGCTGATTTGCCTTTCCAGGTTGCTTGGTTGGCCAAAAAGGGCGTATGCGTTTTTTCCTGAATATATTCAGGAAAAAACGCATACGCCCTTTTTGGCCAAGGGCATCATTGTCAACGTTTTGCCGCTTTTCATGTGCTTTAAAGGCGATTCGAATCTACCTCCTGAAATCTGTTTCCTGCAATTCTGCCTTGATTTCAAATCCTCTTCTTTGCCTTCCCTCAATATATTTGTGGACGAGAGTTATCATTTATAACTCTGCAGGTTTGTGAATTGCAGTGCCCTGAAGCTCCATTTTACAACTCGCTTTTTTGGGAGATGGCCGCAAAAGCGCAGGATGGCTTCCGGCCCTGTTCTGGTTCCGGGGGGCAGGGTGAGCCTGTGGTTAATTCTTCTTCCTGATGGGAAAATAGAGTGACCTGTGCCTGTCCCAACACCAAGAGCTAGTCTCTCATTGGTTCCCCGTCTTCCCATTCATCGTCAGGACAAATTGCAACCTGTACGGAACAGGAGGTTAAAGGTGCTGAGGCTCCAAGTAGGGAGATTGCTAGTAAAGTGGCTGGAATGGCGAACCCGAGCACAAGGAGATGAGAAATGAGGTGCGTTTTAGAAACCTTTCCCCATCACACGGTGTACCATCTTCTGGGTTTCTCATGCATGTTTTCGATGTAGGAAGATGCCCTTGAACCTGGAGATTTGGGACCCATGCGATGGGTAGCACGCAGTATTACTTTAAAGGGTCTGCGTTTGCTCACCCAACCTCACCAAACCTCTCAGCCCCAAGAGTGTCCACCCTTATGTCTCATCCAGCTGTGGGTCTAGATATGGTCAATCCAGGTTGCATCACAGCCCCTGAACGAATTGTGTAAGAATTTCTCTCTCTTTCCCTGTCTTTGTTTCATGGGTTTTTAAAAGTAATTTATGTTTATAATGGGGTTTAGCTGCTTTTCACGGCTGTGTTTATGCCGCTTTACACCCACTTGACACACTAACAGAGAGATATCAATACATAGGTTTTAAGATTATTACTAGTCAGATATATTCTTGTGCGGTGAATCGGGCGTGTTGAGTCCAGTTCTCTGAGCAAGGAGTAGGTCTTGTCTATTACATATTGGGTTTATGGAACGGTATCTGAGCTAATTTGAAACTCTTGTTTTATGTATCACCCCACCTCACCTTTCCCGTTAAGCAGCCATAGTGTGTTTTCTGCATGTGTGACTCTGTTCTGTTTTGTAATTCAGTTCAAGTGTAACGGTTTTTACATTCCCTCTATAAGTGACACCTTATGAGAAGTGTCCTTTTCTGTGTGACTTATTTCACTTAGAATCGTCTTACCTAAATCCACTCATCATGCTGCTACTAGCCTTATGACATTGATTTCATGGCTGAGTGATATTCCATTGTACATAAGGACCACAACTTTTTTATCCATTTTTCGCTTTCCTGGGATATTTAAGGTGGAATGAAGTGGAGGTCCTTGTCAACAGAGCAGCCCTAAACTTTGGGGTGCTTGTGTCTTGCTGATTTTCAATTTTCCCACTTTATCCCCCCATGCGTGGAAGTGCCCTATGCTCTCTAAGCTGTGTTTTTTAGATGTTTCAGGACACACCGTACACTTCTCCAGAGTGGCTGTTGGCAATTTACATCCCGCCCATCAGTGTAGCAAGGCTCCCATTTCTCCATGGCCTGTCCTGCATTTCTGGTTTTGACACTTTTTTCAGCATGGCCCTTTTGACCGATGGGAAGCGAGACTTCTTTGTAGCGCTGATTTGCCTTTCCAGGTTGCTTGGTTGGCCAAAAAGGGCGTATGCGTTTTTTCCTGAATATATTCAGGAAAAAACGCATACGCCCTTTTTGGCCAAGGGCATCATTGTCAACGTTTTGCCGCTTTTCATGTGCTTTAAAGGCGATTCGAATCTACCTCCTGAAATCTGTTTCTTGCAATTCTGCCTTGATTTCAAATCCTCTTCTTTGCCTTCCCTCAATATATTTGTGGACGAGAGTTATCATTTATAACTCTGCAGGTTTGTGAATTGCAGTGCCCTGAAGCTCCATTTTACAAGTCGCTTTTTTGGGAGCTGGCCGCAAAAGCGCAGGATGGCTTCAGGCCCTGTTCTGGTTCCGGGGGGCAGGCTGAGCCTGTGGTTAATTCTCCTTCCTGATGCGAAAATAGAGTGACCTGTGCCTGTCCCAACACCAAGAGCTAGTCTCTCATTGGTTTCCCGTCTTCCCGTTCATCCTCAGGACAAATTGCAACCTGTACGGAACAGGAGGTTAAAGGTGCTGATGCTCCAAGTAGGGAGATTGCTAGTAAAGTGGCTGGAATGGCGAACCCGAGCACAAGGAGATGAGAAATGAGGTGCGTTTTAGAAACCTTTCCCCATCACACGGTGTACCATCTTCTGGGTTTCTCATGCATGTTTTCGATGTAGGAAGATGCCCTTGAACCTGGAGATTTGGGACCCATGGGATGGGAAACAGGCAGTAGTACTTTAAAGGCTCTGCGTTTGCTCCCCCAACCTCACCAAATCTCTCAGCCCCGAAAGTTTCCACCCTTACGTCTCATCCAGCTGTGGGTCTAGATATGGTCAATCCAGGTGGCATCACAGCCCCTGAACGAATTTTGTAAGAATTTCTCTCTCTTTCACTGTCTTTGTTTCACGGGTTTTTAAAATTAATTTATTTTTATAACGGGGTTTATCTGTTTTTCACGGCTGTGTTTATGCCGCTTTACACCCACTTGTCTAACATCCAGATAGATATCAATACATAGGTTTTAAGATTCTTACTAGTCAGATATATTCTTGTGCGGTGAATAGGGGGTGTTGAGTCCAGTTCACTGAGCAAGGAGTAGGTCTTTCTATTACATATTGGGTTTATGGAACGGTATCTGAGCTAATTTGAAACCCTTGTTTTATGCATCACCCCACCTCACCTTTCCCGTTAAGCAGCCATAGTGTGTTTTGTAAACGTGTGACTCTGTTCTGTTTTTAATTCAGTTCAAGTGTAGCGGTTTTTACATTCCCTCTATAAGTGATAGCTTATGATAAGTGTCTTTTTCTGTGTGACTTATTTCACTTAGAATCGTCGTACCTAAATCCACTCATCATGCTGCTACTAGCCTTATGACATTGATTTCATGGCTGAGTGATATTCCATTGTACATAAGGACCACCAGTTCTTTATCCATTTTTCTCGTTCCTGGGATATTTAAGGTGTTATGAACTGGAGGTTCTTGTCAACAGAGCAGCCCTAAACTTTGGGGTGCTTGTGTCTTGCTGATTTTCAATTTTCCCTCTTTATCCCCCCATGCGTGGAAGTGCCCTATGCTCTCTAAGCTGTGTTTTTTAGATGTTTCAGGACACACCGTACACTTCTCCAGAGTGGCTCTTGGCAATTTACATCCCGCCCATCAGTGTAGCAAGGCTCCCATTTCTCCATGGCCTGTCCTGCATTTCTGGTTTTGACACTTTTTTCAGCATGGCCCTTTTGACCGATGGGAAGCGAGACTTCTTTGTAGCGCTGATTTGCCTTTCCAGGTTCCTTGGTTGGCCAAAAAGGGCGTATGCGTTTTTTCCTGAATATATTCAGGAAAAAACGCATACGCCCTTTTTGGCCAAGGGCATCATTGTCAACGTTTTGCCGCTTTTCATGTGCTTTAAAGGCGATTCGAATCTACCTCCTGAAATCTGTTTCCTGCAATTCTGCCTTGATTTCAAATCCTCTTCTTTGCCTTCCCTCAATATATTTGTGGACGAGAGTTATCATTTATAACTCTGCAGGTTTGTGAATTGCAGTGCCCTGAAGCTCCATTTTACAACTCGCTTTTTTGGGAGATGGCCGCAAAAGCGCAGGATGGCTTCCGGCCCTGTTCTGGTTCCGGGGGGCAGGCTGAGCCTGTGGTTAATTCTTCTTCCTGATGGGAAAATAGAGTGACCTGTGCCTGTCCCAACACCAAGAGCTAGTCTCTCATTGGTTCCCCGTCTTCCCATTCATCGTCAGGACAAATTGCAACCTGTACGGAACAGGAGGTTAAAGGTGCTGAGGCTCCACGTAGGGAGATTGCTAGTAAAGTGGCTGGAATGGCGAACCCGAGCACAAGGAGATGAGAAATGAGGTGCGTTTTAGAAACCTTTCCCCATCACACGGTGTACCATCTTCTGGGTTTCTCATGCATGTTTTCGATGTAGGAAGATGCCCTTGAACCTGGAGATTTGGGACCCATGGGATGGGAAACAGGCAGTAGTACTTTAAAGGCTCTGCGTTTGCTCCCCCAACCTCACCAAATCTCTCAGCCCCGAAAGTTTCCACCCTTACGTCTCATCCAGCTGTGGGTCTAGATATGGTCAATCCAGGTGGCATCACAGCCCCTGAACGAATTTTGTAAGAATTTCTCTCTCTTTCACTGTCTTTGTTTCACGGGTTTTTAAAATTAATTTATTTTTATAACGGGGTTTATCTGTTTTTCACGGCTGTGTTTATGCCGCTTTACACCCACTTGTCTAACATCCAGATAGATATCAATACATAGGTTTTAAGATTCTTACTAGTCAGATATATTCTTGTGCGGTGAATAGGGGGTGTTGAGTCCAGTTCACTGAGCAAGGAGTAGGTCTTTCTATTACATATTGGGTTTATGGAACGGTATCTGAGCTAATTTGAAACCCTTGTTTTATGCATCACCCCACCTCACCTTTCCCGTTAAGCAGCCATAGTGTGTTTTGTAAACGTGTGACTCTGTTCTGTTTTTAATTCAGTTCAAGTGTAGCGGTTTTTACATTCCCTCTATAAGTGATAGCTTATGATAAGTGTCTTTTTCTGTGTGACTTATTTCACTTAGAATCGTCGTACCTAAATCCACTCATCATGCTGCTACTAGCCTTATGACATTGATTTCATGGCTGAGTGATATTCCATTGTACATAAGGACCACCAGTTCTTTATCCATTTTTCTCGTTCCTGGGATATTTAAGGTGTTATGAACTGGAGGTTCTTGTCAACAGAGCAGCCCTAAACTTTGGGGTGCTTGTGTCTTGCTGATTTTCAATTTTCCCTCTTTATCCCCCCATGCGTGGAAGTGCCCTATGCTCTCTAAGCTGTGTTTTTTAGATGTTTCAGGACACACCGTACACTTCTCCAGAGTGGCTCTTGGCAATTTACATCCCGCCCATCAGTGTAGCAAGGCTCCCATTTCTCCATGGCCTGTCCTGCATTTCTGGTTTTGACACTTTTTTCAGCATGGCCCTTTTGACCGATGGGAAGCGAGACTTCTTTGTAGCGCTGATTTGCCTTTCCAGGTTGCTTGGTTGGCCAAAAAGGGCGTATGCGTTTTTTCCTGAATATATTCAGGAAAAAACGCATACGCCCTTTTTGGCCAAGGGCATCATTGTCAACGTTTTGCCGCTTTTCATGTGCTTTAAAGGCGATTCGAATCTACCTCCTGAAATCTGTTTCCTGCAATTCTGCCTTGATTTCAAATCCTCTTCTTTGCCTTCCCTCAATATATTTGTGGACGAGAGTTATCATTTATAACTCTGCAGGTTTGTGAATTGCAGTGCCCTGAAGCTCCATTTTACAACTCGCTTTTTTGGGAGATGGCCGCAAAAGCGCAGGATGGCTTCCGGCCCTGTTCTGGTTCCGGGCGGCAGGGTGAGCCTGTGGTTAATTCTTCTTCCTGATGGGAAAATAGAGTGACCTGTGCCTGTCCCAACACCAAGAGCTAGTCTCTCATTGGTTCCCCGTCTTCCCATTCATCGTCAGGACAAATTGCAACCTGTACGGAACAGGAGGTTAAAGGTGCTGAGGCTCCACGTAGGGAGATTGCTAGTAAAGTGGCTGGAATGGCGAACCCGAGCACAAGGAGATGAGAAATGAGGTGCGTTTTAGAAACCTTTCCCCATCACACGGTGTACCATCTTCTGGGTTTCTCATGCATGTTTTCGATGTAGGAAGATGCCCTTGAACCTGGAGATTTGGGACCCATGGGATGGGAAACAGGCAGTAGTACTTTAAAGGCTCTGCGTTTGCTCCCCCAACCTCACCAAATCTCTCAGCCCCGAAAGTTTCCACCCTTACGTCTCATCCAGCTGTGGGTCTAGATATGGTCAATCCAGGTGGCATCACAGCCCCTGAACGAATTTTGTAAGAATTTCTCTCTCTTTCACTGTCTTTGTTTCACGGGTTTTTAAAATTAATTTATTTTTATAACGGGGTTTATCTGTTTTTCACGGCTGTGTTTATGCCGCTTTACACCCACTTGTCTAACATCCAGATAGATATCAATACATAGGTTTTAAGATTCTTACTAGTCAGATATATTCTTGTGCGGTGAATAGGGGGTGTTGAGTCCAGTTCACTGAGCAAGGAGTAGGTCTTTCTATTACATATTGGGTTTATGGAACGGTATCTGAGCTAATTTGAAACCCTTGTTTTATGCATCACCCCACCTCACCTTTCCCGTTAAGCAGCCATAGTGTGTTTTGTAAACGTGTGACTCTGTTCTGTTTTTAATTCAGTTCAAGTGTAGCGGTTTTTACATTCCCTCTATAAGTGATAGCTTATGATAAGTGTCTTTTTCTGTGTGACTTATTTCACTTAGAATCGTCGTACCTAAATCCACTCATCATGCTGCTACTAGCCTTATGACATTGATTTCATGGCTGAGTGATATTCCATTGTACATAAGGACCACCAGTTCTTTATCCATTTTTCTCGTTCCTGGGATATTTAAGGTGTTATGAACTGGAGGTTCTTGTCAACAGAGCAGCCCTAAACTTTGGGGTGCTTGTGTCTTGCTGATTTTCAATTTTCCCTCTTTATCCCCCCATGCGTGGAAGTGCCCTATGCTCTCTAAGCTGTGTTTTTTAGATGTTTCAGGACACACCGTACACTTCTCCAGAGTGGCTCTTGGCAATTTACATCCCGCCCATCAGTGTAGCAAGGCTCCCATTTCTCCATGGCCTGTCCTGCATTTCTGGTTTTGACACTTTTTTCAGCATGGCCCTTTTGACCGATGGGAAGCGAGACTTCTTTGTAGCGCTGATTTGCCTTTCCAGGTTGCTTGGTTGGCCAAAAAGGGCGTATGCGTTTTTTCCTGAATATATTCAGGAAAAAACGCATACGCCCTTTTTGGCCAAGGGCATCATTGTCAACGTTTTGCCGCTTTTCATGTGCTTTAAAGGCGATTCGAATCTACCTCCTGAAATCTGTTTCCTGCAATTCTGCCTTGATTTCAAATCCTCTTCTTTGCCTTCCCTCAATATATTTGTGGACGAGAGTTATCATTTATAACTCTGCAGGTTTGTGAATTGCAGTGCCCTGAAGCTCCATTTTACAACTCGCTTTTTTGGGAGATGGCCGCAAAAGCGCAGGATGGCTTCCGGCCCTGTTCTGGTTCCGGGGGGCAGGCTGAGCCAGTGGTTAATTCTTCTTCCTGATGGGAAAATAGAGTGACCTGTGCCTGTCCCAACACCAAGAGCTAGTCTCTCATTGGTTCCCCGTCTTCCCATTCATCGTCAGGACAAATTGCAACCTGTACGGAACAGGAGGTTAAAGGTGCTGAGGCTCCACGTAGGGAGATTGCTAGTAAAGTGGCTGGAATGGCGAACCCGAGCACAAGGAGATGAGAAATGAGGTGCGTTTTAGAAACCTTTCCCCATCACACGGTGTACCATCTTCTGGGTTTCTCATGCATGTTTTCGATGTAGGAAGATGCCCTTGAACCTGGAGATTTGGGACCCATGGGATGGGAAACAGTCAGTAGTACTTTAAAGGCTCTGCGTTTGCTCCCCCAACCTCACCAAATCTCTCAGCCCCGAAAGTTTCCACCCTTACGTCTCATCCAGCTGTGGGTCTAGATATGGTCAATCCAGGTGGCATCACACCCCCTGAACGAATTTTGTAAGAATTTCTCTCTCTTTCACTGTCTTTGTTTCACGGGTTTTTAAAATTAATTTATTTTTATAACGGGGTTTATCTGTTTTTCACGGCTGTGTTTATGCCGCTTTACACCCACTTGTCTAACATCCAGATAGATATCAATACATAGGTTTTAAGATTCTTAATAGTCAGATATATTCTTGTGCGGTGAATAGGGGGTGTTGAGTCCAGTTCACTGAGCAAGGAGTAGGTCTTTCTATTACATATTGGGTTTATGGAACGGTATCTGAGCTAATTTGAAACCCTTGTTTTATGCATCACCCCACCTCACCTTTCCCGTTAAGCAGCCATAGTGTGTTTTGTAAACGTGTGACTCTGTTCTGTTTTTAATTCAGTTCAAGTGTAGCGGTTTTTACATTCCCTCTATAAGTGATAGCTTATGATAAGTGTCTTTTTCTGTGTGACTTATTTCACTTAGAATCGTCGTACCTAAATCCACTCATCATGCTGCTACTAGCCTTATGACATTGATTTCATGGCTGAGTGATATTCCATTGTACATAAGGACCACCACTTCTTTATCCATTTTTCTCGTTCCTGGGATATTTAAGGTGTTATGAACTGGAGGTTCTTGTCAACAGAGCAGCCCTAAACTTTGGGGTGCTTGTGTCTTGCTGATTTTCAATTTTCCCTCTTTATCCCCCCATGCGTGGAAGTGCCCTATGCTCTCTAAGCTGTGTTTTTTAGATGTTTCAGGACACACCGTACACTTCTCCAGAGTGGCTCTTGGCAATTTACATCCCGCCCATCAGTGTAGCAAGGCTCCCATTTCTCCATGGCCTGTCCTGCATTTCTGGTTTTGACACTTTTTTCAGCATGGCCCTTTTGACCGATGGGAAGCGAGACTTCTTTGTAGCGCTGATTTGCCTTTCCAGGTTGCTTGGTTGGCCAAAAAGGGCGTATGCGTTTTTTCCTGAATATATTCAGGAAAAAACGCATACGCCCTTTTTGGCCAAGGGCATCATTGTCAACGTTTTGCCGCTTTTCATGTGCTTTAAAGGCGATTCGAATCTACCTCCTGAAATCTGTTTCCTGCAATTCTGCCTTGATTTCAAATCCTCTTCTTTGCCTTCCCTCAATATATTTGTGGACGAGAGTTATCATTTATAACTCTGCAGGTTTGTGAATTGCAGTGCCCTGAAGCTCCATTTTACAACTCGCTTTTTTGGGAGATGGCCGCAAAAGCGCAGGATGGCTTCCGGCCCTGTTCTGGTTCCGGGGGGCAGGGTGAGCCTGTGGTTAATTCTTCTTCCTGATGGGAAAATAGAGTGACCTGTGCCTGTCCCAACACCAAGAGCTAGTCTCTCATTGGTTCCCCGTCTTCCCATTCATCGTCAGGACAAATTGCAACCTGTACGGAACAGGAGGTTAAAGGTGCTGAGGCTCCACGTAGGGAGATTGCTAGTAAAGTGGCTGGAATGGCGAACCCGAGCACAAGGAGATGAGAAATGAGGTGCGTTTTAGAAACCTTTCCCCATCACACGGTGTACCATCTTCTGGGTTTCTCATGCATGTTTTCGATGTAGGTAGATGCCCTTGAACCTGGAGATTTGGGACCCATGCGATGGGTAGCACGCAGTATTACTTTAAAGGGTCTGCGTTTGCTCACCCAACCTCACCAAACCTCTCAGCCCCAAGAGTGTCCACCCTTATGTCTCATCCAGCTGTGGGTCTAGATATGGTCAATCCAGGTTGCATCACAGCCCCTGAACGAATTGTGTAAGAATTTCTCTCTCTTTCCCTGTCTTTGTTTCATGGGTTTTTAAAAGTAATTTATTTTTATAATGGGGTTTAGCTGCTTTTCACGGCTGTGTTTATGCCGCTTTACACCCACTTGACACACTAACAGAGAGATATCAATACATAGGTTTTAAGATTATTACTAGTCAGATATATTCATGTGCGGTGAATCGGGCGTGTTGAGTCCAGTTCTCTGAGCAAGGAGTAGGTCTTGTCTATTACATATTGGGTTTATGGAACGGTATCTGAGCTAATTTGAAACTCTTGTTTTATGTATCACCCCACCTCACCTTTCCCGTTAAGCAGCCATTGTGTGTTTTCTGCATGTGTGACTCTGTTCTGTTTTGTAATTCAGTTCAAGTGTAACGGTTTTTACATTCCCTCTATAAGTGACACCTTATGAGAAGTGTCCTTTTCTGTGTGACTTATTTCACTTAGAATCGTCTTACCTAAATCCACTCATCATGCTGCTACTAGCCTTATGACATTGATTTCATGGCTGAGTGATATTCCATTGTACATAAGGACCACAACTTTTTTATCCATTTTTCGCTTTCCTGGGATATTTAAGGTGGAATGAAGTGGAGGTCCTTGTCAACAGAGCAGCCCTAAACTTTGGGGTGCTTGTGTCTTGCTGATTTTCAATTTTCCCACTTTATCCCCCCATGCGTGGAAGTGCCCTATGCTCTCTAAGCTGTGTTTTTTAGATGTTTCAGGACACACCGTACCCTTCTCCAGAGTGGCTGTTAGCAATTTACATCCCACCCATCAGTGTAGCAAGGCTCCCATTTCTCCATGGCCTGTCCTGCATTTCTGGTTTTGACACTTTTTTCAGCATGGCCCTTTTGACCGATGGGAAGCGAGACTTCTTTGTAGCGCTGATTTGCCTTTCCAGGTTGCTTGGTTGGCCAAAAAGGGCGTATGCGTTTTTTCCTGAATATATTCAGGAAAAAACGCATACGCCCTTTTTGGCCAAGGGCATCATTGTCAACGTTTTGCCGCTTTTCATGTGCTTTAAAGGCGATTCGAATCTACCTCCTGAAATCTGTTTCCTGCAATTCTGCCTTGATTTCAAATCCTCTTCTTTGCCTTCCCTCAATATATTTGTGGACGAGAGTTATCATTTATAACTCTGCAGGTTTGTGAATTGCAGTGCCCAGAACCTCCATTTTACAAGTCGCTTTTTTGGGAGGTGGCCGCAAAAGCGCAGGATGGCTTCAGGCCCTGTTCTGGTTCCGGGGGGCAGGCTGAGCCTGTGGTTAATTCTTCTTCCTGATGGGAAAATAGAGTGACCTGTGCCTGTCCCAACACCAAGAGCTAGTCTCTCATTGGTTCCCGTCTTCCCGTTCATCCTCAGGACAAATTGCACCCTGTACGGAACAGGAGGTTAAAGGTGCTGAGGCTCCACGTAGGGAGATTGCTAGTAAAGTGGCTGGAATGGCGAACCCGAGCACAAGGAGATGAGAAATGAGGTGCGTTTTAGAAACCTTTCCCCATCACACAGTGTACCATCTTCTGGGTTTCTCATGCATGTTTTCGATGTAGGAAGATGCCCTTGAACCTGGAGATTTGGGACCCATGCGATGGGTAGCACGCAGTATTACTTTAAAGGGTCTGCGTTTGCTCACCCAACCTCACCAAACCTCTCAGCCCCAAGAGTGTCCACCCTTATGTCTCATCCAGCTGTGGGTCTAGATATGGTCAATCCAGGTTGCATCACAGCCCCTGAACGAATTGTGTAAGAATTTCTCTCTCTTTCCCTGTCTTTGTTTCATGGGTTTTTAAAAGTAATTTATGTTTATAATGGGGTTTAGCTGCTTTTCACGGCTGTGTTTATGCCGCTTTACACCCACTTGACACACTAACAGAGAGATATCAATACATAGGTTTTAAGATTATTACTAGTCAGATATATTCTTGTGCGGTGAATCGGGCGTGTTGAGTCCAGTTCTCTGAGCAAGGAGTAGGTCTTGTCTATTACATATTGGGTTTATGGAACGGTATCTGAGCTAATTTGAAACTCTTGTTTTATGTATCACCCCACCTCACCTTTCCCGTTAAGCAGCCATAGTGTGTTTTCTGCATGTGTGACTCTGTTCTGTTTTGTAATTTAGTTCAAGTGTAACGGTTTTTACATTCCCTCTATAAGTGACACCTTATGAGAAGTGTCCTTTTCTGTGTGACTTATTTCACTTAGAATCGTCTTACCTAAATCCACTCATCATGCTGCTACTAGCCTTATGACATTGATTTCATGGCTGAGTGATATTCCATTGTACATAAGGACCACAACTTTTTTATCCATTTTTCGCTTTCCTGGGATATTTAAGGTGGAATGAAGTGGAGGTCCTTGTCAACAGAGCAGCCCTAAACTTTGGGGTGCTTGTGTCTTGCTGATTTTCAATTTTCCCACTTTATCCCCCCATGCGTGGAAGTGCCCTATGCTCTCTAAGCTGTGTTTTTTAGATGTTTCAGGACACACCGTACACTTCTCCAGAGTGGCTGTTGGCAATTTACATCCCGCCCATCAGTGTAGCAAGGCTCCCATTTCTCCATGTCCTGTCCTGCATTTCTGGTTTTGACACTTTTTTCAGCATGGCCCTTTTGACCGATGGGAAGCGAGACTTCTTTGTAGCGCTGATTTGCCTTTCCAGGTTGCTTGGTTGGCCAAAAAGGGCGTATGCGTTTTTTCCTGAATATATTCAGGAAAAAACGCATACGCCCTTTTTGGCCAAGGGCATCATTGTCAACGTTTTGCCGCTTTTCATGTGCTTTAAAGGTGATTCGAATCTACCTCCTGAAATCTGTTTCTTGCAATTCTGCCTTGATTTCAAATCCTCTTCTTTGCCTTCCCTCAATATATTTGTGGACGAGAGTTATCATTTATAACTCTGCAGGTTTGTGAATTGCAGTGCCCTGAAGCTCCATTTTACAAGTCGCTTTTTTGGGAGCTGGCCGCAAAAGCGCAGGATGGCTTCAGGCCCTGTTCTGGTTCCGGGGGGCAGGCTGAGCCTGTGGTTAATTCTCCTTCCTGATGCGAAAATAGAGTGACCTGTGCCTGTCCCAACACCAAGAGCTAGTC
Source organism: Balaenoptera physalus (assembly GCF_965194825.1). NCBI lineage: Eukaryota > Metazoa > Chordata > Mammalia > Artiodactyla > Balaenopteridae > Balaenoptera > Balaenoptera physalus. Next base: position 432,798 of record NW_028126341.1, on the reverse strand, counting down.
TCTCATTGGTTTCCCGTCTTCCCGTTCATCCTCAGGACAAATTGCAACCTGTACGGAACAGGAGGTTAAAGGTGCTGATGCTCCAAGTAGGGAGATTCCTAGTAAAGTGGCTGGAATGGCGAACCCGAGCACAAGGAGATGAGAAATGAGGTGCGTTTTAGAAACCTTTCCCCATCACACGGTGTACCATCTTCTGGGTTTCTCATGCATGTTTTCGATGTAGGAAGATGCCCTTGAACCTGGAGATTTGGGACCCATGGGATGGGAAACAGGCAGTAGTTCTTTGAAGGCTCTGCGTTTGCTCCCCCAACCTCACCAAATCTCTCAGCCCCGAAAGTTTCCACCCTTACGTCTCATCCAGCTGTGGGTCTAGATATGGTCAATCCAGGTGGCATCACAGCCCCTGAACGAATTTTGTAAGAATTTCTCTCTCTTTCACTGTCTTTGTTTCACGGGTTTTTAAAATTAATTTATTTTTATAACGGGGTTTATCTGTTTTTCACGGCTGTGTTTATGCCGCTTTACACCCACTTGTCTAACATCCAGATAGATATCAATACATAGGTTTTAAGATTCTTACTAGTCAGATATATTCTTGTGCGGTGAATAGGGGGTGTTGAGTCCAGTTCACTGAGCAAGGAGTAGGTCTTTCTATTACATATTGGGTTTATGGAACGGTATCTGAGCTAATTTGAAACCCTTGTTTTATGCATCACCCCACCTCACCTTTCCCGTTAAGCAGCCATAGTGTGTTTTGTAAACGTGTGACTCTGTTCTGTTTTTAATTCAGTTCAAGTGTAGCGGTTTTTACATTCCCTCTATAAGTGATAGCTTATGATAAGTGTCTTTTTCTGTGTGACTTATTTCACTTAGAATCGTCGTACCTAAATCCACTCATCATGCTGCTACTAGCCTTATGATATTGATTTCATGGCTGAGTGATATTCCATTGTACATAAGGACCACCACTTCTTTATCCATTTTTCTCGTTCCTGGGATATTTAAGGTGTTATGAACTGGAGGTTCTTGTCAACAGAGCAGCCCTAAACTTTGGGGTGCTTGTGTCTTGCTGATTTTCAATTTTCCCTCTTTATCCCCCCATGCGTGGAAGTGCCCTATGCTCTCTAAGCTGTGTTTTTTAGATGTTTCAGGACACACCGTACACTTCTCCAGAGTGGCTCTTGGCAATTTACATCCCGCCCATCAGTGTAGCAAGGCTCCCATTTCTCCATGGCCTGTCCTGCATTTCTGGTTTTGACACTTTTTTCAGCATGGCCCTTTTGACCGATGGGAAGCGAGACTTCTTTGTAGCGCTGATTTGCCTTTCCAGGTTGCTTGGTTGGCCAAAAAGGGCGTATGCGTTTTTTCCTGAATATATTCAGGAAAAAACGCATACGCCCTTTTTGGCCAAGGGCATCATTGTCAACGTTTTGCCGCTTTTCATGTGCTTTAGAGGCGATTCGAATCTACCTCCTGAAATCTGTTTCCTGCAATTCTGCCTTGATTTCAATTCCTCATCTTTGCCTTCCCTCAATCTATTTGTGGACGAGAGTTATCATTTATAACTGTGCAGGTTTGTGGGTTGCAGTGCCCTGAAGCTCCATTTTACAACTCGCTTTTTCGGGAGCTGGCCGCAAAAGCGCAGGATTGCTTCAGGCCCTGTTCTGGTTCCGGGGGGCAGGCTGAGCGTGTGGTTAATTCTTCTTCCTGATGGGAAAATAGAGTGACCTGTGCCTGTCCCAACACCAAGAGCTAGTCTCTCATTGGTTCCCTGTCTTCCCGTTCATCCTCAGGACAAATTGCAACCTGTACGGAACAGGAGGTTAAAGGTGCTGATGCTCCAAGTGGGGAGATTGCTAGTAAAGTGGCTGGAATGGCGAACCCGAGCACAAGGAGATGAGAAATGAGGTGCGTTTTAGAAACCTTTCCCCATCACACGGTGTACCATCTTCTGGGTTTCTCATGCATGTTTTCGATGTAGGAAGATGCCCTTGAACCTGGAGATTTGGGACCCATGCGATGGGTAGCACGCAGTATTACTTTAAAGGGTCTGCGTTTGCTCACCCAACCTCACCAAACCTCTCAGCCCCAAGAGTGTCCACCCTTATGTGTCATCCAGCTGTGGGTCTAGATATGGTCAATCCAGGTTGCATCACAGCCCCTGAACGAATTGTGTAAGAATTTCTCTCTCTTTCACTGTCTTTGTTTCATGGGTTTTTAAAAGTAATTTATTTTTATAATGGGGTTTAGCTGCTTTTCACGGCTGTGTTTATGCCGCTTTACACCCACTTGACACACTAACAGAGAGATATCAATACATTGGTTTTAAGATTATTACTAGTCAGATATATTCTTGTGCGGTGAATCGGGCGTGTTGAGTCCACTTCTCTGAGCAAGGAGTAGGTCTTGTCTATTACATATTGGGTTTATGGAACGGTATCTGAGCTAATTTGAAACTCTTGTTTTATGTATCACCCCACCTCACCTTTCCCGTTTAGCAGCCATAGTGTGTTTTCTGCATGTGTGACTCTGTTCTGTTTTGTAATTCAGTTCAAGTGTAACGGTTTTTACATTCCCTCTATAAGTGACACCTTATGAGAAGTGTCCTTTTCTGTGTGACTTATTTCACTTAGAATCGTCGTACCTAAATCCACTCATCATGCTGCTACTAGCCTTATGACATTGATTTCATGGCTGAGTGATATTCCATTGTACATAAGGACCACAACTTTTTTATCCATTTTTCGCTTTCCTGGGATATTTAAGGTGGAATGAAGTGGAGGTCCTTGTCAACAGAGCAGCCCTAAACTTTGGGTTGCTTGTGTCTTGCTGATTTTTAATTTTCCCACTTTATACCCCCATGCGTGGAAGTGCCCTATGCTCTCTAAGCTGTGTTTTTAGATGTTTCAGGACACACCGTACACTTCTCCAGAGTGGCTGTTGGCAATTTTCATCCAGCCCATCAGTGTAGCAAGGCTCCCATTTCTCCATGGCCTGTCCTGCATTTCTGGTTTTGACACTTTTTTCAGCATGGCCCTTTTGACCGATGGGAAGCGAGACTTCTTTGTAGCGCTGATTTGCCTTTCCAGGTTGCTTGGTTGGCCACAAATGGCGTATGCGTTTTTTCCTGAATATATTCAGGAAAAAACGCATACGCCCTTTTTGGCCAAGGGCATCATTGTCAACGTTTTGCCGCTTTTCATGTGCTTTAGAGGCGATTCGAATCTACCTCCTGAAATCTGTTTCCTGCAATTCTGCCTTGATTTCAATTCCTCATCTTTGCCTTCCCCCAATATATTTGTGGACGAGAGTTATCATTTATAACTGTGCAGGTTTGTGAATTGCAGTGCCCTGAAGCTCCATTTTACAACTCGCTTTTTCGGGAGCTGGCCGCAAAAGCGCAGGATGGCTTCAGGCCCTGTTCTGGTTCCAGGGGGCAGGCTGAGCCTGTGGTTAATTCTTCTTCCTGATGGGAAAATAGAGTGACCTGTGCCTGTCCCAACACCAAGAGCTAGTCTCTCATTGGTTCCCCGTCTTCCCGTTCATCCTCAGGACAAATTGCAACCTGTATGGAACAGGAGGTTAAAGGTGCTGATGCTCCAAGTAGGGAGATTGCTAGTAAAGTGGCTGGAATGGCGAACCCGAGCACAAGGAGATGAGAAATGAGGTGCGTTTTAGAAACCTTTCCCCATCACACGGTGTACCATCTTCTGGGTTTCTCATGCATGTTTTCGATGTAGGAAGATGCCCTTGAACCTGGAGATTTGGGACCCATGGGATGGGAAACAGGCAGTAGTTCTTTGAAGGCTCTGCGTTTGCTCCCCCAACCTCACCAAATCTCTCAGCCCCGAAAGTTTCCACCCTTACGTCTCATCCAGCTGTGGGTCTAGATATGGTCAATCCAGGTGGCATCACAGCCCCTGAACGAATTTTGTAAGAATTTCTCTCTCTTTCACTGTCTTTGTTTCACGGGTTTTTAAAATTAATTTATTTTTATAACGGGGTTTATCTGTTTTTCACGGCTGTGTTTATGCCGCTTTACACCCACTTGTCTAACATCCAGATAGATATCAATACATAGGTTTTAAGATTCTTACTAGTCAGATATATTCTTGTGCGGTGAATAGGGGGTGTTGAGTCCAGTTCACTGAGCAAGGAGTAGGTCTTTCTATTACATATTGGGTTTATGGAACGGTATCTGAGCTAATTTGAAACCCTTGTTTTATGCATCACCCCACCTCACCTTTCCCGTTAAGCAGCCATAGTGTGTTTTGTAAACGTGTGACTCTGTTCTGTTTTTAATTCAGTTCAAGTGTAGCGGTTTTTACATTCCCTCTATAAGTGATAGCTTATGATAAGTGTCTTTTTCTGTGTGACTTATTTCACTTAGAATCGTCGTACCTAAATCCACTCATCATGCTGCTACTAGCCTTATGATATTGATTTCATGGCTGAGTGATATTCCATTGTACATAAGGACCACCACTTCTTTATCCATTTTTCTCGTTCCTGGGATATTTAAGGTGTTATGAACTGGAGGTTCTTGTCAACAGAGCAGCCCTAAACTTTGGGGTGCTTGTGTCTTGCTGATTTTCAATTTTCCCTCTTTATCCCCCCATGCGTGGAAGTGCCCTATGCTCTCTAAGCTGTGTTTTTTAGATGTTTCAGGACACACCGTACACTTCTCCAGAGTGGCTCTTGGCAATTTACATCCCGCCCATCAGTGTAGCAAGGCTCCCATTTCTCCATGGCCTGTCCTGCATTTCTGGTTTTGACACTTTTTTCAGCATGGCCCTTTTGACCGATGGGAAGCGAGACTTCTTTGTAGCGCTGATTTGCCTTTCCAGGTTGCTTGGTTGGCCAAAAAGGGCGTATGCGTTTTTTCCTGAATATATTCAGGAAAAAACGCATACGCCCTTTTTGGCCAAGGGCATCATTGTCAACGTTTTGCCGCTTTTCATGTGCTTTAGAGGCGATTCGAATCTACCTCCTGAAATCTGTTTCCTGCAATTCTGCCTTGATTTCAATTCCTCATCTTTGCCTTCCCTCAATCTATTTGTGGACGAGAGTTATCATTTATAACTGTGCAGGTTTGTGGGTTGCAGTGCCCTGAAGCTCCATTTTACAACTCGCTTTTTCGGGAGCTGGCCGCAAAAGCGCAGGATTGCTTCAGGCCCTGTTCTGGTTCCGGGGGGCAGGCTGAGCGTGTGGTTAATTCTTCTTCCTGATGGGAAAATAGAGTGACCTGTGCCTGTCCCAACACCAAGAGCTAGTCTCTCATTGGTTCCCTGTCTTCCCGTTCATCCTCAGGACAAATTGCAACCTGTACGGAACAGGAGGTTAAAGGTGCTGATGCTCCAAGTGGGGAGATTGCTAGTAAAGTGGCTGGAATGGCGAACCCGAGCACAAGGAGATGAGAAATGAGGTGCGTTTTAGAAACCTTTCCCCATCACACGGTGTACCATCTTCTGGGTTTCTCATGCATGTTTTCGATGTAGGAAGATGCCCTTGAACCTGGAGATTTGGGACCCATGCGATGGGTAGCACGCAGTATTACTTTAAAGGGTCTGCGTTTGCTCACCCAACCTCACCAAACCTCTCAGCCCCAAGAGTGTCCACCCTTATGTGTCATCCAGCTGTGGGTCTAGATATGGTCAATCCAGGTTGCATCACAGCCCCTGAACGAATTGTGTAAGAATTTCTCTCTCTTTCACTGTCTTTGTTTCATGGGTTTTTAAAAGTAATTTATTTTTATAATGGGGTTTAGCTGCTTTTCACGGCTGTGTTTATGCCGCTTTACACCCACTTGACACACTAACAGAGAGATATCAATACATTGGTTTTAAGATTATTACTAGTCAGATATATTCTTGTGCGGTGAATCGGGCGTGTTGAGTCCACTTCTCTGAGCAAGGAGTAGGTCTTGTCTATTACATATTGGGTTTATGGAACGGTATCTGAGCTAATTTGAAACTCTTGTTTTATGTATCACCCCACCTCACCTTTCCCGTTTAGCAGCCATAGTGTGTTTTCTGCATGTGTGACTCTGTTCTGTTTTGTAATTCAGTTCAAGTGTAACGGTTTTTACATTCCCTCTATAAGTGACACCTTATGAGAAGTGTCCTTTTCTGTGTGACTTATTTCACTTAGAATCGTCGTACCTAAATCCACTCATCATGCTGCTACTAGCCTTATGACATTGATTTCATGGCTGAGTGATATTCCATTGTACATAAGGACCACAACTTTTTTATCCATTTTTCGCTTTCCTGGGATATTTAAGGTGGAATGAAGTGGAGGTCCTTGTCAACAGAGCAGCCCTAAACTTTGGGTTGCTTGTGTCTTGCTGATTTTTAATTTTCCCACTTTATACCCCCATGCGTGGAAGTGCCCTATGCTCTCTAAGCTGTGTTTTTAGATGTTTCAGGACACACCGTACACTTCTCCAGAGTGGCTGTTGGCAATTTTCATCCAGCCCATCAGTGTAGCAAGGCTCCCATTTCTCCATGGCCTGTCCTGCATTTCTGGTTTTGACACTTTTTTCAGCATGGCCCTTTTGACCGATGGGAAGCGAGACTTCTTTGTAGCGCTGATTTGCCTTTCCAGGTTGCTTGGTTGGCCACAAATGGCGTATGCGTTTTTTCCTGAATATATTCAGGAAAAAACGCATACGCCCTTTTTGGCCAAGGGCATCATTGTCAACGTTTTGCCGCTTTTCATGTGCTTTAGAGGCGATTCGAATCTACCTCCTGAAATCTGTTTCCTGCAATTCTGCCTTGATTTCAATTCCTCATCTTTGCCTTCCCCCAATATATTTGTGGACGAGAGTTATCATTTATAACTGTGCAGGTTTGTGAATTGCAGTGCCCTGAAGCTCCATTTTACAACTCGCTTTTTCGGGAGCTGGCCGCAAAAGCGCAGGATGGCTTCAGGCCCTGTTCTGGTTCCAGGGGGCAGGCTGAGCCTGTGGTTAATTCTTCTTCCTGATGGGAAAATAGAGTGACCTGTGCCTGTCCCAACACCAAGAGCTAGTCTCTCATTGGTTCCCCGTCTTCCCGTTCATCCTCAGGACAAATTGCAACCTGTATGGAACAGGAGGTTAAAGGTGCTGATGCTCCAAGTAGGGAGATTGCTAGTAAAGTGGCTGGAATGGCGAACCCGAGCACAAGGAGATGAGAAATGAGGTGCGTTTTAGAAACCTTTCCCCATCACACGGTGTACCATCTTCTGGGTTTCTCATGCATGGTTTCGATGTAGGAAGATGCCCTTGAACCTGGAGATTTGGGACCCATGCGATGGGTAGCACGCAGTATTACTTTAAAGGGTCTGCGTTTGCTCACCCAACCTCACCAAACCTCTCAGCCCCAAGAGTGTCCACCCTTATGTCTCATCCAGCTGTGGGTCTAGATATGGTCAATCCAGGTTGCATCACAGCCCTTGAACGAATTGTGTAAGAATTTCTCTCTCTTTCCCTGTCTTTGTTTCATGGGTTTTTAAAAGTAATTTATTTTTATAATGGGGTTTAGCTGCTTTTCACGGCTGTGTTTATGCCGCTTTACACCCACTTGACACACTAACAGAGAGATATCAATACATAGGTTTTAAGATTATTACTAGTCAGATATATTCATGTGCGGTGAATCGGGCGTGTTGAGTCCAGTTCTCTTAGCAAGGAGTAGGTCTTGTCTATTACATATTGGGTTTATGGAACGGTATCTGAGCTAATTTGAAACTCTTGTTTTATGTATCACCCCACCTCACCTTTCCCGTTAAGCAGCCATAGTGTGTTTTCTGCATGTGTGACTCTGTTCTGTTTTGTAATTCAGTTCAAGTGTAACGGTTTTTACATTCCCTCTATAAGTGACACCTTATGAGAAGTGTCCTTTTCTGTGTGACTTATTTCACTTAGAATCGTCTTACCTAAATCCACTCATCATACTGCTACTAGCCTTATGACATTGATTTCATGGCTGAGTGATATTCCATTGTACATAAGGACCACAACTTTTTTATCCATTTTTCGCTTTCCTGGGATATTTAAGGTGGAATGAAGTGGAGGTCCTTGTCAACAGAGCAGCCCTAAACTTTGGGGTGCTTGTGTCTTGCTGATTTTCAATTTTCCCACTTTATCCCCCCATGCGTGGAAGTGCCCTATGCTCTCTAAGCTGTGTTTTTTAGATGTTTCAGGACACACCGTACACTTCTCCAGAGTGGCTTTTGGCAATTTACATCCCGCCCATCAGTGTAGCAAGGCTCCCATTTCTCCATGGCCTGTCCTGCATTTCTGGTTTTGACACTTTTTCAGCATGGCCCTTTTGACCGATGGGAAGCGAGACTTCTTTGTAGCGCTGATTTGCCTTTCCAGGTTGCTTGGTTGGCCAAAAAGGGCGTATGCGTTTTTTCCTGAATATATTCAGGAAAAAACGCATACGCCCTTTTTGGCCATGGGCATCATTGTCAACGTTTTGCCGCTTTTCATGTGCTTTAGAGGCGATTCGAATCTACCTCCTGAAATCTGTTTCCTGCAATTCTGCCTTGATTTCAAATCCTCTTTTTGCCTTCCCTCAATCTATTTGTGGACGAGAGTTATCATTTATAACTGTGCAGGTTTGTGGGTTGCAGTGCCCTGAAGCTCCATTTTACAACTCGCTTTTTCGGGAGCTGGCCGCAAAAGCGCAGGATTGCTTCAGGCCCTGTTCTGGTTCCGGGGGGCAGGCTGAGCGTGTGGTTAATTCTTCTTCCTGATGGGAAAATAGAGTGACCTGTGCCTGTCCCAACACCAAGAGCTAGTCTCTCATTGGTTCCCTGTCTTCCCGTTCATCCTCAGGACAAATTGCAACCTGTACGGAACAGGAGGTTAAAGGTGCTGATGCTCCAAGTGGGGAGATTGCTAGTAAAGTGGCTGGAATGGCGAACCCGAGCACAAGGAGATGAGAAATGAGGTGCGTTTTAGAAACCTTTCCCCATCACACGGTGTACCATCTTCTGGGTTTCTCATGCATGTTTTCGATGTAGGAAGATGCCCTTGAACCTGGAGATTTGGGACCCATGCGATGGGTAGCACGCAGTATTACTTTAAAGGGTCTGCGTTTGCTCACCCAACCTCACCAAACCTCTCAGCCCCAAGAGTGTCCACCCTTATGTGTCATCCAGCTGTGGGTCTAGATATGGTCAATCCAGGTTGCATCACAGCCCCTGAACGAATTGTGTAAGAATTTCTCTCTCTTTCACTGTCTTTGTTTCATGGGTTTTTAAAAGTAATTTATTTTTATAATGGGGTTTAGCTGCTTTTCACGGCTGTGTTTATGCCGCTTTACACCCACTTGACACACTAACAGAGAGATATCAATACATTGGTTTTAAGATTATTACTAGTCAGATATATTCTTGTGCGGTGAATCGGGCGTGTTGAGTCCACTTCTCTGAGCAAGGAGTAGGTCTTGTCTATTACATATTGGGTTTATGGAACGGTATCTGAGCTAATTTGAAACTCTTGTTTTATGTATCACCCCACCTCACCTTTCCCGTTTAGCAGCCATAGTGTGTTTTCTGCATGTGTGACTCTGTTCTGTTTTGTAATTCAGTTCAAGTGTAACGGTTTTTACATTCCCTCTATAAGTGACACCTTATGAGAAGTGTCCTTTTCTGTGTGACTTATTTCACTTAGAATCGTCGTACCTAAATCCACTCATCATGCTGCTACTAGCCTTATGACATTGATTTCATGGCTGAGTGATATTCCATTGTACATAAGGACCACAACTTTTTTATCCATTTTTCGCTTTCCTGGGATATTTAAGGTGGAATGAAGTGGAGGTCCTTGTCAACAGAGCAGCCCTAAACTTTGGGTTGCTTGTGTCTTGCTGATTTTTAATTTTCCCACTTTATACCCCCATGCGTGGAAGTGCCCTATGCTCTCTAAGCTGTGTTTTTAGATGTTTCAGGACACACCGTACACTTCTCCAGAGTGGCTGTTGGCAATTTTCATCCAGCCCATCAGTGTAGCAAGGCTCCCATTTCTCCATGGCCTGTCCTGCATTTCTGGTTTTGACACTTTTTTCAGCATGGCCCTTTTGACCGATGGGAAGCGAGACTTCTTTGTAGCGCTGATTTGCCTTTCCAGGTTGCTTGGTTGGCCACAAATGGCGTATGCGTTTTTTCCTGAATATATTCAGGAAAAAACGCATACGCCCTTTTTGGCCAAGGGCATCATTGTCAACGTTTTGCCGCTTTTCATGTGCTTTAGAGGCGATTCGAATCTACCTCCTGAAATCTGTTTCCTGCAATTCTGCCTTGATTTCAATTCCTCATCTTTGCCTTCCCCCAATATATTTGTGGACGAGAGTTATCATTTATAACTGTGCAGGTTTGTGAATTGCAGTGCCCTGAAGCTCCATTTTACAACTCGCTTTTTCGGGAGCTGGCCGCAAAAGCGCAGGATGGCTTCAGGCCCTGTTCTGGTTCCAGGGGGCAGGCTGAGCCTGTGGTTAATTCTTCTTCCTGATGGGAAAATAGAGTGACCTGTGCCTGTCCCAACACCAAGAGCTAGTCTCTCATTGGTTCCCCGTCTTCCCGTTCATCCTCAGGACAAATTGCAACCTGTATGGAACAGGAGGTTAAAGGTGCTGATGCTCCAAGTAGGGAGATTGCTAGTAAAGTGGCTGGAATGGCGAACCCGAGCACAAGGAGATGAGAAATGAGGTGCGTTTTAGAAACCTTTCCCCATCACACGGTGTACCATCTTCTGGGTTTCTCATGCATGGTTTCGATGTAGGAAGATGCCCTTGAACCTGGAGATTTGGGACCCATGCGATGGGTAGCACGCAGTATTACTTTAAAGGGTCTGCGTTTGCTCACCCAACCTCACCAAACCTCTCAGCCCCAAGAGTGTCCACCCTTATGTCTCATCCAGCTGTGGGTCTAGATATGGTCAATCCAGGTTGCATCACAGCCCTTGAACGAATTGTGTAAGAATTTCTCTCTCTTTCCCTGTCTTTGTTTCATGGGTTTTTAAAAGTAATTTATTTTTATAATGGGGTTTAGCTGCTTTTCACGGCTGTGTTTATGCCGCTTTACACCCACTTGACACACTAACAGAGAGATATCAATACATAGGTTTTAAGATTATTACTAGTCAGATATATTCATGTGCGGTGAATCGGGCGTGTTGAGTCCAGTTCTCTTAGCAAGGAGTAGGTCTTGTCTATTACATATTGGGTTTATGGAACGGTATCTGAGCTAATTTGAAACTCTTGTTTTATGTATCACCCCACCTCACCTTTCCCGTTAAGCAGCCATAGTGTGTTTTCTGCATGTGTGACTCTGTTCTGTTTTGTAATTCAGTTCAAGTGTAACGGTTTTTACATTCCCTCTATAAGTGACACCTTATGAGAAGTGTCCTTTTCTGTGTGACTTATTTCACTTAGAATCGTCTTACCTAAATCCACTCATCATACTGCTACTAGCCTTATGACATTGATTTCATGGCTGAGTGATATTCCATTGTACATAAGGACCACAACTTTTTTATCCATTTTTCGCTTTCCTGGGATATTTAAGGTGGAATGAAGTGGAGGTCCTTGTCAACAGAGCAGCCCTAAACTTTGGGGTGCTTGTGTCTTGCTGATTTTCAATTTTCCCACTTTATCCCCCCATGCGTGGAAGTGCCCTATGCTCTCTAAGCTGTGTTTTTTAGATGTTTCAGGACACACCGTACACTTCTCCAGAGTGGCTTTTGGCAATTTACATCCCGCCCATCAGTGTAGCAAGGCTCCCATTTCTCCATGGCCTGTCCTGCATTTCTGGTTTTGACACTTTTTCAGCATGGCCCTTTTGACCGATGGGAAGCGAGACTTCTTTGTAGCGCTGATTTGCCTTTCCAGGTTGCTTGGTTGGCCAAAAAGGGCGTATGCGTTTTTTCCTGAATATATTCAGGAAAAAACGCATACGCCCTTTTTGGCCATGGGCATCATTGTCAACGTTTTGCCGCTTTTCATGTGCTTTAGAGGCGATTCGAATCTACCTCCTGAAATCTGTTTCCTGCAATTCTGCCTTGATTTCAAATCCTCTTTTTGCCTTCCCTCAATATATTTGTGGACGAGAGTTATCATTTATAACTGTGCAGGTTTGTGAATTGCAGTGCCCTGAAGCTCCATTTTACAACTCGCTTTTTTGGGAGCTGGCCGCAAAAGCGCAGGATGGCTTCAGGCCCTGTTCTGGTTCCGGGGGGCAGGCTGAGCCTCTGGTTAATTCTTCTTCCTGATGGGAAAATAGAGTGACCTGTGCCTGTCCCAACACCAAGAGCTAGTCTCTCATTGGTTCCCCGTCTTCCCGTTCATCCTCAGGACAAATTGCAACCTGTACGGAACAGGAGGTTAAAGGTGCTGATGCTCCAAGTAGGGAGATTGCTAGTAAAGTGGCTGGAATGGCGAACCCGAGCACAAGGAGATGAGAAATGAGGTGCGTTTTAGAAACCTTTCCCCATCACACAGTGTACCATCTTCTGGGTTTCTCATGCATGTTTTCGATGTAGGAAGATGCCCTTGAACCTGGAGATTTGGGACCCATGCGATGGGTAGCACGCAGTATTACTTTAAAGGGTCTGCGTTTGCTCACCCAACCTCACCAAACCTCTCAGCCCCAAGAGTGTCCACCCTTATGTCTCATCCAGCTGTGGGTCTAGATATGGTCAATCCAGGTTGCATCACAGCCCCTGAACGAATTGTGTAAGAATTTCTCTCTCTTTCCCTGTCTTTGTATCATGGGTTTTTAAAAGTAATTTATTTTTATAATGGGATTTAGCTGCTTTTCACGGCTGTGTTTATGCCGCTTTACACCCACTTGACACACTAACAGAGAGATATCAATACATAGGTTTTAAGATTATTACTAGTCAGATATATTCATGTGCGGTGAATCGGGCGTGTTGAGTCCAGTTCTCTGAGCAAGGAGTAGGTCTTGTCTATTACATATTGGGTTTATGGAACGGTATCTGAGCTAATTTGAAACTCTTGTTTTATGTATCACCCCACCTCACCTTTCCCGTTAAGCAGCCATAGTGTGTTTTCTGCATGTGTGACTCTGTTCTGTTTTGTAATTCAGTTCAAGTGTAACGGTTTTTACATTCCCACTATAAGTGACACCTTATGAGAAGTGTCCTTTTCTGTGTGACTTATTTCACTTAGAATCGTCTTACCTAAATCCACTCATCATGCTGCTACTAGCCTTATGACATTGATTTCATGGCTGAGTGATATTCCATTGTACATAAGGACCACAACTTTTTTATCCATTTTTCGCTTTCCTGGGATATTTAAGGTGGAATGAAGTGGAGGTCCTTGTCAACAGAGCAGCCCTAAACTTTGGGGTGCTTGTGTCTTGCTGATTTTCAATTTTCCCTCTTTATCCCCCCATGCGTGGAAGTGCCTTATGCTCTCTAAGCTGTGTTTTTTAGATGTTTCAGGACACACCGTACACTTCTCCAGAGTGGCTGTTGGCAATTTACATCCCGCCCATCAGTGTAGCTAGGCTCCCATTTCTCCATGGCCTGTCCTGCATTTCTGGTTTTGACACTTTTTTCAGCATGGCCCTTTTGACCGATGGGAAGCGAGACTTCTTTGTAGCGCTGATTTGCCTTTCCAGGTTGCTTGGTTGGCCAAAAAGGGCGTATGCGTTTTTTCCTGAATATATTCAGGAAAAAACGCATACGCCCTTTTTGGCCAAGGGCATCATTGTCAACGTTTTGCCGCTTTTCATGTGCTTTAAAGGCGATTCGAATCTACCTCCTGAAATCTGTTTCCTGCAATTCTGCCTTGATTTCAAATCCTCTTCTTTGCCTTCCCTCAATATATTTGTGGACGAGAGTTATCATTTATAACTCTGCAGGTTTGTGAATTGCAGTGCCCAGAACCTCCATTTTACAAGTCGCTTTTTTGGGAGGTGGCCGCAAAAGCGCAGGATGGCTTCAGGCCCTGTTCTGGTTCCGGGGGGCAGGCTGAGCCTGTGGTTAATTCTTCTTCCTGATGGGAAAATAGAGTGACCTGTGCCTGTCCCAACACCAAGAGCTAGTCTCTCATTGGTTCCCGTCTTCCCGTTCATCCTCAGGACAAATTGCACCCTGTACGGAACAGGAGGTTAAAGGTGCTGAGGCTCCACGTAGGGAGATTGCTAGTAAAGTGGCTGGAATGGCGAACCCGAGCACAAGGAGATGAGAAATGAGGTGCGTTTTAGAAACCTTTCCCCATCACACGGTGTACCATCTTCTGGGTTTCTCATGCATGTTTTCGATGTAGGAAGATGCCCTTGAACCTGGAGATTTGGGACCCATGCGATGGGTAGCACGCAGTATTACTTTAAAGGGTCTGCGTTTGCTCACCCAACCTCACCAAACCTCTCAGCCCCAAGAGTGTCCACCCTTATGTCTCATCCAGCTGTGGGTCTAGATATGGTCAATCCAGGTTGCATCACAGCCCCTGAACGAATTGTGTAAGAATTTCTCTCTCTTTCCCTGTCTTTGTTTCATGGGTTTTTAAAAGTAATTTATGTTTATAATGGGGTTTAGCTGCTTTTCACGGCTGTGTTTATGCCGCTTTACACCCACTTGACACACTAACAGAGAGATATCAATACATAGGTTTTAAGATTATTACTAGTCAGATATATTCTTGTGCGGTGAATCGGGCGTGTTGAGTCCAGTTCTCTGAGCAAGGAGTAGGTCTTGTCTATTACATATTGGGTTTATGGAACGGTATCTGAGCTAATTTGAAACTCTTGTTTTATGTATCACCCCACCTCACCTTTCCCGTTAAGCAGCCATAGTGTGTTTTCTGCATGTGTGACTCTGTTCTGTTTTGTAATTCAGTTCAAGTGTAACGGTTTTTACATTCCCTCTATAAGTGACACCTTATGAGAAGTGTCCTTTTCTGTGTGACTTATTTCACTTAGAATCGTCTTACCTAAATCCACTCATCATGCTGCTACTAGCCTTATGACATTGATTTCATGGCTGAGTGATATTCCATTGTACATAAGGACCACAACTTTTTTATCCATTTTTCGCTTTCCTGGGATATTTAAGGTGGAATGAAGTGGAGGTCCTTGTCAACAGAGCAGCCCTAAACTTTGGGGTGCTTGTGTCTTGCTGATTTTCAATTTTCCCACTTTATCCCCCCATGCGTGGAAGTGCCCTATGCTCTCTAAGCTGTGTTTTTTAGATGTTTCAGGACACACCGTACACTTCTCCAGAGTGGCTGTTGGCAATTTACATCCCGCCCATCAGTGTAGCAAGGCTCCCATTTCTCCATGGCCTGTCCTGCATTTCTGGTTTTGACACTTTTTTCAGCATGGCCCTTTTGACCGATGGGAAGCGAGACTTCTTTGTAGCGCTGATTTGCCTTTCCAGGTTGCTTGGTTGGCCAAAAAGGGCGTATGCGTTTTTTCCTGAATATATTCAGGAAAAAACGCATACGCCCTTTTTGGCCAAGGGCATCATTGTCAACGTTTTGCCGCTTTTCATGTGCTTTAAAGGCGATTCGAATCTACCTCCTGAAATCTGTTTCTTGCAATTCTGCCTTGATTTCAAATCCTCTTCTTTGCCTTCCCTCAATATATTTGTGGACGAGAGTTATCATTTATAACTCTGCAGGTTTGTGAATTGCAGTGCCCTGAAGCTCCATTTTACAAGTCGCTTTTTTGGGAGCTGGCCGCAAAAGCGCAGGATGGCTTCAGGCCCTGTTCTGGTTCCGGGGGGCAGGCTGAGCCTGTGGTTAATTCTCCTTCCTGATGCGAAAATAGAGTGACCTGTGCCTGTCCCAACACCAAGAGCTAGTCTCTCATTGGTTTCCCGTCTTCCCGTTCATCCTCAGGACAAATTGCAACCTGTACGGAACAGGAGGTTAAAGGTGCTGATGCTCCAAGTAGGGAGATTGCTAGTAAAGTGGCTGGAATGGCGAACCCGAGCACAAGGAGATGAGAAATGAGGTGCGTTTTAGAAACCTTTCCCCATCACACGGTGTACCATCTTCTGGGTTTCTCATGCATGTTTTCGATGTAGGAAGATGCCCTTGAACCTGGAGATTTGGGACCCATGGGATGGGAAACAGGCAGTAGTACTTTAAAGGCTCTGCGTTTGCTCCCCCAACCTCACCAAATCTCTCAGCCCCGAAAGTTTCCACCCTTACGTCTCATCCAGCTGTGGGTCTAGATATGGTCAATCCAGGTGGCATCACAGCCCCTGAACGAATTTTGTAAGAATTTCTCTCTCTTTCACTGTCTTTGTTTCACGGGTTTTTAAAATTAATTTATTTTTATAACGGGGTTTATCTGTTTTTCACGGCTGTGTTTATGCCGCTTTACACCCACTTGTCTAACATCCAGATAGATATCAATACATAGGTTTTAAGATTCTTACTAGTCAGATATATTCTTGTGCGGTGAATAGGGGGTGTTGAGTCCAGTTCACTGAGCAAGGAGTAGGTCTTTCTATTACATATTGGGTTTATGGAACGGTATCTGAGCTAATTTGAAACCCTTGTTTTATGCATCACCCCACCTCACCTTTCCCGTTAAGCAGCCATAGTGTGTTTTGTAAACGTGTGACTCTGTTCTGTTTTTAATTCAGTTCAAGTGTAGCGGTTTTTACATTCCCTCTATAAGTGATAGCTTATGATAAGTGTCTTTTTCTGTGTGACTTATTTCACTTAGAATCGTCGTACCTAAATCCACTCATCATGCTGCTACTAGCCTTATGACATTGATTTCATGGCTGAGTGATATTCCATTGTACATAAGGACCACCACTTCTTTATCCATTTTTCTCGTTCCTGGGATATTTAAGGTGTTATGAACTGGAGGTTCTTGTCAACAGAGCAGCCCTAAACTTTGGGGTGCTTGTGTCTTGCTGATTTTCAATTTTCCCTCTTTATCCCCCCATGCGTGGAAGTGCCCTATGCTCTCTAAGCTGTGTTTTTTAGATGTTTCAGGACACACCGTACACTTCTCCAGAGTGGCTCTTGGCAATTTACATCCCGCCCATCAGTGTAGCAAGGCTCCCATTTCTCCATGGCCTGTCCTGCATTTCTGGTTTTGACACTTTTTTCAGCATGGCCCTTTTGACCGATGGGAAGCGAGACTTCTTTGTAGCGCTGATTTGCCTTTCCAGGTTGCTTGGTTGGCCAAAAAGGGCGTATGCGTTTTTTCCTGAATATATTCAGGAAAAAACGCATACGCCCTTTTTGGCCAAGGGCATCATTGTCAACGTTTTGCCGCTTTTCATGTGCTTTAAAGGCGATTCGAATCTACCTCCTGAAATCTGTTTCCTGCAATTCTGCCTTGATTTCAAATCCTCTTCTTTGCCTTCCCTCAATATATTTGTGGACGAGAGTTATCATTTATAACTCTGCAGGTTTGTGAATTGCAGTGCCCTGAAGCTCCATTTTACAACTCGCTTTTTTGGGAGATGGCCGCAAAAGCGCAGGATGGCTTCCGGCCCTGTTCTGGTTCCGGGGGGCAGGCTGAGCCTGTGGTTAATTCTTCTTCCTGATGGGAAAATAGAGTGACCTGTGCCTGTCCCAACACCAAGAGCTAGTCTCTCATTGGTTCCCCGTCTTCCCATTCATCGTCAGGACAAATTGCAACCTGTACGGAACAGGAGGTTAAAGGTGCTGAGGCTCCACGTAGGGAGATTGCTAGTAAAGTGGCTGGAATGGCGAACCCGAGCACAAGGAGATGAGAAATGAGGTGCGTTTTAGAAACCTTTCCCCATCACACGGTGTACCATCTTCTGGGTTTCTCATGCATGTTTTCGATGTAGGAAGATGCCCTTGAACCTGGAGATTTGGGACCCATGGGATGGGAAACAGGCAGTAGTACTTTAAAGGCTCTGCGTTTGCTCCCCCAACCTCACCAAATCTCTCAGCCCCGAAAGTTTCCACCCTTACGTCTCATCCAGCTGTGGGTCTAGATATGGTCAATCCAGGTGGCATCACAGCCCCTGAACGAATTTTGTAAGAATTTCTCTCTCTTTCACTGTCTTTGTTTCACGGGTTTTTAAAATTAATTTATTTTTATAACGGGGTTTATCTGTTTTTCACGGCTGTGTTTATGCCGCTTTACACCCACTTGTCTAACATCCAGATAGATATCAATACATAGGTTTTAAGATTCTTAATAGTCAGATATATTCTTGTGCGGTGAATAGGGGGTGTTGAGTCCAGTTCACTGAGCAAGGAGTAGGTCTTTCTATTACATATTGGGTTTATGGAACGGTATCTGAGCTAATTTGAAACCCTTGTTTTATGCATCACCCCACCTCACCTTTCCCGTTAAGCAGCCATAGTGTGTTTTGTAAACGTGTGACTCTGTTCTGTTTTTAATTCAGTTCAAGTGTAGCGGTTTTTACATTCCCTCTATAAGTGATAGCTTATGATAAGTGTCTTTTTCTGTGTGACTTATTTCACTTAGAATCGTCGTACCTAAATCCACTCATCATGCTGCTACTAGCCTTATGACATTGATTTCATGGCTGAGTGATATTCCATTGTACATAAGGACCACCACTTCTTTATCCATTTTTCTCGTTCCTGGGATATTTAAGGTGTTATGAACTGGAGGTTCTTGTCAACAGAGCAGCCCTAAACTTTGGGGTGCTTGTGTCTTGCTGATTTTCAATTTTCCCTCTTTATCCCCCCATGCGTGGAAGTGCCCTATGCTCTCTAAGCTGTGTTTTATAGATGTTTCAGGACACACCGTACACTTCTCCAGAGTGGCTCTTGGCAATTTACATCCCGCCCATCAGTGTAGCAAGGCTCCCATTTCTCCATGGCCTGTCCTGCATTTCTGGTTTTGACACTTTTTTCAGCATGGCCCTTTTGACCGATGGGAAGCGAGACTTCTTTGTAGCGCTGATTTGCCTTTCCAGGTTGCTTGGTTGGCCAAAAAGGGCGTATGCGTTTTTTCCTGAATATATTCAGGAAAAAACGCATACGCCCTTTTTGGCCAAGGGCATCATTGTCAACGTTTTGCCGCTTTTCATGTGCTTTAAAGGCGATTCGAATCTACCTCCTGAAATCTGTTTCCTGCAATTCTGCCTTGATTTCAAATCCTCTTCTTTGCCTTCCCTCAATATATTTGTGGACGAGAGTTATCATTTATAACTCTGCAGGTTTGTGAATTGCAGTGCCCTGAAGCTCCATTTTACAACTCGCTTTTTTGGGAGATGGCCGCAAAAGCGCAGGATGGCTTCCGGCCCTGTTCTGGTTCCGGGGGGCAGGGTGAGCCTGTGGTTAATTCTTCTTCCTGATGGGAAAATAGAGTGACCTGTGCCTGTCCCAACACCAAGAGCTAGTCTCTCATTGGTTCCCCGTCTTCCCATTCATCGTCAGGACAAATTGCAACCTGTACGGAACAGGAGGTTAAAGGTGCTGAGGCTCCACGTAGGGAGATTGCTAGTAAAGTGGCTGGAATGGCGAACCCGAGCACAAGGAGATGAGAAATGAGGTGCGTTTTAGAAACCTTTCCCCATCACACGGTGTACCATCTTCTGGGTTTCTCATGCATGTTTTCGATGTAGGTAGATGCCCTTGAACCTGGAGATTTGGGACCCATGCGATGGGTAGCACGCAGTATTACTTTAAAGGGTCTGCGTTTGCTCACCCAACCTCACCAAACCTCTCAGCCCCAAGAGTGTCCACCCTTATGTCTCATCCAGCTGTGGGTCTAGATATGGTCAATCCAGGTTGCATCACAGCCCCTGAACGAATTGTGTAAGAATTTCTCTCTCTTTCCCTGTCTTTGTTTCATGGGTTTTTAAAAGTAATTTATTTTTATAATGGGGTTTAGCTGCTTTTCACGGCTGTGTTTATGCCGCTTTACACCCACTTGACACACTAACAGAGAGATATCAATACATAGGTTTTAAGATTATTACTAGTCAGATATATTCATGTGCGGTGAATCGGGCGTGTTGAGTCCAGTTCTCTGAGCAAGGAGTAGGTCTTGTCTATTACATATTGGGTTTATGGAACGGTATCTGAGCTAATTTGAAACTCTTGTTTTATGTATCACCCCACCTCACCTTTCCCGTTAAGCAGCCATTGTGTGTTTTCTGCATGTGTGACTCTGTTCTGTTTTGTAATTCAGTTCAAGTGTAACGGTTTTTACATTCCCTCTATAAGTGACACCTTATGAGAAGTGTCCTTTTCTGTGTGACTTATTTCACTTAGAATCGTCTTACCTAAATCCACTCATCATGCTGCTACTAGCCTTATGACATTGATTTCATGGCTGAGTGATATTCCATTGTACATAAGGACCACAACTTTTTTATCCATTTTTCGCTTTCCTGGGATATTTAAGGTGGAATGAAGTGGAGGTCCTTGTCAACAGAGCAGCCCTAAACTTTGGGGTGCTTGTGTCTTGCTGATTTTCAATTTTCCCACTTTATCCCCCCATGCGTGGAAGTGCCCTATGCTCTCTAAGCTGTGTTTTTTAGATGTTTCAGGACACACCGTACACTTCTCCAGAGTGGCTGTTGGCAATTTACATCCCGCCCATCAGTGTAGCAAGGCTCCCATTTCTCCATGTCCTGTCCTGCATTTCTGGTTTTGACACTTTTTTCAGCATGGCCCTTTTGACCGATGGGAAGCGAGACTTCTTTGTAGCGCTGATTTGCCTTTCCAGGTTGCTTGGTTGGCCAAAAAGGGCGTATGCGTTTTTTCCTGAATATATTCAGGAAAAAACGCATACGCCCTTTTTGGCCAAGGGCATCATTGTCAACGTTTTGCCGCTTTTCATGTGCTTTAAAGGTGATTCGAATCTACCTCCTGAAATCTGTTTCTTGCAATTCTGCCTTGATTTCAAATCCTCTTCTTTGCCTTCCCTCAATATATTTGTGGACGAGAGTTATCATTTATAACTCTGCAGGTTTGTGAATTGCAGTGCCCTGAAGCTCCATTTTACAAGTCGCTTTTTTGGGAGCTGGCCGCAAAAGCGCAGGATGGCTTCAGGCCCTGTTCTGGTTCCGGGGGGCAGGCTGAGCCTGTGGTTAATTCTCCTTCCTGATGCGAAAATAGAGTGACCTGTGCCTGTCCCAACACCAAGAGCTAGTCTCTCATTGGTTTCCCGTCTTCCCGTTCATCCTCAGGACAAATTGCAACCTGTACGGAACAGGAGGTTAAAGGTGCTGATGCTCCAAGTAGGGAGATTGCTAGTAAAGTGGCTGGAATGGCGAACCCAAGCACAAGGAGATGAGAAATGAGGTGCGTTTTAGAAACCTTTCCCCATCACACGGTGTACCATCTTCTGGGTTTCTCATGCATGTTTTCGATGTAGGAAGATGCCCTTGAACCTGGAGATTTGGGACCCATGGGATGGGAAACAGGCAGTAGTACTTTGAAGGCTCTGCGTTTGCTCCCCCAACCTCACCAAATCTCTCAGCCCCGAAAGTTTCCACCCTTACGTCTCATCCAGCTGTGGGTCTAGATATGGTCAATCCAGGTGGCATCACAGCCCCTGAACGAATTTTGTAAGAATTTCTCTCTCTTTCACTGTCTTTGTTTCACGGGTTTTTAAAATTAATTTATTTTTATAACGGGGTTTATCTGTTTTTCACGGCTGTGTTTATGCCGCTTTACACCCACTTGTCTAACATCCAGATAGATATCAATACATAGGTTTTAAGATTCTTACTAGTCAGATATATTCTTGTGCGGTGAATAGGGGGTGTTGAGTCCAGTTCACTGAGCAAGGAGTAGGTCTTTCTATTACATATTGGGTTTATGGAACGGTATCTGAGCTAATTTGAAACCCTTGTTTTATGCATCACCCCACCTCACCTTTCCCGTTAAGCAGCCATAGTGTGTTTTGTAAACGTGTGACTCTGTTCTGTTTTTAATTCAGTTCAAGTGTAGCGGTTTTTACATTCCCTCTATAAGTGATAGCTTATGATAAGTGTCTTTTTCTGTGTGACTTATTTCACTTAGAATCGTCGTACCTAAATCCACTCATCATGCTGCTACTAGCCTTATGATATTGATTTCATGGCTGAGTGATATTCCATTGTACATAAGGACCACCACTTCTTTATCCATTTTTCTCGTTCCTGGGATATTTAAGGTGTTATGAACTGGAGGTTCTTGTCAACAGAGCAGCCCTAAACTTTGGGGTGCTTGTGTCTTGCTGATTTTCAATTTTCCCTCTTTATCCCCCCATGCGTGGAAGTGCCCTATGCTCTCTAAGCTGTGTTTTTTAGATGTTTCAGGACACACCGTACACTTCTCCAGAGTGGCTCTTGGCAATTTACATCCCGCCCATCAGTGTAGCAAGGCTCCCATTTCTCCATGGCCTGTCCTGCATTTCTGGTTTTGACACTTTTTTCAGCATGGCCCTTTTGACCGATGGGAAGCGAGACTTCTTTGTAGCGCTGATTTGCCTTTCCAGGTTGCTTGGTTGGCCAAAAAGGGCGTATGCGTTTTTTCCTGAATATATTCAGGAAAAAACGCATACGCCCTTTTTGGCCAAGGGCATCATTGTCAACGTTTTGCCGCTTTTCATGTGCTTTAGAGGCGATTCGAATCTACCTCCTGAAATCGGTTTCCTGCAATTCTGCCTTGATTTCAATTCCTCATCTTTGCCTTCCCTCAATCTATTTGTGGACGAGAGTTATCATTTATAACTGTGCAGGTTTGTGGGTTGCAGTGCCCTGAAGCTCCATTTTACAACTCGCTTTTTCGGGAGCTGGCCGCAAAAGCGCAGGATTGCTTCAGGCCCTGTTCTGGTTCCGGGGGGCAGGCTGAGCGTGTGGTTAATTCTTCTTCCTGATGGGAAAATAGAGTGACCTGTGCCTGTCCCAACACCAAGAGCTAGTCTCTCATTGGTTCCCTGTCTTCCCGTTCATCCTCAGGACAAATTGCAACCTGTACGGAACAGGAGGTTAAAGGTGCTGATGCTCCAAGTGGGGAGATTGCTAGTAAAGTGGCTGGAATGGCGAACCCGAGCACAAGGAGATGAGAAATGAGGTGCGTTTTAGAAACCTTTCCCCATCACACGGTGTACCATCTTCTGGGTTTCTCATGCATGTTTTCGATGTAGGAAGATGCCCTTGAACCGGGAGATTTGGGACCCATGCGATGGGTAGCACGCAGTATTACTTTAAAGGGTCTGCGTTTGCTCACCCAACCTCACCAAACCTCTCAGCCCCAAGAGTGTCCACCCTTATGTGTCATCCAGCTGTGGGTCTAGATATGGTCAATCCAGGTTGCATCACAGCCCCTGAACGAATTGTGTAAGAATTTCTCTCTCTTTCACTGTCTTTGTTTCATGGGTTTTTAAAAGTAATTTATTTTTATAATGGGGTTTAGCTGCTTTTCACGGCTGTGTTTATGCCGCTTTACACCCACTTGACACACTAACAGAGAGATATCAATACATTGGTTTTAAGATTATTACTAGTCAGATATATTCTTGTGCGGTGAATCGGGCGTGTTGAGTCCACTTCTCTGAGCAAGGAGTAGGTCTTGTCTATTACATATTGGGTTTATGGAACGGTATCTGAGCTAATTTGAAACTCTTGTTTTATGTATCACCCCACCTCACCTTTCCCGTTTAGCAGCCATAGTGTGTTTTCTGCATGTGTGACTCTGTTCTGTTTTGTAATTCAGTTCAAGTGTAACGGTTTTTACATTCCCTCTATAAGTGACACCTTATGAGAAGTGTCCTTTTCTGTGTGACTTATTTCACTTAGAATCGTCGTACCTAAATCCACTCATCATGCTGCTACTAGCCTTATGACATTGATTTCATGGCTGAGTGATATTCCATTGTACATAAGGACCACAACTTTTTTATCCATTTTTCGCTTTCCTGGGATATTTAAGGTGGAATGAAGTGGAGGTCCTTGTCAACAGAGCAGCCCTAAACTTTGGGTTGCTTGTGTCTTGCTGATTTTTAATTTTCCCACTTTATACCCCCATGCGTGGAAGTGCCCTATGCTCTCTAAGCTGTGTTTTTAGATGTTTCAGGACACACCGTACACTTCTCCAGAGTGGCTGTTGGCAATTTTCATCCAGCCCATCAGTGTAGCAAGGCTCCCATTTCTCCATGGCCTGTCCTGCATTTCTGGTTTTGACACTTTTTTCAGCATGGCCCTTTTGACCGATGGGAAGCGAGACTTCTTTGTAGCGCTGATTTGCCTTTCCAGGTTGCTTGGTTGGCCACAAATGGCGTATGCGTTTTTTCCTGAATATATTCAGGAAAAAACGCATACGCCCTTTTTGGCCAAGGGCATCATTGTCAACGTTTTGCCGCTTTTCATGTGCTTTAGAGGCGATTCGAATCTACCTCCTGAAATCTGTTTCCTGCAATTCTGCCTTGATTTCAATTCCTCATCTTTGCCTTCCCCCAATATATTTGTGGACGAGAGTTATCATTTATAACTGTGCAGGTTTGTGAATTGCAGTGCCCTGAAGCTCCATTTTACAACTCGCTTTTTCGGGAGCTGGCCGCAAAAGCGCAGGATGGCTTCAGGCCCTGTTCTGGTTCCAGGGGGCAGGCTGAGCCTGTGGTTAATTCTTCTTCCTGATGGGAAAATAGAGTGACCTGTGCCTGTCCCAACACCAAGAGCTAGTCTCTCATTGGTTCCCCGTCTTCCCGTTCATCCTCAGGACAAATTGCAACCTGTATGGAACAGGAGGTTAAAGGTGCTGATGCTCCAAGTAGGGAGATTGCTAGTAAAGTGGCTGGAATGGCGAACCCGAGCACAAGGAGATGAGAAATGAGGTGCGTTTTAGAAACCTTTCCCCATCACACGGTGTACCATCTTCTGGGTTTCTCATGCATGGTTTCGATGTAGGAAGATGCCCTTGAACCTGGAGATTTGGGACCCATGCGATGGGTAGCACGCAGTATTACTTTAAAGGGTCTGCGTTTGCTCACCCAACCTCACCAAACCTCTCAGCCCCAAGAGTGTCCACCCTTATGTCTCATCCAGCTGTGGGTCTAGATATGGTCAATCCAGGTTGCATCACAGCCCTTGAACGAATTGTGTAAGAATTTCTCTCTCTTTCCCTGTCTTTGTTTCATGGGTTTTTAAAAGTAATTTATTTTTATAATGGGGTTTAGCTGCTTTTCACGGCTGTGTTTATGCCGCTTTACACCCACTTGACACACTAACAGAGAGATATCAATACATAGGTTTTAAGATTATTACTAGTCAGATATATTCATGTGCGGTGAATCGGGCGTGTTGAGTCCAGTTCTCTTAGCAAGGAGTAGGTCTTGTCTATTACATATTGGGTTTATGGAACGGTATCTGAGCTAATTTGAAACTCTTGTTTTATGTATCACCCCACCTCACCTTTCCCGTTAAGCAGCCATAGTGTGTTTTCTGCATGTGTGACTCTGTTCTGTTTTGTAATTCAGTTCAAGTGTAACGGTTTTTACATTCCCTCTATAAGTGACACCTTATGAGAAGTGTCCTTTTCTGTGTGACTTATTTCACTTAGAATCGTCTTACCTAAATCCACTCATCATACTGCTACTAGCCTTATGACATTGATTTCATGGCTGAGTGATATTCCATTGTACATAAGGACCACAACTTTTTTATCCATTTTTCGCTTTCCTGGGATATTTAAGGTGGAATGAAGTGGAGGTCCTTGTCAACAGAGCAGCCCTAAACTTTGGGGTGCTTGTGTCTTGCTGATTTTCAATTTTCCCACTTTATCCCCCCATGCGTGGAAGTGCCCTATGCTCTCTAAGCTGTGTTTTTTAGATGTTTCAGGACACACCGTACACTTCTCCAGAGTGGCTGTTGGCAATTTACATCCCGCCCATCAGTGTAGCAAGGCTCCCATTTCTCCATGGCCTGTCCTGCATTTCTGGTTTTGACACTTTTTCAGCATGGCCCTTTTGACCGATGGGAAGCGAGACTTCTTTGTAGCGCTGATTTGCCTTTCCAGGTTGCTTGGTTGGCCAAAAAGGGCGTATGCGTTTTTTCCTGAATATATTCAGGAAAAAACGCATACGCCCTTTTTGGCCATGGGCATCATTGTCAACGTTTTGCCGCTTTTCATGTGCTTTAGAGGCGATTCGAATCTACCTCCTGAAATCTGTTTCCTGCAATTCTGCCTTGATTTCAAATCCTCTTTTTGCCTTCCCTCAATATATTTGTGGACGAGAGTTATCATTTATAACTGTGCAGGTTTGTGAATTGCAGTGCCCTGAAGCTCCATTTTACAACTCGCTTTTTTGGGAGCTGGCCGCAAAAGCGCAGGATGGCTTCAGGCCCTGTTCTGGTTCCGGGGGGCAGGCTGAGCCTCTGGTTAATTCTTCTTCCTGATGGGAAAATAGAGTGACCTGTGCCTGTCCCAACACCAAGAGCTAGTCTCTCATTGGTTCCCCGTCTTCCCGTTCATCCTCAGGACAAATTGCAACCTGTACGGAACAGGAGGTTAAAGGTGCTGAGGCTCCAAGTAGGGAGATTGCTAGTAAAGTGGCTGGAATGGCGAACCCGAGCACAAGGAGATGAGAAATGAGGTGCGTTTTAGAAACCTTTCCCCATCACACGGTGTACCATCTTCTGGGTTTCTCATGCATGTTTTCGATGTAGGAAGATGCCCTTGAACCTGGAGATTTGGGACCCATGCGATGGGTAGCACGCAGTATTACTTTAAAGGGTCTGCGTTTGCTCACCCAACCTCACCAAACCTCTCAGCCCCAAGAGTGTCCACCCTTATGTCTCATCCAGCTGTGGGTCTAGATATGGTCAATCCAGGTTGCATCACAGCCCCTGAACGAATTGTGTAAGAATTTCTCTCTCTTTCCCTGTCTTTGTTTCATGGGTTTTTAAAAGTAATTTATTTTTATAATGGGGTTTAGCTGCTTTTCACGGCTGTGTTTATGCCGCTTTACACCCACTTGACACACTAACAGAGAGATATCAATACATAGGTTTTAAGATTATTACTAGTCAGATATATTCTTGTGCGGTGAATCGGGCGTGTTGAGTCCAGTTCTCTGAGCAAGGAGTAGGTCTTGTCTATTACATATTGGGTTTATGGAACGGTATCTGAGCTAATTTGAAACTCTTGTTTTATGTATCACCCCACCTCACCTTTCCCGTTAAGCAGCCATAGTGTGTTTTCTGCATGTGTGACTCTGTTCTGTTTTGTAATTCAGTTCAAGTGTAACGGTTTTTACATTCCCTCTATAAGTGACACCTTATGAGAAGTGTCCTTTTCTGTGTGACTTATTTCACTTAGAATCGTCTTACCTAAATCCACTCATCATGCTGCTACTAGCCTTATGACATTGATTTCATGGCTGAGTGATATTCCATTGTACATAAGGACCACAACTTTTTTATCCATTTTTCGCTTTCCTGGGATATTTAAGGTGGAATGAAGTGGAGGTCCTTGTCAACAGAGCAGCCCTAAACTTTGGGGTGCTTGTGTCTTGCTGATTTTCAATTTTCCCACTTTATCCCCCCATGCGTGGAAGTGCCCTATGCTCTCTAAGCTGTGTTTTTTAGATGTTTCAGGACACACCGTACACTTCTCCAGAGTGGCTGTTGGCAATTTACATCCCGCCCATCAGTGTAGCAAGGCTCCCATTTCTCCATGGCCTGTCCTGCATTTCTGGTTTTGACACTTTTTTCAGCATGGCCCTTTTGACCGATGGGAAGCGAGACTTCTTTGTAGCGCTGATTTGCCTTTCCAGGTTGCTTGGTTGGCCAAAAAGGGCGTATGCGTTTTTTCCTGAATATATTCAGGAAAAAACGCATACGCCCTTTTTGGCCAAGGGCATCATTGTCAACGTTTTGCCGCTTTTCATGTGCTTTAAAGGCGATTCGAATCTACCTCCTGAAATCTGTTTCCTGCAATTCTGCCTTGATTTCAAATCCTCTTCTTTGCCTTCCCTCAATATATTTGTGGACGAGAGTTATCATTTATAACTCTGCAGGTTTGTGAATTGCAGTGCCCAGAAGCTCCATTTTACAAGTCGCTTTTTTGGGAGCTGGCCGCAAAAGCGCAGGATGGCTTCAGGCCCTGTTCTGGTTCCGGGGGGCAGGCTGAGCCTGTGGTTAATTCTTCTTCCTGATGGGAAAATAGAGTGACCTGTGCCTGTCCCAACACCAAGAGCTAGTCTCTCATTGGTTCCCCGTCTTCCCGTTCATCCTCAGGACAAATTGCAACCTGTACGGAACAGGAGGTTAAAGGTGCTGATGCTCCAAGTAGGGAGATTGCTAGTAAAGTGGCTGGAATGGCGAACCCGAGCACAAGGAGATGAGAAATGAGGTGCGTTTTAGAAACCTTTCCCCATCACACGGTGTACCATCTTCTGGGTTTCTCATGCATGTTTTCGATGTAGGAAGATGCCCTTGAACCTGGAGATTTGGGACCCATGCGATGGGTAGCACGCAGTATTACTTTAAAGGGTCTGCGTTTGCTCACCCAACCTCACCAAACCTCTCAGCCCCAAGAGTGTCCACCCTTATGTCTCATCCAGCTGTGGGTCTAGATATGGTCAATCCAGGTTGCATCACAGCCCCTGAACGAATTGTGTAAGAATTTCTCTCTCTTTCCCTGTCTTTGTTTCATGGGTTTTTAAAAGTAATTTATTTTTATAATGGGGTTTAGCTGCTTTTCACGGCTGTGTTTATGCCGCTTTACACCCACTTGACACACTAACAGAGAGATATCAATACATACGTTTTAAGATTATTACTAGTCAGATATATTCTTGTGCGGTGAATCGGGCGTGTTGAGTCCAGTTCTCTGAGCAAGGAGTAGGTCTTGTCTATTACATATTGGGTTTATGGAACGGTGTCTGAGCTAATTTGAAACTCTTGTTTTATGTATCACCCCACCTCACCTTTCCCGTTAAGCAGCCATAGTGTGTTTTCTGCATGTGTGACTCTGTTCTGTTTTGTAATTCAGTTCAAGTGTAACGGTTTTTACATTCCCTCTATAAGTGACACCTTATGACAAGTGTCCTTTTCTGTGTGACTTATTTCACTTAGAGTCGTCTTACCTAAATCCACTCATCATGCTGCTACTAGCCTTATGACATTGATTTCATGGCTGAGTGATATTCCATTGTACATAAGGACCACAACTTTTTTATCCATTTTTCACTTTCCTGGGATATTTAAGGTGGAATGAAGTGGAGGTCCTTGTCAACAGAGCAGCCCTAAACTTTGGGGTGCTTGTGTCTTGCTGATTTTCAATTTTCCCACTTTATCCCCCCATGCGTGGAAGTGCCCTATGCTCTCTAAGCTGTGTTTTTTAGATGTTTCAGGTCACACCGTACACTTCTCCAGAGTGGCTGTTGGCAATTTACATCCCGCCCATCAGTGTAGCAAGGCTCCCATTTCTCCATGGCCTGTCCTGCATTTCTGGTTTTGACACTTTTTTCAGCATGGCCCTTTTGACCGATGGGAAGCGAGACTTCTTTGTAGCGCTGATTTGCCTTTCCAGGTTGCTTGGTTGGCCAAAAAGGGCGTATGCGTTTTTTCCTGAATATATTCAGGAAAAAACGCATACGCCCTTTTTGGCCAAGGGCATCATTGTCAACGTTTTGCCGCTTTTCATGTGCTTTAAAGGCGATTC
Source organism: Balaenoptera physalus (assembly GCF_965194825.1). Classification (NCBI taxonomy): domain Eukaryota; kingdom Metazoa; phylum Chordata; class Mammalia; order Artiodactyla; family Balaenopteridae; genus Balaenoptera; species Balaenoptera physalus. The sequence goes on along the minus strand of NW_028126341.1, from coordinate 403,195 downwards.
GAATCTACCTCCTGAAATCTGTTTCCTGCAATTCTGCCTTGATTTCAAATCCTCTTCTTTGCCTTCCCTCAATATATTTGTGGACGAGAGTTATCATTTATAACTCTGCAGGTTTGTGAATTGCAGTGCCCAGAAGCTCCATTTTACTAGTCGCTTTTTTGGGAGCTGGCCGCAAAAGTGCAGGATGGCTTCAGGCCCTGTTCTGTTTCCAGGGGGCAGGCTGAGCCTGTGGTTAATTCTTCTTCCTGATGGGAAAATAGAGTGACCTGTGCCTGTCCCAACACCAAGAGCTAGTCTCTCATTGGTTCCCCGTCTTCCCGTTCATCCTCAGGACAAATTGCAACCTGTACGGAACAGGAGGTTAAAGGTGATGATTCTCCAAATAGGGAGATTGCTAGTAAAGTGGCTGGAATGGCGAACCCGAGCACAAGGAGATGAGAAATGAGGTGCGTTTTAGAAACCTTTCCCCATCACACGGTGTACCATCTTCTGGGTTTCTCATGCATGTTTTTGATGTAGGAAGATGCCCTTGAACCTGGAGATTTGGGCCCATGCGATGGGTAGCACGCAGTATTACTTTAAAGGGTCTGCGTTTGCTCACCCAACCTCACCAAACCTCTCAGCCCCAAGAGTGTCCACCCTTATGTCTCATCCAGCTGTGGGTCTAGATATGGTCAATCCAGGTTGCATCACAGCCCCTGAACGAATTGTGTAAGAATTTCTCTCTCTTTCCCTGTCTTTGTTTCATGGGTTTTTAAAAGTAATTTATTTTTATAATGGGGTTTAGCTGCTTTTCACGGCTGTGTTTATGCCGCTTTACACCCACTTGACACACTAAGAGAGACATATCAATACATAGGTTTCAAGATTACTACTAGTCAGATATATTCTTGTGCGGTGAATCGGGCGTGTTGAGTCCAGTTCTCTGAGCAAGGAGTAGGTCTTGTCTATTACATATTGGGTTTATGGAACGGTATCTGAGCTAATTTGAAACTCTTGTTTTATGTATCACCCCACCTCACCTTTCCCGTTAAGCAGCCATAGTGTGTTTTCTGCATGTGTGACTCTGTTCTGTTTTGTAATTCAGTTCAAGTGTAACGGTTTTTACATTCCCACTATAAGTGACACCTTATGAGAAGTGTCCTTTTCTGTGTGACTTATTTCACTTAGAATCGTCTTACCTAAATCCACTCATCATGCTGCTAGTAGCCTTATGACATTGATTTCATGGCTGAGTGATATTCCATTGTACATAAGGACCACAACTTTTTTATCCATTTTTCACTTTCCTGGGATATTTAAGGTGGAATGAAGTGGAGGTCCTTGTCAACAGAGCAGCCCTAAACTTTGGGGTGCTTGTGTCTTGCTGATTTTCAATTTTCCCACTTTATCCCCCCATGCGTGGAAGTGCCCTATGCTCTCTAAGCTGTGTTTTTTAGATGTTTCAGGACACACCGTACACTTCTCCAGAGTGGCTGTTGGCAATTTACATCCCGCCCATCAGTGTAGCAAGGCTCCCATTTCTCCATGGCCTGTCCTGCATTTCTGGTTTTGACACTTTTTTCAGCATGGCCCTTTTGACCGATGGGAAGCGAGACTTCTTTGTAGCGCTGATTTGCCTTTCCAGGTTGCTTGGTTGGCCAAAAAGGGCGTATGCGTTTTTTCCTGAATATATTCAGGAAAAAACGCATACGCCCTTTTTGGCCAAGGGCATCATTGTCAACGTTTTGCCGCTTTTCATGTGCTTTAAAGGCGATTCGAATCTACCTCCTGAAATCTGTTTCCTGCAATTCTGCCTTGATTTCAAATCCTCTTCTTTGCCTTCCCTCAATATATTTGTGGACGAGAGTTATCATTTATAACTCTGCAGGTTTGTGAATTGCAGTGCCCAGAAGCTCCATTTTACTAGTCGCTTTTTTGGGAGCTGGCCGCAAAAGTGCAGGATGGCTTCAGGCCCTGTTCTGTTTCCAGGGGGCAGGCTGAGCCTGTGGTTAATTCTTCTTCCTGATGGGAAAATAGAGTGACCTGTGCCTGTCCCAACACCAAGAGCTAGTCTCTCATTGGTTCCCCGTCTTCCCGTTCATCCTCAGGACAAATTGCAACCTGTACGGAACAGGAGGTTAAAGGTGATGATTCTCCAAATAGGGAGATTGCTAGTAAAGTGGCTGGAATGGCGAACCCGAGCACAAGGAGATGAGAAATGAGGTGCGTTTTAGAAACCTTTCCCCATCACACGGTGTACCATCTTCTGGGTTTCTCATGCATGTTTTTGATGTAGGAAGATGCCCTTGAACCTGGAGATTTGGGCCCATGCGATGGGTAGCACGCAGTATTACTTTAAAGGGTCTGCGTTTGCTCACCCAACCTCACCAAACCTCTCAGCCCCAAGAGTGTCCACCCTTATGTCTCATCCAGCTGTGGGTCTAGATATGGTCAATCCAGGTTGCATCACAGCCCCTGAACGAATTGTGTAAGAATTTCTCTCTCTTTCCCTGTCTTTGTTTCATGGGTTTTTAAAAGTAATTTATTTTTATAATGGGGTTTAGCTGCTTTTCACGGCTGTGTTTATGCCGCTTTACACCCACTTGACACACTAAGAGAGACATATCAATACATAGGTTTCAAGATTACTACTAGTCAGATATATTCTTGTGCGGTGAATCGGGCGTGTTGAGTCCAGTTCTCTGAGCAAGGAGTAGGTCTTGTCTATTACATATTGGGTTTATGGAACGGTATCTGAGCTAATTTGAAACTCTTGTTTTATGTATCACCCCACCTCACCTTTCCCGTTAAGCAGCCATAGTGTGTTTTCTGCATGTGTGACTCTGTTCTGTTTTGTAATTCAGTTCAAGTGTAACGGTTTTTACATTCCCACTATAAGTGACACCTTATGAGAAGTGTCCTTTTCTGTGTGACTTATTTCACTTAGAATCGTCTTACCTAAATCCACTCATCATGCTGCTAGTAGCCTTATGACATTGATTTCATGGCTGAGTGATATTCCATTGTACATAAGGACCACAACTTTTTTATCCATTTTTCACTTTCCTGGGATATTTAAGGTGGAATGAAGTGGAGGTCCTTGTCAACAGAGCAGCCCTAAACTTTGGGGTGCTTGTGTCTTGCTGATTTTCAATTTTCCCACTTTATCCCCCCATGCGTGGAAGTGCCCTATGCTCTCTAAGCTGTGTTTTTTAGATGTTTCAGGACACACCGTACACTTCTCCAGAGTGGCTGTTGGCAATTTACATCCCGCCCATCAGTGTAGCAAGGCTCCCATTTCTCCATGGCCTGTCCTGCATTTCTGGTTTTGACACTTTTTTCAGCATGGCCCTTTTGACCGATGGGAAGCGAGACTTCTTTGTAGCGCTGATTTGCCTTTCCAGGTTGCTTGGTTGGCCAAAAAGGGCGTATGCGTTTTTTCCTGAATATATTCAGGAGAAAACGCATACGCCCTTTTTGGCCAAGGGCATCATTGTCAAAGTTTTGCCGATTTTCATGTGCTTTAAAGGCGATTCGAATCTACCTCCTGAAATCTGTTTCCTGCAATTCTGCCTTGATTTCAAATCCTCTTCTTTGCCTTCCCTCAATATATTTGTGGACGAGAGTTATCATTTATAACTCTGCAGGTTTGTGAATTGCAGTGCCCAGAAGCTCCATTTTACAACTCGCTTTTTTGGGAGCTGGCCGCAAAAGCGCAGGATGGCTTCAGGCCCTGTTCTGGTTCCGGGGGGCAGGCTAAGCCTGTGGTTAATTCTTCTTCCTGATGGGAAAATAGAGTGACCTGTGCCTGTCCCAACACCAAGAGCTAGTCTCTCATTGGTTCCCCGTCTTCCCGTTCATCCTCAGGACAAATTGCAACCTGTACGGAACAGGAGGTTAAAGATGCTGATGCTCCAAGTAGGGAGATTGCTAGTAAAGTGGCTGGAATGGCGAACCCGAGCACAAGGAGATGAGAAATGAGGTGCGTTTTAGAAACCTTTCTCCATCACACAGTGTACCATCTTCTGGGTTTCTCATGCATGTTTTTGATGCAGGAAGATGCCCTTGAACCTGGAGATTTGGGACCCATGCGATGGGTAGCACGCAGTATTACTTTAAAGGGTCTGCGTTTGCTCACCCAACCTCACCAAACCTCTCAGCCCCAAGAGTGTCCACCCTTATGTCTCATCCAGCTGTGGGTCTAGATATGGTCAATCCAGGTTGCATCACAGCCCCTGAACGAATTGTGTAAGAATTTCTCTCTCTTTCCCTGTCTTTGTTTCATGGGTTTTTAAAAGTAATTTATTTTTATAATGGGGTTTAGCTGCTTTTCACGGCTGTGTTTATGCCGCTTTACACCCACTTGACACACTAACAGAGAGATATCAATACATAGGTTTCAAGATTACTACTAGTCAGATATATTCTTGTGCGGTGAATCGGGCGTGTTGAGTCCAGTTCTCTGAGCAAGGAGTAGGTCTTGTCTATTACATATTGGGTTTATAGAACGGTATCTGAGCTAATTTGAAACTCTTGTTTTATGTATCACCCCACCTCACCTTTCCCGTTAAGCAGCCATAGTGTGTTTTCTGCATGTGTGACTCTGTTCTGTTTTGTAATTCAGTTCAAGTGTAACGGTTTTTACATTCCCACTATAAGTGACACCTTATGAGAAGTGACCTTTTCTGTGTGACTTATTTCACTTAGAATCGTCTTACCTAAATCCACTCATCATGCTGCTACTAGCCTTATGACATTGATTTCATGGCTGAGTGATATTCCATTGTACATAAGGACCACAAATTTTTTATCCATTTTTCACTTTCCTGGGATATTTAAGGTGGAATGAAGTGGAGGTCCTTGTCAACAGAGCAGCCCTAAACTTTGGGGTGCTTGTGTCTTGCTGATTTTCAATTTTCCCACTTTATCCCCCCATGCGTGGAAGTGCCCTATGCTCTCTAAGCTGTGTTTTTTAGATGTTTCAGGACACACCGTACACTTCTCCAGAGTGGCTGTTGGCAATTTACATCCCGCCCATCAGTGTAGCAAGGCTCCCATTTCTCCATGGCCTGTCCTGCATTTCTGGTTTTGACACTTTTTTCAGCATGGCCCTTTTGACCGATGGGAAGCGAGACTTCTTTGTAGCGCTGATTTGCCTTTCCAGGTTGCTTGGTTGGCCAAAAAGGGCGTATGCGTTTTTTCCTGAATATATTCAGGAAAAAACGCATACGCCCTTTTTGGCCAAGGGCATCATTGTCAACGTTTTGCCGCTTTTCATGTGCTTTAAAGGCGATTCGAATCTACCTCCTGAAATCTGTTTCCTGCAATTCTGCCTTGATTTCAAATCCTCTTCTTTGCCTTCCCTCAATATATTTGTGGACGAGAGTTATCATTTATAACTCTGCAGGTTTGTGAATTGCAGTGCCCAGAAGCTCCATTTTACAAGTCGCTTTTTTGGGAGCTGGCCGCAAAAGTGCAGGATGGCTTCAGGCCCTGTTCTGTTTCCAGGGGGCAGGCTGAGCCTGTGGTTAATTCTTCTTCCTGATGGGAAAATAGAGTGACCTGTGCCTGTCCCAACACCAAGAGCTAGTCTCTCATTGGTTCCCCGTCTTCCCGTTCATCCTCAGGACAAATTGCAACCTGTACGGAACAGGAGGTTAAAGGTGATGATGCTCCAAATAGGGAGATTGCTAGTAAAGTGGCTGGAATGGCGAACCCGAGCACAAGGAGATGAGAAATGAGGTGCGTTTTAGAAACCTTTCCCCATCACACGGTGTACCATCTTCTGGGTTTCTCATGCATGTTTTCGATGTAGGAAGATGCCCTTGAACCTGGAGATTTGGGACCCATGCGATGGGTAGCACGCAGTATTACTTTAAAGGGTCTGCGTTTGCTCACCCAACCTCACCAAACCTCTCAGCCCCAAGAGTGTCCACCCTTATGTCTCATCCAGCTGTGGGTCTAGATATGGTCAATCCAGGTTGCATCACAGCCCCTGAACGAATTGTGTAAGAATTTCTCTCTCTTTCCCTGTCTTTGTTTCATGGGTTTTTAAAAGTAATTTATTTTTATAATGGGGTTTAGCTGCTTTTCACGGCTGTGTTTATGCCGCTTTACACCCACTTGACACACTAACAGAGAGATATCAATACATACGTTTTAAGATTATTACTAGTCAGATATATTCTTGTGCGGTGAATCGGGCGTGTTGAGTCCAGTTCTCTGAGCAAGGAGTAGGTCTTGTCTATTACATATTGGGTTTATGGAACGGTGTCTGAGCTAATTTGAAACTCTTGTTTTATGTATCACCCCACCTCACCTTTCCCGTTAAGCAGCCATAGTGTGTTTTCTGCATGTGTGACTCTGTTCTGTTTTGTAATTCAGTTCAAGTGTAACGGTTTTTACATTCCCTCTATAAGTGACACCTTATGAGAAGTGTCCTTTTCTGTGTGACTTATTTCACTTAGAATCGTCTTACCTAAATCCACTCATCATGCTGCTACTAGCCTTATGACATTGATTTCATGGCTGAGTGATATTCCATTGTACATAAGGACCACAACTTTTTTATCCATTTTTCGCTTTCCTGGGATATTTAAGGTGGAATGAAGTGGAGGTCCTTGTCAACAGAGCAGCCCTAAACTTTGGGGTGCTTGTGTCTTGCTGATTTTCAATTTTCCCACTTTATCCCCCCATGCGTGGAAGTGCCCTATGCTCTCTAAGCTGTGTTTTTTAGATGTTTCAGGACACACCGTACACTTCTCCAGAGTGGCTGTTGGCAATTTACATCCCGCCCATCAGTGTAGCAAGGCTCCCATTTCTCCATGGCCTGTCCTGCATTTCTGGTTTTGACACTTTTTTCAGCATGGCCCTTTTGACCGATGGGAAGCGAGACTTCTTTGTAGCGCTGATTTGCCTTTCCAGGTTGCTTGGTTGGCCAAAAAGGGCGTATGCGTTTTTTCCTGAATATATTCAGGAAAAAACGCATACGCCCTTTTTGGCCATGGGCATCATTGTCAACGTTTTGCCGCTTTTCATGTGCTTTAGAGGCGATTCGAATCTACCTCCTGAAATCTGTTTCCTGCAATTCTGCCTTGATTTCAAATCCTCTTTTTGCCTTCCCTCAATATATTTGTGGACGAGAGTTATCATTTATAACTCTGCAGGTTTGTGAATTGCAGTGCCCTGAAGCTCCATTTTACAACTCGCTTTTTTGGGAGCTGGCCGCAAAAGCGCAGGATGGCTTCAGGCCCTGTTCTGGTTCCGGGGGGCAGGCTGAGCCTGTGGTTAATTCTTCTTCCTGATGGGAAAATAGAGTCACCTGTGCCTGTCCCAACACCAAGAGCTAGTCTCTCATTGGTTCCCCGTCTTCCCGTTCATCCTCAGGACAAATTGCAACCTGTACGGAACAGGAGGTTAAAGGTGCTGAGGCTCCAAGTAGGGAGATTGCTAGTAAAGTGGCTGGAATGGCGAACCCGAGCACAAGGAGATGAGAAATGAGGTGCATTTTAGAAACCTTTCCCCATCACACGGTGTACCATCTTCTGGGTTTCTCATGCATGTTTTTGATGTAGGAAGATGCCCTTGAACCTGGAGATTTGGGACCCATGCGATGGGTAGCACGCAGTATTACTTTAAAGGGTCTGCGTTTGCTCACCCAACCTCACCAAACCTCTCAGCCCCAAGAGTGTCCACCCTTATGTCTCATCCAGCTGTGGGTCTAGATATGGTCAATCCAGGTTGCATCACAGCCCCTGAACGAATTGTGTAAGAATTTCTCTCTCTTTCCCTGTCTTTGTTTCATGGGTTTTTAAAAGTAATTTATTTTTATAATGGGGTTTAGCTGCTTTTCACGGCTGTGTTTATGCCGCTTTACACCCACTTGACACACTAACAGAGAGATATCAATACATAGGTTTCAAGATTACTACTAGTCAGATATATTCTTGTGCGGTGAATCGGGCGTGTTGAGTCCAGTTCTCTGAGCAAGGAGTAGGTCTTGTCTATTACATATTGGGTTTATGGAACGGTATCTGAGCTAATTTGAAACTCTTGTTTTATGTATCACCCCACCTCACCTTTCCCGTTAAGCAGCCATAGTGTGTTTTCTGCATGTGTGACTCTGTTCTGTTTTGTAATTCAGTTCAAGTGTAACGGTTTTTACATTCCCACTATAAGTGACACCTTATGAGAAGTGTCCTTTTCTGTGTGACTTATTTCACTTAGAATCGTCTTACCTAAATCCACTCATCATGCTGCTACTAGCCTTATGACATTGATTTCATGGCTGAGTGATATTCCATTGTACATAAGGACCACAACTTTTTTATCCATTTTTCACTTTCCTGGGATATTTAAGGTGGAATGAAGTGGAGGTCCTTGTCAACAGAGCAGCCCTAAACTTTGGGGTGCTTGTGTCTTGCTGATTTTCAATTTTCCCACTTTATCCCCCCATGCGTGGAAGTGCCCTATGCTCTCTAAGCTGTGTTTTTTAGATGTTTCAGGACACACCGTACACTTCTCCAGAGTGGCTGTTGGCAATTTACATCCCGCCCATCAGTGTAGCAAGGCTCCCATTTCTCCATGGCCTGTCCTGCATTTCTGGTTTTGACACTTTTTTCAGCATGGCCCTTTTGACCGATGGGAAGCGAGACTTCTTTGTAGCGCTGATTTGCCTTTCCAGGTTGCTTGGTTGGCCAAAAAGGGCGTATGCGTTTTTTCCTGAATATATTCAGGAAAAAACGCATACGCCCTTTTTGGCCAAGGGCATCATTGTCAAAGTTTTGCCGATTTTCATGTGCTTTAAAGGCGATTCGAATCTACCTCCTGAAATCTGTTTCCTGCAATTCTGCCTTGATTTCAAATCCTCTTCTTTGCCTTCCCTCAATATATTTGTGGACGAGAGTTATCATTTATAACTCTGCAGGTTTGTGAATTGCAGTGCCCAGAAGCTCCATTTTACAACTCGCTTTTTTGGGAGCTGGCCGCAAAAGCGCAGGATGGCTTCAGGCCCTGTTCTGGTTCCGGGGGGCAGGCTGAGCGTGTGGTTAATTCTTCTTCCTGATGGGAAAATAGAGTGACCTGTGCCTGTCCCAACACCAAGAGCTAGTCTCTCATTGGTTCCCCGTCTTCCCGTTCATCCTCAGGACAAATTGCAACCTGTACGGAACAGGAGGTTAAAGGTGCTGATGCTCCAAGTAGGGAGATTGCTAGTAAAGTGGCTGGAATGGCGAACCCGAGCACAAGGAGATGAGAAATGAGGTGCGTTTTAGAAACCTTTCCCCATCACACGGTGTACCATCTTCTGGGTTTCTCATGCATGTTTTCGATGTAGGAAGATGCCCTTGAACCTGGAGATTTGGGACCCATGCGATGGGTAGCACGCAGTATTACTTTAAAGGGTCTGCGTTTGCTCACCCAACCTCACCAAACCTCTCAGCCCCAAGAGTGTCCACCCTTATGTCTCATCCAGCTGTGGGTCTAGATATGGTCAATCCAGGTTGCATCACAGCCCCTGAACGAATTGTGTAAGAATTTCTCTCTCTTTCCCTGTCTTTGTTTCATGGGTTTTTAAAAGTAATTTATTTTTATAATGGGGTTTAGCTGCTTTTCACGGCTGTGTTTATGCCGCTTTACACCCACTTGACACACTAAGAGAGACATATCAATACATAGGTTTCAAGATTACTACTAGTCAGATATATTCTTGTGCGGTGAATCGGGCGTGTTGAGTCCAGTTCTCTGAGCAAGGAGTAGGTCTTGTCTATTACATATTGGGTTTATGGAACGGTATCTGAGCTAATTTGAAACTCTTGTTTTATGTATCACCCCACCTCACCTTTCCCGTTAAGCAGCCATAGTGTGTTTTCTGCATGTGTGACTCTGTTCTGTTTTGTAATTCAGTTCAAGTGTAACGGTTTTTACATTCCCACTATAAGTGACACCTTATGAGAAGTGTCCTTTTCTGTGTGACTTATTTCACTTAGAATCGTCTTACCTAAATCCACTCATCATGCTGCTAGTAGCCTTATGACATTGATTTCATGGCTGAGTGATATTCCATTGTACATAAGGACCACAACTTTTTTATCCATTTTTCACTTTCCTGGGATATTTAAGGTGGAATGAAGTGGAGGTCCTTGTCAACAGAGCAGCCCTAAACTTTGGGGTGCTTGTGTCTTGCTGATTTTCAATTTTCCCACTTTATCCCCCCATGCGTGGAAGTGCCCTATGCTCTCTAAGCTGTGTTTTTTAGATGTTTCAGGACACACCGTACACTTCTCCAGAGTGGCTGTTGGCAATTTACATCCCGCCCATCAGTGTAGCAAGGCTCCCATTTCTCCATGGCCTGTCCTGCATTTCTGGTTTTGACACTTTTTTCAGCATGGCCCTTTTGACCGATGGGAAGCGAGACTTCTTTGTAGCGCTGATTTGCCTTTCCAGGTTGCTTGGTTGGCCAAAAAGGGCGTATGCGTTTTTTCCTGAATATATTCAGGAGAAAACGCATACGCCCTTTTTGGCCAAGGGCATCATTGTCAAAGTTTTGCCGATTTTCATGTGCTTTAAAGGCGATTCGAATCTACCTCCTGAAATCTGTTTCCTGCAATTCTGCCTTGATTTCAAATCCTCTTCTTTGCCTTCCCTCAATATATTTGTGGACGAGAGTTATCATTTATAACTCTGCAGGTTTGTGAATTGCAGTGCCCAGAAGCTCCATTTTACAACTCGCTTTTTTGGGAGCTGGCCGCAAAAGCGCAGGATGGCTTCAGGCCCTGTTCTGGTTCCGGGGGGCAGGCTGAGCCTGTGGTTAATTCTTCTTCCTGATGGGAAAATAGAGTGACCTGTGCCTGTCCCAACACCAAGAGCTAGTCTCTCATTGGTTCCCCGTCTTCCCGTTCATCCTCAGGACAAATTGCAACCTGTACGGAACAGGAGGTTAAAGGTGCTGATGCTCCAAGTAGGGAGATTGCTAGTAAAGTGGCTGGAATGGCGAACCCGAGCACAAGGAGATGAGAAATGAGGTGCGTTTTAGAAACCTTTCTCCATCACACAGTGTACCATCTTCTGGGTTTCTCATGCATGTTTTTGATGCAGGAAGATGCCCTTGAACCTGGAGATTTGGGACCCATGCGATGGGTAGCACGCAGTATTACTTTAAAGGGTCTGCGTTTGCTCACCCAACCTCACCAAACCTCTCAGCCCCAAGAGTGTCCACCCTTATGTCTCATCCAGCTGTGGGTCTAGATATGGTCAATCCAGGTTGCATCACAGCCCCTGAACGAATTGTGTAAGAATTTCTCTCTCTTTCCCTGTCTTTGTTTCATGGGTTTTTAAAAGTAATTTATTTTTATAATGGGGTTTAGCTGCTTTTCACGGCTGTGTTTATGCCGCTTTACACCCACTTGACACACTAACAGAGAGATATCAATACATAGGTTTCAAGATTACTACTAGTCAGATATATTCTTGTGCGGTGAATCGGGCGTGTTGAGTCCAGTTCTCTGAGCAAGGAGTAGGTCTTGTCTATTACATATTGGGTTTATAGAACGGTATCTGAGCTAATTTGAAACTCTTGTTTTATGTATCACCCCACCTCACCTTTCCCGTTAAGCAGCCATAGTGTGTTTTCTGCATGTGTGACTCTGTTCTGTTTTGTAATTCAGTTCAAGTGTAACGGTTTTTACATTCCCACTATAAGTGACACCTTATGAGAAGTGACCTTTTCTGTGTGACTTATTTCACTTAGAATCGTCTTACCTAAATCCACTCATCATGCTGCTACTAGCCTTATGACATTGATTTCATGGCTGAGTGATATTCCATTGTACATAAGGACCACAAATTTTTTATCCATTTTTCACTTTCCTGGGATATTTAAGGTGGAATGAAGTGGAGGTCCTTGTCAACAGAGCAGCCCTAAACTTTGGGGTGCTTGTGTCTTGCTGATTTTCAATTTTCCCACTTTATCCCCCCATGCGTGGAAGTGCCCTATGCTCTCTAAGCTGTGTTTTTTAGATGTTTCAGGACACACCGTACACTTCTCCAGAGTGGCTGTTGGCAATTTACATCCCGCCCATCAGTGTAGCAAGGCTCCCATTTCTCCATGGCCTGTCCTGCATTTCTGGTTTTGACACTTTTTTCAGCATGGCCCTTTTGACCGATGGGAAGCGAGACTTCTTTGTAGCGCTGATTTGCCTTTCCAGGTTGCTTGGTTGGCCAAAAAGGGCGTATGCGTTTTTTCCTGAATATATTCAGGAGAAAACGCATACGCCCTTTTTGGCCAAGGGCATCATTGTCAAAGTTTTGCCGATTTTCATGTGCTTTAAAGGCGATTCGAATCTACCTCCTGAAATCTGTTTCCTGCAATTCTGCCTTGATTTCAAATCCTCTTCTTTGCCTTCCCTCAATATATTTGTGGACGAGAGTTATCATTTATAACTCTGCAGGTTTGTGAATTGCAGTGCCCAGAAGCTCCATTTTACAACTCGCTTTTTTGGGAGCTGGCCGCAAAAGCGCAGGATGGCTTCAGGCCCTGTTCTGGTTCCGGGGGGCAGGCTAAGCCTGTGGTTAATTCTTCTTCCTGATGGGAAAATAGAGTGACCTGTGCCTGTCCCAACACCAAGAGCTAGTCTCTCATTGGTTCCCCGTCTTCCCGTTCATCCTCAGGACAAATTGCAACCTGTACGGAACAGGAGGTTAAAGATGCTGATGCTCCAAGTAGGGAGATTGCTAGTAAAGTGGCTGGAATGGCGAACCCGAGCACAAGGAGATGAGAAATGAGGTGCGTTTTAGAAACCTTTCTCCATCACACAGTGTACCATCTTCTGGGTTTCTCATGCATGTTTTTGATGCAGGAAGATGCCCTTGAACCTGGAGATTTGGGACCCATGCGATGGGTAGCACGCAGTATTACTTTAAAGGGTCTGCGTTTGCTCACCCAACCTCACCAAACCTCTCAGCCCCAAGAGTGTCCACCCTTATGTCTCATCCAGCTGTGGGTCTAGATATGGTCAATCCAGGTTGCATCACAGCCCCTGAACGAATTGTGTAAGAATTTCTCTCTCTTTCCCTGTCTTTGTTTCATGGGTTTTTAAAAGTAATTTATTTTTATAATGGGGTTTAGCTGCTTTTCACGGCTGTGTTTATGCCGCTTTACACCCACTTGACACACTAACAGAGAGATATCAATACATAGGTTTCAAGATTACTACTAGTCAGATATATTCTTGTGCGGTGAATCGGGCGTGTTGAGTCCAGTTCTCTGAGCAAGGAGTAGGTCTTGTCTATTACATATTGGGTTTATAGAACGGTATCTGAGCTAATTTGAAACTCTTGTTTTATGTATCACCCCACCTCACCTTTCCCGTTAAGCAGCCATAGTGTGTTTTCTGCATGTGTGACTCTGTTCTGTTTTGTAATTCAGTTCAAGTGTAACGGTTTTTACATTCCCACTATAAGTGACACCTTATGAGAAGTGACCTTTTCTGTGTGACTTATTTCACTTAGAATCGTCTTACCTAAATCCACTCATCATGCTGCTACTAGCCTTATGACATTGATTTCATGGCTGAGTGATATTCCATTGTACATAAGGACCACAACTTTTTTATCCATTTTTCACTTTCCTGGGATATTTAAGGTGGAATGAAGTGGAGGTCCTTGTCAACAGAGCAGCCCTAAACTTTGGGGTGCTTGTGTCTTGCTGATTTTCAATTTTCCCACTTTATCCCCCCATGCGTGGAAGTGCCCTATGCTCTCTAAGCTGTGTTTTTTAGATGTTTCAGGACACACCGTACACTTCTCCAGAGTGGCTGTTGGCAATTTACATCCCGCCCATCAGTGTAGCAAGGCTCCCATTTCTCCATGGCCTGTCCTGCATTTCTGGTTTTGACACTTTTTTCAGCATGGCCCTTTTGACCGATGGGAAGCGAGACTTCTTTGTAGCGCTGATTTGCCTTTCCAGGTTGCTTGGTTGGCCAAAAAGGGCGTATGCGTTTTTTCCTGAATATATTCAGGAGAAAACGCATACGCCCTTTTTGGCCAAGGGCATCATTGTCAAAGTTTTGCCGATTTTCATGTGCTTTAAAGGCGATTCGAATCTACCTCCTGAAATCTGTTTCCTGCAATTCTGCCTTGATTTCAAATCCTCTTCTTTGCCTTCCCTCAATATATTTGTGGACGAGAGTTATCATTTATAACTCTGCAGGTTTGTGAATTGCAGTGCCCAGAAGCTCCATTTTACAACTCGCTTTTTTGGGAGCTGGCCGCAAAAGCGCAGGATGGCTTCAGGCCCTGTTCTGGTTCCGGGGGGCAGGCTAAGCCTGTGGTTAATTCTTCTTCCTGATGGGAAAATAGAGTGACCTGTGCCTGTCCCAACACCAAGAGCTAGTCTCTCATTGGTTCCCCGTCTTCCCGTTCATCCTCAGGACAAATTGCAACCTGTACGGAACAGGAGGTTAAAGATGCTGATGCTCCAAGTAGGGAGATTGCTAGTAAAGTGGCTGGAATGGCGAACCCGAGCACAAGGAGATGAGAAATGAGGTGCGTTTTAGAAACCTTTCTCCATCACACAGTGTACCATCTTCTGGGTTTCTCATGCATGTTTTTGATGCAGGAAGATGCCCTTGAACCTGGAGATTTGGGACCCATGCGATGGGTAGCACGCAGTATTACTTTAAAGGGTCTGCGTTTGCTCACCCAACCTCACCAAACCTCTCAGCCCCAAGAGTGTCCACCCTTATGTCTCATCCAGCTGTGGGTCTAGATATGGTCAATCCAGGTTGCATCACAGCCCCTGAACGAATTGTGTAAGAATTTCTCTCTCTTTCCCTGTCTTTGTTTCATGGGTTTTTAAAAGTAATTTATTTTTATAATGGGGTTTAGCTGCTTTTCACGGCTGTGTTTATGCCGCTTTACACCCACTTGACACACTAACAGAGAGATATCAATACATAGGTTTCAAGATTACTACTAGTCAGATATATTCTTGTGCGGTGAATCGGGCGTGTTGAGTCCAGTTCTCTGAGCAAGGAGTAGGTCTTGTCTATTACATATTGGGTTTATAGAACGGTATCTGAGCTAATTTGAAACTCTTGTTTTATGTATCACCCCACCTCACCTTTCCCGTTAAGCAGCCATAGTGTGTTTTCTGCATGTGTGACTCTGTTCTGTTTTGTAATTCAGTTCAAGTGTAACGGTTTTTACATTCCCACTATAAGTGACACCTTATGAGAAGTGACCTTTTCTGTGTGACTTATTTCACTTAGAATCGTCTTACCTAAATCCACTCATCATGCTGCTACTAGCCTTATGACATTGATTTCATGGCTGAGTGATATTCCATTGTACATAAGGACCACAAATTTTTTATCCATTTTTCACTTTCCTGGGATATTTAAGGTGGAATGAAGTGGAGGTCCTTGTCAACAGAGCAGCCCTAAACTTTGGGGTGCTTGTGTCTTGCTGATTTTCAATTTTCCCACTTTATCCCCCCATGCGTGGAAGTGCCCTATGCTCTCTAAGCTGTGTTTTTTAGATGTTTCAGGACACACCGTACACTTCTCCAGAGTGGCTGTTGGCAATTTACATCCCGCCCATCAGTGTAGCAAGGCTCCCATTTCTCCATGGCCTGTCCTGCATTTCTGGTTTTGACACTTTTTTCAGCATGGCCCTTTTGACCGATGGGAAGCGAGACTTCTTTGTAGCGCTGATTTGCCTTTCCAGGTTGCTTGGTTGGCCAAAAAGGGCGTATGCGTTTTTTCCTGAATATATTCAGGAAAAAACGCATACGCCCTTTTTGGCCAAGGGCATCATTGTCAACGTTTTGCCGCTTTTCATGTGCTTTAAAGGCGATTCGAATCTACCTCCTGAAATCTGTTTCCTGCAATTCTGCCTTGATTTCAAATCCTCTTCTTTGCCTTCCCTCAATATATTTGTGGACGAGAGTTATCATTTATAACTCTGCAGGTTTGTGAATTGCAGTGCCCAGAAGCTCCATTTTACAAGTCGCTTTTTTGGGAGCTGGCCGCAAAAGTGCAGGATGGCTTCAGGCCCTGTTCTGTTTCCAGGGGGCAGGCTGAGCCTGTGGTTAATTCTTCTTCCTGATGGGAAAATAGAGTGACCTGTGCCTGTCCCAACACCAAGAGCTAGTCTCTCATTGGTTCCCCGTCTTCCCGTTCATCCTCAGGACAAATTGCAACCTGTACGGAACAGGAGGTTAAAGGTGATGATGCTCCAAATAGGGAGATTGCTAGTAAAGTGGCTGGAATGGCGAACCCGAGCACAAGGAGATGAGAAATGAGGTGCGTTTTAGAAACCTTTCCCCATCACACGGTGTACCATCTTCTGGGTTTCTCATGCATGTTTTCGATGTAGGAAGATGCCCTTGAACCTGGAGATTTGGGACCCATGCGATGGGTAGCACGCAGTATTACTTTAAAGGGTCTGCGTTTGCTCACCCAACCTCACCAAACCTCTCAGCCCCAAGAGTGTCCACCCTTATGTCTCATCCAGCTGTGGGTCTAGATATGGTCAATCCAGGTTGCATCACAGCCCCTGAACGAATTGTGTAAGAATTTCTCTCTCTTTCCCTGTCTTTGTTTCATGGGTTTTTAAAAGTAATTTATTTTTATAATGGGGTTTAGCTGCTTTTCACGGCTGTGTTTATGCCGCTTTACACCCACTTGACACACTAACAGAGAGATATCAATACATACGTTTTAAGATTATTACTAGTCAGATATATTCTTGTGCGGTGAATCGGGCGTGTTGAGTCCAGTTCTCTGAGCAAGGAGTAGGTCTTGTCTATTACATATTGGGTTTATGGAACGGTGTCTGAGCTAATTTGAAACTCTTGTTTTATGTATCACCCCACCTCACCTTTCCCGTTAAGCAGCCATAGTGTGTTTTCTGCATGTGTGACTCTGTTCTGTTTTGTAATTCAGTTCAAGTGTAACGGTTTTTACATTCCCTCTATAAGTGACACCTTATGAGAAGTGTCCTTTTCTGTGTGACTTATTTCACTTAGAATCGTCTTACCTAAATCCACTCATCATGCTGCTACTAGCCTTATGACATTGATTTCATGGCTGAGTGATATTCCATTGTACATAAGGACCACAACTTTTTTATCCATTTTTCGCTTTCCTGGGATATTTAAGGTGGAATGAAGTGGAGGTCCTTGTCAACAGAGCAGCCCTAAACTTTGGGGTGCTTGTGTCTTGCTGATTTTCAATTTTCCCACTTTATCCCCCCATGCGTGGAAGTGCCCTATGCTCTCTAAGCTGTGTTTTTTAGATGTTTCAGGACACACCGTACACTTCTCCAGAGTGGCTGTTGGCAATTTACATCCCGCCCATCAGTGTAGCAAGGCTCCCATTTCTCCATGGCCTGTCCTGCATTTCTGGTTTTGACACTTTTTTCAGCATGGCCCTTTTGACCGATGGGAAGCGAGACTTCTTTGTAGCGCTGATTTGCCTTTCCAGGTTGCTTGGTTGGCCAAAAAGGGCGTATGCGTTTTTTCCTGAATATATTCAGGAAAAAACGCATACGCCCTTTTTGGCCATGGGCATCATTGTCAACGTTTTGCCGCTTTTCATGTGCTTTAGAGGCGATTCGAATCTACCTCCTGAAATCTGTTTCCTGCAATTCTGCCTTGATTTCAAATCCTCTTTTTGCCTTCCCTCAATATATTTGTGGACGAGAGTTATCATTTATAACTCTGCAGGTTTGTGAATTGCAGTGCCCTGAAGCTCCATTTTACAACTCGCTTTTTTGGGAGCTGGCCGCAA
Source organism: Balaenoptera physalus (assembly GCF_965194825.1). NCBI lineage: Eukaryota > Metazoa > Chordata > Mammalia > Artiodactyla > Balaenopteridae > Balaenoptera > Balaenoptera physalus. The sequence continues at coordinate 385,424 of NW_028126341.1, read as the reverse complement.
AAGCGCAGGATGGCTTCAGGCCCTGTTCTGGTTCCGGGGGGCAGGCTGAGCCTGTGGTTAATTCTTCTTCCTGATGGGAAAATAGAGTCACCTGTGCCTGTCCCAACACCAAGAGCTAGTCTCTCATTGGTTCCCCGTCTTCCCGTTCATCCTCAGGACAAATTGCAACCTGTACGGAACAGGAGGTTAAAGGTGCTGAGGCTCCAAGTAGGGAGATTGCTAGTAAAGTGGCTGGAATGGCGAACCCGAGCACAAGGAGATGAGAAATGAGGTGCGTTTTAGAAACCTTTCCCCATCACACGGTGTACCATCTTCTGGGTTTCTCATGCATGTTTTCGATGTAGGAAGATGCCCTTGAACCTGGAGATTTGGGACCCATGCGATGGGTAGCACGCAGTATTACTTTAAAGGGTCTGCGTTTGCTCACCCAACCTCACCAAACCTCTCAGCCCCAAGAGTGTCCACCCTTATGTCTCATCCAGCTGTGGGTCTAGATATGGTCAATCCAGGTTGCATCACAGCCCCTGAACGAATTGTGTAAGAATTTCTCTCTCTTTCCCTGTCTTTGTTTCATGGGTTTTTAAAAGTAATTTATTTTTATAATGGGGTTTAGCTGCTTTTCACGGCTGTGTTTATGCCGCTTTACACCCACTTGACACACTAACAGAGAGATATCAATACATAGGTTTCAAGATTACTACTAGTCAGATATATTCTTGTGCGGTGAATCGGGCGTGTTGAGTCCAGTTCTCTGAGCAAGGAGTAGGTCTTGTCTATTACATATTGGGTTTATGGAACGGTATCTGAGCTAATTTGAAACTCTTGTTTTATGTATCACCCCACCTCACCTTTCCCGTTAAGCAGCCATAGTGTGTTTTCTGCATGTGTGACTCTGTTCTGTTTTGTAATTCAGTTCAAGTGTAACGGTTTTTACATTCCCACTATAAGTGACACCTTATGAGAAGTGTCCTTTTCTGTGTGACTTATTTCACTTAGAATCGTCTTACCTAAATCCACTCATCATGCTGCTACTAGCCTTATGACATTGATTTCATGGCTGAGTGATATTCCATTGTACATAAGGACCACAACTTTTTTATCCATTTTTCACTTTCCTGGGATATTTAAGGTGGAATGAAGTGGAGGTCCTTGTCAACAGAGCAGCCCTAAACTTTGGGGTGCTTGTGTCTTGCTGATTTTCAATTTTCCCACTTTATCCCCCCATGCGTGGAAGTGCCCTATGCTCTCTAAGCTGTGTTTTTTAGATGTTTCAGGACACACCGTACACTTCTCCAGAGTGGCTGTTGGCAATTTACATCCCGCCCATCAGTGTAGCAAGGCTCCCATTTCTCCATGGCCTGTCCTGCATTTCTGGTTTTGACACTTTTTTCAGCATGGCCCTTTTGACCGATGGGAAGCGAGACTTCTTTGTAGCGCTGATTTGCCTTTCCAGGTTGCTTGGTTGGCCAAAAAGGGCGTATGCGTTTTTTCCTGAATATATTCAGGAAAAAACGCATACGCCCTTTTTGGCCATGGGCATCATTGTCAACGTTTTGCCGCTTTTCATGTGCTTTAGAGGCGATTCGAATCTACCTCCTGAAATCTGTTTCCTGCAATTCTGCCTTGATTTCAAATCCTCTTTTTGCCTTCCCTCAATATATTTGTGGACGAGAGTTATCATTTATAACTCTGCAGGTTTGTGAATTGCAGTGCCCTGAAGCTCCATTTTACAACTCGCTTTTTTGGGAGCTGGCCGCAAAAGCGCAGGATGGCTTCAGGCCCTGTTCTGGTTCCGGGGGGCAGGCTGAGCGTGTGGTTAATTCTTCTTCCTGATGGGAAAATAGAGTCACCTGTGCCTGTCCCAACACCAAGAGCTAGTCTCTCATTGGTTCCCCGTCTTCCCGTTCATCCTCAGGACAAATTGCAACCTGTACGGAACAGGAGGTTAAAGGTGCTGAGGCTCCAAGTAGGGAGATTGCTAGTAAAGTGGCTGGAATGGCGAACCCGAGCACAAGGAGATGAGAAATGAGGTGCGTTTTAGAAACCTTTCCCCATCACACGGTGTACCATCTTCTGGGTTTCTCATGCATGTTTTCGATGTAGGAAGATGCCCTTGAACCTGGAGATTTGGGACCCATGCGATGGGTAGCACGCAGTATTACTTTAAAGGGTCTGCGTTTGCTCACCCAACCTCACCAAACCTCTCAGCCCCAAGAGTGTCCACCCTTATGTCTCATCCAGCTGTGGGTCTAGATATGGTCAATCCAGGTTGCATCACAGCCCCTGAACGAATTGTGTAAGAATTTCTCTCTCTTTCCCTGTCTTTGTTTCATGGGTTTTTAAAAGTAATTTATTTTTATAATGGGGTTTAGCTGCTTTTCACGGCTGTGTTTATGCCGCTTTACACCCACTTGACACACTAAGAGAGACATATCAATACATAGGTTTCAAGATTACTACTAGTCAGATATATTCTTGTGCGGTGAATCGGGCGTGTTGAGTCCAGTTCTCTGAGCAAGGAGTAGGTCTTGTCTATTACATATTGGGTTTATGGAACGGTATCTGAGCTAATTTGAAACTCTTGTTTTATGTATCACCCCACCTCACCTTTCCCGTTAAGCAGCCATAGTGTGTTTTCTGCATGTGTGACTCTGTTCTGTTTTGTAATTCAGTTCAAGTGTAACGGTTTTTACATTCCCACTATAAGTGACACCTTATGAGAAGTGTCCTTTTCTGTGTGACTTATTTCACTTAGAATCGTCTTACCTAAATCCACTCATCATGCTGCTAGTAGCCTTATGACATTGATTTCATGGCTGAGTGATATTCCATTGTACATAAGGACCACAACTTTTTTATCCATTTTTCACTTTCCTGGGATATTTAAGGTGGAATGAAGTGGAGGTCCTTGTCAACAGAGCAGCCCTAAACTTTGGGGTGCTTGTGTCTTGCTGATTTTCAATTTTCCCACTTTATCCCCCCATGCGTGGAAGTGCCCTATGCTCTCTAAGCTGTGTTTTTTAGATGTTTCAGGACACACCGTACACTTCTCCAGAGTGGCTGTTGGCAATTTACATCCCGCCCATCAGTGTAGCAAGGCTCCCATTTCTCCATGGCCTGTCCTGCATTTCTGGTTTTGACACTTTTTTCAGCATGGCCCTTTTGACCGATGGGAAGCGAGACTTCTTTGTAGCGCTGATTTGCCTTTCCAGGTTGCTTGGTTGGCCAAAAAGGGCGTATGCGTTTTTTCCTGAATATATTCAGGAGAAAACGCATACGCCCTTTTTGGCCAAGGGCATCATTGTCAAAGTTTTGCCGATTTTCATGTGCTTTAAAGGCGATTCGAATCTACCTCCTGAAATCTGTTTCCTGCAATTCTGCCTTGATTTCAAATCCTCTTCTTTGCCTTCCCTCAATATATTTGTGGACGAGAGTTATCATTTATAACTCTGCAGGTTTGTGAATTGCAGTGCCCAGAAGCTCCATTTTACAACTCGCTTTTTTGGGAGCTGGCCGCAAAAGCGCAGGATGGCTTCAGGCCCTGTTCTGGTTCCGGGGGGCAGGCTGAGCCTGTGGTTAATTCTTCTTCCTGATGGGAAAATAGAGTGACCTGTGCCTGTTCCAACACCAAGAGCTAGTCTCTCATTGGTTCCCCGTCTTCCCGTTCATCCTCAGGACAAATTGCAACCTGTACGGAACAGGAGGTTAAAGGTGCTGATGCTCCAAGTAGGGAGATTGCTAGTAAAGTGGCTGGAATGGCGAACCCGAGCACAAGGAGATGAGAAATGAGGTGCGTTTTAGAAACCTTTCTCCATCACACAGTGTACCATCTTCTGGGTTTCTCATGCATGTTTTTGATGCAGGAAGATGCCCTTGAACCTGGAGATTTGGGACCCATGCGATGGGTAGCACGCAGTATTACTTTAAAGGGTCTGCGTTTGCTCACCCAACCTCACCAAACCTCTCAGCCCCAAGAGTGTCCACCCTTATGTCTCATCCAGCTGTGGGTCTAGATATGGTCAATCCAGGTTGCATCACAGCCCCTGAACGAATTGTGTAAGAATTTCTCTCTCTTTCCCTGTCTTTGTTTCATGGGTTTTTAAAAGTAATTTATTTTTATAATGGGGTTTAGCTGCTTTTCACGGCTGTGTTTATGCCGCTTTACACCCACTTGACACACTAACAGAGAGATATCAATACATAGGTTTCAAGATTACTACTAGTCAGATATATTCTTGTGCGGTGAATCGGGCGTGTTGAGTCCAGTTCTCTGAGCAAGGAGTAGGTCTTGTCTATTACATATTGGGTTTATAGAACGGTATCTGAGCTAATTTGAAACTCTTGTTTTATGTATCACCCCACCTCACCTTTCCCGTTAAGCAGCCATAGTGTGTTTTCTGCATGTGTGACTCTGTTCTGTTTTGTAATTCAGTTCAAGTGTAACGGTTTTTACATTCCCACTATAAGTGACACCTTATGAGAAGTGACCTTTTCTGTGTGACTTATTTCACTTAGAATCGTCTTACCTAAATCCACTCATCATGCTGCTACTAGCCTTATGACATTGATTTCATGGCTGAGTGATATTCCATTGTACATAAGGACCACAACTTTTTTATCCATTTTTCACTTTCCTGGGATATTTAAGGTGGAATGAAGTGGAGGTCCTTGTCAACAGAGCAGCCCTAAACTTTGGGGTGCTTGTGTCTTGCTGATTTTCAATTTTCCCACTTTATCCCCCCATGCGTGGAAGTGCCCTATGCTCTCTAAGCTGTGTTTTTTAGATGTTTCAGGACACACCGTACACTTCTCCAGAGTGGCTGTTGGCAATTTACATCCCGCCCATCAGTGTAGCAAGGCTCCCATTTCTCCATGGCCTGTCCTGCATTTCTGGTTTTGACACTTTTTTCAGCATGGCCCTTTTGACCGATGGGAAGCGAGACTTCTTTGTAGCGCTGATTTGCCTTTCCAGGTTGCTTGGTTGGCCAAAAAGGGCGTATGCGTTTTTTCCTGAATATATTCAGGAAAAAACGCATACGCCCTTTTTGGCCAAGGGCATCATTGTCAACGTTTTGCCGCTTTTCATGTGCTTTAAAGGCGATTCGAATCTACCTCCTGAAATCTGTTTCCTGCAATTCTGCGTTGATTTCAAATCCTCTTCTTTGCCTTCCCTCAATATATTTGTGGACGAGAGTTATCATTTATAACTCTGCAGGTTTGTGAATTGCAGTGCCCAGAAGCTCCATTTTACAAGTCGCTTTTTTGGGAGCTGGCCGCAAAAGTGCAGGATGGCTTCAGGCCCTGTTCTGTTTCCAGGGGGCAGGCTGAGCCTGTGGTTAATTCTTCTTCCTGATGGGAAAATAGAGTGACCTGTGCCTGTCCCAACACCAAGAGCTAGTCTCTCATTGGTTCCCCGTCTTCCCGTTCATCCTCAGGACAAATTGCAACCTGTACGGAACAGGAGGTTAAAGGTGATGATGCTCCAAATAGGGAGATTGCTAGTAAAGTGGCTGGAATGGCGAACCCGAGCACAAGGAGATGAGAAATGAGGTGCGTTTTAGAAACCTTTCCCCATCACACGGTGTACCATCTTCTGGGTTTCTCATGCATGTTTTCGATGTAGGAAGATGCCCTTGAACCTGGAGATTTGGGACCCATGCGATGGGTAGCACGCAGTATTACTTTAAAGGGTCTGCGTTTGCTCACCCAACCTCACCAAACCTCTCAGCCCCAAGAGTGTCCACCCTTATGTCTCATCCAGCTGTGGGTCTAGATATGGTCAATCCAGGTTGCATCACAGCCCCTGAACGAATTGTGTAAGAATTTCTCTCTCTTTCCCTGTCTTTGTTTCATGGGTTTTTAAAAGTAATTTATTTTTATAATGGGGTTTAGCTGCTTTTCACGGCTGTGTTTATGCCGCTTTACACCCACTTGACACACTAACAGAGAGATATCAATACATACGTTTTAAGATTATTACTAGTCAGATATATTCTTGTGCGGTGAATCGGGCGTGTTGAGTCCAGTTCTCTGAGCAAGGAGTAGGTCTTGTCTATTACATATTGGGTTTATGGAACGGTGTCTGAGCTAATTTGAAACTCTTGTTTTATGTATCACCCCACCTCACCTTTCCCGTTAAGCAGCCATAGTGTGTTTTCTGCATGTGTGACTCTGTTCTGTTTTGTAATTCAGTTCAAGTGTAACGGTTTTTACATTCCCTCTATAAGTGACACCTTATGAGAAGTGTCCTTTTCTGTGTGACTTATTTCACTTAGAATCGTCTTACCTAAATCCACTCATCATGCTGCTACTAGCCTTATGACATTGATTTCATGGCTGAGTGATATTCCATTGTACATAAGGACCACAACTTTTTTATCCATTTTTCGCTTTCCTGGGATATTTAAGGTGGAATGAAGTGGAGGTCCTTGTCAACAGAGCAGCCCTAAACTTTGGGGTGCTTGTGTCTTGCTGATTTTCAATTTTCCCACTTTATCCCCCCATGCGTGGAAGTGCCCTATGCTCTCTAAGCTGTGTTTTTTAGATGTTTCAGGACACACCGTACACTTCTCCAGAGTGGCTGTTGGCAATTTACATCCCGCCCATCAGTGTAGCAAGGCTCCCATTTCTCCATGGCCTGTCCTGCATTTCTGGTTTTGACACTTTTTTCAGCATGGCCCTTTTGACCGATGGGAAGCGAGACTTCTTTGTAGCGCTGATTTGCCTTTCCAGGTTGCTTGGTTGGCCAAAAAGGGCGTATGCGTTTTTTCCTGAATATATTCAGGAAAAAACGCATACGCCCTTTTTGGCCATGGGCATCATTGTCAACGTTTTGCCGCTTTTCATGTGCTTTAGAGGCGATTCGAATCTACCTCTTGAAATCTGTTTCCTGCAATTCTGCCTTGATTTCAAATCCTCTTTTTGCCTTCCCTCAATATATTTGTGGACGAGAGTTATCATTTATAACTCTGCAGGTTTGTGAATTGCAGTGCCCTGAAGCTCCATTTTACAACTCGCTTTTTTGGGAGCTGGCCGCAAAAGCGCAGGATGGCTTCAGGCCCTGTTCTGGTTCCGGGGGGCAGGCTGAGCCTGTGGTTAATTCTTCTTCCTGATGGGAAAATAGAGTCACCTGTGCCTGTCCCAACACCAAGAGCTAGTCTCTCATTGGTTCCCCGTCTTCCCGTTCATCCTCAGGACAAATTGCAACCTGTACGGAACAGGAGGTTAAAGGTGCTGAGGCTCCAAGTAGGGAGATTGCTAGTAAAGTGGCTGGAATGGCGAACCCGAGCACAAGGAGATGAGAAATGAGGTGCGTTTTAGAAACCTTTCTCCATCACACAGTGTACCATCTTCTGGGTTTCTCATGCATGTTTTTGATGCAGGAAGATGCCCTTGAACCTGGAGATTTGGGACCCATGCGATGGGTAGCACGCAGTATTACTTTAAAGGGTCTGCGTTTGCTCACCCAACCTCACCAAACCTCTCAGCCCCAAGAGTGTCCACCCTTATGTCTCATCCAGCTGTGGGTCTAGATATGGTCAATCCAGGTTGCATCACAGCCCCTGAACGAATTGTGTAAGAATTTCTCTCTCTTTCCCTGTCTTTGTTTCATGGGTTTTTAAAAGTAATTTATTTTTATAATGGGGTTTAGCTGCTTTTCACGGCTGTGTTTATGCCGCTTTACACCCACTTGACACACTAACAGAGAGATATCAATACATAGGTTTCAAGATTACTACTAGTCAGATATATTCTTGTGCGGTGAATCGGGCGTGTTGAGTCCAGTTCTCTGAGCAAGGAGTAGGTCTTGTCTATTACATATTGGGTTTATAGAACGGTATCTGAGCTAATTTGAAACTCTTGTTTTATGTATCACCCCACCTCACCTTTCCCGTTAAGCAGCCATAGTGTGTTTTCTGCATGTGTGACTCTGTTCTGTTTTGTAATTCAGTTCAAGTGTAACGGTTTTTACATTCCCACTATAAGTGACACCTTATGAGAAGTGACCTTTTCTGTGTGACTTATTTCACTTAGAATCGTCTTACCTAAATCCACTCATCATGCTGCTACTAGCCTTATGACATTGATTTCATGGCTGAGTGATATTCCATTGTACATAAGGACCACAAATTTTTTATCCATTTTTCACTTTCCTGGGATATTTAAGGTGGAATGAAGTGGAGGTCCTTGTCAACAGAGCAGCCCTAAACTTTGGGGTGCTTGTGTCTTGCTGATTTTCAATTTTCCCACTTTATCCCCCCATGCGTGGAAGTGCCCTATGCTCTCTAAGCTGTGTTTTTTAGATGTTTCAGGACACACCGTACACTTCTCCAGAGTGGCTGTTGGCAATTTACATCCCGCCCATCAGTGTAGCAAGGCTCCCATTTCTCCATGGCCTGTCCTGCATTTCTGGTTTTGACACTTTTTTCAGCATGGCCCTTTTGACCGATGGGAAGCGAGACTTCTTTGTAGCGCTGATTTGCCTTTCCAGGTTGCTTGGTTGGCCAAAAAGGGCGTATGCGTTTTTTCCTGAATATATTCAGGAAAAAACGCATACGCCCTTTTTGGCCAAGGGCATCATTGTCAACGTTTTGCCGCTTTTCATGTGCTTTAAAGGCGATTCGAATCTACCTCCTGAAATCTGTTTCCTGCAATTCTGCCTTGATTTCAAATCCTCTTCTTTGCCTTCCCTCAATATATTTGTGGACGAGAGTTATCATTTATAACTCTGCAGGTTTGTGAATTGCAGTGCCCAGAAGCTCCATTTTACAAGTCGCTTTTTTGGGAGCTGGCCGCAAAAGTGCAGGATGGCTTCAGGCCCTGTTCTGTTTCCAGGGGGCAGGCTGAGCCTGTGGTTAATTCTTCTTCCTGATGGGAAAATAGAGTGACCTGTGCCTGTCCCAACACCAAGAGCTAGTCTCTCATTGGTTCCCCGTCTTCCCGTTCATCCTCAGGACAAATTGCAACCTGTACGGAACAGGAGGTTAAAGGTGATGATGCTCCAAATAGGGAGATTGCTAGTAAAGTGGCTGGAATGGCGAACCCGAGCACAAGGAGATGAGAAATGAGGTGCGTTTTAGAAACCTTTCCCCATCACACGGTGTACCATCTTCTGGGTTTCTCATGCATGTTTTCGATGTAGGAAGATGCCCTTGAACCTGGAGATTTGGGACCCATGCGATGGGTAGCACGCAGTATTACTTTAAAGGGTCTGCGTTTGCTCACCCAACCTCACCAAACCTCTCAGCCCCAAGAGTGTCCACCCTTATGTCTCATCCAGCTGTGGGTCTAGATATGGTCAATCCAGGTTGCATCACAGCCCCTGAACGAATTGTGTAAGAATTTCTCTCTCTTTCCCTGTCTTTGTTTCATGGGTTTTTAAAAGTAATTTATTTTTATAATGGGGTTTAGCTGCTTTTCACGGCTGTGTTTATGCCGCTTTACACCCACTTGACACACTAACAGAGAGATATCAATACATACGTTTTAAGATTATTACTAGTCAGATATATTCTTGTGCGGTGAATCGGGCGTGTTGAGTCCAGTTCTCTGAGCAAGGAGTAGGTCTTGTCTATTACATATTGGGTTTATGGAACGGTGTCTGAGCTAATTTGAAACTCTTGTTTTATGTATCACCCCACCTCACCTTTCCCGTTAAGCAGCCATAGTGTGTTTTCTGCATGTGTGACTCTGTTCTGTTTTGTAATTCAGTTCAAGTGTAACGGTTTTTACATTCCCTCTATAAGTGACACCTTATGAGAAGTGTCCTTTTCTGTGTGACTTATTTCACTTAGAATCGTCTTACCTAAATCCACTCATCATGCTGCTACTAGCCTTATGACATTGATTTCATGGCTGAGTGATATTCCATTGTACATAAGGACCACAACTTTTTTATCCATTTTTCGCTTTCCTGGGATATTTAAGGTGGAATGAAGTGGAGGTCCTTGTCAACAGAGCAGCCCTAAACTTTGGGGTGCTTGTGTCTTGCTGATTTTCAATTTTCCCACTTTATCCCCCCATGCGTGGAAGTGCCCTATGCTCTCTAAGCTGTGTTTTTTAGATGTTTCAGGACACACCGTACACTTCTCCAGAGTGGCTGTTGGCAATTTACATCCCGCCCATCAGTGTAGCAAGGCTCCCATTTCTCCATGGCCTGTCCTGCATTTCTGGTTTTGACACTTTTTTCAGCATGGCCCTTTTGACCGATGGGAAGCGAGACTTCTTTGTAGCGCTGATTTGCCTTTCCAGGTTGCTTGGTTGGCCAAAAAGGGCGTATGCGTTTTTTCCTGAATATATTCAGGAAAAAACGCATACGCCCTTTTTGGCCATGGGCATCATTGTCAACGTTTTGCCGCTTTTCATGTGCTTTAGAGGCGATTCGAATCTACCTCTTGAAATCTGTTTCCTGCAATTCTGCCTTGATTTCAAATCCTCTTTTTGCCTTCCCTCAATATATTTGTGGACGAGAGTTATCATTTATAACTCTGCAGGTTTGTGAATTGCAGTGCCCTGAAGCTCCATTTTACAACTCGCTTTTTTGGGAGCTGGCCGCAAAAGCGCAGGATGGCTTCAGGCCCTGTTCTGGTTCCGGGGGGCAGGCTGAGCCTGTGGTTAATTCTTCTTCCTGATGGGAAAATAGAGTCACCTGTGCCTGTCCCAACACCAAGAGCTAGTCTCTCATTGGTTCCCCGTCTTCCCGTTCATCCTCAGGACAAATTGCAACCTGTACGGAACAGGAGGTTAAAGGTGCTGAGGCTCCAAGTAGGGAGATTGCTAGTAAAGTGGCTGGAATGGCGAACCCGAGCACAAGGAGATGAGAAATGAGGTGCGTTTTAGAAACCTTTCTCCATCACACAGTGTACCATCTTCTGGGTTTCTCATGCATGTTTTTGATGCAGGAAGATGCCCTTGAACCTGGAGATTTGGGACCCATGCGATGGGTAGCACGCAGTATTACTTTAAAGGGTCTGCGTTTGCTCACCCAACCTCACCAAACCTCTCAGCCCCAAGAGTGTCCACCCTTATGTCTCATCCAGCTGTGGGTCTAGATATGGTCAATCCAGGTTGCATCACAGCCCCTGAACGAATTGTGTAAGAATTTCTCTCTCTTTCCCTGTCTTTGTTTCATGGGTTTTTAAAAGTAATTTATTTTTATAATGGGGTTTAGCTGCTTTTCACGGCTGTGTTTATGCCGCTTTACACCCACTTGACACACTAACAGAGAGATATCAATACATAGGTTTCAAGATTACTACTAGTCAGATATATTCTTGTGCGGTGAATCGGGCGTGTTGAGTCCAGTTCTCTGAGCAAGGAGTAGGTCTTGTCTATTACATATTGGGTTTATAGAACGGTATCTGAGCTAATTTGAAACTCTTGTTTTATGTATCACCCCACCTCACCTTTCCCGTTAAGCAGCCATAGTGTGTTTTCTGCATGTGTGACTCTGTTCTGTTTTGTAATTCAGTTCAAGTGTAACGGTTTTTACATTCCCACTATAAGTGACACCTTATGAGAAGTGACCTTTTCTGTGTGACTTATTTCACTTAGAATCGTCTTACCTAAATCCACTCATCATGCTGCTACTAGCCTTATGACATTGATTTCATGGCTGAGTGATATTCCATTGTACATAAGGACCACAAATTTTTTATCCATTTTTCACTTTCCTGGGATATTTAAGGTGGAATGAAGTGGAGGTCCTTGTCAACAGAGCAGCCCTAAACTTTGGGGTGCTTGTGTCTTGCTGATTTTCAATTTTCCCACTTTATCCCCCCATGCGTGGAAGTGCCCTATGCTCTCTAAGCTGTGTTTTTTAGATGTTTCAGGACACACCGTACACTTCTCCAGAGTGGCTGTTGGCAATTTACATCCCGCCCATCAGTGTAGCAAGGCTCCCATTTCTCCATGGCCTGTCCTGCATTTCTGGTTTTGACACTTTTTTCAGCATGGCCCTTTTGACCGATGGGAAGCGAGACTTCTTTGTAGCGCTGATTTGCCTTTCCAGGTTGCTTGGTTGGCCAAAAAGGGCGTATGCGTTTTTTCCTGAATATATTCAGGAAAAAACGCATACGCCCTTTTTGGCCAAGGGCATCATTGTCAACGTTTTGCCGCTTTTCATGTGCTTTAAAGGCGATTCGAATCTACCTCCTGAAATCTGTTTCCTGCAATTCTGCCTTGATTTCAAATCCTCTTCTTTGCCTTCCCTCAATATATTTGTGGACGAGAGTTATCATTTATAACTCTGCAGGTTTGTGAATTGCAGTGCCCAGAAGCTCCATTTTACAAGTCGCTTTTTTGGGAGCTGGCCGCAAAAGTGCAGGATGGCTTCAGGCCCTGTTCTGTTTCCAGGGGGCAGGCTGAGCCTGTGGTTAATTCTTCTTCCTGATGGGAAAATAGAGTGACCTGTGCCTGTCCCAACACCAAGAGCTAGTCTCTCATTGGTTCCCCGTCTTCCCGTTCATCCTCAGGACAAATTGCAACCTGTACGGAACAGGAGGTTAAAGGTGATGATGCTCCAAATAGGGAGATTGCTAGTAAAGTGGCTGGAATGGCGAACCCGAGCACAAGGAGATGAGAAATGAGGTGCGTTTTAGAAACCTTTCCCCATCACACGGTGTACCATCTTCTGGGTTTCTCATGCATGTTTTCGATGTAGGAAGATGCCCTTGAACCTGGAGATTTGGGACCCATGCGATGGGTAGCACGCAGTATTACTTTAAAGGGTCTGCGTTTGCTCACCCAACCTCACCAAACCTCTCAGCCCCAAGAGTGTCCACCCTTATGTCTCATCCAGCTGTGGGTCTAGATATGGTCAATCCAGGTTGCATCACAGCCCCTGAACGAATTGTGTAAGAATTTCTCTCTCTTTCCCTGTCTTTGTTTCATGGGTTTTTAAAAGTAATTTATTTTTATAATGGGGTTTAGCTGCTTTTCACGGCTGTGTTTATGCCGCTTTACACCCACTTGACACACTAACAGAGAGATATCAATACATACGTTTTAAGATTATTACTAGTCAGATATATTCTTGTGCGGTGAATCGGGCGTGTTGAGTCCAGTTCTCTGAGCAAGGAGTAGGTCTTGTCTATTACATATTGGGTTTATGGAACGGTGTCTGAGCTAATTTGAAACTCTTGTTTTATGTATCACCCCACCTCACCTTTCCCGTTAAGCAGCCATAGTGTGTTTTCTGCATGTGTGACTCTGTTCTGTTTTGTAATTCAGTTCAAGTGTAACGGTTTTTACATTCCCTCTATAAGTGACACCTTATGAGAAGTGTCCTTTTCTGTGTGACTTATTTCACTTAGAATCGTCTTACCTAAATCCACTCATCATGCTGCTACTAGCCTTATGACATTGATTTCATGGCTGAGTGATATTCCATTGTACATAAGGACCACAACTTTTTTATCCATTTTTCGCTTTCCTGGGATATTTAAGGTGGAATGAAGTGGAGGTCCTTGTCAACAGAGCAGCCCTAAACTTTGGGGTGCTTGTGTCTTGCTGATTTTCAATTTTCCCACTTTATCCCCCCATGCGTGGAAGTGCCCTATGCTCTCTAAGCTGTGTTTTTTAGATGTTTCAGGACACACCGTACACTTCTCCAGAGTGGCTGTTGGCAATTTACATCCCGCCCATCAGTGTAGCAAGGCTCCCATTTCTCCATGGCCTGTCCTGCATTTCTGGTTTTGACACTTTTTTCAGCATGGCCCTTTTGACCGATGGGAAGCGAGACTTCTTTGTAGCGCTGATTTGCCTTTCCAGGTTGCTTGGTTGGCCAAAAAGGGCGTATGCGTTTTTTCCTGAATATATTCAGGAAAAAACGCATACGCCCTTTTTGGCCATGGGCATCATTGTCAACGTTTTGCCGCTTTTCATGTGCTTTAGAGGCGATTCGAATCTACCTCCTGAAATCTGTTTCCTGCAATTCTGCCTTGATTTCAAATCCTCTTTTTGCCTTCCCTCAATATATTTGTGGACGAGAGTTATCATTTATAACTCTGCAGGTTTGTGAATTGCAGTGCCCTGAAGCTCCATTTTACAACTCGCTTTTTTGGGAGCTGGCCGCAAAAGCGCAGGATGGCTTCAGGCCCTGTTCTGGTTCCGGGGGGCAGGCTGAGCCTGTGGTTAATTCTTCTTCCTGATGGGAAAATAGAGTCACCTGTGCCTGTCCCAACACCAAGAGCTAGTCTCTCATTGGTTCCCCGTCTTCCCGTTCATCCTCAGGACAAATTGCAACCTGTACGGAACAGGAGGTTAAAGGTGCTGAGGCTCCAAGTAGGGAGATTGCTAGTAAAGTGGCTGGAATGGCGAACCCGAGCACAAGGAGATGAGAAATGAGGTGCGTTTTAGAAACCTTTCCCCATCACACGGTGTACCATCTTCTGGGTTTCTCATGCATGTTTTTGATGTAGGAAGATGCCCTTGAACCTGGAGATTTGGGACCCATGCGATGGGTAGCACGCAGTATTACTTTAAAGGGTCTGCGTTTGCTCACCCAACCTCACCAAACCTCTCAGCCCCAAGAGTGTCCACCCTTATGTCTCATCCAGCTGTGGGTCTAGATATGGTCAATCCAGGTTGCATCACAGCCCCTGAACGAATTGTGTAAGAATTTCTCTCTCTTTCCCTGTCTTTGTTTCATGGGTTTTTAAAAGTAATTTATTTTTATAATGGGGTTTAGCTGCTTTTCACGGCTGTGTTTATGCCGCTTTACACCCACTTGACACACTAACAGAGAGATATCAATACATAGGTTTCAAGATTACTACTAGTCAGATATATTCTTGTGCGGTGAATCGGGCGTGTTGAGTCCAGTTCTCTGAGCAAGGAGTAGGTCTTGTCTATTACATATTGGGTTTATGGAACGGTATCTGAGCTAATTTGAAACTCTTGTTTTATGTATCACCCCACCTCACCTTTCCCGTTAAGCAGCCATAGTGTGTTTTCTGCATGTGTGACTCTGTTCTGTTTTGTAATTCAGTTCAAGTGTAACGGTTTTTACATTCCCACTATAAGTGACACCTTATGAGAAGTGTCCTTTTCTGTGTGACTTATTTCACTTAGAATCGTCTTACCTAAATCCACTCATCATGCTGCTACTAGCCTTATGACATTGATTTCATGGCTGAGTGATATTCCATTGTACATAAGGACCACAACTTTTTTATCCATTTTTCACTTTCCTGGGATATTTAAGGTGGAATGAAGTGGAGGTCCTTGTCAACAGAGCAGCCCTAAACTTTGGGGTGCTTGTGTCTTGCTGATTTTCAATTTTCCCACTTTATCCCCCCATGCGTGGAAGTGCCCTATGCTCTCTAAGCTGTGTTTTTTAGATGTTTCAGGACACACCGTACACTTCTCCAGAGTGGCTGTTGGCAATTTACATCCCGCCCATCAGTGTAGCAAGGCTCCCATTTCTCCATGGCCTGTCCTGCATTTCTGGTTTTGACACTTTTTTCAGCATGGCCCTTTTGACCGATGGGAAGCGAGACTTCTTTGTAGCGCTGATTTGCCTTTCCAGGTTGCTTGGTTGGCCAAAAAGGGCGTATGCGTTTTTTCCTGAATATATTCAGGAAAAAACGCATACGCCCTTTTTGGCCAAGGGCATCATTGTCAAAGTTTTGCCGATTTTCATGTGCTTTAAAGGCGATTCGAATCTACCTCCTGAAATCTGTTTCCTGCAATTCTGCCTTGATTTCAAATCCTCTTCTTTGCCTTCCCTCAATATATTTGTGGACGAGAGTTATCATTTATAACTCTGCAGGTTTGTGAATTGCAGTGCCCAGAAGCTCCATTTTACAACTCGCTTTTTTGGGAGCTGGCCGCAAAAGCGCAGGATGGCTTCAGGCCCTGTTCTGGTTCCGGGGGGCAGGCTGAGCGTGTGGTTAATTCTTCTTCCTGATGGGAAAATAGAGTGACCTGTGCCTGTCCCAACACCAAGAGCTAGTCTCTCATTGGTTCCCCGTCTTCCCGTTCATCCTCAGGACAAATTGCAACCTGTACGGAACAGGAGGTTAAAGGTGCTGATGCTCCAAGTAGGGAGATTGCTAGTAAAGTGGCTGGAATGGCGAACCCGAGCACAAGGAGATGAGAAATCAGGTGCGTTTTAGAAACCTTTCCCCATCACACAGTGTACCATCTTCTGGGTTTCTCATGCATGTTTTTGATGTAGGAAGATGCCCTTGAACCTGGAGATTTGGGACCCATGCGATGGGTAGCACGCAGTATTACTTTAAAGGGTCTGCGTTTGCTCACCCAACCTCACCAAACCTCTCAGCCCCAAGAGTGTCCACCCTTATGTCTCATCCAGCTGTGGGTCTAGATATGGTCAATCCAGGTTGCATCACAGCCCCTGAACGAATTGTGTAAGAATTTCTCTCTCTTTCCCTGTCTTTGTTTCATGGGTTTTTAAAAGTAATTTATTTTTATAATGGGGTTTAGCTGCTTTTCACGGCTGTGTTTATGCCGCTTTACACCCACTTGACACACTAACAGAGAGATATCAATACATAGGTTTCAAGATTACTACTAGTCAGATATATTCTTGTGCGGTGAATCGGGCGTGTTGAGTCCAGTTCTCTGAGCAAGGAGTAGGTCTTGTCTATTACATATTGGGTTTATGGAACGGTATCTGAGCTAATTTGAAACTCTTGTTTTATGTATCACCCCACCTCACCTTTCCCGTTAAGCAGCCATAGTGTGTTTTCTGCATGTGTGACTCTGTTCTGTTTTGTAATTCAGTTCAAGTGTAACGGTTTTTACATTCCCACTATAAGTGACACCTTATGAGAAGTGTCCTTTTCTGTGTGACTTATTTCACTTAGAATCGTCTTACCTAAATCCACTCATCATGCTGCTACTAGCCTTATGACATTGATTTCATGGCTGAGTGATATTCCATTGTACATAAGGACCACAACTTTTTTATCCATTTTTCGCTTTCCTGGGATATTTAAGGTGGAATGAAGTGGAGGTCCTTGTCAACAGAGCAGCCCTAAACTTTGGGGTGCTTGTGTCTTGCTGATTTTCAATTTTCCCACTTTATCCCCCCATGCGTGGAAGTGCCCTATGCTCTCTAAGCTGTGTTTTTTAGATGTTTCAGGACACACCGTACACTTCTCCAGAGTGGCTGTTGGCAATTTACATCCCGCCCATCAGTGTAGCAAGGCTCCCATTTCTCCATGGCCTGTCCTGCATTTCTGGTTTTGACACTTTTTTCAGCATGGCCCTTTTGACCGATGGGAAGCGAGACTTCTTTGTAGCGCTGATTTGCCTTTCCAGGTTGCTTGGTTGGCCAAAAAGGGCGTATGCGTTTTTTCCTGAATATATTCAGGAAAAAACGCATACGCCCTTTTTGGCCAAGGGCATCATTGTCAACGTTTTGCCGCTTTTCATGTGCTTTAAAGGGGATTCGAATCTACCTCCTGAAATCTGTTTCCTGCAATTCTGCCTTGATTTCAAATCCTCTTCTTTGCCTTCCCTCAATATATTTGTGGACGAGAGTTATCATTTATAACTCTGCAGGTTTGTGAATTGCAGTGCCCTGAAGCTCCATTTTACAACTCGCTTTTTTGGGAGCTGGCCGCAAAAGCGCAGGATGGCTTCAGGCCCTGTTCTGGTTCCGGGGGGCAGGCTGAGCCTGTGGTTAATTCTTCTTCCTGATGGGAAAATAGAGTCACCTGTGCCTGTCCCAACACCAAGAGCTAGTCTCTCATTGGTTCCCCGTCTTCCCGTTCATCCTCAGGACAAATTGCAACCTGTACGGAACAGGAGGTTAAAGGTGCTGAGGCTCCACGTAGGGAGATTGCTAGTAAAGTGGCTGGAATGGCGAACCCGAGCACAAGGAGATGAGAAATGAGGTGCGTTTTAGAAACCTTTCCCCATCACACGGTGTACCATCTTCTGGGTTTCTCATGCATGGTTTCGATGTAGGAAAATGCCCTTGAACCTGGAGATTTGGGACCCATGCGATGGGTAGCATGCAGTATTACTTTAAAGGGTCTGCGTTTGCTCACCCAACCTCACCAAACCTCTCAGCCCCAAGAGTGTCCACCCTTATGTCTCATCCAGCTGTGGGTCTAGATATGGTCAATCCAGGTTGCATCACAGCCCCTGAACGAATTGTGTAAGAATTTCTCTCTCTTTCCCTGTCTTTGTTTCATGGGTTTTTTAAAGTAATTTATTTTTATAATGGGGTTTAGCTGCTTTTCACGGCTGTGTTTATGCCGCTTTACACCCACTTGACACACTAACAGAGAGATATCAATACATAGGTTTTAAGATTCTTACTAATCAGATATATTCTTGTGCGGTGAATCGGGCGTGTTGAGTCCAGTTCTCTGAGCAAGGAGTAGGTCTTGTCTATTACATATTGGGTTTATGGAACGGTATCTGAGCTAATTTGAAACTCTTGTTTTATGTATCACCCCACCTCACCTTTCCCGTTAAGCAGCCATAGTGTGTTTTCTGCATGTGTGACTCTGTTCTGTTTTGTAATTCAGTTCAAGTGTAACGGTTTTTACATTCCCACTATAAGTGACACCTTATGAGAAGTGTCCTTTTCTGTGTGACTTATTTCACTTAGAATCGTCTTACCTAAATCCACTCATCATGCTGCTACTAGCCTTATGACATTGATTTCATGGCTGAGTGATATTCCATTGTACATAAGGACCACAACTTTTTTATCCATTTTTCACTTTCCTGGGATATTTAAGGTGGAATGAAGTGGAGGTCCTTGTCAACAGAGCAGCCCTAAACTTTGGGGTGCTTGTGTCTTGCTGATTTTCAATTTTCCCACTTTATCCCCCCATGCGTGGAAGTGCCCTATGCTCTCTAAGCTGTGTTTTTTAGATGTTTCAGGACACACCGTACACTTCTCCAGAGTGGCTGTTGGCAATTTACATCCCGCCCATCAGTGTAGCAAGGCTCCCATTTCTCCATGGCCTGTCCTGCATTTCTGGTTTTGACACTTTTTTCAGCATGGCCCTTTTGACCGATGGGAAGCGAGACTTCTTTGTAGCGCTGATTTGCCTTTCCAGGTTGCTTGGTTGGCCAAAAAGGGCGTATGCGTTTTTTCCTGAATATATTCAGGAAAAAACGCATACGCCCTTTTTGGCCAAGGGCATCATTGTCAACGTTTTGCCGCTTTTCATGTGCTTTAAAGGGGATTCGAATCTACCTCCTGAAATCTGTTTCCTGCAATTCTGCCTTGATTTCAAATCCTCTTCTTTGCCTTCCCTCAATATATTTGTGGACGAGAGTTATCATTTATAACTCTGCAGGTTTGTGAATTGCAGTGCCCTGAAGCTCCATTTTACAACTCGCTTTTTTGGGAGCTGGCCGCAAAAGCGCAGGATGGCTTCAGGCCCGGTTCTGGTTCCGGGGGGCAGGCTGAGCCTGTGGTTAATTCTTCTTCCTGATGGGAAAATAGAGTGACCTGTGCCTGTCCCAACACCAAGAGCTAGTCTCTCATTGGTTCCCCGTCTTCCCGTTCATCCTCAGGACAAATTGCAACCTGTACGGAACAGGAGGTTAAAGGTGCTGATGCTCCAGGTAGGGAGATTGCTAGTAAAGTGGCTGGAATGGCGAACCCGAGCACAAGGAGATGAGAAATGAGGTGCGTTTTAGAAACCTTTCCCCATCACACGGTGTACCATCTTCTGGGTTTCTCATGCATGTTTTCGATGTAGGAAGATGCCCTTGAACCTGGAGATTTGGGACCCATGCGATGGGTAGCACGCAGTATTACTTTAAAGGGTCTGCGTTTGCTCACCCAACCTCACCAAACCTCTCAGCCCCAAGAGTGTCCACCCTTATGTCTCATCCAGCTGTGGGTCTAGATATGGTCAATCCAGGTTGCATCACAGCCCCTGAACGAATTGTGTAAGAATTTCTCTCTCTTTCCCTGTCTTTGTTTCATGGGTTTTTAAAAGTAATTTATTTTTATAATGGGGTTTAGCTGCTTTTCACGGCTGTGTTTATGCCGCTTTACACCCACTTGACACACTAACAGAGAGATATCAATACATACGTTTTAAGATTATTACTAGTCAGATATATTCTTGTGCGGTGAATCGGGCGTGTTGAGTCCAGTTCTCTGAGCAAGGAGTAGGTCTTGTCTATTACATATTGGGTTTATGGAACGGTGTCTGAGCTAATTTGAAACTCTTGTTTTATGTATCACCCCACCTCACCTTTCCCGTTAAGCAGCCATAGTGTGTTTTCTGCATGTGTGACTCTGTTCTGTTTTGTAATTCAGTTCAAGTGTAACGGTTTTTACATTCCCTCTATAAGTGACACCTTATGAGAAGTGTCCTTTTCTGTGTGACTTATTTCACTTAGAATCGTCTTACCTAAATCCACTCATCATGCTGCTACTAGCCTTATGACATTGATTTCATGGCTGAGTGATATTCCATTGTACATAAGGACCACAACTTTTTTATCCATTTTTCGCTTTCCTGGGATATTTAAGGTGGAATGAAGTGGAGGTCCTTGTCAACAGAGCAGCCCTAAACTTTGGGGTGCTTGTGTCTTGCTGATTTTCAATTTTCCCACTTTATCCCCCCATGCGTGGAAGTGCCCTATGCTCTCTAAGCTGTGTTTTTTAGATGTTTCAGGACACACCGTACACTTCTCCAGAGTGGCTGTTGGCAATTTACATCCCGCCCATCAGTGTAGCAAGGCTCCCATTTCTCCATGGCCTGTCCTGCATTTCTGGTTTTGACACTTTTTTCAGCATGGCCCTTTTGACCGATGGGAAGCGAGACTTCTTTGTAGCGCTGATTTGCCTTTCCAGGTTGCTTGGTTGGCCAAAAAGGGCGTATGCGTTTTTTCCTGAATATATTCAGGAAAAAACGCATACGCCCTTTTTGGCCATGGGCATCATTGTCAACGTTTTGCCGCTTTTCATGTGCTTTAGAGGCGATTCGAATCTACCTCCTGAAATCTGTTTCCTGCAATTCTGCCTTGATTTCAAATCCTCTTTTTGCCTTCCCTCAATATATTTGTGGACGAGAGTTATCATTTATAACTCTGCAGGTTTGTGAATTGCAGTGCCCTGAAGCTCCATTTTACAACTCGCTTTTTTGGGAGCTGGCCGCAAAAGCGCAGGATGGCTTCAGGCCCTGTTCTGGTTCCGGGGGGCAGGCTGAGCCTGTGGTTAATTCTTCTTCCTGATGGGAAAATAGAGTCACCTGTGCCTGTCCCAACACCAAGAGCTAGTCTCTCATTGGTTCCCCGTCTTCCCGTTCATCCTCAGGACAAATTGCAACCTGTACGGAACAGGAGGTTAAAGGTGCTGAGGCTCCAAGTAGGGAGATTGCTAGTAAAGTGGCTGGAATGGCGAACCCGAGCACAAGGAGATGAGAAATGAGGTGCGTTTTAGAAACCTTTCCCCATCACACGGTGTACCATCTTCTGGGTTTCTCATGCATGTTTTTGATGTAGGAAGATGCCCTTGAACCTGGAGATTTGGGACCCATGCGATGGGTAGCACGCAGTATTACTTTAAAGGGTCTGCGTTTGCTCACCCAACCTCACCAAACCTCTCAGCCCCAAGAGTGTCCACCCTTATGTCTCATCCAGCTGTGGGTCTAGATATGGTCAATCCAGGTTGCATCACAGCCCCTGAACGAATTGTGTAAGAATTTCTCTCTCTTTCCCTGTCTTTGTTTCATGGGTTTTTAAAAGTAATTTATTTTTATAATGGGGTTTAGCTGCTTTTCACGGCTGTGTTTATGCCGCTTTACACCCACTTGACACACTAACAGAGAGATATCAATACATAGGTTTCAAGATTACTACTAGTCAGATATATTCTTGTGCGGTGAATCGGGCGTGTTGAGTCCAGTTCTCTGAGCAAGGAGTAGGTCTTGTCTATTACATATTGGGTTTATGGAACGGTATCTGAGCTAATTTGAAACTCTTGTTTTATGTATCACCCCACCTCACCTTTCCCGTTAAGCAGCCATAGTGTGTTTTCTGCATGTGTGACTCTGTTCTGTTTTGTAATTCAGTTCAAGTGTAACGGTTTTTACATTCCCACTATAAGTGACACCTTATGAGAAGTGTCCTTTTCTGTGTGACTTATTTCACTTAGAATCGTCTTACCTAAATCCACTCATCATGCTGCTACTAGCCTTATGACATTGATTTCATGGCTGAGTGATATTCCATTGTACATAAGGACCACAACTTTTTTATCCATTTTTCACTTTCCTGGGATATTTAAGGTGGAATGAAGTGGAGGTCCTTGTCAACAGAGCAGCCCTAAACTTTGGGGTGCTTGTGTCTTGCTGATTTTCAATTTTCCCACTTTATCCCCCCATGCGTGGAAGTGCCCTATGCTCTCTAAGCTGTGTTTTTTAGATGTTTCAGGACACACCGTACACTTCTCCAGAGTGGCTGTTGGCAATTTACATCCCGCCCATCAGTGTAGCAAGGCTCCCATTTCTCCATGGCCTGTCCTGCATTTCTGGTTTTGACACTTTTTTCAGCATGGCCCTTTTGACCGATGGGAAGCGAGACTTCTTTGTAGCGCTGATTTGCCTTTCCAGGTTGCTTGGTTGGCCAAAAAGGGCGTATGCGTTTTTTCCTGAATATATTCAGGAAAAAACGCATACGCCCTTTTTGGCCAAGGGCATCATTGTCAAAGTTTTGCCGATTTTCATGTGCTTTAAAGGCGATTCGAATCTACCTCCTGAAATCTGTTTCCTGCAATTCTGCCTTGATTTCAAATCCTCTTCTTTGCCTTCCCTCAATATATTTGTGGACGAGAGTTATCATTTATAACTCTGCAGGTTTGTGAATTGCAGTGCCCAGAAGCTCCATTTTACAACTCGCTTTTTTGGGAGCTGGCCGCAAAAGCGCAGGATGGCTTCAGGCCCTGTTCTGGTTCCGGGGGGCAGGCTGAGCGTGTGGTTAATTCTTCTTCCTGATGGGAAAATAGAGTGACCTGTGCCTGTCCCAACACCAAGAGCTAGTCTCTCATTGGTTCCCCGTCTTCCCGTTCATCCTCAGGACAAATTGCAACCTGTACGGAACAGGAGGTTAAAGGTGCTGATGCTCCAAGTAGGGAGATTGCTAGTAAAGTGGCTGGAATGGCGAACCCGAGCACAAGGAGATGAGAAATCAGGTGCGTTTTAGAAACCTTTCCCCATCACACAGTGTACCATCTTCTGGGTTTCTCATGCATGTTTTTGATGTAGGAAGATGCCCTTGAACCTGGAGATTTGGGACCCATGCGATGGGTAGCACGCAGTATTACTTTAAAGGGTCTGCGTTTGCTCACCCAACCTCACCAAACCTCTCAGCCCCAAGAGTGTCCACCCTTATGTCTCATCCAGCTGTGGGTCTAGATATGGTCAATCCAGGTTGCATCACAGCCCCTGAACGAATTGTGTAAGAATTTCTCTCTCTTTCCCTGTCTTTGTTTCATGGGTTTTTAAAAGTAATTTATTTTTATAATGGGGTTTAGCTGCTTTTCACGGCTGTGTTTATGCCGCTTTACACCCACTTGACACACTAACAGAGAGATATCAATACATAGGTTTCAAGATTACTACTAGTCAGATATATTCTTGTGCGGTGAATCGGGCGTGTTGAGTCCAGTTCTCTGAGCAAGGAGTAGGTCTTGTCTATTACATATTGGGTTTATGGAACGGTATCTGAGCTAATTTGAAACTCTTGTTTTATGTATCACCCCACCTCACCTTTCCCGTTAAGCAGCCATAGTGTGTTTTCTGCATGTGTGACTCTGTTCTGTTTTGTAATTCAGTTCAAGTGTAACGGTTTTTACATTCCCACTATAAGTGACACCTTATGAGAAGTGTCCTTTTCTGTGTGACTTATTTCACTTAGAATCGTCTTACCTAAATCCACTCATCATGCTGCTACTAGCCTTATGACATTGATTTCATGGCTGAGTGATATTCCATTGTACATAAGGACCACAACTTTTTTATCCATTTTTCGCTTTCCTGGGATATTTAAGGTGGAATGAAGTGGAGGTCCTTGTCAACAGAGCAGCCCTAAACTTTGGGGTGCTTGTGTCTTGCTGATTTTCAATTTTCCCACTTTATCCCCCCATGCGTGGAAGTGCCCTATGCTCTCTAAGCTGTGTTTTTTAGATGTTTCAGGACACACCGTACACTTCTCCAGAGTGGCTGTTGGCAATTTACATCCCGCCCATCAGTGTAGCAAGGCTCCCATTTCTCCATGGCCTGTCCTGCATTTCTGGTTTTGACACTTTTTTCAGCATGGCCCTTTTGACCGATGGGAAGCGAGACTTCTTTGTAGCGCTGATTTGCCTTTCCAGGTTGCTTGGTTGGCCAAAAAGGGCGTATGCGTTTTTTCCTGAATATATTCAGGAAAAAACGCATACGCCCTTTTTGGCCAAGGGCATCATTGTCAACGTTTTGCCGCTTTTCATGTGCTTTAAAGGGGATTCGAATCTACCTCCTGAAATCTGTTTCCTGCAATTCTGCCTTGATTTCAAATCCTCTTCTTTGCCTTCCCTCAATATATTTGTGGACGAGAGTTATCATTTATAACTCTGCAGGTTTGTGAATTGCAGTGCCCTGAAGCTCCATTTTACAACTCGCTTTTTTGGGAGCTGGCCGCAAAAGCGCAGGATGGCTTCAGGCCCTGTTCTGGTTCCGGGGGGCAGGCTGAGCCTGTGGTTAATTCTTCTTCCTGATGGGAAAATAGAGTCACCTGTGCCTGTCCCAACACCAAGAGCTAGTCTCTCATTGGTTCCCCGTCTTCCCGTTCATCCTCAGGACAAATTGCAACCTGTACGGAACAGGAGGTTAAAGGTGCTGAGGCTCCACGTAGGGAGATTGCTAGTAAAGTGGCTGGAATGGCGAACCCGAGCACAAGGAGATGAGAAATGAGGTGCGTTTTAGAAACCTTTCCCCATCACACGGTGTACCATCTTCTGGGTTTCTCATGCATGGTTTCGATGTAGGAAAATGCCCTTGAACCTGGAGATTTGGGACCCATGCGATGGGTAGCATGCAGTATTACTTTAAAGGGTCTGCGTTTGCTCACCCAACCTCACCAAACCTCTCAGCCCCAAGAGTGTCCACCCTTATGTCTCATCCAGCTGTGGGTCTAGATATGGTCAATCCAGGTTGCATCACAGCCCCTGAACGAATTGTGTAAGAATTTCTCTCTCTTTCCCTGTCTTTGTTTCATGGGTTTTTTAAAGTAATTTATTTTTATAATGGGGTTTAGCTGCTTTTCACGGCTGTGTTTATGCCGCTTTACACCCACTTGACACACTAACAGAGAGATATCAATACATAGGTTTTAAGATTCTTACTAATCAGATATATTCTTGTGCGGTGAATCGGGCGTGTTGAGTCCAGTTCTCTGAGCAAGGAGTAGGTCTTGTCTATTACATATTGGGTTTATGGAACGGTATCTGAGCTAATTTGAAACTCTTGTTTTATGTATCACCCCACCTCACCTTTCCCGTTAAGCAGCCATAGTGTGTTTTCTGCATGTGTGACTCTGTTCTGTTTTGTAATTCAGTTCAAGTGTAACGGTTTTTACATTCCCACTATAAGTGACACCTTATGAGAAGTGTCCTTTTCTGTGTGACTTATTTCACTTAGAATCGTCTTACCTAAATCCACTCATCATGCTGCTACTAGCCTTATGACATTGATTTCATGGCTGAGTGATATTCCATTGTACATAAGGACCACAACTTTTTTATCCATTTTTCACTTTCCTGGGATATTTAAGGTGGAATGAAGTGGAGGTCCTTGTCAACAGAGCAGCCCTAAACTTTGGGGTGCTTGTGTCTTGCTGATTTTCAATTTTCCCACTTTATCCCCCCATGCGTGGAAGTGCCCTATGCTCTCTAAGCTGTGTTTTTTAGATGTTTCAGGACACACCGTACACTTCTCCAGAGTGGCTGTTGGCAATTTACATCCCGCCCATCAGTGTAGCAAGGCTCCCATTTCTCCATGGCCTGTCCTGCATTTCTGGTTTTGACACTTTTTTCAGCATGGCCCTTTTGACCGATGGGAAGCGAGACTTCTTTGTAGCGCTGATTTGCCTTTCCAGGTTGCTTGGTTGGCCAAAAAGGGCGTATGCGTTTTTTCCTGAATATATTCAGGAAAAAACGCATACGCCCTTTTTGGCCAAGGGCATCATTGTCAACGTTTTGCCGCTTTTCATGTGCTTTAAAGGGGATTCGAATCTACCTCCTGAAATCTGTTTCCTGCAATTCTGCCTTGATTTCAAATCCTCTTCTTTGCCTTCCCTCAATATATTTGTGGACGAGAGTTATCATTTATAACTCTGCAGGTTTGTGAATTGCAGTGCCCTGAAGCTCCATTTTACAACTCGCTTTTTTGGGAGCTGGCCGCAAAAGCGCAGGATGGCTTCAGGCCCGGTTCTGGTTCCGGGGGGCAGGCTGAGCCTGTGGTTAATTCTTCTTCCTGATGGGAAAATAGAGTGACCTGTGCCTGTCCCAACACCAAGAGCTAGTCTCTCATTGGTTCCCCGTCTTCCCGTTCATCCTCAGGACAAATTGCAACCTGTACGGAACAGGAGGTTAAAGGTGCTGATGCTCCAGGTAGGGAGATTGCTAGTAAAGTGGCTGGAATGGCGAACCCGAGCACAAGGAGATGAGAAATGAGGTGCGTTTTAGAAACCTTTCCCCATCACACGGTGTACCATCTTCTGGGTTTCTCATGCATGTTTTCGATGTAGGAAGATGCCCTTGAACCTGGAGATTTGGGACCCATGCGATGGGTAGCACGCAGTATTACTTTAAAGGGTCTGCGTTTGCTCACCCAACCTCACCAAACCTCTCAGCCCCAAGAGTGTCCACCCTTATGTCTCATCCAGCTGTGGGTCTAGATATGGTCAATCCAGGTTGCATCACAGCCCCTGAACGAATTGTGTAAGAATTTCTCTCTCTTTCCCTGTCTTTGTTTCATGGGTTTTTAAAAGTAATTTATTTTTATAATGGGGTTTAGCTGCTTTTCACGGCTGTGTTTATGCCGCTTTACACCCACTTGACACACTAACAGAGAGATATCAATACATACGTTTTAAGATTATTACTAGTCAGATATATTCTTGTGCGGTGAATCGGGCGTGTTGAGTCCAGTTCTCTGAGCAAGGAGTAGGTCTTGTCTATTACATATTGGGTTTATGGAACGGTGTCTGAGCTAATTTGAAACTCTTGTTTTATGTATCACCCCACCTCACCTTTCCCGTTAAGCAGCCATAGTGTGTTTTCTGCATGTGTGACTCTGTTCTGTTTTGTAATTCAGTTCAAGTGTAACGGTTTTTACATTCCCTCTATAAGTGACACCTTATGAGAAGTGTCCTTTTCTGTGTGACTTATTTCACTTAGAATCGTCTTACCTAAATCCACTCATCATGCTGCTACTAGCCTTATGACATTGATTTCATGGCTGAGTGATATTCCATTGTACATAAGGACCACAACTTTTTTATCCATTTTTCGCTTTCCTGGGATATTTAAGGTGGAATGAAGTGGAGGTCCTTGTCAACAGAGCAGCCCTAAACTTTGGGGTGCTTGTGTCTTGCTGATTTTCAATTTTCCCACTTTATCCCCCCATGCGTGGAAGTGCCCTATGCTCTCTAAGCTGTGTTTTTTAGATGTTTCAGGACACACCGTACACTTCTCCAGAGTGGCTGTTGGCAATTTACATCCCGCCCATCAGTGTAGCAAGGCTCCCATTTCTCCATGGCCTGTCCTGCATTTCTGGTTTTGACACTTTTTTCAGCATGGCCCTTTTGACCGATGGGAAGCGAGACTTCTTTGTAGCGCTGATTTGCCTTTCCAGGTTGCTTGGTTGGCCAAAAAGGGCGTATGCGTTTTTTCCTGAATATATTCAGGAAAAAACGCATACGCCCTTTTTGGCCATGGGCATCATTGTCAACGTTTTGCCGCTTTTCATGTGCTTTAGAGGCGATTCGAATCTACCTCCTGAAATCTGTTTCCTGCAATTCTGCCTTGATTTCAAATCCTCTTTTTGCCTTTCCTCAATATATTTGTGGACGAGAGTTATCATTTATAACTCTGCAGGTTTGTGAATTGCAGTGCCCTGAAGCTCCATTTTACAACTCGCTTTTTTGGGAGCTGGCCGCAAAAGCGCAGGATGGCTTCAGGCCCTGTTCTGGTTCCGGGGGGCAGGCTGAGCCTGTGGTTAATTCTTCTTCCTGATGGGAAAATAGAGTCACCTGTGCCTGTCCCAACACCAAGAGCTAGTCTCTCATTGGTTCCCCGTCTTCCCGTTCATCCTCAGGACAAATTGCAACCTGTACGGAACAGGAGGTTAAAGGTGCTGAGGCTCCAAGTAGGGAGATTGCTAGTAAAGTGGCTGGAATGGCGAACCCGAGCACAAGGAGATGAGAAATGAGGTGCGTTTTAGAAACCTTTCCCCATCACACGGTGTACCATCTTCTGGGTTTCTCATGCATGTTTTTGATGTAGGAAGATGCCCTTGAACCTGGAGATTTGGGACCCATGCGATGGGTAGCACGCAGTATTACTTTAAAGGGTCTGCGTTTGCTCACCCAACCTCACCAAACCTCTCAGCCCCAAGAGTGTCCACCCTTATGTCTCATCCAGCTGTGGGTCTAGATATGGTCAATCCAGGTTGCATCACAGCCCCTGAACGAATTGTGTAAGAATTTCTCTCTCTTTCCCTGTCTTTGTTTCATGGGTTTTTAAAAGTAATTTATTTTTATAATGGGGTTTAGCTGCTTTTCACGGCTGTGTTTATGCCGCTTTACACCCACTTGACACACTAACAGAGAGATATCAATACATAGGTTTCAAGATTACTACTAGTCAGATATATTCTTGTGCGGTGAATCGGGCGTGTTGAGTCCAGTTCTCTGAGCAAGGAGTAGGTCTTGTCTATTACATATTGGGTTTATGGAACGGTATCTGAGCTAATTTGAAACTCTTGTTTTATGTATCACCCCACCTCACCTTTCCCGTTAAGCAGCCATAGTGTGTTTTCTGCATGTGTGACTCTGTTCTGTTTTGTAATTCAGTTCAAGTGTAACGGTTTTTACATTCCCACTATAAGTGACACCTTATGAGAAGTGTCCTTTTCTGTGTGACTTATTTCACTTAGAATCGTCTTACCTAAATCCACTCATCATGCTGCTACTAGCCTTATGACATTGATTTCATGGCTGAGTGATATTCCATTGTACATAAGGACCACAACTTTTTTATCCATTTTTCACTTTCCTGGGATATTTAAGGTGGAATGAAGTGGAGGTCCTTGTCAACAGAGCAGCCCTAAACTTTGGGGTGCTTGTGTCTTGCTGATTTTCAATTTTCCCACTTTATCCCCCCATGCGTGGAAGTGCCCTATGCTCTCTAAGCTGTGTTTTTTAGATGTTTCAGGACACACCGTACACTTCTCAGAGTGGCTGTTGGCAATTTACATCCCGCCCATCAGTGTAGCAAGGCTCCCATTTCTCCATGGCCTGTCCTGCATTTCTGGTTTTGACACTTTTTTCAGCATGGCCCTTTTGACCGATGGGAAGCGAGACTTCTTTGTAGCGCTGATTTGCCTTTCCAGGTTGCTTGGTTGGCCAAAAAGGGCGTATGCGTTTTTTCCTGAATATATTCAGGAAAAAACGCATACGCCCTTTTTGGCCAAGGGCATCATTGTCAACGTTTTGCCGCTTTTCATGTGCTTTAAAGGCGATTCGAATCTACCTCCTGAAATCTGTTTCCTGCAATTCTGCCTTGATTTCAAATCCTCTTCTTTGCCTTCCCTCAATATATTTGTGGACGAGAGTTATCATTTATAACTCTGCAGGTTTGTGAATTGCAGTGCCCAGAAGCTCCATTTTACAACTCGCTTTTTTGGGAGCTGGCCGCAAAAGCGCAGGATGGCTTCAGGCCCTGTTCTGGTTCCGGGGGGCAGGCTGAGCCTGTGGTTAATTCTTCTTCCTGATGGGAAAATAGAGTGACCTGTGCCTGTCCCAACACCAAGAGCTAGTCTCTCATTGGTTCCCCGTCTTCCCGTTCATCCTCAGGACAAATTGCAACCTGTACGGAACAGGAGGTTAAAGGTGCTGATGCTCCAAGTAGGGAGATTGCTAGTAAAGTGGCTGGAATGGCGAACCCGAGCACAAGGAGATGAGAAATCAGGTGCGTTTTAGAAACCTTTCCCCATCACACAGTGTACCATCTTCTGGGTTTCTCATGCATGTTTTTGATGTAGGAAGATGCCCTTGAACCTGGAGATTTGGGACCCATGCGATGGGTAGCACGCAGTATTACTTTAAAGGGTCTGCGTTTGCTCACCCAACCTCACCAAACCTCTCAGCCCCAAGAGTGTCCACCCTTATGTCTCATCCAGCTGTGGGTCTAGATATGGTCAATCCAGGTTGCATCACAGCCCCTGAACGAATTGTGTAAGAATTTCTCTCTCTTTCCCTGTCTTTGTTTCATGGGTTTTTAAAAGTAATTTATTTTTATAATGGGGTTTAGCTGCTTTTCACGGCTGTGTTTATGCCGCTTTACACCCACTTGACACACTAACAGAGAGATATCAATACATAGGTTTCAAGATTACTACTAGTCAGATATATTCTTGTGCGGTGAATCGGGCGTGTTGAGTCCAGTTCTCTGAGCAAGGAGTAGGTCTTGTCTATTACATATTGGGTTTATGGAACGGTATCTGAGCTAATTTGAAACTCTTGTTTTATGTATCACCCCACCTCACCTTTCCCGTTAAGCAGCCATAGTGTGTTTTCTGCATGTGTGACTCTGTTCTGTTTTGTAATTCAGTTCAAGTGTAACGGTTTTTACATTCCCACTATAAGTGACACCTTATGAGAAGTGTCCTTTTCTGTGTGACTTATTTCACTTAGAATCGTCTTACCTAAATCCACTCATCATGCTGCTACTAGCCTTATGACATTGATTTCATGGCTGAGTGATATTCCATTGTACATAAGGACCACAACTTTTTTATCCATTTTTCGCTTTCCTGGGATATTTAAGGTGGAATGAAGTGGAGGTCCTTGTCAACAGAGCAGCCCTAAACTTTGGGGTGCTTGTGTCTTGCTGATTTTCAATTTTCCCACTTTATCCCCCCATGCGTGGAAGTGCCCTATGCTCTCTAAGCTGTGTTTTTTAGATGTTTCAGGACACACCGTACACTTCTCCAGAGTGGCTGTTGGCAATTTACATCCCGCCCATCAGTGTAGCAAGGCTCCCATTTCTCCATGGCCTGTCCTGCATTTCTGGTTTTGACACTTTTTTCAGCATGGCCCTTTTGACCGATGGGAAGCGAGACTTCTTTGTAGCGCTGATTTGCCTTTCCAGGTTGCTTGGTTGGCCAAAAAGGGCGTATGCGTTTTTTCCTGAATATATTCAGGAAAAAACGCATACGCCCTTTTTGGCCAAGGGCATCATTGTCAACGTTTTGCCGCTTTTCATGTGCTTTAAAGGGGATTCGAATCTACCTCCTGAAATCTGTTTCCTGCAATTCTGCCTTGATTTCAAATCCTCTTCTTTGCCTTCCCTCAATATATTTGTGGACGAGAGTTATCATTTATAACTCTGCCGGTTTGTGAATTGCAGTGCCCAGAAGCTCCATTTTACAAGTCGCTTTTTTGGGAGCTGGCCGCAAAAGCGCAGGATGGCTTCAGGCCCTGTTCTGGTTCCGGGGGGCAGGCTGAGCCTGTGGTTAATTCTTCTTCCTGATGGGAAAATAGAGTGACCTGTGCCTGTCCCAACACCAAGAGCTAGTCTCTCATTGGTTCCCCGTCTTCCCGTTCATCCTCAGGACAAATTGCAACCTGTACGGAACAGGAGGTTAAAGGTGCTGATGCTCCAAGTAGGGAGATTGCTAGTAAAGTGGCTGGAATGGCGAACCCGAGCACAAGGAGATGAGAAATGAGGTGCGTTTTAGAAAC
The DNA here is from genome assembly GCF_965194825.1 of Balaenoptera physalus. Classification (NCBI taxonomy): domain Eukaryota; kingdom Metazoa; phylum Chordata; class Mammalia; order Artiodactyla; family Balaenopteridae; genus Balaenoptera; species Balaenoptera physalus. Next base: position 353,465 of record NW_028126341.1, on the reverse strand, counting down.
CTTTCCCCATCACACGGTGTACCATCTTCTGGGTTTCTCATGCATGTTTTCGATGTAGGAAGATGCCCTTGAACCTGGAGATTTGGGACCCATGCGATGGGTAGCACGCAGTATTACTTTAAAGGGTCTGCGTTTGCTCACCCAACCTCACCAAACCTCTCAGCCCCAAGAGTGTCCACCCTTATGTCTCATCCAGCTGTGGGTCTAGATATGGTCAATCCAGGTTGCATCACAGCCCCTGAACGAATTGTGTAAGAATTTCTCTCTCTTTCCCTGTCTTTGTTTCATGGGTTTTTAAAAGTAATTTATTTTTATAATGGGGTTTAGCTGCTTTTCACGGCTGTGTTTATGCCGCTTTACACCCACTTGACACACTAACAGAGAGATATCAATACATAGGTTTTAAGATTATTAGTAGTCAGATATATTCATGTGCGGTGAATCGGGCGTGTTGAGTCCAGTTCTCTGAGCAAGGAGTAGGTCTTGTCTATTACATATTGGGTTTATGGAACGGTATCTGAGCTAATTTGAAACTCTTGTTTTATGTATCACCCCACCTCACCTTTCCCCTTAAGCAGCCATAGTGTGTTTTCTGCATGTGTGACTCTGTTCTGTTTTGTAATTCAGTTCAAGTGTAACGGTTTTTACATTCCCTCTATAAGTGACACCTTATGAGAAGTGTCCTTTTCTGTGTGACTTATTTCACTTAGAATCGTCTTACCTAAATCCACTCATCATGCTGCTACTAGCCTTATGACATTGATTTCATGGCTGAGTGATATTCCATTGTACATAAGGACCACAACTTTTTTATCCATTTTTCGCTTTCCTGGGATATTTAAGGTGGAATGAAGTGGAGGTCCTTGTCAACAGAGCAGCCCTAAACTTTGGGGTGCTTGTGTCTTGCTGATTTTCAATTTTCCCACTTTATCCCCCCATGCGTGGAAGTGCCCTATGCTCTCTAAGCTGTGTTTTATAGATGTTTCAGGACACACCGTACCCTTCTCCAGAGTGGCTGTTGGCAATTTACATCCCGCCCATCAGTGTAGCAAGGCTCCCATTTCTCCATGGCCTGTCCTGCATTTCTGGTTTTGACACTTTTTTCAGCATGGCCCTTTTGACCGCTGGGAAGCGAGACTTCTTTGTAGCGCTGATTTGCCTTTCCAGGTTGCTTGGTTGGCCAAAAAGGGCGTATGCGTTTTTTCCTGAATATATTCAGGAAAAAACGCATACGCCCATTTTGGCCAAGGGCATCATTGTCAACGTTTTGCCGCTTTTCATGTGCTTTAAAGGGGATTCGAATCTACCTCCTGAAATCTGTTTCCTGCAATTCTGCCTTGATTTCAAATCCTCTTCTTTGCCTTCCCTCAATATATTTGTGGATGAGAGTTATCATTTATAACTCTGCCGGTTTGTGAATTGCAGTGCCCAGAAGCTCCATTTTACAAGTCGCTTTTTTGGGAGCTGGCCGCAAAAGCGCAGGATGGCTTCAGGCCCTGTTCTGGTTCCGGGGGGCAGGCTGAGCCTGTGGTTAATTTTTCTTCCTGATGGGAAAATAGAGTGACCTGTGCCTGTCCCAACACCAAGAGCTAGTCTCTCATTGGTTCCCCGTCTTCCCGTTCATCCTCAGGACAAATTGCAACCTGTACGGAACAGGAGGTTAAAGGTGCTGATGCTCCAAGTAGGGAGATTGCTAGTAAAGTGGCTGGAATGGCGAACCCGAGCACAAGGAGATGAGAAATGAGGTGCGTTTTAGAAACCTTTCCCCATCACACGGTGTACCATCTTCTGGGTTTCTCATGCATGTTTTCGATGTAGGAAGATGCCCTTGAACCTGGAGATTTGGGACCCATGCGATGGGTAGCACGCAGTATTACTTTAAAGGGTCTGCGTTTGCTCACCCAACCTCACTAAACCTCTCAGCCCCAAGAGTGTCCACCCTTATGTCTCATCCAGCTGTGGGTCTAGATATGGTCAATCCAGGTTGCATCACAGCCCCTGAACGAATTGTGTAAGAATTTCTCTCTCTTTCCCTGTCTTTGTATCATGGGTTTTTAAAAGTAATTTATTTTTATAATGGATTTAGCTGCTTTTCACGGCTGTGTTTATGCCGCTTTACACCCACTTGACACACTAACAGAGAGATATCAATACATAGGTTTTAAGATTATTACTACTCAGATATATTCATGTGCGGTGAATCGGGCGTGTTGAGTCCAGTTCTCTGAGCAAGGAGTAGGTCTTGTCTATTACATATTGGGTTTATGGAACGGTATCTGAGCTAATTTGAAACTCTTGTTTTATGTATCACCCCACCTCACCTTTCCCGTTAAGCAGCCATAGTGTGTTTTCTGCATGTGTGACTCTGTTCTGTTTTGTAATTCAGTTCAAGTGTAACGGTTTTTACATTCCCACTATAAGTGACACCTTATGAGAAGTGTCCTTTTCTGTGTGACTTATTTCACTTAGAATCGTCTTACCTAAATCCACTCATCATGCTGCTACTAGCCTTATGACATTGATTTCATGGCTGAGTGATATTCCATTGTACATAAGGACCACAACTTTTTGATCCATTTTTCGCTTTCCTGGGATATTTAAGGTGGAATGAAGTGGAGGTCCTTGTCAACAGAGCAGCCCTAAACTTTGGGGTGCTTGTGTCTTGCTGATTTTCAATTTTCCCACTTTATCCCCCCATGCGTGGAAGTGCCCTATGCTCTCTAAGCTGTGTTTTTTAGATGTTTCAGGACACACCGTACACTTCTCCAGAGTGGCTGTTGGCAATTTACATCCCGCCCATCAGTGTAGCAAGGCTCCCATTTCTCCATGGCCTGTCCTGCATTTCTGGTTTTGACACTTTTTTCAGCATGGCCCTTTTGACCGATGGGAAGCGAGACTTCTTTGTAGCGCTGATTTGCCTTTCCAGGTTGCTTGGTTGGCCAAAAAGGGCGTATGCGTTTTTTCCTGAATATATTCAGGAAAAAACGCATACGCCCTTTTTGGCCAAGGGCATCATTGTCAACGTTTTGCCGCTTTTCATGTGCTTTAAAGGGGATTCGAATCTACCTCCTGAAATCTGTTTCCTGCAATTCTGACTTGATTTCAAATCCTCTTCTTTGCCTTCCCTCAATATATTTGTGGACGAGAGTCATCATTTATAACTCTGCAGGTTTGTGAATTGCAGTGCCCTGAAGCTCCATTTTACAACTCGCTTTTTTGGGAGCTGGCCGCAAAAGCGCAGGATGGCTTCAGGCCCTGTTCTGGTTCCGGGGGGCAGGCTGAGCCTGTGGTTAATTCTTCTTCCTGATGGGAAAATAGAGTCACCTGTGCCTGTCCCAACACCAAGAGCTAGTCTCTCATTGGTTCCCCGTCTTCCCGTTCATCCTCAGGACAAATTGCAACCTGTACGGAACAGGAGGTTAAAGGTGCTGAGGCTCCACGTAGGGAGATTGCTAGTAAAGTGGCTGGAATGGCGAACCCGAGCACAAGGAGATGAGAAATGAGGTGCGTTTTAGAAACCTTTCCCCATCACACGGTGTACCATCTTCTGGGTTTCTCATGCATGGTTTAGATGTAGGAAAATGCCCTTGAACCTGGAGATTTGGGACCCATGCGATGGGTAGCATGCAGTATTACTTTAAAGGGTCTGCGTTTGCTCACCCAACCTCACCAAACCTCTCAGCTCCAAGAGTGTCCACCCTTATGTCTCATCCAGCTGTGGGTCTAGATATGGTCAATCCAGGTTGCATCACAGCCCCTGAACGAATTGTGTAAGAATTTCTCTCTCTTTCCCTGTCTTTGTTTCATGGGTTTTTTAAAGTAATTTATTTTTATAATGGGGTTTAGCTGCTTTTCACGGCTGTGTTTATGCCGCTTTACACCCACTTGACACACTAACAGAGAGATATCAATACATAGGTTTTAAGATTCTTACTAATCAGATATATTCTTGTGCGGTGAATCGGGCGTGTTGAGTCCAGTTCTCTGAGCAAGGAGTAGGTCTTGTCTATTACATATTGGGTTTATGGAACGGTATCTGAGCTAATTTGAAACTCTTGTTTTATGTATCACCCCACCTCACCTTTCCCGTTAAGCAGCCATAGTGTGTTTTCTGCATGTGTGACTCTGTTCTGTTTTGTAATTCAGTTCAAGTGTAACGGTTTTTACATTCCCTCTATAAGTGACACCTTATGAGAAGTGTCCTTTTCTGTGTGACTTATTTCACTTAGAATCGTCTTACCTAAATCCACTCATCATGCTGCTACTAGCCTTATGACATTGATTTCATGGCTGAGTGATATTCCATTGTACATAAGGACCACAACTTTTTTATCCATTTTTACTTTCCTGGGATATTTAAGGTGGAATGAAGTGGAGGTCCTTGTCAACAGAGCAGCCCTAAACTTTGGGGTGCTTGTGTCTTGCTGATTTTCAATTTTCCTACTTTATCCCCCCATGCGTGGAAGTGCCCTATGCTCTCTAAGCTGTGTTTTTTAGATGTTTCAGGACACACCGTACACTTCTCCAGAGTGGCTGTTGGCAATTTACATCCCGCCCATCAGTGTAGCAAGGCTCCCATTTCTCCATGGCCTGTCCTGCATTTCTGGTTTTGACACTTTTTTCAGCATGGCCCTTTTGACCGATGGGAAGCGAGACTTCTTTGTAGCGCTGATTTGCCTTTCCAGGTTGCTTGGTTGGCCAAAAAGGGCGTATGCGTTTTTTCCTGAATATATTCAGGAAAAAACGCATACGCCCTTTTTGGCCAAGGGCATCATTGTCAACGTTTTGCCGCTTTTCATGTGCTTTAAAGGGGATTCGAATCTACCTCCTGAAATCTGTTTCCTGCAATTCTGCCTTGATTTCAAATCCTCTTCTTTGCCTTCCCTCAATATATTTGTGGACGAGAGTTATCATTTATAACTCTGCAGGTTTGTGAATTGCAGTGCCCAGAAGCTCCATTTTACAAGTCGCTTTTTTGGGAGCTGGCCGCAAAAGCGCAGGATGGCTTCAGGCCCTGTTCTGGTTCCGGGGGGCAGGCTGAGCCTGTGGTTAATTCTTCTTCCTGATGGGAAAATAGAGTGACCTGTGCCTGTCCCAACACCAAGAGCTAGTCTCTCATTGGTTCCCCGTCTTCCCGTTCATCCTCAGGACAAATTGCAACCTGTACGGAACAGGAGGTTAAAGGTGCTGACGCTCCAAGTAGGGAGATTGCTAGTAAAGTGGCTGGAATGGCGAACCCGAGCACAAGGAGATGAGAAATGAGGTGCGTTTTAGAAACCTTTCCCCATCACACGGTGTACCATCTTCTGGGTTTCTCATGCATGTTTTCGATGTAGGAAGATGCCCTTGAACCTGGAGATTTGGGACCCATGCGATGGGTAGCACGCAGTATTACTTTAAAGGGTCTGCGTTTGCTCACCCAACCTCACCAAACCTCTCAGCCCCAAGAGTGTCCACCCTTATGTCTCATCCAGCTGTGGGTCTAGATATGGTCAATCCAGGTTGCATCACAGCCCCTGAACGAATTGTGTAAGAATTTCTCTCTCTTTCCCTGTTTTTGTATCATGGGTTTTTAAAAGTAATTTATTTTTATAATGGGATTTAGCTGCTTTTCACGGCTGTGTTTATGCCGCTTTACACCCACTTGACACACTAACAGAGAGATATCAATACATAGGTTTTAAGATTATTACTAGTCAGATATATTCATGTGCGGTGAATCGGGCGTGTTGAGTCCAGTTCTCTGAGCAAGGAGTAGGTCTTGTCTATTACATATTGGGTTTATGGAACGGTATCTGAGCTAATTTGAAACTCTTGTTTTATGTATCACCCCACCTCACCTTTCCCGTTAAGCAGCCATAGTGTGTTTTCTGCATGTGTGACTCTGTTCTGTTTTGTAATTCAGTTCAAGTGTAACGGTTTTTACATTCCCACTATAAGTGACACCTTATGAGAAGTGTCCTTTTCTGTGTGACTTATTTCACTTAGAATCGTCTTACCTAAATCCACTCATCATGCTGCTACTAGCCTTATGACATTGATTTCATGGCTGAGTGATATTCCATTGTACATAAGGACCACAACTTTTTGATCCATTTTTCGCTTTCCTGGGATATTTAAGGTGGAATGAAGTGGAGGTCCTTGTCAACAGAGCAGCCCTAAAATTTGGGGTGCTTGTGTCTTGCTGATTTTCAATTTTCCCACTTTATCCCCCCATGCGTGGAAGTTCCCTATGCTCTCTAAGCTGTGTTTTATAGATGTTTCAGGACACACCGTACCCTTCTCCAGAGTGGCTGTTGGCAATTTACATCCCGCCCATCAGTGTAGCAAGGCTCCCATTTCTCCATGGCCTGTCCTGCATTTCTGGTTTTGACACTTTTTTCAGCATGGCCCTTTTGACCGATGGGAAGCGAGACTTCTTTGTAGCGCTGATTTGCCTTTCCAGGTTGCTTGGTTGGCCAAAAAGGGCGTATGCGTTTTTTCCTGAATATATTCAGGAAAAAACGCATACGCCCTTTTTGGCCAAGGGCATCATTGTCAACGTTTTGCCGCTTTTCATGTGCTTTAAAGGGGATTCGAATCTACCTCCTGAAATCTGTTTCCTGCAATTCTGCCTTGATTTCAAATCCTCTTCTTTGCCTTCCCTCAATATATTTGTGGACGAGAGTTATCATTTATAACTCTGCAGGTTTGTGAATTGCAGTGCCCAGAAGCTCCATTTTACAAGTCGCTTTTTTGGGAGCTGGCCGCAAAAGCGCAGGATGGCTTCAGGCCCTGTTCTGGTTCCGGGGGGCAGGCTGAGCCTGTGGTTAATTCTTCTTCCTGATGGGAAAATAGAGTGACCTGTGCCTGTCCCAACACCAAGAGCTAGTCTCTCATTGGTTCCCCGTCTTCCCGTTCATCCTCAGGACAAATTGCAACCTGTACGGAACAGGAGGTTAAAGGTGCTGATGCTCCAAGTAGGGAGATTGCTAGTAAAGTGGCTGGAATGGCGAACCCGAGCACAAGGAGATGAGAAATGAGGTGCGTTTTAGAAACCTTTCCCCATCACACGGTGTACCATCTTCTGGGTTTCTCATGCATGTTTTCGATGTAGGAAGATGCCCTTGAACCTGGAGATTTGGGACCCATGCGATGGGTAGCACGCAGTATTACTTTAAAGGGTCTGCGTTTGCTCACCCAACCTCACCAAACCTCTCAGCCACAAGAGTGTCCACCCTTATGTCTCATCCAGCTGTGGGTCTAGATATGGTCAATCCAGGTTGCATCACAGCCCCTGAACGAATTGTGTAAGAATTTCTCTCTCTTTCCCTGTCTTTGTTTCATGGGTTTTTAAAAGTAATTTATTTTTATAATGGGGTTTAGCTGCTTTTCACGGCTGTGTTTATGCCGCTTTACACCCACTTGACACACTAACAGAGAGATATCAATACATACGTTTTAAGATTATTACTAGTCAGATATATTCTTGTGCGGTGAATCGGGCGTGTTGAGTCCAGTTCTCTGAGCAAGGAGTAGGTCTTGTCTATTACATATTGGGTTTATGGAACGGTATCTGAGCTAATTTGAAACTCTTGTTTTATGTATCACCCCACCTCACCTTTCCCGTTAAGCAGCCATAGTGTGTTTTCTGCATGTGTGACTCTGTTCTGTTTTGTAATTCAGTTCAAGTGTAACGGTTTTTACATTCCCTCTATAAGTGACACCTTATGAGAAGTGTCCTTTTCTGTGTGACTTATTTCACTTAGAATCGTCTTACCTAAATCCACTCATCATGCTGCTACTAGCCTTATGACATTGATTTCATGGCTGAGTGATATTCCATTGTACATAAGGACCACAACTTTTTTATCCATTTTTCACTTTCCTGGGATATTTAAGGTGGAATGAAGTGGAGGTCCTTGTCAACAGAGCAGCCCTAAACTTTGGGGTGCTTGTGTCTTGCTGATTTTCAATTTTCCCACTTTATCCCCCCATGCGTGGAAGTGCCCTATGCTCTCTAAGCTGTGTTTTTTAGATGTTTCAGGACACACCGTACACTTCTCCAGAGTGGCTGTTGGCAATTTACATCCCGCCCATCAGTGTAGCAAGGCTCCCATTTCTCCATGGCCTGTCCTGCATTTCTGGTTTTGACACTTTTTTCAGCATGGCCCTTTTGACCGATGGTAAGCGAGACTTCTTTGTAGCGCTGATTTGCCTTTCCAGGTTGCTTGGTTGGCCAAAAAGGGCGTATGCGTTTTTTCCTGAATATATTCAGGAAAAAACGCATACGCCCTTTTTGGCCATGGGCATCATTGTCAACGTTTTGCCGCTTTTCATGTGCTTTAGAGGCGATTCGAATCTACCTCCTGAAATCTGTTTCCTGCAATTCTGCCTTGATTTCAATTCCTCGTCTTTGCCTTCCCTCAATATATTTGTGGACGAGAGTTATCATTTATAACTGTGCAGGTTTGTGAATTGCAGTGCCCTGAAGCTCCATTTTACAACTCGCTTTTTCGGGAGCTGGCCGCAAAAGCGCAGGATGGCTTCAGGCCCTGTTCTGGTTCCGGGGGGCAGGCTGAGCCTGTGGTTAATTCTTCTTCCTGATGGGAAAATAGAGTGACCTGTGCCTGTCCCAACACCAAGAGCTAGTCTCTCATTGGTTCCCCGTCTTCCCGTTCATCCTCAGGACAAATTGCAACCTGTACGGAACAGGAGGTTAAAGGTGCTGATGCTCCAGGTAGGGAGATTGCTAGTAAAGTGGCTGGAATGGCGAACCCGAGCACAAGGAGATGAGAAATGAGGTGCGTTTTAGAAACCTTTCCCCATCACACGGTGTACCATCTTCTGGGTTTCTCATGCATGTTTTCGATGTAGGAAGATGCCCTTGAACCTGGAGATTTGGGACCCATGCGATGGGTAGCACGCAGTATTACTTTAAAGGGTCTGCGTTTGCTCACCCAACCTCACCAAACCTCTCAGCCCCAAGAGTGTCCACCCTTATGTCTCATCCAGCTGTGGGTCTAGATATGGTCAATCCAGGTTGCATCACAGCCCCTGAACGAATTGTGTAAGAATTTCTCTCTCTTTCCCTGTTTTTGTATCATGGGTTTTTAAAAGTAATTTATTTTTATAATGGGATTTAGCTGCTTTTCACGGCTGTGTTTATGCCGCTTTACACCCACTTGACACACTAACAGAGAGATATCAATACATAGGTTTTAAGATTATTACTAGTCAGATATATTCATGTGCGGTGAATCGGGCGTGTTGAGTCCAGTTCTCTGAGCAAGGAGTAGGTCTTGTCTATTACATATTGGGTTTATGGAACGGTATCTGAGCTAATTTGAAACTCTTGTTTTATGTATCACCCCACCTCACCTTTCCCGTTAAGCAGCCATAGTGTGTTTTCTGCATGTGTGACTCTGTTCTGTTTTGTAATTCAGTTCAAGTGTAACGGTTTTTACATTCCCACTATAAGTGACACCTTATGAGAAGTGTCCTTTTCTGTGTGACTTATTTCACTTAGAATCGTCTTACCTAAATCCACTCATCATGCTGCTACTAGCCTTATGACATTGATTTCATGGCTGAGTGATATTCCATTGTACATAAGGACCACAACTTTTTTATCCATTTTTCGCTTTCCTGGGATATTTAAGGTGGAATGAAGTGGAGGTCCTTGTCAACAGAGCAGCCCTAAACTTTGGGGTGCTTGTGTCTTGCTGATTTTCAATTTTCCCACTTTATCCCCCCATGCATGGAAGTTCCCTATGCTCTCTAAGCTGTGTTTTATAGATGTTTCAGGACACACCGTACCCTTCTCCAGAGTGGCTGTTGGCAATTTACATCCCGCCCATCAGTGTAGCAAGGCTCCCATTTCTCCATGGCCTGTCCTGCATTTCTGGTTTTGACACTTTTTTCAGCATGGCCCTTTTGACCGATGGGAAGCGAGACTTCTTTGTAGCGCTGATTTGCCTTTCCAGGTTGCTTGGTTGGCCAAAAAGGGCGTATGCGTTTTTTCCTGAATATATTCAGGAAAAAACGCATACGCCCTTTTTGGCCAAGGGCATCATTGTCAACGTTTTGCCGCTTTTCATGTGCTTTAAAGGGGATTCGAATCTACCTCCTGAAATCTGTTTCCTGCAATTCTGCCTTGATTTCAAATCCTCTTCTTTGCCTTCCCTCAATATATTTGTGGACGAGAGTTATCATTTATAACTCTGCAGGTTTGTGAATTGCAGTGCCCAGAAGCTCCATTTTACAAGTCGCTTTTTTGGGAGCTGGCCGCAAAAGCGCAGGATGGCTTCAGGCCCTGTTCTGGTTCCGGGGGGCAGGCTGAGCCTGTGGTTAATTCTTCTTCCTGATGGGAAAATAGAGTGACCTGTGCCTGTCCCAACACCAAGAGCTAGTCTCTCATTGGTTCCCCGTCTTCCCGTTCATCCTCAGGACAAATTGCAACCTGTACGGAACAGGAGGTTAAAGGTGCTGATGCTCCAAGTAGGGAGATTGCTAGTAAAGTGGCTGGAATGGCGAACCCGAGCACAAGGAGATGAGAAATGAGGTGCGTTTTAGAAACCTTTCCCCATCACACGGTGTACCATCTTCTGGGTTTCTCATGCATGTTTTCGATGTAGGAAGATGCCCTTGAACCTGGAGATTTGGGACCCATGCGATGGGTAGCACGCAGTATTACTTTAAAGGGTCTGCGTTTGCTCACCCAACCTCACCAAACCTCTCAGCCCCAAGAGTGTCCACACTTATGTCTCATCCAGCTGTGGGTCTAGATATGGTCAATCCAGGTTGCATCACAGCCCCTGAACGAATTCTGTAAGAATTTCTCTCTCTTTCCCTGTCTTTGTTTCATGGGTTTTTAAAAGTAATTTATTTTTATAATGGGGTTTAGCTGCTTTTCACGGCTGTGTTTATGCCGCTTTACACCCACTTGACACACTAACAGAGAGATATCAATACATACGTTTTAAGATTATTACTAGTCAGATATATTCTTGTGCGGTTAATCGGGCGTGTTGAGTCCAGTTCTCTGAGCAAGGAGTAGGTCTTGTCTATTACATATTGGGTTTATGGAACGGTATCTGAGCTAATTTGAAACTCTTGTTTTATGTATCACCCCACCTCACCTTTCCCGTTAAGCAGCCATAGTGTGTTTTCTGCATGTGTGACTCTGTTCTGTTTTGTAATTCAGTTCAAGTATAACGGTTTTTACATTCCCACTATAAGTGACACCTTATGAGAAGTGTCCTTTTCTGTGTGACTTATTTCACTTAGAATCGTCTTACCTAAATCCACTCATCATGCTGCTACTAGCCTTATGACATTGATTTCATGGCTGAGTGATATTCCATTGTACATAAGGACCACAACTTTTTTATCCATTTTTCGCTTTCCTGGGATATTTAAGGTGGAATGAAGTGGAGGTCCTTGTCAACAGAGCAGCCCTAAACTTTGGGGTGCTTGTGTCTTGCTGATTTTCAATTTTCCCACTTTATCCCCCCATGCGTGGAAGTGCCCTATGCTCTCTAAGCTGTGTTTTTTAGATGTTTCAGGACACACCGTACACTTCTCCAGAGTGGCTGTTGGCAATTTACATCCCGCCCATCAGTGTAGCAAGGCTCCCATTTCTCCATGGCCTGTCCTGCATTTCTGGTTTTGACACTTTTTTCAGCATGGCCCTTTTGACCGATGGGAAGCGAGACTTCTTTGTAGCGCTGATTTGCCTTTCCAGGTTGCTTGGTTGGCCAAAAAGGGCGTATGCGTTTTTTCCTGAATATATTCAGGAAAAAACGCATACGCCCTTTTTGGCCATGGGCATCATTGTCAACGTTTTGCCGATTTTCATGTGCTTTAAAGGCGATTCGAATCTACCTCCTGAAATCTGTTTCCTGCAATTCTGCCTTGATTTCAAATCCTCTTCTTTGCCTTCCCTCAATATATTTGTGGACGAGAGTTATCATTTATAACTCTGCAGGTTTGTGAATTGCAGTGCCCAGAAGCTCCATTTTACAAGTCGCTTTTTTGGGAGCTGGCCGCAAAAGCGCAGGATGGCTTCAGGCCCTGTTCTGGTTCCGGGGGGCAGGCTGAGCCTGTGGTTAATTCTTCTTCCTGATGGGAAAATAGAGTGACCTGTGCCTGTCCCAACACCAAGAGCTAGTCTCTCATTGGTTCCCCGTCTTCCCGTTCATCCTCAGGACAAATTGCAACCTGTACGGAACAGGAGGTTAAAGGTGCTGATGCTCCAAGTAGGGAGATTGCTAGTAAAGTGGCTGGAATGGCGAACCCGAGCACAAGGAGATGAGAAATGAGGTGCGTTTTAGAAACCTTTCCCCATCACACGGTGTACCATCTTCTGGGTTTCTCATGCATGTTTTTGATGTAGGAAGATGCCCTTGAACCTGGAGATTTGGGACCCATGCGATGGGTAGCACGCAGTATTACTTTAAAGGGTCTGCGTTTGCTCACCCAACCTCACCAAACCTCTCAGCCCCAAGAGTGTCCGCCCTTATGTCTCATCCAGCTGTGGGTCTAGATATGGTCAATCCAGGTTGCATCACAGCCCCTGAACGAATTGTGTAAGAATTTCTCTCTCTTTCCCTGTCTTTGTTTCATGGGTTTTTAAAAGTAATTTATTTTTATAATGGGGTTTAGCTGCTTTTCACGGCTGTGTTTATGCCGCTTTACACCCACTTGACACACTAACAGAGAGATATCAATACATAGGTTTTAAGATTATTACTAGTCAGATATATTCATGTGCGGTGAAAAGGGCGTGTTGAGTCCAGTTCTCTGAGCAAGGAGTAGGTCTTGTCTATTACATATTGGGTTTATGGAACGGTATCTGAGCTAATTTGAAACTCTTGTTTTATGTATCACCCCACCTCACCTTTCCCCTTAAGCAGCCATAGTGTGTTTTCTGCATGTGTGACTCTGTTCTGTTTTGTAATTCAGTTCAAGTGTAACGGTTTTTACATTCCCTCTATAAGTGACACCTTATGAGAAGTGTCCTTTTCTGTGTGACTTATTTCACTTAGAATCGTCTTACCTAAATCCACTCATCATGCTGCTACTAGCCTTATGACATTGATTTCATGGCTGAGTGATATTCCATTGTACATAAGGACCACAACTTTTTTATCCATTTTTCGCTTTCCTGGGATATTTAAGGTGGAATGAAGTGGAGGTCCTTGTCAACAGAGCAGCCCTAAACTTTGGGGTGCTTGTGTCTTGCTGATTTTCAATTTTCCCACTTTATCCCCCCATGCGTGGAAGTGCCCTATGCTCTCTAAGCTGTGTTTTATAGATGTTTCAGGACACACCGTACCCTTCTCCAGAGTGGCTGTTGGCAATTTACATCCCGCCCATCAGTGTAGCAAGGCTCCCATTTCTCCATGGCCTGTCCTGCATTTCTGGTTTTGACACTTTTTTCAGCATGGCCCTTTTGACCGATGGGAAGCGAGACTTCTTTGTAGCGCTGATTTGCCTTTCCAGGTTGCTTGGTTGGCCAAAAAGGGCGTATGCGTTTTTTCCTGAATATATTCAGGAAAAAACGCATACGCCCTTTTTGGCCAAGGGCATCATTGTCAACGTTTTGCCGCTTTTCATGTGCTTTAAAGGGGATTCGAATCTACCTCCTGAAATCTGTTTCCTGCAATTCTGCCTTGATTTCAAATCCTCTTCTTTGCCTTCCCTCAATATATTTGTGGACGAGAGTTATCATTTATAACTCTGCAGGTTTGTGAATTGCAGTGCCCAGAAGCTCCATTTTACAAGTCGCTTTTTTGGGAGCTGGCCGCAAAAGCGCAGGATGGCTTCAGGCCCTGTTCTGGTTCCGGGGGGCAGGCTGAGCCTGTGGTTAATTCTTCTTCCTGATGGGAAAATAGAGTGACCTGTGCCTGTCCCAACACCAAGAGCTAGTCTCTCATTGGTTCCCCGTCTTCCCGTTCATCCTCAGGACAAATTGCAACCTGTACGGAACAGGAGGTTAAAGGTGCTGATGCTCCAAGTAGGGAGATTGCTAGTAAAGTGGCTGGAATGGCGAACCCGAGCACAAGGAGATGAGAAATGAGGTGCGTTTTAGAAACCTTTCCCCATCACACGGTGTACCATCTTCTGGGTTTCTCATGCATGTTTTCGATGTAGGAAGATGCCCTTGAACCTGGAGATTTGGGACCCATGCGATGGGTAGCACGCAGTATTACTTTAAAGGGTCTGCGTTTGCTCACCAAACCTCACCAAACCTCTCAGCCCCAAGAGTGTCCACCCTTATGTCTCATCCAGCTGTGGGTCTAGATATGGTCAATCCAGGTTGCATCACAGCCCCTGAACGAATTGTGTAAGAATTTCTCTCTCTTTCCCTGTCTTTGTTTCATGGGTTTTGAAAAGTAATTTATTTTTATAATGGGGTTTAGCTGCTTTTCACGGCTGTGTTTATGCCGCTTTACACCCACTTGACACACTAACAGAGAGATATCAATACATAGGTTTTAAGATTATTACTAGTCAGATATATTCATGTGCGGTGAATCGGGCGTGTTGAGTCCAGTTCTCTGAGCAAGGAGTAGGTCTTGTCTATTACATATTGGGTTTATGGAACGGTATCTGAGCTAATTTGAAACTCTTGTTTTATGTATCACCCCACCTCACCTTTCCCCTTAAGCAGCCATAGTGTGTTTTCTGCATGTGTGACTCTGTTCTGTTTTGTAATTCAGTTCAAGTGTAACGGTTTTTACATTCCCTCTATAAGTGACACCTTATGAGAAGTGTCCTTTTCTGTGTGACTTATTTCACTTAGAATCGTCTTACCTAAATCCACTCATCATGCTGCTACTAGCCTTATGACATTGATTTCATGGCTGAGTGATATTCCATTGTACATAAGGACCACAACTTTTTTATCCATTTTTCGCTTTCCTGGGATATTTAAGGTGGAATGAAGTGGAGGTCCTTGTCAACAGAGCAGCCCTAAACTTTGGGGTGCTTGTGTCTTGCTGATTTTCAATTTTCCCACTTTATCCCCCCATGCGTGGAAGTGCCCTATGCTCTCTAAGCTGTGTTTTTTAGATGTTTCAGGACACACCGTACACTTCTCCAGAGTGGCTGTTGGCAATTTACATCCCGCCCATCAGTGTAGCAAGGCTCCCATTTCTCCATGGCCTGTCCTGCATTTCTGGTTTTGACACTTTTTTCAGCATGGCCCTTTTGACCGATGGGAAGCGAGACTTCTTTGTAGCGCTGATTTGCCTTTCCAGGTTGCTTGGTTGGCCAAAAAGGGCGTATGCGTTTTTTCCTGAATATATTCAGGAAAAAACGCATACGCCCTTTTTGGCCAAGGGCATCATTGTCAACGTTTTGCCGCTTTTCATGTGCTTTAAAGGGGATTCGAATCTACCTCCTGAAATCTGTTTCCTGCAATTCTGCCTTGATTTCAAATCCTCTTCTTTGCCTTCCCTCAATATATTTGTGGACGAGAGTTATCATTTATAACTCTGCAGGTTTGTGAATTGCAGTGCCCAGAAGCTCCATTTTACAAGTCGCTTTTTTGGGAGCTGGCCGCAAAAGCGCAGGATGGCTTCAGGCCCTGTTCTGGTTCCGGGGGGCAGGCTGAGCCTGTGGTTAATTCTTCTTCCTGATGGGAAAATAGAGTGACCTGTGCCTGTCCCAACACCAAGAGCTAGTCTCTCATTGGTTCCCCGTCTTCCCGTTCATCCTCAGGACAAATTGCAACCTGTACGGAACAGGAGGTTAAAGGTGCTGATGCTCCAAGTAGGGAGATTGCTAGTAAAGTGGCTGGAATGGCGAACCCGAGCACAAGGAGATGAGAAATGAGGTGCGTTTTAGAAACCATTCCCCATCACACGGTGTACCATCTTCTGGGTTTCTCATGCATGTTTTCGATGTAGGAAGATGCCCTTGAACCTGGAGATTTGGGACCCATGCGATGGGTAGCACGCAGTATTACTTTAAAGGGTCTGCGTTTGCTCACCAAACCTCACCAAACCTCTCAGCCCCAAGAGTGTCCACCCTTATGTCTCATCCAGCTGTGGGTCTAGATATGGTCAATCCAGGTTGCATCACAGCCCCTGAACGAATTGTGTAAGAATTTCTCTCTCTTTCCCTGTCTTTGTTTCATGGGTTTTTAAAAGTAATTTATTTTTATAATGGGGTTTAGCTGCTTTTCACGGCTGTGTTTATGCCGCTTTACACCCACTTGACACACTAACAGAGAGATATCAATACATAGGTTTTAAGATTATTACTAGTCAGATATATTCATGTGCGGTGAATCGGGCGTGTTGAGTCCAGTTCTCTGAGCAAGGAGTAGGTCTTGTCTATTACATATTGGGTTTATGGAACGGTATCTGAGCTAATTTGAAACTCTTGTTTTATGTATCACCCCACCTCACCTTTCCCCTTAAGCAGCCATAGTGTGTTTTCTGCATGTGTGACTCTGTTCTGTTTTGTAATTCAGTTCAAGTGTAACGGTTTTTACATTCCCTCTATAAGTGACACCTTATGAGAAGTGTCCTTTTCTGTGTGACTTATTTCACTTAGAATCGTCTTACCTAAATCCACTCATCATGCTGCTACTAGCCTTATGACATTGATTTCATGGCTGAGTGATATTCCATTGTACATAAGGACCACAACTTTTTTATCCATTTTTCGCTTTCCTGGGATATTTAAGGTGGAATGAAGTGGAGGTCCTTGTCAACAGAGCAGCCCTAAACTTTGGGGTGCTTGTGTCTTGCTGATTTTCAATTTTCCCACTTTATCCCCCCATGCGTGGAAGTGCCCTATGCTCTCTAAGCTGTGTTTTTTAGATGTTTCAGGACACACCGTACACTTCTCCAGAGTGGCTGTTGGCAATTTACATCCCGCCCATCAGTGTAGCAAGGCTCCCATTTCTCCATGGCCTGTCCTGCATTTCTGGTTTTGACACTTTTTTCAGCATGGCCCTTTTGACCGATGGGAAGAGAGACTTCTTTGTAGCGCTGATTTGCCTTTCCAGGTTGCTTGGTTGGTCAAAAAGGGCGTATGCGTTTTTTCCTGAATATATTCAGGAAAAAACGCATACGCCCTTTTTGGCCAAGGGCATCATTGTCAAAGTTTTGCCGATTTTCATGTGCTTTAAAGGCGATTCGAATCTACCTCCTGAAATCTGTTTCCTGCAATTCTGCCTTGATTTCAAATCCTCTTCTTTGCCTTCCCTCAATATATTTGTGGACGAGAGTTATCATTTATAATTCTGCAGGTTTGTGAATTGCAGTGCCCAGAAGCTCCATTTTACAAGTCGCTTTTTTGGGAGCTGGCCGCAAAAGGGCAGGATGGCTTCAGGCCCTGTTCTGGTTCCGGGGGGCAGGCTGAGCCTGTGGTTAATTCTTCTTCCTGATGGGAAAATAGAGTGACCTGTGCCTGTCCCAACACCAAGAGCTAGTCTCTCATTGGTTCCCCGTTTTCCCGTTCATCCTCAGGACAAATTGCAACCTGTACGGAACAGGAGGTTAAAGGTGCTGAGGCTCCAAGTAGGGAGATTGCTAGTAAAGTGGCTGGAATGGCGAACCCGAGCACAAGGAGATGAGAAATGAGGTGCGTTTTAGAAACCTTTCCCCATCACACGGTGTACCATCTTCTGGGTTTCTCATGCATGTTTTCGATGTAGGAAGATGCCCTTGAACCTGGAGATTTGGGACCCATGCGATGGGTAGCACGCAGTATTACTATAAAGGGTCTGCGTTTGCTCACCCAACCTCACCAAACCTCTCAGCCCCAAGAGTGTCCACCCTTATGTCTCATCCAGCTGTGGGTCTAGATATGGTCAATCCAGGTTGCATCACAGCCCCTGAACGAATTGTGTAAGAATTTCTCTCTCTTTCCCTGTCTTTGTTTCATGGGTTTTTAAAAGTAATTTATTTTTATAATGGGGTTTATCTGCTTTTCACGGCTGTGTTTATGCCGCTTTACACCCACTTGACACACTAACAGAGAGATATCAATACATAGGTTTTAAGATTATTACTAGTCAGATATATTCTTGTGCGGTGAATCGGGCGTGTTGAGTCCAGTTCTCTGAGCAAGGAGTAGGTCTTGTCTATTACATATTGGGTTTATGGAACGGTATCTGAGCTAATTTGAAACTCTTGTTTTATGTATCACCCCACCTCACCTTTCCCGTTAAGCAGCCATAGTGTGTTTTCTGCATGTGTGACTCTGTTCTGTTTTGTAATTCAGTTCAAGTGTAACGGTTTTTACATTCCCACTATAAGTGACACCTTATGAGAAGTGTCCTTTTCTGTGTGACTTATTTCACTTAGAATCGTCTTACCTAAATCCACTCATCATGCTGCTACTAGCCTTATGACATTGATTTCATGGCTGAGTGATATTCCATTGTACATAAGGACCACAACTTTTTGATCCATTTTTCGCTTTCCTGGGATATTTAAGGTGGAATGAAGTGGAGGTCCTTGTCAACAGAGCAGCCCTAAACTTTGGGGTGCTTGTGTCTTGCTGATTTTCAATTTTCCCACTTTATCCCCCCATGCGTCGAAGTGCCCTATGCTCTCTAAGCTGTGTTTTTTAGATGTTTCAGGACACACCGTACACTTCTCCAGAGTGGCTGTTGGCAATTTACATCCCACCCATCAGTGTAGCAAGGCTCCCATTTCTCCATGGCCTGTCCTGCATTTCTGGTTTTGACACTTTTTTCAGCATGGCCCTTTTGACCGATGGGAAGCGAGACTTCTTTGTAGCGCTGATTTGCCTTTCCAGGTTGCTTGGTTGGCCAAAAAGGGCGTATGCGTTTTTTCCTGAATATATTCAGGAAAAAACGCATACGCCCTTTTTGGCCAAGGGCATCATTGTCAAAGTTTTGCCGATTTTCATGTGCTTTAAAGGGGATTCGAATCTACCTCCTGAAATCTGTTTCCTGCAATTCTGCCTTGATTTCAAATCCTCTTCTTTGCCTTCCCTCAATATATTTGTGGACGAGAGTTATCATTTATAACTCTGCAGGTTTGTGAATTGCAGTGCCCTGAAGCTCCATTTTACAACTCGCTTTTTTGGGAGCTGGCCGCAAAAGCGCAGGATGGCTTCAGGCCCTGTTCTGCTTCCGGGGGGCAGGCTGAGCCTGTGGTTAATTCTTCTTCCTGATGGGAAAATAGAGTCACCTGTGCCTGTCCCAACACCAAGAGCTAGTCTCTCATTGGTTCCCCGTCTTCCCGTTCATCCTCAGGACAAATTGCAACCTGTACGGAACAGGAGGTTAAAGGTGCTGAGGCTCCACGTAGGGAGATTGCTAGTAAAGTGGCTGGAATGGCGAACCCGAGCACAAGGAGATGAGAAATGAGGTGCGTTTTAGAAACCTTTCCCCATCACACGGTGTACCATCTTCTGGGTTTCTCATGCATGGTTTCGATGTAGGAAAATGCCCTTGAACCTGGAGATTTGGGACCCATGCGATGGGTAGCACGCAGTATTACTTTAAAGGGTCTGCGTTTGCTCACCCAACCTCACCAAACCTCTCAGCCCCAAGAGTGTCCACCCTTATGTCTCATCCAGCTGTGGGTCTAGATATGGTCAATCCAGGTTGCATCACAGCCCCTGAACGAATTGTGTAAGAATTTCTCTCTCTTTCCCTGTCTTTGTTTCATGGGTTTTTAAAAGTAATTTATTTTTATAATGGGGTTTAGCTGCTTTTCACGGCTGTGTTTATGCCGCTTTACACCCACTTGACACACTAACAGAGAGATATCAATACATACGTTTTAAGATTATTACTAGTCAGATATATTCTTGTGCGGTGAATCGGGCGTGTTGAGTCCAGTTCTCTGAGCAAGGAGTAGGTCTTGTCTATTACATATTGGGTTTATGGAACGGTATCTGAGCTAATTTGAAACTCTTGTTTTATGTATCACCCCACCTCACCTTTCCCCTTAAGCAGCCATAGTGTGTTTTCTGCATGTGTGACTCTGTTCTGTTTTGTAATTCAGTTCAAGTGTAACGGTTTTTACATTCCCTCTATAAGTGACACCTTATGAGAAGTGTCCTTTTCTGTGTGACTTATTTCACTTAGAATCGTCTTACCTAAATCCACTCATCATGCTGCTACTAGCCTTATGACATTGATTTCATGGCTGAGTGATATTCCATTGTACATAAGGACCACAACTTTTTTATCCATTTTTCGCTTTCCTGGGATATTTAAGGTGGAATGAAGTGGAGGTCCTTGTCAACAGAGCAGCCCTAAACTTTGGGGTGCTTGTGTCTTGCTGATTTTCAATTTTCCCACTTTATCCCCCCATGCGTGGAAGTGCCCTATGCTCTCTAAGCTGTGTTTTATAGATGTTTCAGGACACACCGTACCCTTCTCCAGAGTGGCTGTTGGCAATTTACATCCCGCCCATCAGTGTAGCAAGGCTCCCATTTCTCCATGGCCTGTCCTGCATTTCTGGTTTTGACACTTTTTTCAGCATGGCCCTTTTGACCGATGGGAAGCGAGACTTCTTTGTAGCGCTGATTTGCCTTTCCAGGTTGCTTGGTTGGCCAAAAAGGGCGTATGCGTTTTTTCCTGAATATATTCAGGAAAAAACGCATACGCCCTTTTTGGCCAAGGGCATCATTGTCAACGTTTTGCCGCTTTTCATGTGCTTTAAAGGGGATTCGAATCTACCTCCTGAAATCTGTTTCCTGCAATTCTGCCTTGATTTCAAATCCTCTTCTTTGCCTTCCCTCAATATATTTGTGGACGAGAGTTATCATTTATAACTCTGCAGGTTTGTGAATTGCAGTGCCCAGAAGCTCCATTTTACAAGTCGCTTTTTTGGGAGCTGGCCGCAAAAGCGCAGGATGGCTTCAGGCCCTGTTCTGGTTCCGGGGGGCAGGCTGAGCCTGTGGTTAATTCTTCTTCCTGATGGGAAAATAGAGTGACCTGTGCCTGTCCCAACACCAAGAGCTAGTCTCTCATTGGTTCCCCGTCTTCCCGTTCATCCTCAGGACAAATTGCAACCTGTACGGAACAGGAGGTTAAAGGTGCTGATGCTCCAAGTAGGGAGATTGCTAGTAAAGTGGCTGGAATGGCGAACCCGAGCACAAGGAGATGAGAAATGAGGTGCGTTTTAGAAACCTTTCCCCATCACACGGTGTACCATCTTCTGGGTTTCTCATGCATGTTTTCGATGTAGGAAGATGCCCTTGAACCTGGAGATTTGGGACCCATGCGATGGGTAGCACGCAGTATTACTTTAAAGGGTCTGCGTTTGCTCACCAAACCTCACCAAACCTCTCAGCCCCAAGAGTGTCCACCCTTATGTCTCATCCAGCTGTGGGTCTAGATATGGTCAATCCAGGTTGCATCACAGCCCCTGAACGAATTGTGTAAGAATTTCTCTCTCTTTCCCTGTCTTTGTTTCATGGGTTTTTAAAAGTAATTTATTTTTATAATGGGGTTTAGCTGCTTTTCACGGCTGTGTTTATGCCGCTTTACACCCACTTGACACACTAACAGAGAGATATCAATACATAGGTTTTAAGATTATTACTAGTCAGATATATTCATGTGCGGTGAATCGGGCGTGTTGAGTCCAGTTCTCTGAGCAAGGAGTAGGTCTTGTCTATTACATATTGGGTTTATGGAACGGTATCTGAGCTAATTTGAAACTCTTGTTTTATGTATCACCCCACCTCACCTTTCCCCTTAAGCAGCCATAGTGTGTTTTCTGCATGTGTGACTCTGTTCTGTTTTGTAATTCAGTTCAAGTGTAACGGTTTTTACATTCCCTCTATAAGTGACACCTTATGAGAAGTGTCCTTTTCTGTGTGACTTATTTCACTTAGAATCGTCTTACCTAAATCCACTCATCATGCTGCTACTAGCCTTATGACATTGATTTCATGGCTGAGTGATATTCCATTGTACATAAGGACCACAACTTTTTTATCCATTTTTCGCTTTCCTGGGATATTTAAGGTGGAATGAAGTGGAGGTCCTTGTCAACAGAGCAGCCCTAAACTTTGGGGTGCTTGTGTCTTGCTGATTTTCAATTTTCCCACTTTATCCCCCCATGCGTGGAAGTGCCCTATGCTCTCTAAGCTGTGTTTTTTAGATGTTTCAGGACACACCGTACACTTCTCCAGAGTGGCTGTTGGCAATTTACATCCCGCCCATCAGTGTAGCAAGGCTCCCATTTCTCCATGGCCTGTCCTGCATTTCTGGTTTTGACACTTTTTTCAGCATGGCCCTTTTGACCGATGGGAAGCGAGACTTCTTTGTAGCGCTGATTTGCCTTTCCAGGTTGCTTGGTTGGCCAAAAAGGGCGTATGCGTTTTTTCCTGAATATATTCAGGAAAAAACGCATACGCCCTTTTTGGCCAAGGGCATCATTGTCAACGTTTTGCCGCTTTTCATGTGCTTTAAAGGGGATTCGAATCTACCTCCTGAAATCTGTTTCCTGCAATTCTGCCTTGATTTCAAATCCTCTTCTTTGCCTTCCCTCAATATATTTGTGGACGAGAGTTATCATTTATAACTCTGCAGGTTTGTGAATTGCAGTGCCCAGAAGCTCCATTTTACAAGTCGCTTTTTTGGGAGCTGGCCGCAAAAGCGCAGGATGGCTTCAGGCCCTGTTCTGGTTCCGGGAGGCAGGCTGAGCCTGTGGTTAATTCTTCTTCCTGATGGGAAAATAGAGTGACCTGTGCCTGTCCCAACACCAAGAGCTAGTCTCTCATTGGTTCCCCGTCTTCCCGTTCATCCTCAGGACAAATTGCAACCTGTACGGAACAGGAGGTTAAAGGTGCTGATGCTCCAAGTAGGGAGATTGCTAGTAAAGTGGCTGGAATGGCGAACCCGAGCACAAGGAGATGAGAAATGAGGTGCGTTTTAGAAACCTTTCCCCATCACACGGTGTACCATCTTCTGGGTTTCTCATGCATGTTTTCGATGTAGGAAGATGCCCTTGAACCTGGAGATTTGGGACCCATGCGATGGGTAGCACGCAGTATTACTTTAAAGGGTCTGCGTTTGCTCACCAAACCTCACCAAACCTCTCAGCCCCAAGAGTGTCCACCCTTATGTCTCATCCAGCTGTGGGTCTAGATATGGTCAATCCAGGTTGCATCACAGCCCCTGAACGAATTGTGTAAGAATTTCTCTCTCTTTCCCTGTCTTTGTTTCATGGGTTTTTAAAAGTAATTTATTTTTATAATGGGGTTTAGCTGCTTTTCACGGCTGTGTTTATGCCGCTTTACACCCACTTGACACACTAACAGAGAGATATCAATACATAGGTTTTAAGATTATTACTAGTCAGATATATTCATGTGCGGTGAATCGGGCGTGTTGAGTCCAGTTCTCTGAGCAAGGAGTAGGTCTTGTCTATTACATATTGGGTTTATGGAACGGTATCTGAGCTAATTTGAAACTCTTGTTTTATGTATCACCCCACCTCACCTTTCCCCTTAAGCAGCCATAGTGTGTTTTCTGCATGTGTGACTCTGTTCTGTTTTGTAATTCAGTTCAAGTGTAACGGTTTTTACATTCCCTCTATAAGTGACACCTTATGAGAAGTGTCCTTTTCTGTGTGACTTATTTCACTTAGAATCGTCTTACCTAAATCCACTCATCATGCTGCTACTAGCCTTATGACATTGATTTCATGGCTGAGTGATATTCCATTGTACATAAGGACCACAACTTTTTTATCCATTTTTCGCTTTCCTGGGATATTTAAGGTGGAATGAAGTGGAGGTCCTTGTCAACAGAGCAGCCCTAAACTTTGGGGTGCTTGTGTCTTGCTGATTTTCAATTTTCCCACTTTATCCCCCCATGCGTGGAAGTGCCCTATGCTCTCTAAGCTGTGTTTTTTAGATGTTTCAGGACACACCGTACACTTCTCCAGAGTGGCTGTTGGCAATTTACATCCCGCCCATCAGTGTAGCAAGGCTCCCATTTCTCCATGGCCTGTCCTGCATTTCTGGTTTTGACACTTTTTTCAGCATGGCCCTTTTGACCGCTGGGAAGCGAGACTTCTTTGTAGCGCTGATTTGCCTTTCCAGGTTGCTTGGTTGGCCAAAAAGGGCGTATGCGTTTTTTCCTGAATATATTCAGGAAAAAACGCATACGCCCTTTTTGGCCAAGGGCATCATTGTCAAAGTTTTGCCGATTTTCATGTGCTTTAAAGGCGATTCGAATCTACCTCCTGAAATCTGTTTCCTGCAATTCTGCCTTGATTTCAAATCCTCTTCTTTGCCTTCCCTCAATATATTTGTGGACGAGAGTTATCATTTATAATTCTGCAGGTTTGTGAATTGCAGTGCCCAGAAGCTCCATTTTACAAGTCGCTTTTTTGGGAGCTGGCCGCAAAAGGGCAGGATGGCTTCAGGCCCTGTTCTGGTTCCGGGGGGCAGGCTGAGCCTGTGGTTAATTCTTCTTCCTGATGGGAAAATAGAGTGACCTGTGCCTGTCCCAACACCAAGAGCTAGTCTCTCATTGGTTCCCCGTTTTCCCGTTCATCCTCAGGACAAATTGCAACCTGTACGGAACAGGAGGTTAAAGGTGCTGAGGCTCCAAGTAGGGAGATTGCTAGTAAAGTGGCTGGAATGGCGAACCCGAGCACAAGGAGATGAGAAATGAGGTGCGTTTTAGAAACCTTTCCCCATCACACGGTGTACCATCTTCTGGGTTTCTCATGCATGTTTTCGATGTAGGAAGATGCCCTTGAACCTGGAGATTTGGGACCCATGCGATGGGTAGCACGCAGTATTACTATAAAGGGTCTGCGTTTGCTCACCCAACCTCACCAAACCTCTCAGCCCCAAGAGTGTCCACCCTTATGTCTCATCCAGCTGTGGGTCTAGATATGGTCAATCCAGGTTGCATCACAGCCCCTGAACGAATTGTGTAAGAATTTCTCTCTCTTTCCCTGTCTTTGTTTCATGGGTTTTTAAAAGTAATTTATTTTTATAATGGGGTTTATCTGCTTTTCACGGCTGTGTTTATGCCGCTTTACACCCACTTGACACACTAACAGAGAGATATCAATACATAGGTTTTAAGATTATTACTAGTCAGATATATTCTTGTGCGGTGAATCGGGCGTGTTGAGTCCAGTTCTCTGAGCAAGGAGTAGGTCTTGTCTATTACATATTGGGTTTATGGAACGGTATCTGAGCTAATTTGAAACTCTTGTTTTATGTATCACCCCACCTCACCTTTCCCGTTAAGCAGCCATAGTGTGTTTTCTGCATGTGTGACTCTGTTCTGTTTTGTAATTCAGTTCAAGTGTAACGGTTTTTACATTCCCACTATAAGTGACACCTTATGAGAAGTGTCCTTTTCTGTGTGACTTATTTCACTTAGAATCGTCTTACCTAAATCCACTCATCATGCTGCTACTAGCCTTATGACATTGATTTCATGGCTGAGTGATATTCCATTGTACATAAGGACCACAACTTTTTGATCCATTTTTCGCTTTCCTGGGATATTTAAGGTGGAATGAAGTGGAGGTCCTTGTCAACAGAGCAGCCCTAAACTTTGGGGTGCTTGTGTCTTGCTGATTTTCAATTTTCCCACTTTATCCCCCCATGCGTCGAAGTGCCCTATGCTCTCTAAGCTGTGTTTTTTAGATGTTTCAGGACACACCGTACACTTCTCCAGAGTGGCTGTTGGCAATTTACATCCCACCCATCAGTGTAGCAAGGCTCCCATTTCTCCATGGCCTGTCCTGCATTTCTGGTTTTGACACTTTTTTCAGCATGGCCCTTTTGACCGATGGGAAGCGAGACTTCTTTGTAGCGCTGATTTGCCTTTCCAGGTTGCTTGGTTGGCCAAAAAGGGCGTATGCGTTTTTTCCTGAATATATTCAGGAAAAAACGCATACGCCCTTTTTGGCCAAGGGCATCATTGTCAAAGTTTTGCCGATTTTCATGTGCTTTAAAGGGGATTCGAATCTACCTCCTGAAATCTGTTTCCTGCAATTCTGCCTTGATTTCAAATCCTCTTCTTTGCCTTCCCTCAATATATTTGTGGACGAGAGTTATCATTTATAACTCTGCAGGTTTGTGAATTGCAGTGCCCTGAAGCTCCATTTTACAACTCGCTTTTTTGGGAGCTGGCCGCAAAAGCGCAGGATGGCTTCAGGCCCTGTTCTGCTTCCGGGGGGCAGGCTGAGCCTGTGGTTAATTCTTCTTCCTGATGGGAAAATAGAGTCACCTGTGCCTGTCCCAACACCAAGAGCTAGTCTCTCATTGGTTCCCCGTCTTCCCGTTCATCCTCAGGACAAATTGCAACCTGTACGGAACAGGAGGTTAAAGGTGCTGAGGCTCCACGTAGGGAGATTGCTAGTAAAGTGGCTGGAATGGCGAACCCGAGCACAAGGAGATGAGAAATGAGGTGCGTTTTAGAAACCTTTCCCCATCACACGGTGTACCATCTTCTGGGTTTCTCATGCATGGTTTCGATGTAGGAAAATGCCCTTGAACCTGGAGATTTGGGACCCATGCGATGGGTAGCACGCAGTATTACTTTAAAGGGTCTGCGTTTGCTCACCCAACCTCACCAAACCTCTCAGCCCCAAGAGTGTCCACCCTTATGTCTCATCCAGCTGTGGGTCTAGATATGGTCAATCCAGGTTGCATCACAGCCCCTGAACGAATTGTGTAAGAATTTCTCTCTCTTTCCCTGTCTTTGTTTCATGGGTTTTTAAAAGTAATTTATTTTTATAATGGGGTTTAGCTGCTTTTCACGGCTGTGTTTATGCCGCTTTACACCCACTTGACACACTAACAGAGAGATATCAATACATACGTTTTAAGATTATTACTAGTCAGATATATTCTTGTGCGGTGAATCGGGCGTGTTGAGTCCAGTTCTCTGAGCAAGGAGTAGGTCTTGTCTATTACATATTGGGTTTATGGAACGGTATCTGAGCTAATTTGAAACTCTTGTTTTATGTATCACCCCACCTCACCTTTCCCGTTAAGCAGCCATAGTGTGTTTTCTGCATGTGTGACTCTGTTCTGTTTTGTAATTCAGTTCAAGTGTAACGGTTTTTACATTCCCTCTATAAGTGACACCTTATGAGAAGTGTCCTTTTCTGTGTGACTTATTTCACTTAGAATCGTCTTACCTAAATCCACTCATCATGCTGCTACTAGCCTTATGACATTGATTTCATGGCTGAGTGATATTCCATTGTACATAAGGACCACAACTTTTTTATCCATTTTCCACTTTCCTGGGATATTTAAGGTGGAATGAAGTGGAGGTCCTTGTCAACAGAGCAGCCCTAAACTTTGGGGTGCTTGTGTCTTGCTGATTTTCAATTTTCCCACTTTATCCCCCCATGCGTGGAAGTGCCCTATGCTCTCTAAGCTGTGTTTTTTAGATGTTTCAGGACACACCGTACACTTCTCCAGAGTGGCTGTTGGCAATTTACATCCCGCCCATCAGTGTAGCAAGGCTCCCATTTCTCCATGGCCTGTCCTGCATTTCTGGTTTTGACACTTTTTTCAGCATGGCCCTTTTGACCGATGGTAAGCGAGACTTCTTTGTAGCGCTGATTTGCCTTTCCAGGTTGCTTGGTTGGCCAAAAAGAGCGTATGCGTTTTTTCCTGAATATATTCAGGAAAAAACGCATACGCCCTTTTTGGCCATGGGCATCATTGTCAACGTTTTGCCGCTTTTCATGTGCTTTAGAGGCGATTCGAATCTACCTCCTGAAATCTGTTTCCTGCAATTCTGCCTTGATTTCAATTCCTCGTCTTTGCCTTCCCTCAATATATTTGTGGACGAGAGTTATCATTTATAACTGTGCAGGTTTGTGAATTGCAGTGCCCTGAAGCTCCATTTTACAACTCGCTTTTTCGGGAGCTGGCCGCAAAAGCGCAGGATGGCTTCAGGCCCTGTTCTGGTTCCGGGGGGCAGGCTGAGCCTGTGGTTAATTCTTCTTCCTGATGGGAAAATAGAGTGACCTGTGCCTGTCCCAACACCAAGAGCTAGTCTCTCATTGGTTCCCCGTCTTCCCGTTCATCCTCAGGACAAATTGCAACCTGTACGGAACAGGAGGTTAAAGGTGCTGATGCTCCAGGTAGGGAGATTGCTAGTAAAGTGGCTGGAATGGCGAACCCGAGCACAAGGAGATGAGAAATGAGGTGCGTTTTAGAAACCTTTCCCCATCACACGGTGTACCATCTTCTGGGTTTCTCATGCATGTTTTCGATGTAGGAAGATGCCCTTGAACCTGGAGATTTGGGACCCATGCGATGGGTAGCACGCAGTATTACTTTAAAGGGTCTGCGTTTGCTCACCCAACCTCACCAAACCTCTCAGCCCCAAGAGTGTCCACCCTTATGTCTCATCCAGCTGTGGGTCTAGATATGGTCAATCCAGGTTGCATCACAGCCCCTGAACGAATTGTGTAAGAATTTCTCTCTCTTTCCCTGTCTTTGTATCATGGGTTTTTAAAAGTAATTTATTTTTATAATGGGATTTAGCTGCTTTTCACGGCTGTGTTTATGCCGCTTTACACCCACTTGACACACTAACAGAGAGATATCAATACATAGGTTTTAAGATTATTACTAGTCAGATATATTCATGTGCGGTGAATCGGGCGTGTTGAGTCCAGTTCTCTGAGCAAGGAGTAGGTCTTGTCTATTACATATTGGGTTTATGGAACGGTATCTGAGCTAATTTGAAACTCTTGTTTTATGTATCACCCCACCTCACCTTTCCCGTTAAGCAGCCATAGTGTGTTTTCTGCATGTGTGACTCTGTTCTGTTTTGTAATTCAGTTCAAGTGTAACGGTTTTTACATTCCCTCTATAAGTGACACCTTATGAGAAGTGTCCTTTTCTGTGTGACTTATTTCACTTAGAATCGTCTTACCTAAATCCACTCATCATGCTGCTACTAGCCTTATGACATTGATTTCATGGCTGAGTGATATTCCATTGTACATAAGGACCACAACTTTTTTATCCATTTTCCACTTTCCTGGGATATTTAAGGTGGAATGAAGTGGAGGTCCTTGTCAACAGAGCAGCCCTAAACTTTGGGGTGCTTGTGTCTTGCTGATTTTCAATTTTCCCACTTTATCCCCCCATGCGTGGAAGTGCCCTATGCTCTCTAAGCTGTGTTTTTTAGATGTTTCAGGACACACCGTACACTTCTCCAGAGTGGCTGTTGGCAATTTACATCCCGCCCATCAGTGTAGCAAGGCTCCCATTTCTCCATGGCCTGTCCTGCATTTCTGGTTTTGACACTTTTTTCAGCATGGCCCTTTTGACCGATGGTAAGCGAGACTTCTTTGTAGCGCTGATTTGCCTTTCCAGGTTGCTTGGTTGGCCAAAAAGAGCGTATGCGTTTTTTCCTGAATATATTCAGGAAAAAACGCATACGCCCTTTTTGGCCATGGGCATCATTGTCAACGTTTTGCCGCTTTTCATGTGCTTTAGAGGCGATTCGAATCTACCTCCTGAAATCTGTTTCCTGCAATTCTGCCTTGATTTCAATTCCTCGTCTTTGCCTTCCCTCAATATATTTGTGGACGAGAGTTATCATTTATAACTGTGCAGGTTTGTGAATTGCAGTGCCCTGAAGCTCCATTTTACAACTCGCTTTTTCGGGAGCTGGCCGCAAAAGCGCAGGATGGCTTCAGGCCCTGTTCTGGTTCCGGGGGGCAGGCTGAGCCTGTGGTTAATTCTTCTTCCTGATGGGAAAATAGAGTGACCTGTGCCTGTCCCAACACCAAGAGCTAGTCTCTCATTGGTTCCCCGTCTTCCCGTTCATCCTCAGGACAAATTGCAACCTGTACGGAACAGGAGGTTAAAGGTGCTGATGCTCCAGGTAGGGAGATTGCTAGTAAAGTGGCTGGAATGGCGAACCCGAGCACAAGGAGATGAGAAATGAGGTGCGTTTTAGAAACCTTTCCCCATCACACGGTGTACCATCTTCTGGGTTTCTCATGCATGTTTTCGATGTAGGAAGATGCCCTTGAACCTGGAGATTTGGGACCCATGCGATGGGTAGCACGCAGTATTACTTTAAAGGGTCTGCGTTTGCTCACCCAACCTCACCAAACCTCTCAGCCCCAAGAGTGTCCACCCTTATGTCTCATCCAGCTGTGGGTCTAGATATGGTCAATCCAGGTTGCATCACAGCCCCTGAACGAATTGTGTAAGAATTTCTCTCTCTTTCCCTGTCTTTGTATCATGGGTTTTTAAAAGTAATTTATTTTTATAATGGGATTTAGCTGCTTTTCACGGCTGTGTTTATGCCGCTTTACACCCACTTGACACACTAACAGAGAGATATCAATACATAGGTTTTAAGATTATTACTAGTCAGATATATTCATGTGCGGTGAATCGGGCGTGTTGAGTCCAGTTCTCTGAGCAAGGAGTAGGTCTTGTCTATTACATATTGGGTTTATGGAACGGTATCTGAGCTAATTTGAAACTCTTGTTTTATGTATCACCCCACCTCACCTTTCCCGTTAAGCAGCCATAGTGTGTTTTCTGCATGTGTGACTCTGTTCTGTTTTGTAATTCAGTTCAAGTGTAACGGTTTTTACATTCCCACTATAAGTGACACCTTATGAGAAGTGTCCTTTTCTGTGTGACTTATTTCACTTAGAATCGTCTTACCTAAATCCACTCATCATGCTGCTACTAGCCTTATGACATTGATTTCATGGCTGAGTGATATTCCATTGTACATAAGGACCACAACTTTTTTATCCATTTTTCGCTTTCCTGGGATATTTAAGGTGGAATGAAGTGGAGGTCCTTGTCAACAGAGCAGCCCTAAACTTTGGGGTGCTTGTGTCTTGCTGATTTTCAATTTTCCCACTTTATCCCCCCATGCGTGGAAGTGCCCTATGCTCTCTAAGCTGTGTTTTTTAGATGTTTCAGGACACACCGTACACTTCTCCAGAGTGGCTGTTGGCAATTTACATCCCGCCCATCAGTGTAGCAAGGCTCCCATTTCTCCATGGCCTGTCCTGCATTTCTGGTTTTGACACTTTTTTCAGCATGGCCCTTTTGACCAATGGGAAGCGAGACTTCTTTGTAGCGCTGATTTGCCTTTCCAGGTTGCTTGGTTGGCCAAAAAGGGCGTATGCGTTTTTTCCTGAATATATTCAGGAAAAAATGCATACGCCCTTTTTGGCCAAGGGCATCATTGTCAAAGTTTTGCCGATTTTCATGTGCTTTAAAGGCGATTCGAATCTACCTCCTGAAATCTGTTTCCTGCAATTCTGCCTTGATTTCAAATCCTCTTCTTTGCCTTCCCTCAATATATTTGTGGACGAGAGTTATCATTTATAACTCTGCAGGTTTGTGAATTGCAGTGCCCAGAAGCTCCATTTTACAAGTCGCTTTTTTGGGAGCTGGCCGCAAAAGCGCAGGATGGCTTCACGCCCTGTTCTGGTTCCGGGGGGCAGGCTGAGCCTGTGGTTAATTCTTCTTCCTGATGGGAAAATAGAGTGACCTGTGCCTGTCCCAACACCAAGAGCTAGTCTCTCATTGGTTCCCCGTCTTCCCGTTCATCCTCAGGACAAATTGCAACCTGTACGGAACAGGAGGTTAAAGGTGCTGATGCTCCAAGTAGGGAGATTGCTAGTAAAGTGGCTGGAATGGCGAACCCGAGCACAAGGAGATGAGAAATGAGGTGCGTTTTAGAAACCTTTCCCCATCACACGGTGTACCATCTTCTGGGTTTCTCATGCATGTTTTTGATGTAGGAAGATGCCCTTGAACCTGGAGATTTGGGACCCATGCGATGGGTAGCACGCAGTATTACTTTAAAGGGTCTGCGTTTGCTCACCCAACCTCACCAAACCTCTCAGCCCCAAGAGTGTCCACCCTTATGTTTCATCCAGCTGTGGGTCTAGATATGGTCAATCCAGGTTGCATCACAGCCCATGAACGAATTGTGTAAGAATTTCTCTCTCTTTCCCTGTCTTTGTTTCATGGGTTTTTAAAAGTAATTTATTTTTATAATGGGGTTTAGCTGCTTTTCACGGCTGTGTTTATGCCGCTTTACACCCACTTGACACACTAACAGAGAGATATCAATACATAGGTTTTAAGATTATTACTAGTCAGATATATTCTTGTGCGGTGAATCGGGCGTGTTGAGTCCAGTTCTCTGAGCAAGGAGTAGGTCTTGTCTATTACATATTGGGTTTATGGAACGGTATCTGAGCTAATTTGAAACTCTTGTTTTATGTATCACCCCACCTCACCTTTCCCGTTAAGCAGCCATAGTGTGTTTTCTGCATGTGTGACTCTGTTCTGTTTTGTAATTCAGTTCAAGTGTAACGGTTTTTACATTCCCTCTATAAGTGACACCTTATGAGAAGTGTCCTTTTCTGTGTGACTTATTTCACTTAGAATCGTCTTACCTAAATCCACTCATCATGCTGCTACTAGCCTTATGACATTGATTTCATGGCTGAGTGATATTCCATTGTACATAAGGACCACAACTTTTTTATCCATTTTTCGCTTTCCTGGGATATTTAAGGTGGAATGAAGTGGAGGTCCTTGTCAACAGAGCAGCCCTAAACTTTGGGGTGCTTGTGTCTTGCTGATTTTCAATTTTCCCACTTTATCCCCCCATGCGTGGAAGTGCCCTATGCTCTCTAAGCTGTGTTTTTTAGATGTTTCAGGACACACCGTACACTTCTCCAGAGTGGCTGTTGGCAATTTACATCCCGCCCATCAGTGTAGCAAGGCTCCCATTTCTCCATGGCCTGTCCTGCATTTCTGGTTTTGACACTTTTTTCAGCATGGCCCTTTTGACCAATGGGAAGCGAGACTTCTTTGTAGCGCTGATTTGCCTTTCCAGGTTGCTTGGTTGGCCAAAAAGGGCGTATGCGTTTTTTCCTGAATATATTCAGGAAAAAATGCATACGCCCTTTTTGGCCAAGGGCATCATTGTCAAAGTTTTGCCGATTTTCATGTGCTTTAAAGGCGATTCGAATCTACCTCCTGAAATCTGTTTCCTGCAATTCTGCCTTGATTTCAAATCCTCTTCTTTGCCTTCCCTCAATATATTTGTGGACGAGAGTTATCATTTATAACTCTGCAGGTTTGTGAATTGCAGTGCCCAGAAGCTCCATTTTACAAGTCGCTTTTTTGGGAGCTGGCCGCAAAAGCGCAGGATGGCTTCACGCCCTGTTCTGGTTCCGGGGGGCAGGCTGAGCCTGTGGTTAATTCTTCTTCCTGATGGGAAAATAGAGTGACCTGTGCCTGTCCCAACACCAAGAGCTAGTCTCTCATTGGTTCCCCGTCTTCCCGTTCATCCTCAGGACAAATTGCAACCTGTACGGAACAGGAGGTTAAAGGTGCTGATGCTCCAAGTAGGGAGATTGCTAGTAAAGTGGCTGGAATGGCGAACCCGAGCACAAGGAGATGAGAAATGAGGTGCGTTTTAGAAACCTTTCCCCATCACACGGTGTACCATCTTCTGGGTTTCTCATGCATGTTTTTGATGTAGGAAGATGCCCTTGAACCTGGAGATTTGGGACCCATGCGATGGGTAGCACGCAGTATTACTTTAAAGGGTCTGCGTTTGCTCACCCAACCTCACCAAACCTCTCAGCCCCAAGAGTGTCCACCCTTATGTTTCATCCAGCTGTGGGTCTAGATATGGTCAATCCAGGTTGCATCACAGCCCATGAACGAATTGTGTAAGAATTTCTCTCTCTTTCCCTGTCTTTGTTTCATGGGTTTTTAAAAGTAATTTATTTTTATAATGGGGTTTAGCTGCTTTTCACGGCTGTGTTTATGCCGCTTTACACCCACTTGACACACTAACAGAGAGATATCAATACATAGGTTTTAAGATTATTACTAGTCAGATATATTCTTGTGCGGTGAATCGGGCGTGTTGAGTCCAGTTCTCTGAGCAAGGAGTAGGTCTTGTCTATTACATATTGGGTTTATGGAACGGTATCTGAGCTAATTTGAAACTCTTGTTTTATGTATCACCCCACCTCACCTTTCCCGTTAAGCAGCCATAGTGTGTTTTCTGCATGTGTGACTCTGTTCTGTTTTGTAATTCAGTTCAAGTGTAACGGTTTTTACATTCCCTCTATAAGTGACACCTTATGAGAAGTGTCCTTTTCTGTGTGACTTATTTCACTTAGAATCGTCTTACCTAAATCCACTCATCATGCTGCTACTAGCCTTATGACATTGATTTCATGGCTGAGTGATATTCCATTGTACATAAGGACCACAACTTTTTTATCCATTTTTCACTTTCCTGGGATATTTAAGGTGGAATGAAGTGGAGGTCCTTGTCAACAGAGCAGCCCTAAACTTTGGGGTGCTTGTGTCTTGCTGATTTTCAATTTTCCCACTTTATCCCCCCATGCGTGGAAGTGCCCTATGCTCTCTAAGCTGTGTTTTATAGATGTTTCAGGACACACCGTACCCTTCTCCAGAGTGGCTGTTGGCAATTTACATCCCGCCCATCAGTGTAGCAAGGCTCCCATTTCTCCATGGCCTGTCCTGCATTTCTGGTTTTGACACTTTTTTAAGCATGGCCCTTTTGACCGATGGGAAGCGAGACTTCTTTGTAGCGCTGATTTGCCTTTCCAGGTTGCTTGGTTGGCCAAAAAGGGCGTATGCGTTTTTTCCTGAATATATTCAGGAAAAAACGCATACGCCCTTTTTGGCCAAGGGCATCATTGTCAACGTTTTGCCGCTTTTCATGTGCTTTAAAGGCGATTCGAATCTACCTCCTGAAATCTGTTTCCTGCAATTCTGCCTTGATTTCAAATCCTCTTCTTTGCCTTCCCTCAATATATTTGTGGACGAGAGTTATCATTTATAACTCTGCAGGTTTGTGAATTGCAGTGCCCAGAAGCTCCATTTTACAAGTCGCTTTTTTGGGAGCTGGCCGCAAAAGTGCAGGATGGCTTCAGGCCCTGTTCTGGTTCCAGGGGGCAGGCTGAGCCTGTGGTTAATTCTTCTTCCTGATGGGAAAATAGAGTGACCTGTGCCTGTCCCAACACCAAGAGCTAGTCTCTCATTGGTTCCCCGTCTTCCCGTTCATCCTCAGGACAAATTGCAACCTGTACGGAACAGGAGGTTAAAGGTGATGATGCTCCAAATAGGGAGATTGCTAGTAAAGTGGCTGGAATGGCGAACCCGAGCACAAGGAGATGAGAAATGAGGTGCGTTTTAGAAACCTTTCCCCATCACACGGTGTACCATCTTCTGGGTTTCTCATGCATGTTTTCGATGTAGGAAGTTGCCCTTGAACCTGGAG
Source organism: Balaenoptera physalus (assembly GCF_965194825.1). Classification (NCBI taxonomy): domain Eukaryota; kingdom Metazoa; phylum Chordata; class Mammalia; order Artiodactyla; family Balaenopteridae; genus Balaenoptera; species Balaenoptera physalus. Next base: position 318,187 of record NW_028126341.1, on the reverse strand, counting down.
ATTTGGGACCCATGCGATGGGTAGCACGCAGTATTACTTTAAAGGGTCTGCGTTTGCTCACCCAACCTCACCAAACCTCTCAGCCCCAAGAGTGTCCACCCTTATGTCTCATCCAGCTGTGGGTCTAGATATGGTCAATCCAGGTTGCATCACAGCCCCTGAACGAATTGTGTAAGAATTTCTCTCTCTTTCCCTGTCTTTGTTTCATGGGTTTTTAAAAGTAATTTATTTTTATAATGGGGTTTAGCTGCTTTTCACGGCTGTGTTTATGCCGCTTTACACCCACTTGACACACTAACAGAGAGATATCAATACATAGGTTTTAAGATTATTACTAGTCAGATATATTCATGTGCGGTGAATCGGGCGTGTTGAGTCCAGTTCTCTGAGCAAGGAGTAGGTCTTGTCTATTACATATTGGGTTTATGGAACGGTATCTGAGCTAATTTGAAACTCTTGTTTTATGTATCACCCCACCTCACCTTTCCCCTTAAGCAGCCATAGTGTGTTTTCTGCATGTGTGACTCTGTTCTGTTTTGTAATTCAGTTCAAGTGTAACGGTTTTTACATTCCCTCTATAAGTGACACCTTATGAGAAGTGTCCTTTTCTGTGTGACTTATTTCACTTAGAATCGTCTTACCTAAATCCACTCATCATGCTGCTACTAGCCTTATGACATTGATTTCATGGCTGAGTGATATTCCATTGTACATAAGGACCACAACTTTTTTATCCATTTTTCGCTTTCCTGGGATATTTAAGGTGGAATGAAGTGGAGGTCCTTGTCAACAGAGCAGCCCTAAACTTTGGGGTGCTTGTGTCTTGCTGATTTTCAATTTTCCCACTTTATCCCCCCATGCGTGGAAGTGCCCTATGCTCTCTAAGCTGTGTTTTTTAGATGTTTCAGGACACACCGTACACTTCTCCAGAGTGGCTGTTGGCAATTTACATCCCGCCCATCAGTGTAGCAAGGCTCCCATTTCTCCATGGCCTGTCCTGCATTTCTGGTTTTGACACTTTTTTCAGCATGGCCCTTTTGACCAATGGGAAGCGAGACTTCTTTGTAGCGCTGATTTGCCTTTCCAGGTTGCTTGGTTGGCCAAAAAGGGCGTATGCGTTTTTTCCTGAATATATTCAGGAAAAAATGCATACGCCCTTTTTGGCCAAGGGCATCATTGTCAAAGTTTTGCCGATTTTCATGTGCTTTAAAGGCGATTCGAATCTACCTCCTGAAATCTGTTTCCTGCAATTCTGCCTTGATTTCAAATCCTCTTCTTTGCCTTCCCTCAATATATTTGTGGACGAGAGTTATCATTTATAACTCTGCAGGTTTGTGAATTGCAGTGCCCAGAAGCTCCATTTTACAAGTCGCTTTTTTGGGAGCTGGCCGCAAAAGCGCAGGATGGCTTCACGCCCTGTTCTGGTTCCGGGGGGCAGGCTGAGCCTGTGGTTAATTCTTCTTCCTGATGGGAAAATAGAGTGACCTGTGCCTGTCCCAACACCAAGAGCTAGTCTCTCATTGGTTCCCCGTCTTCCCGTTCATCCTCAGGACAAATTGCAACCTGTACGGAACAGGAGGTTAAAGGTGCTGATGCTCCAAGTAGGGAGATTGCTAGTAAAGTGGCTGGAATGGCGAACCCGAGCACAAGGAGATGAGAAATGAGGTGCGTTTTAGAAACCTTTCCCCATCACACGGTGTACCATCTTCTGGGTTTCTCATGCATGTTTTTGATGTAGGAAGATGCCCTTGAACCTGGAGATTTGGGACCCATGCGATGGGTAGCACGCAGTATTACTTTAAAGGGTCTGCGTTTGCTCACCCAACCTCACCAAACCTCTCAGCCCCAAGAGTGTCCACCCTTATGTTTCATCCAGCTGTGGGTCTAGATATGGTCAATCCAGGTTGCATCACAGCCCATGAACGAATTGTGTAAGAATTTCTCTCTCTTTCCCTGTCTTTGTTTCATGGGTTTTTAAAAGTAATTTATTTTTATAATGGGGTTTAGCTGCTTTTCACGGCTGTGTTTATGCCGCTTTACACCCACTTGACACACTAACAGAGAGATATCAATACATAGGTTTTAAGATTATTACTAGTCAGATATATTCTTGTGCGGTGAATCGGGCGTGTTGAGTCCAGTTCTCTGAGCAAGGAGTAGGTCTTGTCTATTACATATTGGGTTTATGGAACGGTATCTGAGCTAATTTGAAACTCTTGTTTTATGTATCACCCCACCTCACCTTTCCCGTTAAGCAGCCATAGTGTGTTTTCTGCATGTGTGACTCTGTTCTGTTTTGTAATTCAGTTCAAGTGTAACGGTTTTTACATTCCCTCTATAAGTGACACCTTATGAGAAGTGTCCTTTTCTGTGTGACTTATTTCACTTAGAATCGTCTTACCTAAATCCACTCATCATGCTGCTACTAGCCTTATGACATTGATTTCATGGCTGAGTGATATTCCATTGTACATAAGGACCACAACTTTTTTATCCATTTTTCACTTTCCTGGGATATTTAAGGTGGAATGAAGTGGAGGTCCTTGTCAACAGAGCAGCCCTAAACTTTGGGGTGCTTGTGTCTTGCTGATTTTCAATTTTCCCACTTTATCCCCCCATGCGTGGAAGTGCCCTATGCTCTCTAAGCTGTGTTTTATAGATGTTTCAGGACACACCGTACCCTTCTCCAGAGTGGCTGTTGGCAATTTACATCCCGCCCATCAGTGTAGCAAGGCTCCCATTTCTCCATGGCCTGTCCTGCATTTCTGGTTTTGACACTTTTTTAAGCATGGCCCTTTTGACCGATGGGAAGCGAGACTTCTTTGTAGCGCTGATTTGCCTTTCCAGGTTGCTTGGTTGGCCAAAAAGGGCGTATGCGTTTTTTCCTGAATATATTCAGGAAAAAACGCATACGCCCTTTTTGGCCAAGGGCATCATTGTCAACGTTTTGCCGCTTTTCATGTGCTTTAAAGGCGATTCGAATCTACCTCCTGAAATCTGTTTCCTGCAATTCTGCCTTGATTTCAAATCCTCTTCTTTGCCTTCCCTCAATATATTTGTGGACGAGAGTTATCATTTATAACTCTGCAGGTTTGTGAATTGCAGTGCCCAGAAGCTCCATTTTACAAGTCGCTTTTTTGGGAGCTGGCCGCAAAAGTGCAGGATGGCTTCAGGCCCTGTTCTGGTTCCAGGGGGCAGGCTGAGCCTGTGGTTAATTCTTCTTCCTGATGGGAAAATAGAGTGACCTGTGCCTGTCCCAACACCAAGAGCTAGTCTCTCATTGGTTCCCCGTCTTCCCGTTCATCCTCAGGACAAATTGCAACCTGTACGGAACAGGAGGTTAAAGGTGATGATGCTCCAAATAGGGAGATTGCTAGTAAAGTGGCTGGAATGGCGAACCCGAGCACAAGGAGATGAGAAATGAGGTGCGTTTTAGAAACCTTTCCCCATCACACGGTGTACCATCTTCTGGGTTTCTCATGCATGTTTTCGATGTAGGAAGTTGCCCTTGAACCTGGAGATTTGGGACCCATGCGATGGGTAGCACGCAGTATTACTTTAAAGGGTCTGCGTTTGCTCACCCAACCTCACCAAACCTCTCAGCCCCAAGAGTGTCCACCCTTATGTCTCATCCAGCTGTGGGTCTAGATATGGTCAATCCAGGTTGCATCACAGCCCCTGAACGAATTGTGTAAGAATTTCTCTCTCTTTCCCTGTCTTTGTTTCATGGGTTTTTAAAAGTAATTTATTTTTATAATGGGGTTTAGCTGCTTTTCACGGCTGTGTTTATGCCGCTTTACACCCACTTGACACACTAACAGAGAGATATCAATACATAGGTTTTAAGATTATTACTAGTCAGATATATTCATGTGCGGTGAATCGGGCGTGTTGAGTCCAGTTCTCTGAGCAAGGAGTAGGTCTTGTCTATTACATATTGGGTTTATGGAACGGTATCTGAGCTAATTTGAAACTCTTGTTTTATGTATCACCCCACCTCACCTTTCCCTTTAAGCAGCCATAGTGTGTTTTCTGCATGTGTGACTCTGTTCTGTTTTGTAATTCAGTTCAAGTGTAACGGTTTTTACATTCCCTCTATAAGTGACACCTTATGAGAAGTGTCCTTTTCTGTGTGACTTATTTCACTTAGAATCGTCTTACCTAAATCCACTCATCATGCTGCTACTAGCCTTATGACATTGATTTCATGGCTGAGTGATATTCCATTGTACATAAGGACCACAACTTTTTTATCCATTTTTCGCTTTCCTGGGATATTTAAGGTGGAATGAAGTGGAGGTCCTTGTCAACAGAGCAGCCCTAAACTTTGGGGTGCTTGTGTCTTGCTGATTTTCAATTTTCCCACTTTATCCCCCCATGCGTGGAAGTGCCCTATGCTCTCTAAGCTGTGTTTTATAGATGTTTCAGGACACACCGTACCCTTCTCCAGAGTGGCTGTTGGCAATTTACATCCCGCCCATCAGTGTAGCAAGGCTCCCATTTCTCCATGGCCTGTCCTGCATTTCTGGTTTTGACACTTTTTTAAGCATGGCCCTTTTGACCGATGGGAAGCGAGACTTCTTTGTAGCGCTGATTTGCCTTTCCAGGTTGCTTGGTTGGCCAAAAAGGGCGTATGCGTTTTTTCCTGAATATATTCAGGAAAAAACGCATACGCCCTTTTTGGCCAAGGGCATCATTGTCAACGTTTTGCCGCTTTTCATGTGCTTTAAAGGCGATTCGAATCTACCTCCTGAAATCTGTTTCCTGCAATTCTGCCTTGATTTCAAATCCTCTTCTTTGCCTTCCCTCAATATATTTGTGGACGAGAGTTATCATTTATAACTCTGCAGGTTTGTGAATTGCAGTGCCCAGAAGCTCCATTTTACAAGTCGCTTTTTTGGGAGCTGGCCGCAAAAGTGCAGGATGGCTTCAGGCCCTGTTCTGGTTCCAGGGGGCAGGCTGAGCCTGTGGTTAATTCTTCTTCCTGATGGGAAAATAGAGTGACCTGTGCCTGTCCCAACACCAAGAGCTAGTCTCTCATTGGTTCCCCGTCTTCCCGTTCATCCTCAGGACAAATTGCAACCTGTACGGAACAGGAGGTTAAAGGTGCTGATGCTCCAGGTAGGGAGATTGCTAGTAAAGTGGCTGGAATGGCGAACCCGAGCACAAGGAGATGAGAAATGAGGTGCGTTTTAGAAACCTTTCCCCATCACACGGTGTACCATCTTCTGGGTTTCTCATTCATGTTTTCGATGTAGGAAGATGCCCTTGAACCTGGAGATTTGGGACCCATGCGATGGGTAGCACGCAGTATTACTTTAAAGGGTCTGCGTTTGCTCACCCAACCTCACCAAACCTCTCAGCCCCAAGAGTGTCCACCCTTATGTCTCATCCAGCTGTGGGTCTAGATATGGTCAATCCAGGTTGCATCACAGCCCTTGAACGAATTGTGTAAGAATTTCTCTCTCTTTCCCTGTCTTTGTTTCATGGGTTTTTAAAAGTAATTTATTTTTATAATGGGGTTTAGCTGCTTTTCACGGCTGTGTTTATGCCGCTTTACACCCACTTGACACACTAACAGAGAGATATCAATACATACGTTTTAAGATTATTACTAGTCAGATATATTCTTGTGCGGTGAATCGGGCGTGTTGAGTCCAGTTCTCTGAGCAAGGAGTAGGTCTTGTCTATTACATATTGGGTTTATGGAACGGTATCTGAGCTAATTTGAAACTCTTGTTTTATGTATCACCCCACCTCACCTTTCCCGTTAAGCAGCCATAGTGTGTTTTCTGCATGTGTGACTCTGTTCTGTTTTGTAATTCAGTTCAAGTGTAACGGTTTTTACATTCCCTCTATAAGTGACACCTTATGAGAAGTGTCCTTTTCTGTGTGACTTATTTCACTTAGAATCGTCTTACCTAAATCCACTCATCATGCTGCTACTAGCCTTATGACATTGATTTCATGGCTGAGTGATATTCCATTGTACATAAGGACCACAACTTTTTTATCCATTTTTCACTTTCCTGGGATATTTAAGGTGGAATGAAGTGGAGGTCCTTGTCAACAGAGCAGCCCTAAACTTTGGGGTGCTTGTGTCTTGCTGATTTTCAATTTTCCCACTTTATCCCCCCATGCGTGGAAGTGCCCTATGCTCTCTAAGCTGTGTTTTTTAGATGTTTCAGGACACACCGTACACTTCTCCAGATTGGCTGTTGGCAATTTACATCCCGCCCATCAGTGTAGCAAGGCTCCCATTTCTCCATGGCCTGTCCTGCATTTCTGGTTTTGACACTTTTTTCAGCATGGCCCTTTTGACCGATGGGAAGCGAGACTTCTTTGTAGCGCTGATTTGCCTTTCCAGGTTGCTTGGTTGGCCAAAAAGGGCGTATGCGTTTTTTCCTGAATATATTCAGGAAAAAACGCATACGCCCTTTTTGGCCATGGGCATCATTGTCAACGTTTTGCCGCTTTTCATGTGCTTTAGAGGCGATTCGAATCTACCTCCTGAAATCTGTTTCCTGCAATTCTGCCTTGATTTCAATTCCTCGTCTTTGCCTTCCCTCAATATATTTGTGGACGAGAGTTATCATTTATAACTGTGCAGGTTTGTGAATTGCAGTGCCCTGAAGCTCCATTTTACAACTCGCTTTTTCGGGAGCTGCCCGCAAAAGCGCAGGATGGCTTCAGGCCCTGTTCTGGTTCCGGGGGGCAGGCTGAGCCTGTGGTTAATTCTTCTTCCTGATGGGAAAATAGAGTGACCTGTGCCTGTCCCAACACCAAGAGCTAGTCTCTCATTGGTTCCCCGTCTTCCCGTTCATCCTCAGGACAAATTGCAACCTGTACGGAACAGGAGGTTAAAGGTGCTGATGCTCCAGGTAGGGAGATTGCTAGTAAAGTGGCTGGAATGGCGAACCCGAGCACAAGGAGATGAGAAATGAGGTGCGTTTTAGAAACCTTTCCCCATCACACGGTGTACCATCTTCTGGGTTTCTCATGCATGTTTTCGATGTAGGAAGATGCCCTTGAACCTGGAGATTTGGGACCCATGCGATGGGTAGCACGCAGTATTACTTTAAAGGGTCTGCGTTTGCTCACCCAACCTCACCAAACCTCTCAGCCCCAAGAGTGTCCACCCTTATGTCTCATCCAGCTGTGGGTCTAGATACGGTCAATCCAGGTTGCATCACAGCCCCTGAACGAATTGTGTAAGAATTTCTCTCTCTTTCCCTGTCTTTGTATCATGGGTTTTTAAAAGTAATTTATTTTTATAATGGGATTTAGCTGCTTTTCACGGCTGTGTTTGTGCTGCTTTACACCCACTTGACACACTAACAGAGAGATATCAATACATAGGTTTTAAGATTATTACTAGTCAGATATATTCATGTGCGGTGAATCGGGCGTTTTGAGTCCAGTTCTCTGAGCAAGGAGTAGGTCTTGTCTATTACATATTGGGTTTATGGAACGGTATCTGAGCTAATTTGAAACTCTTGTTTTATGTATCACCCCACCTCACCTTTCCCGTTAAGCAGCCATAGTGTGTTTTCTGCATGTGTGACTCTGTTCTGCTTTGTAATTCAGTTCAAGTGTAACGGTTTTTACATTCCCACTATAAGTGACACCTTATGAGAAGTGTCCTTTTCTGTGTGACTTATTTCACTTAGAATCGTCTTACCTAAATCCACTCATCATGCTGCTACTAGCCTTATGACATTGATTTCATGGCTGAGTGATATTCCATTGTACATAAGGACCACAACTTTTTTATCCATTTTTCGCTTTCCTGGGATATTTAAGGTGGAATGAAGTGGAGGTCCTTGTCAACAGAGCAGCCCTAAACTTTGGGGTGCTTGTGTCTTGCTGATTTTCAATTTTCCCACTTTATCCCCCCATGCGTGGAAGTGCCCTATGCTCTCTAAGCTGTGTTTTATAGATGTTTCAGGACACACCGTACCCTTCTCCAGAGTGGCTGTTGGCAATTTACATCCCGCCCATCAGTGTAGCAAGGCTCCCATTTCTCCATGGCCTGTCCTGCATTTCTGGTTTTGACACTTTTTTCAGCATGGCCCTTTTGACCGATGGGAAGCGAGACTTCTTTGTAGCGCTGATTTGCCTTTCCAGGTTGCTTGGTTGGCCAAAAAGGGCGTATGCGTTTTTTCCTGAATATATTCAGGAAAAAACGCATACGCCCTTTTTGGCCAAGGGCATCATTGTCAACGTTTTGCCGCTTTTCATGTGCTTTAAAGGCGATTCGAATCTACCTCCTGAAATCTGTTTCCTGCAATTCTGCCTTGATTTCAAATCCTCTTCTTTGCCTTCCCTCAATATATTTGTGGACGAGAGTTATCATTTATAACTCTGCAGGTTTGTGAATTGCAGTGCCCAGAAGCTCCATTTTACAAGTCGCTTTTTTGGGAGCTGGCCGCAAAAGTGCAGGATGGCTTCAGGCCCTGTTCTGGTTCCAGGGGGCAGGCTGAGCCTGTGGTTAATTCTTCTTCCTGATGGGAAAATAGAGTGACCTGTGCCTGTCCCAACACCAAGAGCTAGTCTCTCATTGGTTCCCCGTCTTCCCGTTCATCCTCAGGACAAATTGCAACCTGTACGGAACAGGAGGTTAAAGGTGCTGATGCTCCAGGTAGGGAGATTGCTAGTAAAGTGGCTGGAATGGCGAACCCGAGCACAAGGAGATGAGAAATGAGGTGAGTTTTAGAAACCTTTCCCCATCACACGGTGTACCATCTTCTGGGTTTCTCATTCATGTTTTCGATGTAGGAAGATGCCCTTGAACCTGGAGATTTGGGACCCATGCGATGGGTAGCACGCAGTATTACTTTAAAGGGTCTGCGTTTGCTCACCCAACCTCACCAAACCTCTCAGCCCCAAGAGTGTCCACCCTTATGTCTCATCCAGCTGTGGGTCTAGATATGGTCAATCCAGGTTGCATCACAGCCCTTGAACGAATTGTGTAAGAATTTCTCTCTCTTTCCCTGTCTTTGTTTCATGGGTTTTTAAAAGTAATTTATTTTTATAATGGGGTTTAGCTGCTTTTCACGGCTGTGTTTATGCCGCTTTACACCCACTTGACACACTAACAGAGAGATATCAATACATACGTTTTAAGATTATTACTAGTCAGATATATTCTTGTGCGGTGATTCGGGCGTGTTGAGTCCAGTTCTCTGAGCAAGGAGTAGGTCTTGTCTATTACATATTGAGTTTATGGAACGGTATCTGAGCTAATTTGAAACTCTTGTTTTATGTATCACCCCACCTCACCTTTCCCGTTAAGCAGCCATAGTGTGTTTTCTGCATGTGTGACTCTGTTCTGTTTTGTAATTCAGTTCAAGTGTAACGGTTTTTACATTCCCTCTATAAGTGACACCTTATGAGAAGTGTCCTTTTCTGTGTGACTTATTTCACTTAGAATCGTCTTACCTAAATCCACTCATCATGCTGCTACTAGCCTTATGACATTGATTTCATGGCTGAGTGATATTCCATTGTACATAAGGACCACAACTTTTTTATCCATTTTTCACTTTCCTGGGATATTTAAGGTGGAATGAAGTGGAGGTCCTTGTCAACAGAGCAGCCCTAAACTTTGGGGTGCTTGTGTCTTGCTGATTTTCAATTTTCCCACTTTATCCCCCCATGCGTGGAAGTGCCCTATGCTCTCTAAGCTGTGTTTTTTAGATGTTTCAGGACACACCGTACACTTCTCCAGAGTGGCTGTTGGCAATTTACATCCCGCCCATCAGTGTAGCAAGGCTCCCATTTCTCCATGGCCTGTCCTGCATTTCTGGTTTTGACACTTTTTTCAGCATGGCCCTTTTGACCGATGGGAAGCGAGACTTCTTTGTAGCGCTGATTTGCCTTTCCAGGTTGCTTGGTTGGCCAAAAAGGGCGTATGCGTTTTTTCCTGAATATATTCAGGAAAAAACGCATACGCCCTTTTTGGCCATGGGCATCATTGTCAACGTTTTGCCGCTTTTCATGTGCTTTAGAGGCGATTCGAATCTACCTCCTGAAATCTGTTTCCTGCAATTCTGCCTTGATTTCAATTCCTCGTCTTTGCCTTCCCTCAATATATTTGTGGACGAGAGTTATCATTTATAACTGTGCAGGTTTGTGAATTGCAGTGCCCTGAAGCTCCATTTTACAACTCGCTTTTTCGGGAGCTGGCCGCAAAAGCGCAGGATGGCTTCAGGCCCTGTTCTGGTTCCGGGGGGCAGGCTGAGCCTGTGGTTAATTCTTCTTCCTGATGGGAAAATAGAGTGACCTGTGCCTGTCCCAACACCAAGAGCTAGTCTCTCATTGGTTCCCCGTCTTCCCGTTCATCCTCAGGACAAATTGCAACCTGTACGGAACAGGAGGTTAAAGGTGCTGATGCTCCAGGTAGGGAGATTGCTAGTAAAGTGGCTGGAATGGCGAACCAGAGCACAAGGAGATGAGAAATGAGGTGCGTTTTAGAAACCTTTCCCCATCACACGGTGTACCATCTTCTGGGTTTCTCATTCATGTTTTCGATGTAGGAAGATGCCCTTGAACCTGGAGATTTGGGACCCATGCGATGGGTAGCACGCAGTATTACTTTAAAGGGTCTGCGTTTGCTCACCCAACCTCACCAAACCTCTCAGCCCCAAGAGTGTCCACCCTTATGTCTCATCCAGCTGTGGGTCTAGATATGGTCAATCCAGGTTGCATCACAGCCCTTGAACGAATTGTGTAAGAATTTCTCTCTCTTTCCCTGTCTTTGTTTCATGGGTTTTTAAAAGTAATTTATTTTTATAATGGGGTTTAGCTGCTTTTCACGGCTGTGTTTATGCCGCTTTACACCCACTTGACACACTAACAGAGAGATATCAATACATACGTTTTAAGATTATTACTAGTCAGATATATTCTTGTGCGGTGAATCGGGCGTGTTGAGTCCAGTTCTCTGAGCAAGGAGTAGGTCTTGTCTATTACATATTGGGTTTATGGAACGGTATCTGAGCTAATTTGAAACTCTTGTTTTATGTATCACCCCACCTCACCTTTCCCGTTAAGCAGCCATAGTGTGTTTTCTGCATGTGTGACTCTGTTCTGTTTTGTAATTCAGTTCAAGTGTAACGGTTTTTACATTCCCTCTATAAGTGACACCTTATGAGAAGTGTCCTTTTCTGTGTGACTTATTTCACTTAGAATCGTCTTACCTAAATCCACTCATCATGCTGCTACTAGCCTTATGACATTGATTTCATGGCTGAGTGATATTCCATTGTACATAAGGACCACAACTTTTTTATCCATTTTTCACTTTCCTGGGATATTTAAGGTGGAATGAAGTGGAGGTCCTTGTCAACAGAGCAGCCCTAAACTTTGGGGTGCTTGTGTCTTGCTGATTTTCAATTTTCCCACTTTATCCCCCCATGCGTGGAAGTGCCCTATGCTCTCTAAGCTGTGTTTTTTAGATGTTTCAGGACACACCGTACACTTCTCCAGATTGGCTGTTGGCAATTTACATCCCGCCCATCAGTGTAGCAAGGCTCCCATTTCTCCATGGCCTGTCCTGCATTTCTGGTTTTGACACTTTTTTCAGCATGGCCCTTTTGACCGATGGGAAGCGAGACTTCTTTGTAGCGCTGATTTGCCTTTCCAGGTTGCTTGGTTGGCCAAAAAGGGCGTATGCGTTTTTTCCTGAATATATTCAGGAAAAAACGCATACGCCCTTTTTGGCCATGGGCATCATTGTCAACGTTTTGCCGCTTTTCATGTGCTTTAGAGGCGATTCGAATCTACCTCCTGAAATCTGTTTCCTGCAATTCTGCCTTGATTTCAATTCCTCGTCTTTGCCTTCCCTCAATATATTTGTGGACGAGAGTTATCATTTATAACTGTGCAGGTTTGTGAATTGCAGTGCCCTGAAGCTCCATTTTACAACTCGCTTTTTCGGGAGCTGCCCGCAAAAGCGCAGGATGGCTTCAGGCCCTGTTCTGGTTCCGGGGGGCAGGCTGAGCCTGTGGTTAATTCTTCTTCCTGATGGGAAAATAGAGTGACCTGTGCCTGTCCCAACACCAAGAGCTAGTCTCTCATTGGTTCCCCGTCTTCCCGTTCATCCTCAGGACAAATTGCAACCTGTACGGAACAGGAGGTTAAAGGTGCTGATGCTCCAGGTAGGGAGATTGCTAGTAAAGTGGCTGGAATGGCGAACCCGAGCACAAGGAGATGAGAAATGAGGTGCGTTTTAGAAACCTTTCCCCATCACACGGTGTACCATCTTCTGGGTTTCTCATGCATGTTTTCGATGTAGGAAGATGCCCTTGAACCTGGAGATTTGGGACCCATGCGATGGGTAGCACGCAGTATTACTTTAAAGGGTCTGCGTTTGCTCACCCAACCTCACCAAACCTCTCAGCCCCAAGAGTGTCCACCCTTATGTCTCATCCAGCTGTGGGTCTAGATACGGTCAATCCAGGTTGCATCACAGCCCCTGAACGAATTGTGTAAGAATTTCTCTCTCTTTCCCTGTCTTTGTATCATGGGTTTTTAAAAGTAATTTATTTTTATAATGGGATTTAGCTGCTTTTCACGGCTGTGTTTGTGCTGCTTTACACCCACTTGACACACTAACAGAGAGATATCAATACATAGGTTTTAAGATTATTACTAGTCAGATATATTCATGTGCGGTGAATCGGGCGTTTTGAGTCCAGTTCTCTGAGCAAGGAGTAGGTCTTGTCTATTACATATTGGGTTTATGGAACGGTATCTGAGCTAATTTGAAACTCTTGTTTTATGTATCACCCCACCTCACCTTTCCCGTTAAGCAGCCATAGTGTGTTTTCTGCATGTGTGACTCTGTTCTGCTTTGTAATTCAGTTCAAGTGTAACGGTTTTTACATTCCCACTATAAGTGACACCTTATGAGAAGTGTCCTTTTCTGTGTGACTTATTTCACTTAGAATCGTCTTACCTAAATCCACTCATCATGCTGCTACTAGCCTTATGACATTGATTTCATGGCTGAGTGATATTCCATTGTACATAAGGACCACAACTTTTTTATCCATTTTTCGCTTTCCTGGGATATTTAAGGTGGAATGAAGTGGAGGTCCTTGTCAACAGAGCAGCCCTAAACTTTGGGGTGCTTGTGTCTTGCTGATTTTCAATTTTCCCACTTTATCCCCCCATGCGTGGAAGTGCCCTATGCTCTCTAAGCTGTGTTTTATAGATGTTTCAGGACACACCGTACCCTTCTCCAGAGTGGCTGTTGGCAATTTACATCCCGCCCATCAGTGTAGCAAGGCTCCCATTTCTCCATGGCCTGTCCTGCATTTCTGGTTTTGACACTTTTTTCAGCATGGCCCTTTTGACCGATGGGAAGCGAGACTTCTTTGTAGCGCTGATTTGCCTTTCCAGGTTGCTTGGTTGGCCAAAAAGGGCGTATGCGTTTTTTCCTGAATATATTCAGGAAAAAACGCATACGCCCTTTTTGGCCAAGGGCATCATTGTCAACGTTTTGCCGCTTTTCATGTGCTTTAAAGGCGATTCGAATCTACCTCCTGAAATCTGTTTCCTGCAATTCTGCCTTGATTTCAAATCCTCTTCTTTGCCTTCCCTCAATATATTTGTGGACGAGAGTTATCATTTATAACTCTGCAGGTTTGTGAATTGCAGTGCCCAGAAGCTCCATTTTACAAGTCGCTTTTTTGGGAGCTGGCCGCAAAAGTGCAGGATGGCTTCAGGCCCTGTTCTGGTTCCAGGGGGCAGGCTGAGCCTGTGGTTAATTCTTCTTCCTGATGGGAAAATAGAGTGACCTGTGCCTGTCCCAACACCAAGAGCTAGTCTCTCATTGGTTCCCCGTCTTCCCGTTCATCCTCAGGACAAATTGCAACCTGTACGGAACAGGAGGTTAAAGGTGCTGATGCTCCAGGTAGGGAGATTGCTAGTAAAGTGGCTGGAATGGCGAACCCGAGCACAAGGAGATGAGAAATGAGGTGAGTTTTAGAAACCTTTCCCCATCACACGGTGTACCATCTTCTGGGTTTCTCATTCATGTTTTCGATGTAGGAAGATGCCCTTGAACCTGGAGATTTGGGACCCATGCGATGGGTAGCACGCAGTATTACTTTAAAGGGTCTGCGTTTGCTCACCCAACCTCACCAAACCTCTCAGCCCCAAGAGTGTCCACCCTTATGTCTCATCCAGCTGTGGGTCTAGATATGGTCAATCCAGGTTGCATCACAGCCCTTGAACGAATTGTGTAAGAATTTCTCTCTCTTTCCCTGTCTTTGTTTCATGGGTTTTTAAAAGTAATTTATTTTTATAATGGGGTTTAGCTGCTTTTCACGGCTGTGTTTATGCCGCTTTACACCCACTTGACACACTAACAGAGAGATATCAATACATACGTTTTAAGATTATTACTAGTCAGATATATTCTTGTGCGGTGATTCGGGCGTGTTGAGTCCAGTTCTCTGAGCAAGGAGTAGGTCTTGTCTATTACATATTGAGTTTATGGAACGGTATCTGAGCTAATTTGAAACTCTTGTTTTATGTATCACCCCACCTCACCTTTCCCGTTAAGCAGCCATAGTGTGTTTTCTGCATGTGTGACTCTGTTCTGTTTTGTAATTCAGTTCAAGTGTAACGGTTTTTACATTCCCTCTATAAGTGACACCTTATGAGAAGTGTCCTTTTCTGTGTGACTTATTTCACTTAGAATCGTCTTACCTAAATCCACTCATCATGCTGCTACTAGCCTTATGACATTGATTTCATGGCTGAGTGATATTCCATTGTACATAAGGACCACAACTTTTTTATCCATTTTTCACTTTCCTGGGATATTTAAGGTGGAATGAAGTGGAGGTCCTTGTCAACAGAGCAGCCCTAAACTTTGGGGTGCTTGTGTCTTGCTGATTTTCAATTTTCCCACTTTATCCCCCCATGCGTGGAAGTGCCCTATGCTCTCTAAGCTGTGTTTTTTAGATGTTTCAGGACACACCGTACACTTCTCCAGAGTGGCTGTTGGCAATTTACATCCCGCCCATCAGTGTAGCAAGGCTCCCATTTCTCCATGGCCTGTCCTGCATTTCTGGTTTTGACACTTTTTTCAGCATGGCCCTTTTGACCGATGGGAAGCGAGACTTCTTTGTAGCGCTGATTTGCCTTTCCAGGTTGCTTGGTTGGCCAAAAAGGGCGTATGCGTTTTTTCCTGAATATATTCAGGAAAAAACGCATACGCCCTTTTTGGCCATGGGCATCATTGTCAACGTTTTGCCGCTTTTCATGTGCTTTAGAGGCGATTCGAATCTACCTCCTGAAATCTGTTTCCTGCAATTCTGCCTTGATTTCAATTCCTCGTCTTTGCCTTCCCTCAATATATTTGTGGACGAGAGTTATCATTTATAACTGTGCAGGTTTGTGAATTGCAGTGCCCTGAAGCTCCATTTTACAACTCGCTTTTTCGGGAGCTGGCCGCAAAAGCGCAGGATGGCTTCAGGCCCTGTTCTGGTTCCGGGGGGCAGGCTGAGCCTGTGGTTAATTCTTCTTCCTGATGGGAAAATAGAGTGACCTGTGCCTGTCCCAACACCAAGAGCTAGTCTCTCATTGGTTCCCCGTCTTCCCGTTCATCCTCAGGACAAATTGCAACCTGTACGGAACAGGAGGTTAAAGGTGCTGATGCTCCAGGTAGGGAGATTGCTAGTAAAGTGGCTGGAATGGCGAACCAGAGCACAAGGAGATGAGAAATGAGGTGCGTTTTAGAAACCTTTCCCCATCACACGGTGTACCATCTTCTGGGTTTCTCATGCATGTTTTCGATGTAGGAAGATGCCCTTGAACCTGGAGATTTGGGACCCATGCGATGGGTAGCACGCAGTATTACTTTAAAGGGTCTGCGTTTGCTCACCCAACCTCACCAAACCTCTCAGCCCCAAGAGTGTCCACCCTTATGTCTCATCCAGCTGTGGGTCTAGATACGGTCAATCCAGGTTGCATCACAGCCCCTGAACGAATTGTGTAAGAATTTCTCTCTCTTTCCCTGTCTTTGTATCATGGGTTTTTAAAAGTAATTTATTTTTATAATGGGATTTAGCTGCTTTTCACGGCTGTGTTTGTGCTGCTTTACACCCACTTGACACACTAACAGAGAGATATCAATACATAGGTTTTAAGATTATTACTAGTCAGATATATTCATGTGCGGTGAATCGGGCGTGTTGAGTCCAGTTCTCTGAGCAAGGAGTAGGTCTTGTCTATTACATATTGGGTTTATGGAACGGTATCTGAGCTAATTTGAAACTCTTGTTTTATGTATCACCCCACCTCACCTTTCCCGTTAAGCAGCCATAGTGTGTTTTCTGCATGTGTGACTCTGTTCTGCTTTGTAATTCAGTTCAAGTGTAACGGTTTTTACATTCCCACTATAAGTGACACCTTATGAGAAGTGTCCTTTTCTGTGTGACTTATTTCACTTAGAATCGTCTTACCTAAATCCACTCATCATGCTGCTACTAGCCTTATGACATTGATTTCATGGCTGAGTGATATTCCATTGTACATAAGGACCACAACTTTTTTATCCATTTTTCGCTTTCCTGGGATATTTAAGGTGGAATGAAGTGGAGGTCCTTGTCAACAGAGCAGCCCTAAACTTTGGGGTGCTTGTGTCTTGCTGATTTTCAATTTTCCCACTTTATCCCCCCATGCGTGGAAGTGCCCTATGCTCTCTAAGCTGTGTTTTATAGATGTTTCAGGACACACCGTACCCTTCTCCAGAGTGGCTGTTGGCAATTTACATCCCGCCCATCAGTGTAGCAAGGCTCCCATTTCTCCATGGCCTGTCCTGCATTTCTGGTTTTGACACTTTTTTAAGCATGGCCCTTTTGACCGATGGGAAGCGAGACTTCTTTGTAGCGCTGATTTGCCTTTCCAGGTTGCTTGGTTGGCCAAAAAGGGCGTATGCGTTTTTTCCTGAATATATTCAGGAAAAAACGCATACGCCCTTTTTGGCCAAGGGCATCATTGTCAACGTTTTGCCGCTTTTCATGTGCTTTAAAGGCGATTCGAATCTACCTCCTGAAATCTGTTTCCTGCAATTCTGCCTTGATTTCAAATCCTCTTCTTTGCCTACCCTCAATATATTTGTGGACGAGAGTTATCATTTATAACTCTGCAGGTTTGTGAATTGCAGTGCCCTGAAGCTCCATTTTACAAGTCGCTTTTTTGGGAGCTGGCCGCAAAAGTGCAGGATGGCTTCAGGCCCTGTTCTGGTTCCAGGGGGCAGGCTGAGCCTGTGGTTAATTCTTCTTCCTGATGGGAAAATAGAGTGACCTGTGCCTGTCCCAACACCAAGAGCTAGTCTCTCATTGGTTCCCCGTCTTCCCGTTCATCCTCAGGACAAATTGCAACCTGTACGGAACAGGAGGTTAAAGGTGCTGATGCTCCAGGTAGGGAGATTGCTAGTAAAGTGGCTGGAATGGCGAACCCGAGCACAAGGAGATGAGAAATGACGTGCGTTTTAGAAACCTTTCCCCATCACACGGTGTACCATCTTCTGGGTTTCTCATTCATGTTTTCGATGTAGGAAGATGCCCTTGAACCTGGAGATTTGGGACCCATGCGATGGGTAGCACGCAGTATTACTTTAAAGGGTCTGCGTTTGCTCACCCAACCTCACCAAACCTCTCAGCCCCAAGAGTGTCCACCCTTATGTCTCATCCAGCTGTGGGTCTAGATATGGTCAATCCAGGTTGCATCACAGCCCTTGAACGAATTGTGTAAGAATTTCTCTCTCTTTCCCTGTCTTTGTTTCATGGGTTTTTAAAAGTAATTTATTTTTATAATGGGGTTTAGCTGCTTTTCACGGCTGTGTTTATGCCGCTTTACACCCACTTGACACACTAACAGAGAGATATCAATACATACGTTTTAAGATTATTACTAGTCAGATATATTCTTGTGCGGTGATTCGGGCGTGTTGAGTCCAGTTCTCTGAGCAAGGAGTAGGTCTTGTCTATTACATATTGGGTTTATGGAACGGTATCTGAGCTAATTTGAAACTCTTGTTTTATGTATCACCCCACCTCACCTTTCCCGTTAAGCAGCCATAGTGTGTTTTCTGCATGTGTGACTCTGTTCTGTTTTGTAATTCAGTTCAAGTGTAACGGTTTTTACATTCCCTCTATAAGTGACACCTTATGAGAAGTGTCCTTTTCTGTGTGACTTATTTCACTTAGAATCGTCTTACCTAAATCCACTCATCATGCTGCTACTAGCCTTATGACATTGATTTCATGGCTGAGTGATATTCCATTGTACATAAGGACCACAACTTTTTTATCCATTTTTCACTTTCCTGGGATATTTAAGGTGGAATGAAGTGGAGGTCCTTGTCAACAGAGCAGCCCTAAACTTTGGGGTGCTTGTGTCTTGCTGATTTTCAATTTTCCCACTTTATCCCCCCATGCGTGGAAGTGCCCTATGCTCTCTAAGCTGTGTTTTTTAGATGTTTCAGGACACACCGTACACTTCTCCAGAGTGGCTGTTGGCAATTTACATCCCGCCCATCAGTGTAGCAAGGCTCCCATTTCTCCATGGCCTGTCCTGCATTTCTGGTTTTGACACTTTTTTCAGCATGGCCCTTTTGACCGATGGGAAGCGAGACTTCTTTGTAGCGCTGATTTGCCTTTCCAGGTTGCTTGGTTGGCCAAAAAGGGCGTATGCGTTTTTTCCTGAATATATTCAGGAAAAAACGCATACGCCCTTTTTGGCCATGGGCATCATTGTCAACGTTTTGCCGCTTTTCATGTGCTTTAGAGGCGATTCGAATCTACCTCCTGAAATCTGTTTCCTGCAATTCTGCCTTGATTTCAATTCCTCGTCTTTGCCTTCCCTCAATATATTTGTGGACGAGAGTTATCATTTATAACTGTGCAGGTTTGTGAATTGCAGTGCCCTGAAGCTCCATTTTACAACTCGCTTTTTCGGGAGCTGGCCGCAAAAGCGCAGGATGGCTTCAGGCCCTGTTCTGGTTCCGGGGGGCAGGCTGAGCCTGTGGTTAATTCTTCTTCCTGATGGGAAAATAGAGTGACCTGTGCCTGTCCCAACACCAAGAGCTAGTCTCTCATTGGTTCCCCGTCTTCCCGTTCATCCTCAGGACAAATTGCAACCTGTACGGAACAGGAGGTTAAAGGTGCTGATGCTCCAGGTAGGGAGATTGCTAGTAAAGTGGCTGGAATGGCGAACCCGAGCACAAGGAGATGAGAAATGAGGTGCGTTTTAGAAACCTTTCCCCATCACACGGTGTACCATCTTCTGGGTTTCTCATGCATGTTTTCGATGTAGGAAGATGCCCTTGAACCTGGAGATTTGGGACCCATGCGATGGGTAGCACGCAGTATTACTTTAAAGGGTCTGCGTTTGCTCACCCAACCTCACCAAACCTCTCAGCCCCAAGAGTGTCCACCCTTATGTCTCATCCAGCTGTGGGTCTAGATACGGTCAATCCAGGTTGCATCACAGCCCCTGAACGAATTGTGTAAGAATTTCTCTCTCTTTCCCTGTCTTTGTATCATGGGTTTTTAAAAGTAATTTATTTTTATAATGGGATTTAGCTGCTTTTCACGGCTGTGTTTATGCTGCTTTACACCCACTTGACACACTAACAGAGAGATATCAATACATAGGTTTTAAGATTATTACTAGTCAGATATATTCATGTGCGGTGAATCGGGCGTGTTGAGTCCAGTTCTCTGAGCAAGGAGTAGGTCTTGTCTATTACATATTGGGTTTATGGAACGGTATCTGAGCTAATTTGAAACTCTTGTTTTATGTATCACCCCACCTCACCTTTCCCGTTAAGCAGCCATAGTGTGTTTTCTGCATGTGTGACTCTGTTCTGCTTTGTAATTCAGTTCAAGTGTAACGGTTTTTACATTCCCACTATAAGTGACACCTTATGAGAAGTGTCCTTTTCTGTGTGACTTATTTCACTTAGAATCGTCTTACCTAAATCCACTCATCATGCTGCTACTAGCCTTATGACATTGATTTCATGGCTGAGTGATATTCCATTGTACATAAGGACCACAACTTTTTTATCCATTTTTCGCTTTCCTGGGATATTTAAGGTGGAATGAAGTGGAGGTCCTTGTCAACAGAGCAGCCCTAAACTTTGGGGTGCTTGTGTCTTGCTGATTTTCAATTTTCCCACTTTATCCCCCCATGCGTGGAAGTGCCCTATGCTCTCTAAGCTGTGTTTTATAGATGTTTCAGGACACACCGTACCCTTCTCCAGAGTGGCTGTTGGCAATTTACATCCAGCCCATCAGTGTAGCAAGGCTCCCATTTCTCCATGGCCTGTCCTGCATTTCTGGTTTTGACACTTTTTTAAGCATGGCCCTTTTGACCGATGGGAAGCGAGACTTCTTTGTAGCGCTGATTTGCCTTTCCAGGTTGCTTGGTTGGCCAAAAAGGGCGTATGCGTTTTTTCCTGAATATATTCAGGAAAAAACGCATACGCCCTTTTTGGCCAAGGGCATCATTGTCAACGTTTTGCCGCTTTTCATGTGCTTTAAAGGCGATTCGAATCTACCTCCTGAAATCTGTTTCCTGCAATTCTGCCTTGATTTCAAATCCTCTTCTTTGCCTTCCCTCAATATATTTGTGGACGAGAGTTATCATTTATAACTCTGCAGGTTTGTGAATTGCAGTGCCCAGAAGCTCCATTTTACAAGTCGCTTTTTTGGGAGCTGGCCGCAAAAGTGCAGGATGGCTTCAGGCCCTGTTCTGGTTCCAGGGGGCAGGCTGAGCCTGTGGTTAATTCTTCTGCCTGATGGGAAAATAGAGTGACCTGTGCCTGTCCCAACACCAAGAGCTAGTCTCTCATTGGTTCCCCGTCTTCCCGTTCATCCTCAGGACAAATTGCAACCTGTACGGAACAGGAGGTTAAAGGTGCTGATGCTCCAGGTAGGGAGATTGCTAGTAAAGTGGCTGGAATGGCGAACCCGAGCACAAGGAGATGAGAAATGAGGTGCGTTTTAGAAACCTTTCCCCATCACACGGTGTACCATCTTCTGGGTTTCTCATGCATGTTTTCGATGTAGGAAGATGCCCTTGAACCTGGAGATTTGGGACCCATGCGATGGGTAGCACGCAGTATTACTTTAAAGGGTCTGCGTTTGCTCACCCAACCTCACCAAACCTCTCAGCCCCAAGAGTGTCCACCCTTATGTCTCATCCAGCTGTGGGTCTAGATATGGTCAATCCAGGTTGCATCACAGCCCCTGAACGAATTGTGTAAGAATTTCTCTCTCTTTCCCTGTCTTTGTTTCATGGGTTTTTAAAAGTAATTTATTTTTATAATGGGGTTTAGCTGCTTTTCACGGCTGTGTTTATGCCGCTTTACACCCACTTGACACACTAACAGAGAGATATCAATACATACGTTTTAAGATTATTACTAGTCAGATATATTCTTGTGCGGTGAATCGGGCGTGTTGAGTCCAGTTCTCTGAGCAAGGAGTAGGTCTTGTCTATTACATATTGGGTTTATGGAACGGTATCTGAGCTAATTTGAAACTCTTGTTTTATGTATCACCCCACCTCACCTTTCCCGTTAAGCAGCCATAGTGTGTTTTCTGCATGTGTGACTCTGTTCTGTTTTGTAATTCAGTTCAAGTGTAACGGTTTTTACATTCCCTCTATAAGTGACACCTTATGAGAAGTGTCCTTTTCTGTGTGACTTATTTCACTTAGAATCGTCTTACCTACATCCACTCATCATGCTGCTACTAGCCTTATGACATTGATTTCATGGCTGAGTGATATTCCATTGTACATAAGGACCACAACTTTTTTATCCATTTTTCACTTTCCTGGGATATTTAAGGTGGAATGAAGTGGAGGTCCTTGTCAACAGAGCAGCCCTAAACTTTGGGGTGCTTGTGTCTTGCTGATTTTCAATTTTCCCACTTTATCCCCCCATGCGTGGAAGTGCCCTATGCTCTCTAAGCTGTGTTTTTTAGATGTTTCAGGACACACCGTACACTTCTCCAGAGTGGCTGTTGGCAATTTACATCCCGCCCATCAGTGTAGCAAGGCTCCCATTTCTCCATGGCCTGTCCTGCATTTCTGGTTTTGACACTTTTTTCAGCATGGCCCTTTTGACCGATGGGAAGCGAGACTTCTTTGTAGCGCTGATTTGCCTTTCCAGGTTGCTTGGTTGGCCAAAAAGGGCGTATGCGTTTTTTCCTGAATATATTCAGGAAAAAACGCATACGCCCTTTTTGGCCATGGGCATCATTGTCAACGTTTTGCCGCTTTTCATGTGCTTTAGAGGCGATTCGAATCTACCTCCTGAAATCTGTTTCCTGCAATTCTGCCTTGATTTCAATTCCTCGTCTTTGCCTTCCCTCAATATATTTGTGGACGAGAGTTATCATTTATAACTGTGCAGGTTTGTGAATTGCAGTGCCCTGAAGCTCCATTTTACAAGTCGCTTTTTCGGGAGCTGGCCGCAAAAGCGCAGGATGGCTTCAGGCCCTGTTCTGGTTCCGGGGGGCAGGCTGAGCCTGTGGTTAATTCTTCTTCCTGATGGGAAAATAGAGTGACCTGTGCCTGTCCCAACACCAAGAGCTAGTCTCTCATTGGTTCCCCGTCTTCCCGTTCATCCTCAGGACAAATTGCAACCTGTACGGAACAGGAGGTTAAAGGTGCTGATGCTCCAGGTAGGGAGATTGCTAGTAAAGTGGCTGGAATGGCGAACCCGAGCACAAGGAGATGAGAAATGAGGTGCGTTTTAGAAACCTTTCCCCATCACACGGTGTACCATCTTCTGGGTTTCTCATGCATGTTTTCGATGTAGGAAGATGCCCTTGAACCTGGAGATTTGGGACCCATGCGATGGGTAGCACGCAGTATTACTTTAAAGGGTCTGCGTTTGCTCACCCAACCTCACCAAACCTCTCAGCCCCAAGAGTGTCCACCCTTATGTCTCATCCAGCTGTGGGTCTAGATATGGTCAATCCAGGTTGCATCACAGCCCATGAACGAATTGTGTAAGAATTTCTCTCTCTTTCCCTGTCTTTGTTTCATGGGTTTTTAAAAGTAATTTATTTTTATAATGGGGTTTAGCTGCTTTTCACGGCTGTGTTTATGCCGCTTTACACCCACTTGACACACTAACAGAGAGATATCAATACATAGGTTTTAAGATTATTACTAGTCAGATATATTCTTGTGCGGTGAATCGGGCGTGTTGAGTCCAGTTCTCTGAGCAAGGAGTAGGTCTTGTCTATTACATATTGGGTTTATGGAACGGTATCTGAGCTAATTTGAAACTCTTGTTTTATGTATCACCCCACCTCACCTTTCCCCTTAAGCAGCCATAGTGTGTTTTCTGCATGTGTGACTCTGTTCTGTTTTGTAATTCAGTTCAAGTGTAACGGTTTTTACATTCCCTCTATAAGTGACACCTTATGAGAAGTGTCCTTTTCTGTGTGACTTATTTCACTTAGAATCGTCTTACCTAAATCCACTCATCATGCTGCTACTAGCCTTATGACATTGATTTCATGGCTGAGTGATATTCCATTGTACATAAGGACCACAACTTTTTTATCCATTTTTCACTTTCCTGGGATATTTAAGGTGGAATGAAGTGGAGGTCCTTGTCAACAGAGCAGCCCTAAACTTTGGGGTGCTTGTGTCTTGCTGATTTTCAATTTTCCCACTTTATCCCCCCATGCGTGGAAGTGCCCTATGCTCTCTAAGCTGTGTTTTTTAGATGTTTCAGGACACACCGTACACTTCTCCAGAGTGGCTGTTGGCAATTTACATCCCGCCCATCAGTGTAGCAAGGCTCCCATTTCTCCATGGCCTGTCCTGCATTTCTGGTTTTGACACTTTTTTCAGCATGGCCCTTTTGACCGATGGGAAGCGAGACTTCTTTGTAGCGCTGATTTGCCTTTCCAGGTTGCTTGGTTGGCCAAAAAGGGCGTATGCGTTTTTTCCTGAATATATTCAGGAAAAAACGCATACGCCCTTTTTGGCCAAGGGCATCATTGTCAACGTTTTGCCGCTTTTCATGTGCTTTAAAGGGGATTCGAATCTACCTCCTGAAATCTGTTTCCTGCAATTCTGCCTTGATTTCAAATCCTCTTCTTTGCCTTCCCTCAATATATTTGTGGACGAGAGTTATCATTTATAACTCTGCAGGTTTGTGAATTGCAGTGCCCAGAAGCTCCATTTTACAAGTCGCTTTTTTGGGAGCTGGCCGCAAAAGCGCAGGATGGCTTCAGGCCCTGTTCTGGTTCCGGGGGGCAGGCTGAGCCTGTGGTTAATTCTTCTTCCTGATGGGAAAATAGAGTGACCTGTGCCTGTCCCAACACCAAGAGCTAGTCTCTCATTGGTTCCCCGTCTTCCCGTTCATCCTCAGGACAAATTGCAACCTGTACGGAACAGGAGGTTAAAGGTGCTGATGCTCCAAGTAGGGAGATTGCTAGTAAAGTGGCTGGAATGGCGAACCCGAGCACAAGGAGATGAGAAATGAGGTGCGTTTTAGAAACCTTTCCCCATCACACGGTGTACCATCTTCTGGGTTTCTCATGCATGTTTTCGATGTAGGAAGATGCCCTTGAACCTGGAGATTTGGGACCCATGCGATGGGTAGCACGCAGTATTACTTTAAAGGGTCTGCGTTTGCTCACCCAACCTCACCAAACCTCTCAGCCCCAAGAGTGTCCACCCTTATGTCTCATCCAGCTGTGGGTCTAGATATGGTCAATCCAGGTTGCATCACAGCCCCTGAACGAATTGTGTAAGAATTTCTCTCTCCTTCCCTGTCTTTGTTTCATGGGTTTTTAAAAGTAATTTATTTTTATAATGGGGTTTAGCTGCTTTTCACGGCTGTGTTTATGCCGCTTTACACCCACTTGACACACTAACAGAGAGATATCAATACATAGGTTTTAAGATTATTACTAGTCAGATATATTCATGTGCGGTGAATCGGGCGTGTTGAGTCCAGTTCTCTGAGCAAGGAGTAGGTCTTGTCTATTACATATTGGGTTTATGGAACGGTATCTGAGCTAATTTGAAACTCTTGTTTTATGTATCACCCCACCTCACCTTTCCCCTTAAGCAGCCATAGTGTGTTTTCTGCATGTGTGACTCTGTTCTGTTTTGTAATTCAGTTCAAGTGTAACGGTTTTTACATTCCCTCTATAAGTGACACCTTATGAGAAGTGTCCTTTTCTGTGTGACTTATTTCACTTAGAATCGTCTTACCTAAATCCACTCATCATGCTGCTACTAGCCTTATGACATTGATTTCATGGCTGAGTGATATTCCATTGTACATAAGGACCACAACTTTTTTATCCATTTTTCACTTTCCTGGGATATTTAAGGTGGAATGAAGTGGAGGTCCTTGTCAACAGAGCAGCCCTAAACTTTGGGGTGCTTGTGTCTTGCTGATTTTCAATTTTCCCACTTTATCCCCCCATGCGTGGAAGTGCCCTATGCTCTCTAAGCTGTGTTTTATAGATGTTTCAGGACACACCGTACCCTTCTCCAGAGTGGCTGTTGGCAATTTACATCCCGCCCATCAGTGTAGCAAGGCTCCCATTTCTCCATGGCCTGTCCTGCATTTCTGGTTTTGACACTTTTTTCAGCATGGCCCTTTTGACCGATGGGAAGCGAGACTTCTTTGTAGCGCTGATTTGCCTTTCCAGGTTGCTTGGTTGGCCAAAAAGGGCGTATGCGTTTTTTCCTGAATATATTCAGGAAAAAACGCATACGCCCTTTTTGGCCAAGGGCATCATTGTCAACGTTTTGCTGCTTTTCATGTGCTTTAAAGGCGATTCGAATCTACCTCCTGAAATCTGTTTCCTGCAATTCTGCCTTGATTTCAAATCCTCTTCTTTGCCTTCCCTCAATATATTTGTGGACGAGAGTTATCATTTATAACTCTGCAGGTTTGTGAATTGCAGTGCCCTGAAGCTCCATTTTACAACTCGCTTTTTTGGGAGCTGGCCGCAAAAGCGCAGGATGGCTTCAGGCCCTGTTCTGGTTCCGGGGGGCAGGCTGAGCCTGTGGTTAATTCTTCTTCCTGATGTGAAAATAGAGTCACCTGTGCCTGTCCCAACACCAAGAGCTAGTCTCTCATTGGTTCCCCGTCTTCCCGTTCATCCTCAGGACAAATTGCAACCTGTACGGAACAGGAGGTTAAAGGTGCTGAGGCTCCACGTAGGGAGATTGCTAGTAAAGTGGCTGGAATGGCGAACCCAAGCACAAGGAGATGAGAAATGAGGTGCGTTTTAGAAACCTTTCCCCATCACACGGTGTACCATCTTCTGGGTTTCTCATGCATGGTTTCGATGTAGGAAAATGCCCTTGAACCTGGAGATTTGGGACCCATGCGATGGGTAGCACGCAGTATTACTTTAAAGGGTCTGCGTTTGCTCACCCAACCTCACCAAACCTCTCAGCCCCAAGAGTGTCCACCCTTATGTCTCATCCAGCTGTGGGTCTAGATATGGTCAATCCAGGTTGCATCACAGCCCCTGAACGAATTGTGTAAGAATTTCTCTCTCTTTCCCTGTCTTTGTTTCATGGGTTTTTAAAAGTAATTTATTTTTATAATGGGGTTTAGCTGCTTTTCACGGCTGTGTTTATGCCGCTTTACACCCACTTGACACACTAACAGAGAGATATCAATACATACGTTTTAAGATTATTACTAGTCAGATATATTCTTGTGCGGTGAATCGGGCGTGTTGAGTCCAGTTCTCTGAGCAAGGAGTAGGTCTTGTCTATTACATATTGGGTTTATGGAACGGTATCTGAGCTAATTTGAAACTCTTGTTTTATGTATCACCCCACCTCACCTTTCCCGTTAAGCAGCCATAGTGTGTTTTCTGCATGTGTGACTCTGTTCTGTTTTGTAATTCAGTTCAAGTGTAACGGTTTTTACATTCCCTCTATAAGTGACACCTTATGAGAAGTGTCCTTTTCTGTGTGACTTATTTCACTTAGAATCGTCTTACCTAAATCCACTCATCATGCTGCTACTAGCCTTATGACATTGATTTCATGGCTGAGTGATATTCCATTGTACATAAGGACCACAATTTTTTATCCATTTTTCGCTTTCCTGGGATATTTAAGGTGGAATGAAGTGGAGGTCCTTGTCAACAGAGCAGCCCTAAACTTTGGGGTGCTTGTGTCTTGCTGATTTTCAATTTTCCCACTTTATCCCCCCATGCGTGGAAGTGCCCTATGCTCTCTAAGCTGTGTTTTTTAGATGTTTCAGGACACACCGTACACTTCTCCAGAGTGGCTGTTGGCAATTTACATCCCGCCCATCAGTGTAGCGAGGCTCCCATTTCTCCATGGCCTGTCCTGCATTTCTGGTTTTGACACTTTTTTCAGCATGGCCCTTTTGACCGATGGGAAGCGAGACTTCTTTGTAGCGCTGATTTGCCTTTCCAGGTTGCTTGGTTGGCCAAAAAGGGCGTATGCGTTTTTTCCTGAATATATTCAGGAAAAAACGCATACGCCCTTTTTGGCCAAGGGCATCATTGTCAACGTTTTGCCGCTTTTCATGTGCTTTAAAGGGGATTCGAATCTACCTCCTGAAATCTGTTTCCTGCAATTCTGCCTTGATTTCAATTCCTCGTCTTTGCCTTCCCTCAATATATTTGTGGACGAGAGTTATCATTTATAACTCTGCAGGTTTGTGAATTGCAGTGCCCTGAAGCTCCATTTTACAACTCGCTTTTTTGGGAGCTGGCCGCAAAAGCGCAGGATGGCTTCAGGCCCTGTTCTGGTTCCGGGGGGCAGGCTGAGCCTGTGGTTAATTCTTCTTCCTGATGTGAAAATAGAGTCACCTGTGCCTGTCCCAACACCAAGAGCTAGTCTCTCATTGGTTCCCCGTCTTCCCGTTCATCCTCAGGACAAATTGCAACCTGTACGGAACAGGAGGTTAAAGGTGCTGAGGCTCCACGTAGGGAGATTGCTAGTAAAGTGGCTGGAATGGCGAACCCAAGCACAAGGAGATGAGAAATGAGGTGCGTTTTAGAAACCTTTCCCCATCACACGGTGTACCATCTTCTGGGTTTCTCATGCATGGTTTCGATGTAGGAAAATGCCCTTGAACCTGGAGATTTGGGACCCATGCGATGGGTAGCACGCAGTATTACTTTAAAGGGTCTGCGTTTGCTCACCCAACCTCACCAAACCTCTCAGCCCCAAGAGTGTCCACCCTTATGTCTCATCCAGCTGTGGGTCTAGATATGGTCAATCCAGGTTGCATCACAGCCCCTGCACGAATTGTGTAAGAATTTCTCTCTCTTTCCCTGTCTTTGTTTCATGGGTTTTTAAAAGTAATTTATTTTTATAATGGGGTTTAGCTGCTTTTCACGGCTGTGTTTATGCCGCTTTACACCCACTTGACACACTAACAGAGAGATATCAATACATACGTTTTAAGATTATTACTAGTCAGATATATTCTTGTGCGGTGAATCGGGCGTGTTGAGTCCAGTTCTCTGAGCAAGGAGTAGGTCTTGTCTATTACATATTGGGTTTATGGAACGGTATCTGAGCTAATTTGAAACTCTTGTTTTATGTATCACCCCACCTCACCTTTCCCGTTAAGCAGCCATAGTGTGTTTTCTGCATGTGTGACTCTGTTCTGTTTTGTAATTCAGTTCAAGTGTAACGGTTTTTACATTCCCTCTATAAGTGACACCTTATGAGAAGTGTCCTTTTCTGTGTGACTTATTTCACTTAGAATCGTCTTACCTAAATCCACTCATCATGCTGCTACTAGCCTTATGACATTGATTTCATGGCTGAGTGATATTCCATTGTACATAAGGACCACAACTTTTTTATCCATTTTTCACTTTCCTGGGATATTTAAGGTGGAATGAAGTGGAGGTCCTTGTCAACAGAGCAGCCCTAAACTTTGGGGTGCTTGTGTCTTGCTGATTTTCAATTTTCCCACTTTATCCCCCCATGCGTGGAAGTGCCCTATGCTCTCTAAGCTGTGTTTTTTAGATGTTTCAGGACACACCGTACACTTCTCCAGAGTGGCTGTTGGCAATTTACATCCCGCCCATCAGTGTAGCAAGGCTCCCATTTCTCCATGGCCTGTCCTGCATTTCTGGTTTTGACACTTTTTTCAGCATGGCCCTTTTGACCGATGGGAAGCGAGACTTCTTTGTAGCGCTGATTTGCCTTTCCAGGTTGCTTGGTTGGCCAAAAAGGGCGTATGCGTTTTTTCCTGAATATATTCAGGAAAAAACGCATACGCCCTTTTTGGCCAAGGGCATCATTGTCAACGTTTTGCCGCTTTTCATGTGCTTTAAAGGGGATTCGAATCTACCTCCTGAAATCTGTTTCCTGCAATTCTGCCTTGATTTCAAATCCTCTTCTTTGCCTTCCCTCAATATATTTGTGGACGAGAGTTATCATTTATAACTCTGCAGGTTTGTGAATTGCAGTGCCCAGAAGCTCCATTTTACAAGTCGCTTTTTTGGGAGCTGGCCGCAAAAGCGCAGGATGGCTTCAGGCCCTGTTCTGGTTCCGGGGGGCAGGGTGAGCCTGTGGTTAATTCTTCTTCCTGATGGGAAAATAGAGTGACCTGTGCCTGTCCCAACACCAAGAGCTAGTCTCTCATTGGTTCCCCGTCTTCCCGTTCATCCTCAGGACAAATTGCAACCTGTACGGAACAGGAGGTTAAAGGTGCTGATGCTCCAAGTAGGGAGATTGCTAGTAAAGTGGCTGGAATGGCGAACCCGAGCACAAGGAGATGAGAAATGAGGTGCGTTTTAGAAACCTTTCCCCATCACACGGTGTACCATCTTCTGGGTTTCTCATGCATGTTTTCGATGTAGGAAGATGCCCTTGAACCTGGAGATTTGGGACCCATGCGATGGGTAGCACGCAGTATTACTTTAAAGGGTCTGCGTTTGCTCACCAAACCTCACCAAACCTCTCAGCCCCAAGAGTGTCCACCCTTATGTCTCATCCAGCTGTGGGTCTAGATATGGTCAATCCAGGTTGCATCACAGCCCCTGAACGAATTGTGTAAGAATTTCTCTCTCCTTCCCTGTCTTTGTTTCATGGGTTTTTAAAAGTAATTTATTTTTATAATGGGGTTTAGCTGCTTTTCACGGCTGTGTTTATGCCGCTTTACACCCACTTGACACACTAACAGAGAGATATCAATACATAGGTTTTAAGATTATTACTAGTCAGATATATTCATGTGCGGTGAATCGGGCGTGTTGAGTCCAGTTCTCTGAGCAAGGAGTAGGTCTTGTCTATTACATATTGGGTTTATGGAACGGTATCTGAGCTAATTTGAAACTCTTGTTTTATGTATCACCCCACCTCACCTTTCCCCTTAAGCAGCCATAGTGTGTTTTCTGCATGTGTGACTCTGTTCTGTTTTGTAATTCAGTTCAAGTGTAACGGTTTTTACATTCCCTCTATAAGTGACACCTTATGAGAAGTGTCCTTTTCTGTGTGACTTATTTCACTTAGAATCGTCTTACCTAAATCCACTCATCATGCTGCTACTAGCCTTATGACATTGATTTCATGGCTGAGTGATATTCCATTGTACATAAGGACCACAATTTTTTATCCATTTTTCGCTTTCCTGGGATATTTAAGGTGGAATGAAGTGGAGGTCCTTGTCAACAGAGCAGCCCTAAACTTTGGGGTGCTTGTGTCTTGCTGATTTTCAATTTTCCCACTTTATCCCCCCATGCGTGGAAGTGCCCTATGCTCTCTAAGCTGTGTTTTTTAGATGTTTCAGGACACACCGTACCCTTCTCCAGAGTGGCTGTTGGCAATTTACATCCCGCCCATCAGTGTAGCAAGGCTCCCATTTCTCCATGGCCTGTCCTGCATTTCTGGTTTTGACACTTTTTTCAGCATGGCCCTTTTGACCGATGGGAAGCGAGACTTCTTTGTAGCGCTGATTTGCCTTTCCAGGTTGCTTGGTTGGCCAAAAAGGGCGTATGCGTTTTTTCCTGAATATATTCAGGAAAAAACGCATACGCCCTTTTTGGCCAAGGGCATCATTGTCAACGTTTTGCCGCTTTTCATGTGCTTTAAAGGCGATTCGAATCTACCTCCTGAAATCTGTTTCCTGCAATTCTGCCTTGATTTCAAATCCTCTTCTTTGCCTTCCCTCAATATATTTGTGGACGAGAGTTATCATTTATAACTCTGCAGGTTTGTGAATTGCAGTGCCCAGAAGCTCCATTTTACAAGTCGCTTTTTTGGGAGGTGGCCGCAAAAGCGCAGGATGGCTTCAGGCCCTGTTCTGGTTCCGTGGGGCAGGCTGAGCCTGTGGTTAATTCTTCTTCCTGATGGGAAAATAGAGTGACCTGTGCCTGTCCCAACACCAAGAGCTAGTCTCTCATTGGTTCCCGTCTTCCCGTTCATCCTCAGGACAAATTGCAACCTGTACGGAACAGGAGGTTAAAGGTGCTGAGGCTCCAAGTAGGGAGATTGCTAGTAAAGTGGCTGGAATGGCGAACCCGAGCACAAGGAGATGAGAAATGATGTGCGTTTTAAAAACCTTTCCCCATCACACGGTGTACCATCTTCTGGGTTTCTCATGCATGTTTTCGATGTAGGAAGATGCCCTTGAACCTGGAGATTTGGGACCCATGCGATGGGTAGCACGCAGTATTACTTTAAAGGGTCTGCGTTTGCTCACCCAACCTCACCAAACCTCTCAGCCCCAAGAGTGTCCACCCTTATGTCTCATCCAGCTGTGGGTCTAGATATGGTCAATCCAGGTTGCATCACAGCCCCTGCACGAATTGTGTAAGAATTTCTCTCTCTTTCCCTGTCTTTGTTTCATGGGTTTTTAAAAGTAATTTATTTTTATAATGGGGTTTAGCTGCTTTTCACGGCTGTGTTTATGCCGCTTTACACCCACTTGACACACTAACAGAGAGATATCAATACATACGTTTTAAGATTATTACTAGTCAGATATATTCTTGTGCGGTGAATCGGGCGTGTTGAGTCCAGTTCTCTGAGCAAGGAGTAGGTCTTGTCTATTACATATTGGGTTTATGGAACGGTATCTGAGCTAATTTGAAACTCTTGTTTTATGTATCACCCCACCTCACCTTTCCCGTTAAGCAGCCATAGTGTGTTTTCTGCATGTGTGACTCTGTTCTGTTTTGTAATTCAGTTCAAGTGTAACGGTTTTTACATTCCCTCTATAAGTGACACCTTATGAGAAGTGTCCTTTTCTGTGTGACTTATTTCACTTAGAATCGTCTTACCTAAATCCACTCATCATGCTGCTACTAGCCTTATGACATTGATTTCATGGCTGAGTGATATTCCATTGTACATAAGGACCACAACTTTTTTATCCATTTTTCACTTTCCTGGGATATTTAAGGTGGAATGAAGTGGAGGTCCTTGTCAACAGAGCAGCCCTAAACTTTGGGGTGCTTGTGTCTTGCTGATTTTCAATTTTCCCACTTTATCCCCCCATGCGTGGAAGTGCCCTATGCTCTCTAAGCTGTGTTTTTTAGATGTTTCAGGACACACCGTACACTTCTCCAGAGTGGCTGTTGGCAATTTACATCCCGCCCATCAGTGTAGCAAGGCTCCCATTTCTCCATGGCCTGTCCTGCATTTCTGGTTTTGACACTTTTTTCAGCATGGCCCTTTTGACCGATGGGAAGCGAGACTTCTTTGTAGCGCTGATTTGCCTTTCCAGGTTGCTTGGTTGGCCAAAAAGGGCGTATGCGTTTTTTCCTGAATATATTCAGGAAAAAACGCATACGCCCTTTTTGGCCAAGGGCATCATTGTCAACGTTTTGCCGCTTTTCATGTGCTTTAAAGGGGATTCGAATCTACCTCCTGAAATCTGTTTCCTGCAATTCTGCCTTGATTTCAAATCCTCTTCTTTGCCTTCCCTCAATATATTTGTGGACGAGAGTTATCATTTATAACTCTGCAGGTTTGTGAATTGCAGTGCCCAGAAGCTCCATTTTACAAGTCGCTTTTTTGGGAGCTGGCCGCAAAAGCGCAGGATGGCTTCAGGCCCTGTTCTGGTTCCGGGGGGCAGGGTGAGCCTGTGGTTAATTCTTCTTCCTGATGGGAAAATAGAGTCACCTGTGCCTGTCCCAACACCAAGAGCTAGTCTCTCATTGGTTCCCCGTCTTCCCGTTCATCCTCAGGACAAATTGCAACCTGTACGGAACAGGAGGTTAAAGGTGCTGATGCTCCAAGTAGGGAGATTGCTAGTAAAGTGGCTGGAATGGCGAACCCGAGCACAAGGAGATGAGAAATGAGGTGCGTTTTAGAAACCTTTCCCCATCACACGGTGTACCATCTTCTGGGTTTCTCATGCATGTTTTCGATGTAGGAAGATGCCCTTGAACCTGGAGATTTGGGACCCATGCGATGGGTAGCACGCAGTATTACTTTAAAGGGTCTGCGTTTGCTCACCAAACCTCACCAAACCTCTCAGCCCCAAGAGTGTCCACCCTTATGTCTCATCCAGCTGTGGGTCTAGATATGGTCAATCCAGGTTGCATCACAGCCCCTGAACGAATTGTGTAAGAATTTCTCTCTCCTTCCCTGTCTTTGTTTCATGGGTTTTTAAAAGTAATTTATTTTTATAATGGGGTTTAGCTGCTTTTCACGGCTGTGTTTATGCCGCTTTACACCCACTTGACACACTAACAGAGAGATATCAATACATAGGTTTTAAGATTATTACTAGTCAGATATATTCATGTGCGGTGAATCGGGCGTGTTGAGTCCAGTTCTCTGAGCAAGGAGTAGGTCTTGTCTATTACATATTGGGTTTATGGAACGGTATCTGAGCTAATTTGAAACTCTTGTTTTATGTATCACCCCACCTCACCTTTCCCCTTAAGCAGCCATAGTGTGTTTTCTGCATGTGTGACTCTGTTCTGTTTTGTAATTCAGTTCAAGTGTAACGGTTTTTACATTCCCTCTATAAGTGACACCTTATGAGAAGTGTCCTTTTCTGTGTGACTTATTTCACTTAGAATCGTCTTACCTAAATCCACTCATCATGCTGCTACTAGCCTTATGACATTGATTTCATGGCTGAGTGATATTCCATTGTACATAAGGACCACAATTTTTTATCCATTTTTCGCTTTCCTGGGATATTTAAGGTGGAATGAAGTGGAGGTCCTTGTCAACAGAGCAGCCCTAAACTTTGGGGTGCTTGTGTCTTGCTGATTTTCAATTTTCCCACTTTATCCCCCCATGCGTGGAAGTGCCCTATGCTCTCTAAGCTGTGTTTTTTAGATGTTTCAGGACACACCGTACCCTTCTCCAGAGTGGCTGTTGGCAATTTACATCCCGCCCATCAGTGTAGCAAGGCTCCCATTTCTCCATGGCCTGTCCTGCATTTCTGGTTTTGACACTTTTTTCAGCATGGCCCTTTTGACCGATGGGAAGCGAGACTTCTTTGTAGCGCTGATTTGCCTTTCCAGGTTGCTTGGTTGGCCAAAAAGGGCGTATGCGTTTTTTCCTGAATATATTCAGGAAAAAACGCATACGCCCTTTTTGGCCAAGGGCATCATTGTCAACGTTTTGCCGCTTTTCATGTGCTTTAAAGGCGATTCGAATCTACCTCCTGAAATCTGTTTCCTGCAATTCTGCCTTGATTTCAAATCCTCTTCTTTGCCTTCCCTCAATATATTTGTGGACGAGAGTTATCATTTATAACTCTGCAGGTTTGTGAATTGCAGTGCCCAGAAGCTCCATTTTACAAGTCGCTTTTTTGGGAGGTGGCCGCAAAAGCGCAGGATGGCTTCAGGCCCTGTTCTGGTTCCGTGGGGCAGGCTGAGCCTGTGGTTAATTCTTCTTCCTGATGGGAAAATAGAGTGACCTGTGCCTGTCCCAACACCAAGAGCTAGTCTCTCATTGGTTCCCGTCTTCCCGTTCATCCTCAGGACAAATTGCAACCTGTACGGAACAGGAGGTTAAAGGTGCTGAGGCTCCAAGTAGGGAGATTGCTAGTAAAGTGGCTGGAATGGCGAACCCGAGCACAAGGAGATGAGAAATGATGTGCGTTTTAAAAACCTTTCCCCATCACACGGTGTACCATCTTCTGGGTTTCTCATGCATGTTTTCGATGTAGGAAGATGCCCTTGAACCTGGAGATTTGGGACCCATGCGATGGGTAGCACGCAGTATTACTTTAAAGGGTCTGCGTTTGCTCACCCAACCTCACCAAACCTCTCAGCCCCAAGAGTGTCCACCCTTATGTCTCATCCAGCTGTGGGTCTAGATATGGTCAATCCAGGTTGCATCACAGCCCCTGAACGAATTGTGTAAGAATTTCTCTCTCTTTCCCTGTCTTTGTTTCATGGGTTTTTAAAAGTAATTAATTTTTATAATGGGGTTTAGCTGCTTTTCACGGCTGTGTTTATGCCGCTTTACACCCACTTGACACACTAACAGAGAGATATCAATACATAGGTTTTAAGATTATTACTAGTCAGATATATTCTTGTGCGGTGAATCGGGCGTGTTGAGTCCAGTTCTCTGAGCAAGGAGTAGGTCTTGTCTATTACATATTGGGTTTATGGAACGGTATCTGAGCTAATTTGAAACTCTTGTTTTATGTATCACCCCACCTCACCTTTCCCGTTAAGCAGCCATAGTGTGTTTTCTGCATGTGTGACTCTGTTCTGTTTTGTAATTCAGTTCAAGTGTAACGGTTTTTACATTCCCTCTATAAGTGACACCTTATGAGAAGTGTCCTTTTCTGTGTGACTTATTTCACTTAGAATCGTCTTACCTAAATCCACTCATCATGCTGCTACTAGCCTTATGACATTGATTTCATGGCTGAGTGATATTCCATTGTACATAAGGACCACAACTTTTTTATCCATTTTTCGCTTTCCTGGGATATTTAAGGTGGAATGAAGTGGAGGTCCTTGTCAACAGAGCAGCCCTAAACTTTGGGGTGCTTGTGTCTTGCTGATTTTCAATTTTCCCACTTTATCCCCCCATGCGTGGAAGTGCCCTATGCTCTCTAAGCTGTGTTTTTTAGATGTTTCAGGACACACCGTACACTTCTCCAGAGTGGCTGTTGGCAATTTACATCCCGCCCATCAGTGTAGCAAGGCTCCCATTTCTCCATGGCCTGTCCTGCATTTCTGGTTTTGACACTTTTTTCAGCATGGCCCTTTTGACCGATGGGAAGCGAGACTTCTTTGTAGCGCTGATTTGCCTTTCCAGGTTGCTTGGTTGGCCAAAAAGGGCGTATGCGTTTTTTCCTGAATATATTCAGGAAAAAAGGCATACGCCCTTTTTGGCCAAGGGCATCATTGTCAACGTTTTGCCGCTTTTCATGTGCTTTAAAGGCGATTCGAATCTACCTCCTGAAATCTGTTTCCTGCAATTCTGCCTTGATTTCAAATCCTCTTCTTTGCCTTCCCTCAATATATTTGT
Source organism: Balaenoptera physalus (assembly GCF_965194825.1). Classification (NCBI taxonomy): domain Eukaryota; kingdom Metazoa; phylum Chordata; class Mammalia; order Artiodactyla; family Balaenopteridae; genus Balaenoptera; species Balaenoptera physalus. The sequence continues at coordinate 281,692 of NW_028126341.1, read as the reverse complement.
GGACGAGAGTTATCATTTATAACTCTGCAGGTTTGTGAATTGCAGTGCCCTGAAGCTCCATTTTACAAGTCGCTTTTTTGGGAGCTGGCCGCAAAAGCGCAGGATGGCTTCAGGCCCTGTTCTGGTTCCGGGGGGCAGGCTGAGCCTGTGGTTAATTCTCCTTCCTGATGGGAAAATAGAGTGACCTGTGCCTGTCCCAACACCAAGAGCTAGTCTCTCATTGGTTTCCCGTCTTCCCGTTCATCCTCAGGACAAATTGCAACCTGTACGGAACAGGAGGTTAAAGGTGCTGATGCTCCAAGTAGGGAGATTGCTAGTAAAGTGGCTGGAATGGCGAACCCGAGCACAAGGAGATGAGAAATGAGGTGCGTTTTAGAAACCTTTCCCCATCACACGGTGTACCATCTTCTGGGTTTCTCATGCATGTTTTCGATGTAGGAAGATGCCCTTGAACCTGGAGATTTGGAACCCATGGGATGGGAAACAGGCCGTAGTACTTTAAAGGCTCTGCGTTTGCTCCCCCAACCTCACCAAATCTCTCAGCCCCGAAAGTATCCACCCTTACGTCTCATCCAGCTGTGGGTCTAGATATGGTCAATCCAGGTGGCATCACAGCCCCTGAACGAATTTTGTAAGAATTTCTCTCTCTTTCACTGTCTTTGTTTCACGGGTTTTTAAAATTAATTTATTTTTATAACGGGGTTTATCTGTTTTTCACGGCTGTGTTTATGCCGCTTTACACCCACTTGTCTAACATCCAGAGAGATATCAATACATAGGTTTTAAGATTCTTACTAGTCAGATATATTCTTGTGCGGTGAATAGGGGATGTTGAGTCCAGTTCACTGAGCAAGGAGTAGGTCTTTCTATTACATATTGGGTTTATGGAACGGTATCTGAGCTAATTTGAAACACTTGTTTTATGCATCACCCCACCTCACCTTTCCCGTTAAGCAGCCATAGTGTGTTTTGTAAACGTGTGACTCTGTTCTGTTTTTAATTCAGTTCAAGTGTAGCGGTTTTTACATTCCCTCTATAAGTGATAGCTTATGATAAGTGTCTTTTTCTGTGTGACTTATTTCACTTAGAATCGTCGTACCTAAATCCACTCATCATGCTGCTACTAGCCTTATGACATTGATTTCATGGCTGAGTGATATTCCATTGTACATAAGGACCACCACTTCTTTATCAATTTTTCTCGTTCCTGGGATATTTAAGGTGTTATGAACTGGAGGTTCTTGTCAACAGAGCAGCCCTAAACTTTGGGGTGCTTGTGTCTTGCTGATTTTCAATTTTCCCTCTTTATCCCCCCAGGCGTGGAAGTGCCCTATGCTCTCTAAGCTGTGTTTTTTAGATGTTTCAGGACACACCGTACACTTCTCCAGAGTGGCTGTTGGCAATTTACATCCCGCCCATCAGTGTAGCAAGGCTCCCATTTCTCCATGGCCTGTCCTGCATTTCTGGTTTTGACACTTTTTTCAGCATGGCCCTTTTGACCGATGGGAAGCGAAACTTCTTTGTAGCGCTGATTTGCCTTTCCAGGTTGCTTGGTTGGCCAAAAAGGGCGTATGCGTTTTTTCCTGAATATATTCAGGAAAAAACGCATACGCCCTTTTTGGCCAAGGGCATCATTGTCAACGTTTTGCCGCTTTTCATGTGCTTTAAAGGCGATTCGAATCTACCTCCTGAAATCTGTTTCCTGCAATTCTGCCTTGATTTCAAATCCTCTTTTTGCCTTCCCTCAATATATTTGTGGACGAGAGTTATCATTTATAACTCTGCAGGTTTGTGAATTGCAGTGCCCTGAAGCTCCATTTTACAAGTCGCTTTTTTGGGAGCTGGCCGCAAAAGCGCAGGATGGCTTCAGGCCCTGTTCTGGTTCCGGGGGGCAGGCTGAGCCTGTGGTTAATTCTTCTTCCTGATGGGAAAATAGAGTCACCTGTGCCTGTCCCAACACCAAGAGCTAGTCTCTCATTGGTTCCCCGTCTTCCCGTTCATCCTCAGGACAAATTGCAACCTGTACGGAACAGGAGGTTAAAGGTGCTGAGGCTCCACGTAGGGAGATTGCTAGTAAAGTGGCTGGAATGGCGAACCCGAGCACAAGGAGATGAGAAATGAGGTGCGTTTTAGAAACCTTTCCCCATCACACGGTGTACCATCTTCTGGGTTTCTCATGCATGTTTTCGATGTAGGAAGATGCCCTTGAACCTGGAGATTTGGAACCCATGGGATGGGAAACAGGCCGTAGTACTTTAAAGGCTCTGCGTTTGCTCCCCCAACCTCACCAAATCTCTCAGCCCCGAAAGTATCCACCCTTACGTCTCATCCAGCTGTGGGTCTAGATATGGTCAATCCAGGTGGCATCACAGCCCCTGAACGAATTTTGTAAGAATTTCTCTCTCTTTCACTGTCTTTGTTTCACGGGTTTTTAAAATTAATTTATTTTTATAACGGGGTTTATCTGTTTTTCACGGCTGTGTTTATGCCGCTTTACACCCACTTGTCTAACATCCAGAGAGATATCAATACATAGGTTTTAAGATTCTTACTAGTCAGATATATTCTTGTGCGGTGAATAGGGGATGTTGAGTCCAGTTCACTGAGCAAGGAGTAGGTCTTTCTATTACATATTGGGTTTATGGAACGGTATCTGAGCTAATTTGAAACACTTGTTTTATGCATCACCCCACCTCACCTTTCCCGTTAAGCAGCCATAGTGTGTTTTGTAAACGTGTGACTCTGTTCTGTTTTTAATTCAGTTCAAGTGTAGCGGTTTTTACATTCCCTCTATAAGTGATAGCTTATGATAAGTGTCTTTTTCTGTGTGACTTATTTCACTTAGAATCGTCGTACCTAAATCCACTCATCATGCTGCTACTAGCCTTATGACATTGATTTCATGGCTGAGTGATATTCCATTGTACATAAGGACCACCACTTCTTTATCAATTTTTCTCGTTCCTGGGATATTTAAGGTGTTATGAACTGGAGGTTCTTGTCAACAGAGCAGCCCTAAACTTTGGGGTGCTTGTGTCTTGCTGATTTTCAATTTTCCCTCTTTATCCCCCCAGGCGTGGAAGTGCCCTATGCTCTCTAAGCTGTGTTTTTTAGATGTTTCAGGACACACCGTACACTTCTCCAGAGTGGCTGTTGGCAATTTACATCCCGCCCATCAGTGTAGCAAGGCTCCCATTTCTCCATGGCCTGTCCTGCATTTCTGGTTTTGACACTTTTTTCAGCATGGCCCTTTTGACCGATGGGAAGCGAAACTTCTTTGTAGCGCTGATTTGCCTTTCCAGGTTGCTTGGTTGGCCAAAAAGGGCGTATGCGTTTTTTCCTGAATATATTCAGGAAAAAACGCATACGCCCTTTTTGGCCAAGGGCATCATTGTCAACGTTTTGCCGCTTTTCATGTGCTTTAAAGGCGATTCGAATCTACCTCCTGAAATCTGTTTCCTGCAATTCTGCCTTGATTTCAAATCCTCTTTTTGCCTTCCCTCAATATATTTGTGGACGAGAGTTATCATTTATAACTCTGCAGGTTTGTGAATTGCAGTGCCCTGAAGCTCCATTTTACAAGTCGCTTTTTTGGGAGCTGGCCGCAAAAGCGCAGGATGGCTTCAGGCCCTGTTCTGGTTCCGGGGGGCAGGCTGAGCCTGTGGTTAATTCTTCTTCCTGATGGGAAAATAGAGTCACCTGTGCCTGTCCCAACACCAAGAGCTAGTCTCTCATTGGTTCCCCGTCTTCCCGTTCATCCTCAGGACAAATTGCAACCTGTACGGAACAGGAGGTTAAAGGTGCTGAGGCTCCACGTAGGGAGATTGCTAGTAAAGTGGCTGGAATGGCGAACCCGAGCACAAGGAGATGAGAAATGAGGTGCGTTTTAGAAACCTTTCCCCATCACACGGTGTACCATCTTCTGGGTTTCTCATGCATGGTTTCGATGTAGGAAAATGCCCTTGAACCTGGAGATTTGGGACCCATGCGATGGGTAGCACGCAGTATTACTTTAAAGGGTCTGCGTTTGCTCACCCAACCTCACCAAACCTCTCAGCCCCAAGAGTGTCCACCCTTATGTCTCATCCAGCTGTGGGTCTAGATATGGTCAATCCAGGTTGCATCACAGCCCCTGAACGAATTGTGTAAGAATTTCTCTCTCTTTCCCTGTCTTTGTTTCATGGGTTTTTAAAAGTAATTTATTTTTATAATGGGGTTTAGCTGCTTTTCACGGCTGTGTTTATGCCGCTTTACACCCACATGACACACTAACAGAGAGATATCAATACATAGGTTTTAAGATTATTACTAGTCAGATATATTCTTGTGCGGTGAATCGGGCGTGTTGAGTCCAGTTCTCTGAGCAAGGAGTAGGTCTTGTCTATTACATATTGGGTTTATGGAACGGTATCTGAGCTAATTTGAAACTCTTGTTTTATGTATCACCCCACCTCACCTTTCCCGTTAAGAAGCCATAGTGTGTTTTCTGCATGTGTGACTCTGTTCTGTTTTATAATTCAGTTCAAGTGTAACGGTTTTTACATTCCCTCTATAAGTGACACCTTATGAGAAGTGTCCTTTTCTGTGTGACTTATTTCACTTAGAATCGTCTTACCTAAATCCACTCATCATGCTGCTACTAGCCTTATGACATTGATTTCATGGCTGAGTGATATTCCATTGTACATAAGGACCACAACTTTTTTATCCATTTTTCACTTTCCTGGGATATTTAAGGTGGAATGAAGTGGAGGTCCTTGTCAACAGAGCAGCCCTAATCTTTGGGGTGCTTGTGTCTTGCTGATTTTCAATTTTCCCTCTTTATCCCCCCATGCGTGGAAGTGCCCTATGCTCTCTAAGCTGTGTTTTTTAGATGTTTCAGGACACACCGTACACTTCTCCAGAGTGGCTGTTGGCAATTTACATCCCGCCCATCAGTGTAGCAAGGCTCCCATTTCTCCATGGCCTGTCCTGCATTTCTGGTTTTGACACTTTTTTAAGCATGGCCCTTTTGACCGATGGGAAGCGAGACTTCTTTGTAGCACTGATTTGCCTTTCCAGGTTGCTTGGTTGGCCAAAAAGGGCATCATTGTCAACGTTTTGCCGCTTTTCATGTGCTTTAAAGGCGATTCGAATCTACCTCCTGAAATCTGTTTCCTGCAATTCTGCCTTGATTTCAAATCCTCTTCTTTGCCTTCCCTCAATATATTTGTGGACGAGAGTTATCATTTATAACTCTGCAGGTTTGTGAATTGCAGTGCCCAGAAGCTCCATTTTACAAGTCGCTTTTTTGGGAGCTGGCCGCAAAAGCGCAGGATGGCTTCACGCCCTGTTCTGGTTCCGGGGGGCAGGCTGAGCCTGTGGTTAATTCTTCTTCCTGATGGGAAAATAGAGTGACCTGTGCCTGTCCCAACACCAAGAGCTAGTCTCTCATTGGTTCCCCGTCTTCCCGTTCATCCTCAGGACAAATTGCAACCTGTACGGAACAGGAGGTTAAAGGTGCTGATGCTCCAAGTAGGGAGATTGCTAGTAAAGTGGCTGGAATGGCGAACCCGAGCACAAGGAGATGAGAAATGAGGTGCGTTTTAGAAACCTTTCCCCATCACACGGTGTACCATCTTCTGGGTTTCTCATGCATGTTTTTGATGTAGGAAGATGCCCTTGAACCTGGAGATTTGGGACCCATGCGATGGGTAGCACGCAGTATTACTTTAAAGGGTCTGCGTTTGCTCACCCAACCTCACCAAACCTCTCAGCCCCAAGAGTGTCCACCCTTATGTTTCATCCAGCTGTGGGTCTAGATATGGTCAATCCAGGTTGCATCACAGCCCATGAACGAATTGTGTAAGAATTTCTCTCTCTTTCCCTGTCTTTGTTTCATGGGTTTTTAAAAGTAATTTATTTTTATAATGGGGTTTAGCTGCTTTTCACGGCTGTGTTTATGCCGCTTTACACCCACTTGACACACTAACAGAGAGATATCAATACATAGGTTTTAAGATTATTACTAGTCAGATATATTCTTGTGCGGTGAATCGGGCGTGTTGAGTCCAGTTCTCTGAGCAAGGAGTAGGTCTTGTCTATTACATATTGGGTTTATGGAACGGTATCTGAGCTAATTTGAAACTCTTGTTTTATGTATCACCCCACCTCACCTTTCCCGTTAAGCAGCCATAGTGTGTTTTCTGCATGTGTGACTCTGTTCTGTTTTGTAATTCAGTTCAAGTGTAACGGTTTTTACATTCCCTCTATAAGTGACACCTTATGAGAAGTGTCCTTTTCTGTGTGACTTATTTCACTTAGAATCGTCTTACCTAAATCCACTCATCATGCTGCTACTAGCCTTATGACATTGATTTCATGGCTGAGTGATATTCCATTGTACATAAGGACCACAACTTTTTTATCCATTTTTCGCTTTCCTGGGATATTTAAGGTGGAATGAAGTGGAGGTCCTTGTCAACAGAGCAGCCCTAAACTTTGGGGTGCTTGTGTCTTGCTGATTTTCAATTTTCCCACTTTATCCCCCCATGCGTGGAAGTGCCCTATGCTCTCTAAGCTGTGTTTTTTAGATGTTTCAGGACACACCGTACACTTCTCCAGAGTGGCTGTTGGCAATTTACATCCCGCCCATCAGTGTAGCAAGGCTCCCATTTCTCCATGGCCTGTCCTGCATTTCTGGTTTTGACACTTTTTTCAGCATGGCCCTTTTGACCAATGGGAAGCGAGACTTCTTTGTAGCGCTGATTTGCCTTTCCAGGTTGCTTGGTTGGCCAAAAAGGGCGTATGCGTTTTTTCCTGAATATATTCAGGAAAAAATGCATACGCCCTTTTTGGCCAAGGGCATCATTGTCAAAGTTTTGCCGATTTTCATGTGCTTTAAAGGCGATTCGAATCTACCTCCTGAAATCTGTTTCCTGCAATTCTGCCTTGATTTCAAATCCTCTTCTTTGCCTTCCCTCAATATATTTGTGGACGAGAGTTATCATTTATAACTCTGCAGGTTTGTGAATTGCAGTGCCCAGAAGCTCCATTTTACAAGTCGCTTTTTTGGGAGCTGGCCGCAAAAGCGCAGGATGGCTTCACGCCCTGTTCTGGTTCCGGGGGGCAGGCTGTGCCTGTGGTTAATTCTTCTTCCTGATGGGAAAATAGAGTGACCTGTGCCTGTCCCAACACCAAGAGCTAGTCTCTCATTGGTTCCCCGTCTTCCCGTTCATCCTCAGGACAAATTGCAACCTGTACGGAACAGGAGGTTAAAGGTGCTGAGGCTCCAAGTAGGGAGATTGCTAGTAAAGTGGCTGGAATGGCGAACCCGAGCACAAGGAGATGAGAAATGAGGTGCGTTTTAGAAACCTTTCCCCATCACACGGTGTACCATCTTCTGGGTTTCTCATGCATGTTTTTGATGTAGGAAGATGCCCTTGAACCTGGAGATTTGGGACCCATGCGATGGGTAGCACGCAGTATTACTTTAAAGGGTCTGCGTTTGCTCACCCAACCTCACCAAACCTCTCAGCCCCAAGAGTGTCCACCCTTATGTTTCATCCAGCTGTGGGTCTAGATATGGTCAATCCAGGTTGCATCACAGCCCATGAACGAATTGTGTAAGAATTTCTCTCTCTTTCCCTGTCTTTGTTTCATGGGTTTTTAAAAGTAATTTATTTTTATAATGGGGTTTAGCTGCTTTTCACGGCTGTGTTTATGCCGCTTTACACCCACTTGACACACTAACAGAGAGATATCAATACATAGGTTTTAAGATTATTACTAGTCAGATATATTCTTGTGCGGTGAATCGGGCGTGTTGAGTCCAGTTCTCTGAGCAAGGAGTAGGTCTTGTCTATTACATATTGGGTTTATGGAACGGTATCTGAGCTAATTTGAAACTCTTGTTTTATGTATCACCCCACCTCACCTTTCCCGTTAAGCAGCCATAGTGTGTTTTCTGCATGTGTGACTCTGTTCTGTTTTGTAATTCAGTTCAAGTGTAACGGTTTTTACATTCCCTCTATAAGTGACACCTTATGAGAAGTGTCCTTTTCTGTGTGACTTATTTCACTTAGAATCGTCTTACCTAAATCCACTCATCATGCTGCTACTAGCCTTATGACATTGATTTCATGGCTGAGTGATATTCCATTGTACATAAGGACCACAACTTTTTTATCCATTTTTCACTTTCCTGGGATATTTAAGGTGGAATGAAGTGGAGGTCCTTGTCAACAGAGCAGCCCTAAACTTTGGGGTGCTTGTGTCTTGCTGATTTTCAATTTTCCCACTTTATCCCCCCATGCGTGGAAGTGCCCTATGCTCTCTAAGCTGTGTTTTATAGATGTTTCAGGACACACCGTACCCTTCTCCAGAGTGGCTGTTGGCAATTTACATCCCGCCCATCAGTGTAGCAAGGCTCCCATTTCTCCATGGCCTGTCCTGCATTTCTGGTTTTGACACTTTTTTAAGCATGGCCCTTTTGACCGATGGGAAGCGAGACTTCTTTGTAGCGCTGATTTGCCTTTCCAGGTTGCTTGGTTGGCCAAAAAGGGCGTATGCGTTTTTTCCTGAATATATTCAGGAAAAAACGCATACGCCCTTTTTGGCCAAGGGCATCATTGTCAACGTTTTGCCGCTTTTCATGTGCTTTAAAGGCGATTCGAATCTACCTCCTGAAATCTGTTTCCTGCAATTCTGCCTTGATTTCAAATCCTCTTCTTTGCCTTCCCTCAATATATTTGTGGACGAGAGTTATCATTTATAACTCTGCAGGTTTGTGAATTGCAGTGCCCAGAAGCTCCATTTTACAAGTCGCTTTTTTGGGAGCTGGCCGCAAAAGTGCAGGATGGCTTCAGGCCCTGTTCTGGTTCCAGGGGGCAGGCTGAGCCTGTGGTTAATTCTTCTTCCTGATGGGAAAATAGAGTGACCTGTGCCTGTCCCAACACCAAGAGCTAGTCTCTCATTGGTTCCCCGTCTTCCCGTTCATCCTCAGGACAAATTGCAACCTGTACGGAACAGGAGGTTAAAGGTGATGATGCTCCAAATAGGGAGATTGCTAGTAAAGTGGCTGGAATGGCGAACCCGAGCACAAGGAGATGAGAAATGAGGTGCGTTTTAGAAACCTTTCCCCATCACACGGTGTACCATCTTCTGGGTTTCTCATGCATGTTTTCGATGTAGGAAGTTGCCCTTGAACCTGGAGATTTGGGACCCATGCGATGGGTAGCACGCAGTATTACTTTAAAGGGTCTGCGTTTGCTCACCCAACCTCACCAAACCTCTCAGCCCCAAGAGTGTCCACCCTTATGTCTCATCCAGCTGTGGGTCTAGATATGGTCAATCCAGGTTGCATCACAGCCCCTGAACGAATTGTGTAAGAATTTCTCTCTCTTTCCCTGTCTTTGTTTCATGGGTTTTTAAAAGTAATTTATTTTTATAATGGGGTTTAGCTGCTTTTCACGGCTGTGTTTATGCCGCTTTACACCCACTTGACACACTAACAGAGAGATATCAATACATAGGTTTTAAGATTATTACTAGTCAGATATATTCATGTGCGGTGAATCGGGCGTGTTGAGTCCAGTTCTCTGAGCAAGGAGTAGGTCTTGTCTATTACATATTGGGTTTATGGAACGGTATCTGAGCTAATTTGAAACTCTTGTTTTATGTATCACCCCACCTCACCTTTCCCCTTAAGCAGCCATAGTGTGTTTTCTGCATGTGTGACTCTGTTCTGTTTTGTAATTCAGTTCAAGTGTAACGGTTTTTACATTCCCTCTATAAGTGACACCTTATGAGAAGTGTCCTTTTCTGTGTGACTTATTTCACTTAGAATCGTCTTACCTAAATCCACTCATCATGCTGCTACTAGCCTTATGACATTGATTTCATGGCTGAGTGATATTCCATTGTACATAAGGACCACAACTTTTTTATCCATTTTTCGCTTTCCTGGGATATTTAAGGTGGAATGAAGTGGAGGTCCTTGTCAACAGAGCAGCCCTAAACTTTGGGGTGCTTGTGTCTTGCTGATTTTCAATTTTCCCACTTTATCCCCCCATGCGTGGAAGTGCCCTATGCTCTCTAAGCTGTGTTTTATAGATGTTTCAGGACACACCGTACCCTTCTCCAGAGTGGCTGTTGGCAATTTACATCCCGCCCATCAGTGTAGCAAGGCTCCCATTTCTCCATGGCCTGTCCTGCATTTCTGGTTTTGACACTTTTTTAAGCATGGCCCTTTTGACCGATGGGAAGCGAGACTTCTTTGTAGCGCTGATTTGCCTTTCCAGGTTGCTTGGTTGGCCAAAAAGGGCGTATGCGTTTTTTCCTGAATATATTCAGGAAAAAACGCATACGCCCTTTTTGGCCAAGGGCATCATTGTCAACGTTTTGCCGCTTTTCATGTGCTTTAAAGGCGATTCGAATCTACCTCCTGAAATCTGTTTCCTGCAATTCTGCCTTGATTTCAAATCCTCTTCTTTGCCTTCCCTCAATATATTTGTGGACGAGAGTTATCATTTATAACTCTGCAGGTTTGTGAATTGCAGTGCCCAGAAGCTCCATTTTACAAGTCGCTTTTTTGGGAGCTGGCCGCAAAAGTGCAGGATGGCTTCAGGCCCTGTTCTGGTTCCAGGGGGCAGGCTGAGCCTGTGGTTAATTCTTCTTCCTGATGGGAAAATAGAGTGACCTGTGCCTGTCCCAACACCAAGAGCTAGTCTCTCATTGGTTCCCCGTCTTCCCGTTCATCCTCAGGACAAATTGCAACCTGTACGGAACAGGAGGTTAAAGGTGCTGATGCTCCAGGTAGGGAGATTGCTAGTAAAGTGGCTGGAATGGCGAACCCGAGCACAAGGAGATGAGAAATGAGGTGCGTTTTAGAAACCTTTCCCCATCACACGGTGTACCATCTTCTGGGTTTCTCATTCATGTTTTCGATGTAGGAAGATGCCCTTGAACCTGGAGATTTGGGACCCATGCGATGGGTAGCACGCAGTATTACTTTAAAGGGTCTGCGTTTGCTCACCCAACCTCACCAAACCTCTCAGCCCCAAGAGTCTCCACCCTTATGTCTCATCCAGCTGTGGGTCTAGATATGGTCAATCCAGGTTGCATCACAGCCCTTGAACGAATTGTGTAAGAATTTCTCTCTCTTTCCCTGTCTTTGTTTCATGGGTTTTTAAAAGTAATTTATTTTTATAATGGGGTTTAGCTGCTTTTCACGGCTGTGTTTATGCCGCTTTACACCCACTTGACACACTAACAGAGAGATATCAATACATACGTTTTAAGATTATTACTAGTCAGATATATTCTTGTGCGGTGAATCGGGCGTGTTGAGTCCAGTTCTCTGAGCAAGGAGTAGGTCTTGTCTATTACATATTGGGTTTATGGAACGGTATCTGAGCTAATTTGAAACTCTTGTTTTATGTATCACCCCACCTCACCTTTCCCGTTAAGCAGCCATAGTGTGTTTTCTGCATGTGTGACTCTGTTCTGTTTTGTAATTCAGTTCAAGTGTAACGGTTTTTACATTCCCTCTATAAGTGACACCTTATGAGAAGTGTCCTTTTCTGTGTGACTTATTTCACTTAGAATCGTCTTACCTAAATCCACTCATCATGCTGCTACTAGCCTTATGACATTGATTTCATGGCTGAGTGATATTCCATTGTACATAAGGACCACAACTTTTTTATCCATTTTTCACTTTCCTGGGATATTTAAGGTGGAATGAAGTGGAGGTCCTTGTCAACAGAGCAGCCCTAAACTTTGGGGTGCTTGTGTCTTGCTGATTTTCAATTTTCCCACTTTATCCCCCCATGCGTGGAAGTGCCCTATGCTCTCTAAGCTGTGTTTTTTAGATGTTTCAGGACACACCGTACACTTCTCCAGAGTGGCTGTTGGCAATTTACATCCCGCCCATCAGTGTAGCAAGGCTCCCATTTCTCCATGGCCTGTCCTGCATTTCTGGTTTTGACACTTTTTTCAGCATGGCCCTTTTGACCGATGGGAAGCGAGACTTCTTTGTAGCGCTGATTTGCCTTTCCAGGTTGCTTGGTTGGCCAAAAAGGGCGTATGCGTTTTTTCCTGAATATATTCAGGAAAAAACGCATACGCCCTTTTTGGCCATGGGCATCATTGTCAACGTTTTGCCGCTTTTCATGTGCTTTAGAGGCGATTCGAATCTACCTCCTGAAATCTGTTTCCTGCAATTCTGCCTTGATTTCAATTCCTCGTCTTTGCCTTCCCTCAATATATTTGTGGACGAGAGTTATCATTTATAACTGTGCAGGTTTGTGAATTGCAGTGCCCTGAAGCTCCATTTTACAACTCGCTTTTTCGGGAGCTGCCCGCAAAAGCGCAGGATGGCTTCAGGCCCTGTTCTGGTTCCGGGGGGCAGGCTGAGCCTGTGGTTAATTCTTCTTCCTGATGGGAAAATAGAGTGACCTGTGCCTGTCCCAACACCAAGAGCTAGTCTCTCATTGGTTCCCCGTCTTCCCGTTCATCCTCAGGACAAATTGCAACCTGTACGGAACAGGAGGTTAAAGGTGCTGATGCTCCAGGTAGGGAGATTGCTAGTAAAGTGGCTGGAATGGCGAACCCGAGCACAAGGAGATGAGAAATGAGGTGCGTTTTAGAAACCTTTCCCCATCACACGGTGTACCATCTTCTGGGTTTCTCATGCATGTTTTCGATGTAGGAAGATGCCCTTGAACCTGGAGATTTGGGACCCATGCGATGGGTAGCACGCAGTATTACTTTAAAGGGTCTGCGTTTGCTCACCCAACCTCACCAAACCTCTCAGCCCCAAGAGTGTCCACCCTTATGTCTCATCCAGCTGTGGGTCTAGATACGGTCAATCCAGGTTGCATCACAGCCCCTGAACGAATTGTGTAAGAATTTCTCTCTCTTTCCCTGTCTTTGTATCATGGGTTTTTAAAAGTAATTTATTTTTATAATGGGATTTAGCTGCTTTTCACGGCTGTGTTTGTGCTGCTTTACACCCACTTGACACACTAACAGAGAGATATCAATACATAGGTTTTAAGATTATTACTAGTCAGATATATTCATGTGCGGTGAATCGGGCGTGTTGAGTCCAGTTCTCTGAGCAAGGAGTAGGTCTTGTCTATTACATATTGGGTTTATGGAACGGTATCTGAGCTAATTTGAAACTCTTGTTTTATGTATCACCCCACCTCACCTTTCCCGTTAAGCAGCCATAGTGTGTTTTCTGCATGTGTGACTCTGTTCTGCTTTGTAATTCAGTTCAAGTGTAACGGTTTTTACATTCCCACTATAAGTGACACCTTATGAGAAGTGTCCTTTTCTGTGTGACTTATTTCACTTAGAATCGTCTTACCTAAATCCACTCATCATGCTGCTACTAGCCTTATGACATTGATTTCATGGCTGAGTGATATTCCATTGTACATAAGGACCACAACTTTTTTATCCATTTTTCGCTTTCCTGGGATATTTAAGGTGGAATGAAGTGGAGGTCCTTGTCAACAGAGCAGCCCTAAACTTTGGGGTGCTTGTGTCTTGCTGATTTTCAATTTTCCCACTTTATCCCCCCATGCGTGGAAGTGCCCTATGCTCTCTAAGCTGTGTTTTATAGATGTTTCAGGACACACCGTACCCTTCTCCAGAGTGGCTGTTGGCAATTTACATCCCGCCCATCAGTGTAGCAAGGCTCCCATTTCTCCATGGCCTGTCCTGCATTTCTGGTTTTGACACTTTTTTCAGCATGGCCCTTTTGACCGATGGGAAGCGAGACTTCTTTGTAGCGCTGATTTGCCTTTCCAGGTTGCTTGGTTGGCCAAAAAGGGCGTATGCGTTTTTTCCTGAATATATTCAGGAAAAAACGCATACGCCCTTTTTGGCCAAGGGCATCATTGTCAACGTTTTGCCGCTTTTCATGTGCTTTAAAGGCGATTCGAATCTACCTCCTGAAATCTGTTTCCTGCAATTCTGCCTTGATTTCAAATCCTCTTCTTTGCCTTCCCTCAATATATTTGTGGACGAGAGTTATCATTTATAACTCTGCAGGTTTGTGAATTGCAGTGCCCAGAAGCTCCATTTTACAAGTCGCTTTTTTGGGAGCTGGCCGCAAAAGTGCAGGATGGCTTCAGGCCCTGTTCTGGTTCCAGGGGGCAGGCTGAGCCTGTGGTTAATTCTTCTTCCTGATGGGAAAATAGAGTGACCTGTGCCTGTCCCAACACCAAGAGCTAGTCTCTCATTGGTTCCCCGTCTTCCCGTTCATCCTCAGGACAAATTGCAACCTGTACGGAACAGGAGGTTAAAGGTGCTGATGCTCCAGGTAGGGAGATTGCTAGTAAAGTGGCTGGAATGGCGAACCCGAGCACAAGGAGATGAGAAATGAGGTGAGTTTTAGAAACCTTTCCCCATCACACGGTGTACCATCTTCTGGGTTTCTCATTCATGTTTTCGATGTAGGAAGATGCCCTTGAACCTGGAGATTTGGGACCCATGCGATGGGTAGCACGCAGTATTACTTTAAAGGGTCTGCGTTTGCTCACCCAACCTCACCAAACCTCTCAGCCCCAAGAGTGTCCACCCTTATGTCTCATCCAGCTGTGGGTCTAGATATGGTCAATCCAGGTTGCATCACAGCCCTTGAACGAATTGTGTAAGAATTTCTCTCTCTTTCCCTGTCTTTGTTTCATGGGTTTTTAAAAGTAATTTATTTTTATAATGGGGTTTAGCTGCTTTTCACGGCTGTGTTTATGCCGCTTTACACCCACTTGACACACTAACAGAGAGATATCAATACATACGTTTTAAGATTATTACTAGTCAGATATATTCTTGTGCGGTGATTCGGGCGTGTTGAGTCCAGTTCTCTGAGCAAGGAGTAGGTCTTGTCTATTACATATTGAGTTTATGGAACGGTATCTGAGCTAATTTGAAACTCTTGTTTTATGTATCACCCCACCTCACCTTTCCCGTTAAGCAGCCATAGTGTGTTTTCTGCATGTGTGACTCTGTTCTGTTTTGTAATTCAGTTCAAGTGTAACGGTTTTTACATTCCCTCTATAAGTGACACCTTATGAGAAGTGTCCTTTTCTGTGTGACTTATTTCACTTAGAATCGTCTTACCTAAATCCACTCATCATGCTGCTACTAGCCTTATGACATTGATTTCATGGCTGAGTGATATTCCATTGTACATAAGGACCACAACTTTTTTATCCATTTTTCACTTTCCTGGGATATTTAAGGTGGAATGAAGTGGAGGTCCTTGTCAACAGAGCAGCCCTAAACTTTGGGGTGCTTGTGTCTTGCTGATTTTCAATTTTCCCACTTTATCCCCCCATGCGTGGAAGTGCCCTATGCTCTCTAAGCTGTGTTTTTTAGATGTTTCAGGACACACCGTACACTTCTCCAGAGTGGCTGTTGGCAATTTACATCCCGCCCATCAGTGTAGCAAGGCTCCCATTTCTCCATGGCCTGTCCTGCATTTCTGGTTTTGACACTTTTTTCAGCATGGCCCTTTTGACCGATGGGAAGCGAGACTTCTTTGTAGCGCTGATTTGCCTTTCCAGGTTGCTTGGTTGGCCAAAAAGGGCGTATGCGTTTTTTCCTGAATATATTCAGGAAAAAACGCATACGCCCTTTTTGGCCATGGGCATCATTGTCAACGTTTTGCCGCTTTTCATGTGCTTTAGAGGCGATTCGAATCTACCTCCTGAAATCTGTTTCCTGCAATTCTGCCTTGATTTCAATTCCTCGTCTTTGCCTTCCCTCAATATATTTGTGGACGAGAGTTATCATTTATAACTGTGCAGGTTTGTGAATTGCAGTGCCCTGAAGCTCCATTTTACAACTCGCTTTTTCGGGAGCTGGCCGCAAAAGCGCAGGATGGCTTCAGGCCCTGTTCTGGTTCCGTGGGGCAGGCTGAGCCTGTGGTTAATTCTTCTTCCTGATGGGAAAATAGAGTGACCTGTGCCTGTCCCAACACCAAGAGCTAGTCTCTCATTGGTTCCCCGTCTTCCCGTTCATCCTCAGGACAAATTGCAACCTGTACGGAACAGGAGGTTAAAGGTGCTGATGCTCCAGGTAGGGAGATTGCTAGTAAAGTGGCTGGAATGGCGAACCAGAGCACAAGGAGATGAGAAATGAGGTGCGTTTTAGAAACCTTTCCCCATCACACGGTGTACCATCTTCTGGGTTTCTCATGCATGTTTTCGATGTAGGAAGATGCCCTTGAACCTGGAGATTTGGGACCCATGCGATGGGTAGCACGCAGTATTACTTTAAAGGGTCTGCGTTTGCTCACCCAACCTCACCAAACCTCTCAGCCCCAAGAGTGTCCACCCTTATGTCTCATCCAGCTGTGGGTCTAGATACGGTCAATCCAGGTTGCATCACAGCCCCTGAACGAATTGTGTAAGAATTTCTCTCTCTTTCCCTGTCTTTGTATCATGGGTTTTTAAAAGTAATTTATTTTTATAATGGGATTTAGCTGCTTTTCACGGCTGTGTTTGTGCTGCTGTACACCCACTTGACACACTAACAGAGAGATATCAATACATAGGTTTTAAGATTATTACTAGTCAGATATATTCATGTGCGGTGAATCGGGCGTGTTGAGTCCAGTTCTCTGAGCAAGGAGTAGGTCTTGTCTATTACATATTGGGTTTATGGAACGGTATCTGAGCTAATTTGAAACTCTTGTTTTATGTATCACCCCACCTCACCTTTCCCGTTAAGCAGCCATAGTGTGTTTTCTGCATGTGTGACTCTGTTCTGCTTTGTAATTCAGTTCAAGTGTAACGGTTTTTACATTCCCACTATAAGTGACACCTTATGAGAAGTGTCCTTTTCTGTGTGACTTATTTCACTTAGAATCGTCTTACCTAAATCCACTCATCATGCTGCTACTAGCCTTATGACATTGATTTCATGGCTGAGTGATATTCCATTGTACATAAGGACCACAACTTTTTTATCCATTTTTCGCTTTCCTGGGATATTTAAGGTGGAATGAAGTGGAGGTCCTTGTCAACAGAGCAGCCCTAAACTTTGGGGTGCTTGTGTCTTGCTGATTTTCAATTTTCCCACTTTATCCCCCCATGCGTGGAAGTGCCCTATGCTCTCTAAGCTGTGTTTTATAGATGTTTCAGGACACACCGTACCCTTCTCCAGAGTGGCTGTTGGCAATTTACATCCCGCCCATCAGTGTAGCAAGGCTCCCATTTCTCCATGGCCTGTCCTGCATTTCTGGTTTTGACACTTTTTTAAGCATGGCCCTTTTGACCGATGGGAAGCGAGACTTCTTTGTAGCGCTGATTTGCCTTTCCAGGTTGCTTGGTTGGCCAAAAAGGGCGTATGCGTTTTTTCCTGAATATATTCAGGAAAAAACGCATACGCCCTTTTTGGCCAAGGGCATCATTGTCAACGTTTTGCCGCTTTTCATGTGCTTTAAAGGCGATTCGAATCTACCTCCTGAAATCTGTTTCCTGCAATTCTGCCTTGATTTCAAATCCTCTTCTTTGCCTACCCTCAATATATTTGTGGACGAGAGTTATCATTTATAACTCTGCAGGTTTGTGAATTGCAGTGCCCTGAAGCTCCATTTTACAAGTCGCTTTTTTGGGAGCTGGCCGCAAAAGTGCAGGATGGCTTCAGGCCCTGTTCTGGTTCCAGGGGGCAGGCTGAGCCTGTGGTTAATTCTTCTTCCTGATGGGAAAATAGAGTGACCTGTGCCTGTCCCAACACCAAGAGCTAGTCTCTCATTGGTTCCCCGTCTTCCCGTTCATCCTCAGGACAAATTGCAACCTGTACGGAACAGGAGGTTAAAGGTGCTGATGCTCCAGGTAGGGAGATTGCTAGTAAAGTGGCTGGAATGGCGAACCCGAGCACAAGGAGATGAGAAATGACGTGCGTTTTAGAAACCTTTCCCCATCACACGGTGTACCATCTTCTGGGTTTCTCATTCATGTTTTCGATGTAGGAAGATGCCCTTGAACCTGGAGATTTGGGACCCATGCGATGGGTAGCACGCAGTATTACTTTAAAGGGTCTGCGTTTGCTCACCCAACCTCACCAAACCTCTCAGCCCCAAGAGTGTCCACCCTTATGTCTCATCCAGCTGTGGGTCTAGATATGGTCAATCCAGGTTGCATCACAGCCCTTGAACGAATTGTGTAAGAATTTCTCTCTCTTTCCCTGTCTTTGTTTCATGGGTTTTTAAAAGTAATTTATTTTTATAATGGGGTTTAGCTGCTTTTCACGGCTGTGTTTATGCCGCTTTACACCCACTTGACACACTAACAGAGAGATATCAATACATACGTTTTAAGATTATTACTAGTCAGATATATTCTTGTGCGGTGATTCGGGCGTGTTGAGTCCAGTTCTCTGAGCAAGGAGTAGGTCTTGTCTATTACATATTGGGTTTATGGAACGGTATCTGAGCTAATTTGAAACTCTTGTTTTATGTATCACCCCACCTCACCTTTCCCGTTAAGCAGCCATAGTGTGTTTTCTGCATGTGTGACTCTGTTCTGTTTTGTAATTCAGTTCAAGTGTAACGGTTTTTACATTCCCTCTATAAGTGACACCTTATGAGAAGTGTCCTTTTCTGTGTGACTTATTTCACTTAGAATCGTCTTACCTAAATCCACTCATCATGCTGCTACTAGCCTTATGACATTGATTTCATGGCTGAGTGATATTCCATTGTACATAAGGACCACAACTTTTTTATCCATTTTTCACTTTCCTGGGATATTTAAGGTGGAATGAAGTGGAGGTCCTTGTCAACAGAGCAGCCCTAAACTTTGGGGTGCTTGTGTCTTGCTGATTTTCAATTTTCCCACTTTATCCCCCCATGCGTGGAAGTGCCCTATGCTCTCTAAGCTGTGTTTTTTAGATGTTTCAGGACACACCGTACACTTCTCCAGAGTGGCTGTTGGCAATTTACATCCCGCCCATCAGTGTAGCAAGGCTCCCATTTCTCCATGGCCTGTCCTGCATTTCTGGTTTTGACACTTTTTTCAGCATGGCCCTTTTGACCGATGGGAAGCGAGACTTCTTTGTAGCGCTGATTTGCCTTTCCAGGTTGCTTGGTTGGCCAAAAAGGGCGTATGCGTTTTTTCCTGAATATATTCAGGAAAAAACGCATACGCCCTTTTTGGCCATGGGCATCATTGTCAACGTTTTGCCGCTTTTCATGTGCTTTAGAGGCGATTCGAATCTACCTCCTGAAATCTGTTTCCTGCAATTCTGCCTTGATTTCAATTCCTCGTCTTTGCCTTCCCTCAATATATTTGTGGACGAGAGTTATCATTTATAACTGTGCAGGTTTGTGAATTGCAGTGCCCTGAAGCTCCATTTTACAAGTCGCTTTTTTGGGAGCTGGCCGCAAAAGCGCAGGATGGCTTCAGGCCCTGTTCTGGTTCCGGGGGGCAGGCTGAGCCTGTGGTTAATTCTTCTTCCTGATGGGAAAATAGAGTGACCTGTGCCTGTCCCAACACCAAGAGCTAGTCTCTCATTGGTTCCCCGTCTTCCCGTTCATCCTCAGGACAAATTGCAACCTGTACGGAACAGGAGGTTAAAGGTGCTGATGCTCCAGGTAGGGAGATTGCTAGTAAAGTGGCTGGAATGGCGAACCCGAGCACAAGGAGATGAGAAATGAGGTGCGTTTTAGAAACCTTTCCCCATCACACGGTGTACCATCTTCTGGGTTTCTCATGCATGTTTTCGATGTAGGAAGATGCCCTTGAACCTGGAGATTTGGGACCCATGCGATGGGTAGCACGCAGTATTACTTTAAAGGGTCTGCGTTTGCTCACCCAACCTCACCAAACCTCTCAGCCCCAAGAGTGTCCACCCTTATGTCTCATCCAGCTGTGGGTCTAGATACGGTCAATCCAGGTTGCATCACAGCCCCTGAACGAATTGTGTAAGAATTTCTCTCTCTTTCCCTGTCTTTGTATCATGGGTTTTTAAAAGTAATTTATTTTTATAATGGGATTTAGCTGCTTTTCACGGCTGTGTTTATGCTGCTTTACACCCACTTGACACACTAACAGAGAGATATCAATACATAGGTTTTAAGATTATTAGTAGTCAGATATATTCATGTGCGGTGAATCGGGCGTGTTGAGTCCAGTTCTCTGAGCAAGGAGTAGGTCTTGTCTATTACATATTGGGTTTATGGAACGGTATCTGAGCTAATTTGAAACTCTTGTTTTATGTATCACCCCACCTCACCTTTCCCGTTAAGCAGCCATAGTGTGTTTTCTGCATGTGTGACTCTGTTCTGCTTTGTAATTCAGTTCAAGTGTAACGGTTTTTACATTCCCACTATAAGTGACACCTTATGAGAAGTGTCCTTTTCTGTGTGACTTATTTCACTTAGAATCGTCTTACCTAAATCCACTCATCATGCTGCTACTAGCCTTATGACATTGATTTCATGGCTGAGTGATATTCCATTGTACATAAGGACCACAACTTTTTTATCCATTTTTCGCTTTCCTGGGATATTTAAGGTGGAATGAAGTGGAGGTCCTTGTCAACAGAGCAGCCCTAAACTTTGGGGTGCTTGTGTCTTGCTGATTTTCAATTTTCCCACTTTATCCCCCCATGCGTGGAAGTGCCCTATGCTCTCTAAGCTGTGTTTTATAGATGTTTCAGGACACACCGTACCCTTCTCCAGAGTGGCTGTTGGCAATTTACATCCAGCCCATCAGTGTAGCAAGGCTCCCATTTCTCCATGGCCTGTCCTGCATTTCTGGTTTTGACACTTTTTTAAGCATGGCCCTTTTGACCGATGGGAAGCGAGACTTCTTTGTAGCGCTGATTTGCCTTTCCAGGTTGCTTGGTTGGCCAAAAAGGGCGTATGCGTTTTTTCCTGAATATATTCAGGAAAAAACGCATACGCCCTTTTTGGCCAAGGGCATCATTGTCAACGTTTTGCCGCTTTTCATGTGCTTTAAAGGCGATTCGAATCTACCTCCTGAAATCTGTTTCCTGCAATTCTGCCTTGATTTCAAATCCTCTTCTTTGCCTTCCCTCAATATATTTGTGGACGAGAGTTATCATTTATAACTCTGCAGGTTTGTGAATTG
Organism: Balaenoptera physalus; assembly: GCF_965194825.1. Lineage (NCBI taxonomy): Eukaryota > Metazoa > Chordata > Mammalia > Artiodactyla > Balaenopteridae > Balaenoptera > Balaenoptera physalus. Next base: position 260,597 of record NW_028126341.1, on the reverse strand, counting down.
CAGTGCCCAGAAGCTCCATTTTACAAGTCGCTTTTTTGGGAGCTGGCCGCAAAAGTGCAGGATGGCTTCAGGCCCTGTTCTGGTTCCAGGGGGCAGGCTGAGCCTGTGGTTAATTCTTCTGCCTGATGGGAAAATAGAGTGACCTGTGCCTGTCCCAACACCAAGAGCTAGTCTCTCATTGGTTCCCCGTCTTCCCGTTCATCCTCAGGACAAATTGCAACCTGTACGGAACAGGAGGTTAAAGGTGCTGATGCTCCAGGTAGGGAGATTGCTAGTAAAGTGGCTGGAATGGCGAACCCGAGCACAAGGAGATGAGAAATGAGGTGCGTTTTAGAAACCTTTCCCCATCACACGGTGTACCATCTTCTGGGTTTCTCATGCATGTTTTCGATGTAGGAAGATGCCCTTGAACCTGGAGATTTGGGACCCATGCGATGGGTAGCACGCAGTATTACTTTAAAGGGTCTGCGTTTGCTCACCCAACCTCACCAAACCTCTCAGCCCCAAGAGTGTCCACCCTTATGTCTCATCCAGCTGTGGGTCTAGATATGGTCAATCCAGGTTGCATCACAGCCCCTGAACGAATTGTGTAAGAATTTCTCTCTCTTTCCCTGTCTTTGTTTCATGGGTTTTTAAAAGTAATTTATTTTTATAATGGGGTTTAGCTGCTTTTCACGGCTGTGTTTATGCCGCTTTACACCCACTTGACACACTAACAGAGAGATATCAATACATAGGTTTTAAGATTATTACTAGTCAGATATATTCATGTGCGGTGAATCGGGCGTGTTGAGTCCAGTTCTCTGAGCAAGGAGTAGGTCTTGTCTATTACATATTGGGTTTATGGAACGGTATCTGAGCTAATTTGAAACTCTTGTTTTATGTATCACCCCACCTCACCTTTCCCGTTAAGCAGCCATAGTGTGTTTTCTGCATGTGTGACTCTGTTCTGCTTTGTAATTCAGTTCAAGTGTAACGGTTTTTACATTCCCACTATAAGTGACACCTTATGAGAAGTGTCCTTTTCTGTGTGACTTATTTCACTTAGAATCGTCTTACCTAAATCCACTCATCATGCTGCTACTAGCCTTATGACATTGATTTCATGGCTGAGTGATATTCCATTGTACATAAGGACCACAACTTTTTTATCCATTTTTCGCTTTCCTGGGATATTTAAGGTGGAATGAAGTGGAGGTCCTTGTCAACAGAGCAGCCCTAAACTTTGGGGTGCTTGTGTCTTGCTGATTTTCAATTTTCCCACTTTATCCCCCCATGCGTGGAAGTGCCCTATGCTCTCTAAGCTGTGTTTTATAGATGTTTCAGGACACACCGTACCCTTCTCCAGAGTGGCTGTTGGCAATTTACATCCCGCCCATCAGTGTAGCAAGGCTCCCATTTCTCCATGGCCTGTCCTGCATTTCTGGTTTTGACACTTTTTTCAGCATGGCCCTTTTGACCGATGGGAAGCGAGACTTCTTTGTAGCGCTGATTTGCCTTTCCAGGTTGCTTGGTTGGCCAAAAAGGGCGTATGCGTTTTTTCCTGAATATATTCAGGAAAAAACGCATACGCCCTTTTTGGCCAAGGGCATCATTGTCAACGTTTTGCCGCTTTTCATGTGCTTTAAAGGCGATTCGAATCTACCTCCTGAAATCTGTTTCCTGCAATTCTGCCTTGATTTCAAATCCTCTTCTTTGCCTTCCCTCAATATATTTGTGGACGAGAGTTATCATTTATAACTCTGCAGGTTTGTGAATTGCAGTGCCCAGAAGCTCCATTTTACAAGTCGCTTTTTTGGGAGCTGGCCGCAAAAGTGCAGGATGGCTTCAGGCCCTGTTCTGGTTCCAGGGGGCAGGCTGAGCCTGTGGTTAATTCTTCTGCCTGATGGGAAAATAGAGTGACCTGTGCCTGTCCCAACACCAAGAGCTAGTCTCTCATTGGTTCCCCGTCTTCCCGTTCATCCTCAGGACAAATTGCAACCTGTACGGAACAGGAGGTTAAAGGTGCTGATGCTCCAGGTAGGGAGATTGCTAGTAAAGTGGCTGGAATGGCGAACCCGAGCACAAGGAGATGAGAAATGAGGTGCGTTTTAGAAACCTTTCCCCATCACACGGTGTACCATCTTCTGGGTTTCTCATGCATGTTTTCGATGTAGGAAGATGCCCTTGAACCTGGAGATTTGGGACCCATGCGATGGGTAGCACGCAGTATTACTTTAAAGGGTCTGCGTTTGCTCACCCAACCTCACCAAACCTCTCAGCCCCAAGAGTGTCCACCCTTATGTCTCATCCAGCTGTGGGTCTAGATATGGTCAATCCAGGTTGCATCACAGCCCCTGAACGAATTGTGTAAGAATTTCTCTCTCTTTCCCTGTCTTTGTTTCATGGGTTTTTAAAAGTAATTTATTTTTATAATGGGGTTTAGCTGCTTTTCACGGCTGTGTTTATGCCGCTTTACACCCACTTGACACACTAACAGAGAGATATCAATACATAGGTTTTAAGATTATTACTAGTCAGATATATTCATGTGCGGTGAATCGGGCGTGTTGAGTCCAGTTCTCTGAGCAAGGAGTAGGTCTTGTCTATTACATATTGGGTTTATGGAACGGTATCTGAGCTAATTTGAAACTCTTGTTTTATGTATCACCCCACCTCACCTTTCCCGTTAAGCAGCCATAGTGTGTTTTCTGCATGTGTGACTCTGTTCTGCTTTGTAATTCAGTTCAAGTGTAACGGTTTTTACATTCCCACTATAAGTGACACCTTATGAGAAGTGTCCTTTTCTGTGTGACTTATTTCACTTAGAATCGTCTTACCTAAATCCACTCATCATGCTGCTACTAGCCTTATGACATTGATTTCATGGCTGAGTGATATTCCATTGTACATAAGGACCACAACTTTTTTATCCATTTTTCGCTTTCCTGGGATATTTAAGGTGGAATGAAGTGGAGGTCCTTGTCAACAGAGCAGCCCTAAACTTTGGGGTGCTTGTGTCTTGCTGATTTTCAATTTTCCCACTTTATCCCCCCATGCGTGGAAGTGCCCTATGCTCTCTAAGCTGTGTTTTATAGATGTTTCAGGACACACCGTACCCTTCTCCAGAGTGGCTGTTGGCAATTTACATCCCGCCCATCAGTGTAGCAAGGCTCCCATTTCTCCATGGCCTGTCCTGCATTTCTGGTTTTGACACTTTTTTAAGCATGGCCCTTTTGACCGATGGGAAGCGAGACTTCTTTGTAGCGCTGATTTGCCTTTCCAGGTTGCTTGGTTGGCCAAAAAGGGCGTATGCGTTTTTTCCTGAATATATTCAGGAAAAAACGCATACGCCCTTTTTGGCCAAGGGCATCATTGTCAACGTTTTGCCGCTTTTCATGTGCTTTAAAGGCGATTCGAATCTACCTCCTGAAATCTGTTTCCTGCAATTCTGCCTTGATTTCAAATCCTCTTCTTTGCCTTCCCTCAATATATTTGTGGACGAGAGTTATCATTTATAACTCTGCAGGTTTGTGAATTGCAGTGCCCAGAAGCTCCATTTTACAAGTCGCTTTTTTGGGAGCTGGCCGCAAAAGTGCAGGATGGCTTCAGGCCCTGTTCTGGTTCCAGGGGGCAGGCTGAGCCTGTGGTTAATTCTTCTGCCTGATGGGAAAATAGAGTGACCTGTGCCTGTCCCAACACCAAGAGCTAGTCTCTCATTGGTTCCCCGTCTTCCCGTTCATCCTCAGGACAAATTGCAACCTGTACGGAACAGGAGGTTAAAGGTGCTGATGCTCCAGGTAGGGAGATTGCTAGTAAAGTGGCTGGAATGGCGAACCCGAGCACAAGGAGATGAGAAATGAGGTGCGTTTTAGAAACCTTTCCCCATCACACGGTGTACCATCTTCTGGGTTTCTCATGCATGTTTTCGATGTAGGAAGATGCCCTTGAACCTGGAGATTTGGGACCCATGCGATGGGTAGCACGCAGTATTACTTTAAAGGGTCTGCGTTTGCTCACCCAACCTCACCAAACCTCTCAGCCCCAAGAGTGTCCACCCTTATGTCTCATCCAGCTGTGGGTCTAGATATGGTCAATCCAGGTTGCATCACAGCCCCTGAACGAATTGTGTAAGAATTTCTCTCTCTTTCCCTGTCTTTGTTTCATGGGTTTTTAAAAGTAATTTATTTTTATAATGGGGTTTAGCTGCTTTTCACGGCTGTGTTTATGCCGCTTTACACCCACTTGACACACTAACAGAGAGATATCAATACATACGTTTTAAGATTATTACTAGTCAGATATATTCTTGTGCGGTGAATCGGGCGTGTTGAGTCCAGTTCTCTGAGCAAGGAGTAGGTCTTGTCTATTACATATTGGGTTTATGGAACGGTATCTGAGCTAATTTGAAACTCTTGTTTTATGTATCACCCCACCTCACCTTTCCCGTTAAGCAGCCATAGTGTGTTTTCTGCATGTGTGACTCTGTTCTGTTTTGTAATTCAGTTCAAGTGTAACGGTTTTTACATTCCCTCTATAAGTGACACCTTATGAGAAGTGTCCTTTTCTGTGTGACTTATTTCACTTAGAATCGTCTTACCTAAATCCACTCATCATGCTGCTACTAGCCTTATGACATTGATTTCATGGCTGAGTGATATTCCATTGTACATAAGGACCACAACTTTTTTATCCATTTTTCACTTTCCTGGGATATTTAAGGTGGAATGAAGTGGAGGTCCTTGTCAACAGAGCAGCCCTAAACTTTGGGGTGCTTGTGTCTTGCTGATTTTCAATTTTCCCACTTTATCCCCCCATGCGTGGAAGTGCCCTATGCTCTCTAAGCTGTGTTTTTTAGATGTTTCAGGACACACCGTACACTTCTCCAGAGTGGCTGTTGGCAATTTACATCCCGCCCATCAGTGTAGCAAGGCTCCCATTTCTCCATGGCCTGTCCTGCATTTCTGGTTTTGACACTTTTTTCAGCATGGCCCTTTTGACCGATGGGAAGCGAGACTTCTTTGTAGCGCTGATTTGCCTTTCCAGGTTGCTTGGTTGGCCAAAAAGGGCGTATGCGTTTTTTCCTGAATATATTCAGGAAAAAACGCATACGCCCTTTTTGGCCATGGGCATCATTGTCAACGTTTTGCCGCTTTTCATGTGCTTTAGAGGCGATTCGAATCTACCTCCTGAAATCTGTTTCCTGCAATTCTGCCTTGATTTCAATTCCTCGTCTTTGCCTTCCCTCAATATATTTGTGGACGAGAGTTATCATTTATAACTCTGCAGGTTTGTGAATTGCAGTGCCCAGAAGCTCCATTTTACAAGTCGCTTTTTCGGGAGCTGGCCGCAAAAGTGCAGGATGGCTTCAGGCCCTGTTCTGGTTCCAGGGGGCAGGCTGAGCCTGTGGTTAATTCTTCTGCCTGATGGGAAAATAGAGTGACCTGTGCCTGTCCCAACACCAAGAGCTAGTCTCTCATTGGTTCCCCGTCTTCCCGTTCATCCTCAGGACAAATTGCAACCTGTACGGAACAGGAGGTTAAAGGTGCTGATGCTCCAGGTAGGGAGATTGCTAGTAAAGTGGCTGGAATGGCGAACCCGAGCACAAGGAGATGAGAAATGAGGTGCGTTTTAGAAACCTTTCCCCATCACACGGTGTACCATCTTCTGGGTTTCTCATGCATGTTTTCGATGTAGGAAGATGCCCTTGAACCTGGAGATTTGGGACCCATGCGATGGGTAGCACGCAGTATTACTTTAAAGGGTCTGCGTTTGCTCACCCAACCTCACCAAACCTCTCAGCCCCAAGAGTGTCCACCCTTATGTCTCATCCAGCTGTGGGTCTAGATATGGTCAATCCAGGTTGCATCACAGCCCCTGAACGAATTGTGTAAGAATTTCTCTCTCTTTCCCTGTCTTTGTTTCATGGGTTTTTAAAAGTAATTTATTTTTATAATGGGGTTTAGCTGCTTTTCACGGCTGTGTTTATGCCGCTTTACACCCACTTGACACACTAACAGAGAGATATCAATACATACGTTTTAAGATTATTACTAGTCAGATATATTCTTGTGCGGTGAATCGGGCGTGTTGAGTCCAGTTCTCTGAGCAAGGAGTAGGTCTTGTCTATTACATATTGGGTTTATGGAACGGTATCTGAGCTAATTTGAAACTCTTGTTTTATGTATCACCCCACCTCACCTTTCCCGTTAAGCAGCCATAGTGTGTTTTCTGCATGTGTGACTCTGTTCTGTTTTGTAATTCAGTTCAAGTGTAACGGTTTTTACATTCCCTCTATAAGTGACACCTTATGAGAAGTGTCCTTTTCTGTGTGACTTATTTCACTTAGAATCGTCTTACCTAAATCCACTCATCATGCTGCTACTAGCCTTATGACATTGATTTCATGGCTGAGTGATATTCCATTGTACATAAGGACCACAACTTTTTTATCCATTTTTCACTTTCCTGGGATATTTAAGGTGGAATGAAGTGGAGGTCCTTGTCAACAGAGCAGCCCTAAACTTTGGGGTGCTTGTGTCTTGCTGATTTTCAATTTTCCCACTTTATCCCCCCATGCGTGGAAGTGCCCTATGCTCTCTAAGCTGTGTTTTTTAGATGTTTCAGGACACACCGTACACTTCTCCAGAGTGGCTGTTGGCAATTTACATCCCGCCCATCAGTGTAGCAAGGCTCCCATTTCTCCATGGCCTGTCCTGCATTTCTGGTTTTGACACTTTTTTCAGCATGGCCCTTTTGACCGATGGGAAGCGAGACTTCTTTGTAGCGCTGATTTGCCTTTCCAGGTTGCTTGGTTGGCCAAAAAGGGCGTATGCGTTTTTTCCTGAATATATTCAGGAAAAAACGCATACGCCCTTTTTGGCCATGGGCATCATTGTCAACGTTTTGCCGCTTTTCATGTGCTTTAGAGGCGATTCGAATCTACCTCCTGAAATCTGTTTCCTGCAATTCTGCCTTGATTTCAATTCCTCGTCTTTGCCTTCCCTCAATATATTTGTGGACGAGAGTTATCATTTATAACTGTGCAGGTTTGTGAATTGCAGTGCCCTGAAGCTCCATTTTACAAGTCGCTTTTTCGGGAGCTGGCCGCAAAAGCGCAGGATGGCTTCAGGCCCTGTTCTGGTTCCGGGGGGCAGGCTGAGCCTGTGGTTAATTCTTCTTCCTGATGGGAAAATAGAGTGACCTGTGCCTGTCCCAACACCAAGAGCTAGTCTCTCATTGGTTCCCCGTCTTCCCGTTCATCCTCAGGACAAATTGCAACCTGTACGGAACAGGAGGTTAAAGGTGCTGATGCTCCAGGTAGGGAGATTGCTAGTAAAGTGGCTGGAATGGCGAACCCGAGCACAAGGAGATGAGAAATGAGGTGCGTTTTAGAAACCTTTCCCCATCACACGGTGTACCATCTTCTGGGTTTCTCATGCATGTTTTCGATGTAGGAAGATGCCCTTGAACCTGGAGATTTGGGACCCATGCGATGGGTAGCACGCAGTATTACTTTAAAGGGTCTGCGTTTGCTCACCCAACCTCACCAAACCTCTCAGCCCCAAGAGTGTCCACCCTTATGTCTCATCCAGCTGTGGGTCTAGATATGGTCAATCCAGGTTGCATCACAGCCCATGAACGAATTGTGTAAGAATTTCTCTCTCTTTCCCTGTCTTTGTTTCATGGGTTTTTAAAAGTAATTTATTTTTATAATGGGGTTTAGCTGCTTTTCACGGCTGTGTTTATGCTGCTTTACACCCACTTGACACACTAACAGAGAGATATCAATACATAGGTTTTAAGATTATTACTAGTCAGATATATTCTTGTGCGGTGAATCGGGCGTGTTGAGTCCAGTTCTCTGAGCAAGGAGTAGGTCTTGTCTATTACATATTGGGTTTATGGAACGGTATCTGAGCTAATTTGAAACTCTTGTTTTATGTATCACCCCACCTCACCTTTCCCGTTAAGCAGCCATAGTGTGTTTTCTGCATGTGTGACTCTGTTCTGTTTTGTAATTCAGTTCAAGTGTAACGGTTTTTACATTCCCTCTATAAGTGACACCTTATGAGAAGTGTCCTTTTCTGTGTGACTTATTTCACTTAGAATCGTCTTACCTAAATCCACTCATCATGCTGCTACTAGCCTTATGACATTGATTTCATGGCTGAGTGATATTCCATTGTACATAAGGACCACAACTTTTTTATCCATTTTTCACTTTCCTGGGATATTTAAGGTGGAATGAAGTGGAGGTCCTTGTCAACAGAGCAGCCCTAAACTTTGGGGTGCTTGTGTCTTGCTGATTTTCAATTTTCCCACTTTATCCCCCCATGCGTGGAAGTGCCCTATGCTCTCTAAGCTGTGTTTTTTAGATGTTTCAGGACACACCGTACACTTCTCCAGAGTGGCTGTTGGCAATTTACATCCCGCCCATCAGTGTAGCAAGGCTCCCATTTCTCCATGGCCTGTCCTGCATTTCTGGTTTTGACACTTTTTTCAGCATGGCCCTTTTGACCGATGGGAAGCGAGACTTCTTTGTAGCGCTGATTTGCCTTTCCAGGTTGCTTGGTTGGCCAAAAAGGGCGTATGCGTTTTTTCCTGAATATATTCAGGAAAAAACGCATACGCCCTTTTTGGCCAAGGGCATCATTGTCAACGTTTTGCTGCTTTTCATGTGCTTTAAAGGCGATTCGAATCTACCTCCTGAAATCTGTTTCCTGCAATTCTGCCTTGATTTCAAATCCTCTTCTTTGCCTTCCCTCAATATATTTGTGGACGAGAGTTATCATTTATAACTCTGCAGGTTTGTGAATTGCAGTGCCCTGAAGCTCCATTTTACAACTCGCTTTTTTGGGAGCTGGCCGCAAAAGCGCAGGATGGCTTCAGGCCCTGTTCTGGTTCCGGGGGGCAGGCTGAGCCTGTGGTTAATTCTTCTTCCTGATGTGAAAATAGAGTCACCTGTGCCTGTCCCAACACCAAGAGCTAGTCTCTCATTGGTTCCCCGTCTTCCCGTTCATCCTCAGGACAAATTGCAACCTGTACGGAACAGGAGGTTAAAGGTGCTGAGGCTCCACGTAGGGAGATTGCTAGTAAAGTGGCTGGAATGGCGAACCCAAGCACAAGGAGATGAGAAATGAGGTGCGTTTTAGAAACCTTTCCCCATCACACGGTGTACCATCTTCTGGGTTTCTCATGCATGGTTTCGATGTAGGAAAATGCCCTTGAACCTGGAGATTTGGGACCCATGCGATGGGTAGCACGCAGTATTACTTTAAAGGGTCTGCGTTTGCTCACCCAACCTCACCAAACCTCTCAGCCCCAAGAGTGTCCACCCTTATGTCTCATCCAGCTGTGGGTCTAGATATGGTCAATCCAGGTTGCATCACAGCCCCTGAACGAATTGTGTAAGAATTTCTCTCTCTTTCCCTGTCTTTGTTTCATGGGTTTTTAAAAGTAATTTATTTTTATAATGGGGTTTAGCTGCTTTTCACGGCTGTGTTTATGCCGCTTTACACCCACTTGACACACTAACAGAGAGATATCAATACATACGTTTTAAGATTATTACTAGTCAGATATATTCTTGTGCGGTGAATCGGGCGTGTTGAGTCCAGTTCTCTGAGCAAGGAGTAGGTCTTGTCTATTACATATTGGGTTTATGGAACGGTATCTGAGCTAATTTGAAACTCTTGTTTTATGTATCACCCCACCTCACCTTTCCCGTTAAGCAGCCATAGTGTGTTTTCTGCATGTGTGACTCTGTTCTGTTTTGTAATTCAGTTCAAGTGTAACGGTTTTTACATTCCCTCTATAAGTGACACCTTATGAGAAGTGTCCTTTTCTGTGTGACTTATTTCACTTAGAATCGTCTTACCTAAATCCACTCATCATGCTGCTACTAGCCTTATGACATTGATTTCATGGCTGAGTGATATTCCATTGTACATAAGGACCACAATTTTTTATCCATTTTTCGCTTTCCTGGGATATTTAAGGTGGAATGAAGTGGAGGTCCTTGTCAACAGAGCAGCCCTAAACTTTGGGGTGCTTGTGTCTTGCTGATTTTCAATTTTCCCACTTTATCCCCCCATGCGTGGAAGTGCCCTATGCTCTCTAAGCTGTGTTTTTTAGATGTTTCAGGACACACCGTACACTTCTCCAGAGTGGCTGTTGGCAATTTACATCCCGCCCATCAGTGTAGCGAGGCTCCCATTTCTCCATGGCCTGTCCTGCATTTCTGGTTTTGACACTTTTTTCAGCATGGCCCTTTTGACCGATGGGAAGCGAGACTTCTTTGTAGCGCTGATTTGCCTTTCCAGGTTGCTTGGTTGGCCAAAAAGGGCGTATGCGTTTTTTCCTGAATATATTCAGGAAAAAACGCATACGCCCTTTTTGGCCAAGGGCATCATTGTCAACGTTTTGCTGCTTTTCATGTGCTTTAAAGGCGATTCGAATCTACCTCCTGAAATCTGTTTCCTGCAATTCTGCCTTGATTTCAAATCCTCTTCTTTGCCTTCCCTCAATATATTTGTGGACGAGAGTTATCATTTATAACTCTGCAGGTTTGTGAATTGCAGTGCCCTGAAGCTCCATTTTACAACTCGCTTTTTTGGGAGCTGGCCGCAAAAGCGCAGGATGGCTTCAGGCCCTGTTCTGGTTCCGGGGGGCAGGCTGAGCCTGTGGTTAATTCTTCTTCCTGATGTGAAAATAGAGTCACCTGTGCCTGTCCCAACACCAAGAGCTAGTCTCTCATTGGTTCCCCGTCTTCCCGTTCATCCTCAGGACAAATTGCAACCTGTACGGAACAGGAGGTTAAAGGTGCTGAGGCTCCACGTAGGGAGATTGCTAGTAAAGTGGCTGGAATGGCGAACCCAAGCACAAGGAGATGAGAAATGAGGTGCGTTTTAGAAACCTTTCCCCATCACACGGTGTACCATCTTCTGGGTTTCTCATGCATGGTTTCGATGTAGGAAAATGCCCTTGAACCTGGAGATTTGGGACCCATGCGATGGGTAGCACGCAGTATTACTTTAAAGGGTCTGCGTTTGCTCACCCAACCTCACCAAACCTCTCAGCCCCAAGAGTGTCCACCCTTATGTCTCATCCAGCTGTGGGTCTAGATATGGTCAATCCAGGTTGCATCACAGCCCCTGAACGAATTGTGTAAGAATTTCTCTCTCTTTCCCTGTCTTTGTTTCATGGGTTTTTAAAAGTAATTTATTTTTATAATGGGGTTTAGCTGCTTTTCACGGCTGTGTTTATGCCGCTTTACACCCACTTGACACACTAACAGAGAGATATCAATACATACGTTTTAAGATTATTACTAGTCAGATATATTCTTGTGCGGTGAATCGGGCGTGTTGAGTCCAGTTCTCTGAGCAAGGAGTAGGTCTTGTCTATTACATATTGGGTTTATGGAACGGTATCTGAGCTAATTTGAAACTCTTGTTTTATGTATCACCCCACCTCACCTTTCCCGTTAAGCAGCCATAGTGTGTTTTCTGCATGTGTGACTCTGTTCTGTTTTGTAATTCAGTTCAAGTGTAACGGTTTTTACATTCCCTCTATAAGTGACACCTTATGAGAAGTGTCCTTTTCTGTGTGACTTATTTCACTTAGAATCGTCTTACCTAAATCCACTCATCATGCTGCTACTAGCCTTATGACATTGATTTCATGGCTGAGTGATATTCCATTGTACATAAGGACCACAACTTTTTTATCCATTTTTCACTTTCCTGGGATATTTATGGTGGAATGAAGTGGAGGTCCTTGTCAACAGAGCAGCCCTAAACTTTGGGGTGCTTGTGTCTTGCTGATTTTCAATTTTCCCACTTTATCCCCCCATGCGTGGAAGTGCCCTATGCTCTCTAAGCTGTGTTTTTTAGATGTTTCAGGACACACCGTACACTTCTCCAGAGTGGCTGTTGGCAATTTACATCCCGCCCATCAGTGTAGCAAGGCTCCCATTTCTCCATGGCCTGTCCTGCATTTCTGGTTTTGACACTTTTTTCAGCATGGCCCTTTTGACCGATGGGAAGCGAGACTTCTTTGTAGCGCTGATTTGCCTTTCCAGGTTGCTTGGTTGGCCAAAAAGGGCGTATGCGTTTTTTCCTGAATATATTCAGGAAAAAACGCATACGCCCTTTTTGGCCAAGGGCATCATTGTCAACGTTTTGCCGCTTTTCATGTGCTTTAAAGGGGATTCGAATCTACCTCCTGAAATCTGTTTCCTGCAATTCTGCCTTGATTTCAAATCCTCTTCTTTGCCTTCCCTCAATATATTTGTGGACGAGAGTTATCATTTATAACTCTGCAGGTTTGTGAATTGCAGTGCCCAGAAGCTCCATTTTACAAGTCGCTTTTTTGGGAGCTGGCCGCAAAAGCGCAGGATGGCTTCAGGCCCTGTTCTGGTTCCGGGGGGCAGGGTGAGCCTGTGGTTAATTCTTCTTCCTGATGGGAAAATAGAGTGACCTGTGCCTGTCCCAACACCAAGAGCTAGTCTCTCATTGGTTCCCCGTCTTCCCGTTCATCCTCAGGACAAATTGCAACCTGTACGGAACAGGAGGTTAAAGGTGCTGATGCTCCAAGTAGGGAGATTGCTAGTAAAGTGGCTGGAATGGCGAACCCGAGCACAAGGAGATGAGAAATGAGGTGCGTTTTAGAAACCTTTCCCCATCACACGGTGTACCATCTTCTGGGTTTCTCATGCATGTTTTCGATGTAGGAAGATGCCCTTGAACCTGGAGATTTGGGACCCATGCGATGGGTAGCACGCAGTATTACTTTAAAGGGTCTGCGTTTGCTCACCAAACCTCACCAAACCTCTCAGCCCCAAGAGTGTCCACCCTTATGTCTCATCCAGCTGTGGGTCTAGATATGGTCAATCCAGGTTGCATCACAGCCCCTGAACGAATTGTGTAAGAATTTCTCTCTCCTTCCCTGTCTTTGTTTCATGGGTTTTTAAAAGTAATTTATTTTTATAATGGGGTTTAGCTGCTTTTCACGGCTGTGTTTATGCCGCTTTACACCCACTTGACACACTAACAGAGAGATATCAATACATAGGTTTTAAGATTATTACTAGTCAGATATATTCATGTGCGGTGAATCGGGCGTGTTGAGTCCAGTTCTCTGAGCAAGGAGTAGGTCTTGTCTATTACATATTGGGTTTATGGAACGGTATCTGAGCTAATTTGAAACTCTTGTTTTATGTATCACCCCACCTCACCTTTCCCCTTAAGCAGCCATAGTGTGTTTTCTGCATGTGTGACTCTGTTCTGTTTTGTAATTCAGTTCAAGTGTAACGGTTTTTACATTCCCTCTATAAGTGACACCTTATGAGAAGTGTCCTTTTCTGTGTGACTTATTTCACTTAGAATCGTCTTACCTAAATCCACTCATCATGCTGCTACTAGCCTTATGACATTGATTTCATGGCTGAGTGATATTCCATTGTACATAAGGACCACAATTTTTTATCCATTTTTCGCTTTCCTGGGATATTTAAGGTGGAATGAAGTGGAGGTCCTTGTCAACAGAGCAGCCCTAAACTTTGGGGTGCTTGTGTCTTGCTGATTTTCAATTTTCCCACTTTATCCCCCCATGCGTGGAAGTGCCCTATGCTCTCTAAGCTGTGTTTTTTAGATGTTTCAGGACACACCGTACCCTTCTCCAGAGTGGCTGTTGGCAATTTACATCCCGCCCATCAGTGTAGCAAGGCTCCCATTTCTCCATGGCCTGTCCTGCATTTCTGGTTTTGACACTTTTTTCAGCATGGCCCTTTTGACCGATGGGAAGCGAGACTTCTTTGTAGCGCTGATTTGCCTTTCCAGGTTGCTTGGTTGGCCAAAAAGGGCGTATGCGTTTTTTCCTGAATATATTCAGGAAAAAACGCATACGCCCTTTTTGGCCAAGGGCATCATTGTCAACGTTTTGCCGCTTTTCATGTGCTTTAAAGGCGATTCGAATCTACCTCCTGAAATCTGTTTCCTGCAATTCTGCCTTGATTTCAAATCCTCTTCTTTGCCTTCCCTCAATATATTTGTGGACGAGAGTTATCATTTATAACTCTGCAGGTTTGTGAATTGCAGTGCCCAGAAGCTCCATTTTACAAGTCGCTTTTTTGGGAGGTGGCCGCAAAAGCGCAGGATGGCTTCAGGCCCTGTTCTGGTTCCGTGGGGCAGGCTGAGCCTGTGGTTAATTCTTCTTCCTGATGGGAAAATAGAGTGACCTGTGCCTGTCCCAACACCAAGAGCTAGTCTCTCATTGGTTCCCGTCTTCCCGTTCATCCTCAGGACAAATTGCAACCTGTACGGAACAGGAGGTTAAAGGTGCTGAGGCTCCAAGTAGGGAGATTGCTAGTAAAGTGGCTGGAATGGCGAACCCGAGCACAAGGAGATGAGAAATGATGTGCGTTTTAAAAACCTTTCCCCATCACACGGTGTACCATCTTCTGGGTTTCTCATGCATGTTTTCGATGTAGGAAGATGCCCTTGAACCTGGAGATTTGGGACCCATGCGATGGGTAGCACGCAGTATTACTTTAAAGGGTCTGCGTTTGCTCACCCAACCTCACCAAACCTCTCAGCCCCAAGAGTGTCCACCCTTATGTCTCATCCAGCTGTGGGTCTAGATATGGTCAATCCAGGTTGCATCACAGCCCCTGAACGAATTGTGTAAGAATTTCTCTCTCCTTCCCTGTCTTTGTTTCATGGGTTTTTAAAAGTAATTTATTTTTATAATGGGGTTTAGCTGCTTTTCACGGCTGTGTTTATGCCGCTTTACACCCACTTGACACACTAACAGAGAGATATCAATACATAGGTTTTAAGATTATTACTAGTCAGATATATTCATGTGCGGTGAATCGGGCGTGTTGAGTCCAGTTCTCTGAGCAAGGAGTAGGTCTTGTCTATTACATATTGGGTTTATGGAACGGTATCTGAGCTAATTTGAAACTCTTGTTTTATGTATCACCCCACCTCACCTTTCCCCTTAAGCAGCCATAGTGTGTTTTCTGCATGTGTGACTCTGTTCTGTTTTGTAATTCAGTTCAAGTGTAACGGTTTTTACATTCCCTCTATAAGTGACACCTTATGAGAAGTGTCCTTTTCTGTGTGACTTATTTCACTTAGAATCGTCTTACCTAAATCCACTCATCATGCTGCTACTAGCCTTATGACATTGATTTCATGGCTGAGTGATATTCCATTGTACATAAGGACCACAATTTTTTATCCATTTTTCGCTTTCCTGGGATATTTAAGGTGGAATGAAGTGGAGGTCCTTGTCAACAGAGCAGCCCTAAACTTTGGGGTGCTTGTGTCTTGCTGATTTTCAATTTTCCCACTTTATCCCCCCATGCGTGGAAGTGCCCTATGCTCTCTAAGCTGTGTTTTTTAGATGTTTCAGGACACACCGTACCCTTCTCCAGAGTGGCTGTTGGCAATTTACATCCCGCCCATCAGTGTAGCAAGGCTCCCATTTCTCCATGGCCTGTCCTGCATTTCTGGTTTTGACACTTTTTTCAGCATGGCCCTTTTGACCGATGGGAAGCGAGACTTCTTTGTAGCGCTGATTTGCCTTTCCAGGTTGCTTGGTTGGCCAAAAAGGGCGTATGCGTTTTTTCCTGAATATATTCAGGAAAAAACGCATACGCCCTTTTTGGCCAAGGGCATCATTGTCAACGTTTTGCCGCTTTTCATGTGCTTTAAAGGCGATTCGAATCTACCTCCTGAAATCTGTTTCCTGCAATTCTGCCTTGATTTCAAATCCTCTTCTTTGCCTTCCCTCAATATATTTGTGGACGAGAGTTATCATTTATAACTCTGCAGGTTTGTGAATTGCAGTGCCCAGAAGCTCCATTTTACAAGTCGCTTTTTTGGGAGGTGGCCGCAAAAGCGCAGGATGGCTTCAGGCCCTGTTCTGGTTCCGTGGGGCAGGCTGAGCCTGTGGTTAATTCTTCTTCCTGATGGGAAAATAGAGTGACCTGTGCCTGTCCCAACACCAAGAGCTAGTCTCTCATTGGTTCCCGTCTTCCCGTTCATCCTCAGGACAAATTGCAACCTGTACGGAACAGGAGGTTAAAGGTGCTGAGGCTCCAAGTAGGGAGATTGCTAGTAAAGTGGCTGGAATGGCGAACCCGAGCACAAGGAGATGAGAAATGATGTGCGTTTTAAAAACCTTTCCCCATCACACGGTGTACCATCTTCTGGGTTTCTCATGCATGTTTTCGATGTAGGAAGATGCCCTTGAACCTGGAGATTTGGGACCCATGCGATGGGTAGCACGCAGTATTACTTTAAAGGGTCTGCGTTTGCTCACCCAACCTCACCAAACCTCTCAGCCCCAAGAGTGTCCACCCTTATGTCTCATCCAGCTGTGGGTCTAGATATGGTCAATCCAGGTTGCATCACAGCCCCTGAACGAATTGTGTAAGAATTTCTCTCTCTTTCCCTGTCTTTGTTTCATGGGTTTTTAAAAGTAATTAATTTTTATAATGGGGTTTAGCTGCTTTTCACGGCTGTGTTTATGCCGCTTTACACCCACTTGACACACTAACAGAGAGATATCAATACATAGGTTTTAAGATTATTACTAGTCAGATATATTCTTGTGCGGTGAATCGGGCGTGTTGAGTCCAGTTCTCTGAGCAAGGAGTAGGTCTTGTCTATTACATATTGGGTTTATGGAACGGTATCTGAGCTAATTTGAAACTCTTGTTTTATGTATCACCCCACCTCACCTTTCCCGTTAAGCAGCCATAGTGTGTTTTCTGCATGTGTGACTCTGTTCTGTTTTGTAATTCAGTTCAAGTGTAACGGTTTTTACATTCCCTCTATAAGTGACACCTTATGAGAAGTGTCCTTTTCTGTGTGACTTATTTCACTTAGAATCGTCTTACCTAAATCCACTCATCATGCTGCTACTAGCCTTATGACATTGATTTCATGGCTGAGTGATATTCCATTGTACATAAGGACCACAACTTTTTTATCCATTTTTCGCTTTCCTGGGATATTTAAGGTGGAATGAAGTGGAGGTCCTTGTCAACAGAGCAGCCCTAAACTTTGGGGTGCTTGTGTCTTGCTGATTTTCAATTTTCCCACTTTATCCCCCCATGCGTGGAAGTGCCCTATGCTCTCTAAGCTGTGTTTTTTAGATGTTTCAGGACACACCGTACACTTCTCCAGAGTGGCTGTTGGCAATTTACATCCCGCCCATCAGTGTAGCAAGGCTCCCATTTCTCCATGGCCTGTCCTGCATTTCTGGTTTTGACACTTTTTTCAGCATGGCCCTTTTGACCGATGGGAAGCGAGACTTCTTTGTAGCGCTGATTTGCCTTTCCAGGTTGCTTGGTTGGCCAAAAAGGGCGTATGCGTTTTTTCCTGAATATATTCAGGAAAAAACGCATACGCCCTTTTTGGCCAAGGGCATCATTGTCAACGTTTTGCCGCTTTTCATGTGCTTTAAAGGCGATTCGAATCTACCTCCTGAAATCTGTTTCCTGCAATTCTGCCTTGATTTCAAATCCTCTTCTTTGCCTTCCCTCAATATATTTGTGGACGAGAGTTATCATTTATAACTCTGCAGGTTTGTGAATTGCAGTGCCCTGAAGCTCCATTTTACAAGTCGCTTTTTTGGGAGCTGGCCGCAAAAGCGCAGGATGGCTTCAGGCCCTGTTCTGGTTCCGGGGGGCAGGCTGAGCCTGTGGTTAATTCTCCTTCCTGATGGGAAAATAGAGTGACCTGTGCCTGTCCCAACACCAAGAGCTAGTCTCTCATTGGTTTCCCGTCTTCCCGTTCATCCTCAGGACAAATTGCAACCTGTACGGAACAGGAGGTTAAAGGTGCTGATGCTCCAAGTAGGGAGATTGCTAGTAAAGTGGCTGGAATGGCGAACCCGAGCACAAGGAGATGAGAAATGAGGTGCGTTTTAGAAACCTTTCCCCATCACACGGTGTACCATCTTCTGGGTTTCTCATGCATGTTTTCGATGTAGGAAGATGCCCTTGAACCTGGAGATTTGGAACCCATGGGATGGGAAACAGGCCGTAGTACTTTAAAGGCTCTGCGTTTGCTCCCCCAACCTCACCAAATCTCTCAGCCCCGAAAGTATCCACCCTTACGTCTCATCCAGCTGTGGGTCTAGATATGGTCAATCCAGGTGGCATCACAGCCCCTGAACGAATTTTGTAAGAATTTCTCTCTCTTTCACTGTCTTTGTTTCACGGGTTTTTAAAATTAATTTATTTTTATAACGGGGTTTATCTGTTTTTCACGGCTGTGTTTATGCCGCTTTACACCCACTTGTCTAACATCCAGAGAGATATCAATACATAGGTTTTAAGATTCTTACTAGTCAGATATATTCTTGTGCGGTGAATAGGGGATGTTGAGTCCAGTTCACTGAGCAAGGAGTAGGTCTTTCTATTACATATTGGGTTTATGGAACGGTATCTGAGCTAATTTGAAACACTTGTTTTATGCATCACCCCACCTCACCTTTCCCGTTAAGCAGCCATAGTGTGTTTTGTAAACGTGTGACTCTGTTCTGTTTTTAATTCAGTTCAAGTGTAGCGGTTTTTACATTCCCTCTATAAGTGATAGCTTATGATAAGTGTCTTTTTCTGTGTGACTTATTTCACTTAGAATCGTCGTACCTAAATCCACTCATCATGCTGCTACTAGCCTTATGACATTGATTTCATGGCTGAGTGATATTCCATTGTACATAAGGACCACCACTTCTTTATCAATTTTTCTCGTTCCTGGGATATTTAAGGTGTTATGAACTGGAGGTTCTTGTCAACAGAGCAGCCCTAAACTTTGGGGTGCTTGTGTCTTGCTGATTTTCAATTTTCCCTCTTTATCCCCCCAGGCGTGGAAGTGCCCTATGCTCTCTAAGCTGTGTTTTTTAGATGTTTCAGGACACACCGTACACTTCTCCAGAGTGGCTGTTGGCAATTTACATCCCGCCCATCAGTGTAGCAAGGCTCCCATTTCTCCATGGCCTGTCCTGCATTTCTGGTTTTGACACTTTTTTCAGCATGGCCCTTTTGACCGATGGGAAGCGAAACTTCTTTGTAGCGCTGATTTGCCTTTCCAGGTTGCTTGGTTGGCCAAAAAGGGCGTATGCGTTTTTTCCTGAATATATTCAGGAAAAAACGCATACGCCCTTTTTGGCCAAGGGCATCATTGTCAACGTTTTGCCGCTTTTCATGTGCTTTAAAGGCGATTCGAATCTACCTCCTGAAATCTGTTTCCTGCAATTCTGCCTTGATTTCAAATCCTCTTTTTGCCTTCCCTCAATATATTTGTGGACGAGAGTTATCATTTATAACTCTGCAGGTTTGTGAATTGCAGTGCCCTGAAGCTCCATTTTACAAGTCGCTTTTTTGGGAGCTGGCCGCAAAAGCGCAGGATGGCTTCAGGCCCTGTTCTGGTTCCGGGGGGCAGGCTGAGCCTGTGGTTAATTCTTCTTCCTGATGGGAAAATAGAGTCACCTGTGCCTGTCCCAACACCAAGAGCTAGTCTCTCATTGGTTCCCCGTCTTCCCGTTCATCCTCAGGACAAATTGCAACCTGTACGGAACAGGAGGTTAAAGGTGCTGAGGCTCCACGTAGGGAGATTGCTAGTAAAGTGGCTGGAATGGCGAACCCGAGCACAAGGAGATGAGAAATGAGGTGCGTTTTAGAAACCTTTCCCCATCACACGGTGTACCATCTTCTGGGTTTCTCATGCATGGTTTCGATGTAGGAAAATGCCCTTGAACCTGGAGATTTGGGACCCATGCGATGGGTAGCACGCAGTATTACTTTAAAGGGTCTGCGTTTGCTCACCCAACCTCACCAAACCTCTCAGCCCCAAGAGTGTCCACCCTTATGTCTCATCCAGCTGTGGGTCTAGATATGGTCAATCCAGGTTGCATCACAGCCCCTGAACGAATTGTGTAAGAATTTCTCTCTCTTTCCCTGTCTTTGTTTCATGGGTTTTTAAAAGTAATTTATTTTTATAATGGGGTTTAGCTGCTTTTCACGGCTGTGTTTATGCCGCTTTACACCCACATGACACACTAACAGAGAGATATCAATACATAGGTTTTAAGATTATTACTAGTCAGATATATTCTTGTGCGGTGAATCGGGCGTGTTGAGTCCAGTTCTCTGAGCAAGGAGTAGGTCTTGTCTATTACATATTGGGTTTATGGAACGGTATCTGAGCTAATTTGAAACTCTTGTTTTATGTATCACCCCACCTCACCTTTCCCGTTAAGAAGCCATAGTGTGTTTTCTGCATGTGTGACTCTGTTCTGTTTTATAATTCAGTTCAAGTGTAACGGTTTTTACATTCCCTCTATAAGTGACACCTTATGAGAAGTGTCCTTTTCTGTGTGACTTATTTCACTTAGAATCGTCTTACCTAAATCCACTCATCATGCTGCTACTAGCCTTATGACATTGATTTCATGGCTGAGTGATATTCCATTGTACATAAGGACCACAACTTTTTTATCCATTTTTCACTTTCCTGGGATATTTAAGGTGGAATGAAGTGGAGGTCCTTGTCAACAGAGCAGCCCTAATCTTTGGGGTGCTTGTGTCTTGCTGATTTTCAATTTTCCCTCTTTATCCCCCCATGCGTGGAAGTGCCCTATGCTCTCTAAGCTGTGTTTTTTAGATGTTTCAGGACACACCGTACACTTCTCCAGAGTGGCTGTTGGCAATTTACATCCCGCCCATCAGTGTAGCAAGGCTCCCATTTCTCCATGGCCTGTCCTGCATTTCTGGTTTTGACACTTTTTTAAGCATGGCCCTTTTGACCGATGGGAAGCGAGACTTCTTTGTAGCGCTGATTTGCCTTTCCAGGTTGCTTGGTTGGCCAAAAAGGGCGTATGCGTTTTTTCCTGAATATATTCAGGAAAAAACGCATACGCCCTTTTTGGCCAAGGGCATCATTGTCAACGTTTTGCTGCTTTTCATGTGCTTTAAAGGCGATTCGAATCTACCTCCTGAAATCTGTTTCCTGCAATTCTGCCTTGATTTCAAATCCTCTTCTTTGCCTTCCCTCAATATATTTGTGGACGAGAGTTATCATTTATAACTCTGCAGGTTTGTGAATTGCAGTGCCCTGAAGCTCCATTTTACAACTCGCTTTTTTGGGAGCTGGCCGCAAAAGCGCAGGATGGCTTCAGGCCCTGTTCTGGTTCCGGGGGGCAGGCTGAGCCTGTGGTTAATTCTTCTTCCTGATGTGAAAATAGAGTCACCTGTGCCTGTCCCAACACCAAGAGCTAGTCTCTCATTGGTTCCCCGTCTTCCCGTTCATCCTCAGGACAAATTGCAACCTGTACGGAACAGGAGGTTAAAGGTGCTGAGGCTCCACGTAGGGAGATTGCTAGTAAAGTGGCTGGAATGGCGAACCCAAGCACAAGGAGATGAGAAATGAGGTGCGTTTTAGAAACCTTTCCCCATCACACGGTGTACCATCTTCTGGGTTTCTCATGCATGGTTTCGATGTAGGAAAATGCCCTTGAACCTGGAGATTTGGGACCCATGCGATGGGTAGCACGCAGTATTACTTTAAAGGGTCTGCGTTTGCTCACCCAACCTCACCAAACCTCTCAGCCCCAAGAGTGTCCACCCTTATGTCTCATCCAGCTGTGGGTCTAGATATGGTCAATCCAGGTTGCATCACAGCCCCTGAACGAATTGTGTAAGAATTTCTCTCTCTTTCCCTGTCTTTGTTTCATGGGTTTTTAAAAGTAATTTATTTTTATAATGGGGTTTAGCTGCTTTTCACGGCTGTGTTTATGCCGCTTTACACCCACTTGACACACTAACAGAGAGATATCAATACATACGTTTTAAGATTATTACTAGTCAGATATATTCTTGTGCGGTGAATCGGGCGTGTTGAGTCCAGTTCTCTGAGCAAGGAGTAGGTCTTGTCTATTACATATTGGGTTTATGGAACGGTATCTGAGCTAATTTGAAACTCTTGTTTTATGTATCACCCCACCTCACCTTTCCCGTTAAGCAGCCATAGTGTGTTTTCTGCATGTGTGACTCTGTTCTGTTTTGTAATTCAGTTCAAGTGTAACGGTTTTTACATTCCCTCTATAAGTGACACCTTATGAGAAGTGTCCTTTTCTGTGTGACTTATTTCACTTAGAATCGTCTTACCTAAATCCACTCATCATGCTGCTACTAGCCTTATGACATTGATTTCATGGCTGAGTGATATTCCATTGTACATAAGGACCACAACTTTTTTATCCATTTTTCACTTTCCTGGGATATTTAAGGTGGAATGAAGTGGAGGTCCTTGTCAACAGAGCAGCCCTAAACTTTGGGGTGCTTGTGTCTTGCTGATTTTCAATTTTCCCACTTTATCCCCCCATGCGTGGAAGTGCCCTATGCTCTCTAAGCTGTGTTTTTTAGATGTTTCAGGACACACCGTACACTTCTCCAGAGTGGCTGTTGGCAATTTACATCCCGCCCATCAGTGTAGCAAGGCTCCCATTTCTCCATGGCCTGTCCTGCATTTCTGGTTTTGACACTTTTTTCAGCATGGCCCTTTTGACCGATGGGAAGCGAGACTTCTTTGTAGCGCTGATTTGCCTTTCCAGGTTGCTTGGTTGGCCAAAAAGGGCGTATGCGTTTTTTCCTGAATATATTCAGGAAAAAACGCATACGCCCTTTTTGGCCATGGGCATCATTGTCAACGTTTTGCCGCTTTTCATGTGCTTTAGAGGCGATTCGAATCTACCTCCTGAAATCTGTTTCCTGCAATTCTGCCTTGATTTCAATTCCTCGTCTTTGCCTTCCCTCAATATATTTGTGGACGAGAGTTATCATTTATAACTGTGCAGGTTTGTGAATTGCAGTGCCCTGAAGCTCCATTTTACAACTCGCTTTTTCGGGAGCTGGCCGCAAAAGCGCAGGATGGCTTCAGGCCCTGTTCTGGTTCCGGGGGGCAGGCTGAGCCTGTGGTTAATTCTTCTTCCTGATGGGAAAATAGAGTGACCTGTGCCTGTCCCAACACCAAGAGCTAGTCTCTCATTGGTTCCCCGTCTTCCCGTTCATCCTCAGGACAAATTGCAACCTGTACGGAACAGGAGGTTAAAGGTGCTGATGCTCCAGGTAGGGAGATTGCTAGTAAAGTGGCTGGAATGGCGAACCCGAGCACAAGGAGATGAGAAATGAGGTGCGTTTTAGAAACTTTTCCCCATCACACGGTGTACCATCTTCTGGGTTTCTCATGCATGTTTTCGATGTAGGAAGATGCCCTTGAACCTGGAGATTTGGGACCCATGCGATGGGTAGCACGCAGTATTACTTTAAAGGGTCTGCGTTTGCTCACCCAACCTCACCAAAACTCTCAGCCCCAAGAGTGTCCACCCTTATGTCTCATCCAGCTGTGGGTCTAGATACGGTCAATCCAGGTTGCATCACAGCCCCTGAACGAATTGTGTAAGAATTTCTCTCTCTTTCCCTGTCTTTGTATCATGGGTTTTTAAAAGTAATTTATTTTTATAATGGGATTTAGCTGCTTTTCACGGCTGTGTTTATGCTGCTTTACACCCACTTGACACACTAACAGAGAGATATCAATACATAGGTTTTAAGATTATTACTAGTCAGATATATTCATGTGCGGTGAATCGGGCGTGTTGAGTCCAGTTCTCTGAGCAAGGAGTAGGTCTTGTCTATTACATATTGGGTTTATGGAACGGTATCTGAGCTAATTTGAAACTCTTGTTTTATGTATCACCCCACCTCACCTTTCCCGTTAAGCAGCCATAGTGTGTTTTCTGCATGTGTGACTCTGTTCTGTTTTGTAATTCAGTTCAAGTGTAACGGTTTTTACATTCCCTCTATAAGTGACACCTTATGAGAAGTGTCCTTTTCTGTGTGACTTATTTCACTTAGAATCGTCTTACCTAAATCCACTCATCATGCTGCTACTAGCCTTATGACATTGATTTCATGGCTGAGTGATATTCCATTGTACATAAGGACCACAACTTTTTTATCCATTTTTCACTTTCCTGGGATATTTAAGGTGGAATGAAGTGGAGGTCCTTGTCAACAGAGCAGCCCTAAACTTTGGGGTGCTTGTGTCTTGCTGATTTTCAATTTTCCCACTTTATCCCCCCATGCGTGGAAGTGCCCTATGCTCTCTAAGCTGTGTTTTTTAGATGTTTCAGGACACACCGTACACTTCTCCAGAGTGGCTGTTGGCAATTTACATCCCGCCCATCAGTGTAGCAAGGCTCCCATTTCTCCATGGCCTGTCCTGCATTTCTGGTTTTGACACTTTTTTCAGCATGGCCCTTTTGACCGATGGGAAGCGAGACTTCTTTGTAGCGCTGATTTGCCTTTCCAGGTTGCTTGGTTGGCCAAAAAGGGCGTATGCGTTTTTTCCTGAATATATTCAGGAAAAAACGCATACGCCCTTTTTGGCCAAGGGCATCATTGTCAACGTTTTGCCGCTTTTCATGTGCTTTAAAGGGGATTCGAATCTACCTCCTGAAATCTGTTTCCTGCAATTCTGCCTTGATTTCAAATCCTCTTCTTTGCCTTCCCTCAATATATTTGTGGACGAGAGTTATCATTTATAACTCTGCAGGTTTGTGAATTGCAGTGCCCAGAAGCTCCATTTTACAAGTCGCTTTTTTGGGAGCTGGCCGCAAAAGCGCAGGATGGCTTCAGGCCCTGTTCTGGTTCCGGGGGGCAGGCTGAGCCTGTGGTTAATTCTTCTTCCTGATGGGAAAATAGAGTGACCTGTGCCTGTCCCAACACCAAGAGCTAGTCTCTCATTGGTTCCCCGTCTTCCCGTTCATCCTCAGGACAAATTGCAACCTGTACGGAACAGGAGGTTAAAGGTGCTGATGCTCCAAGTAGGGAGATTGCTAGTAAAGTGGCTGGAATGGCGAACCCGAGCACAAGGAGATGAGAAATGAGGTGCGTTTTAGAAACCTTTCCCCATCACACGGTGTACCATCTTCTGGGTTTCTCATGCATGTTTTCGATGTAGGAAGATGCCCTTGAACCTGGAGATTTGGGACCCATGCGATGGGTAGCACGCAGTATTACTTTAAAGGGTCTGCGTTTGCTCACCAAACCTCACCAAACCTCTCAGCCCCAAAAGTGTCCACCCTTATGTCTCATCCAGCTGTGGGTCTAGATATGGTCAATCCAGGTTGCATCACAGCCCCTGAACGAATTGTGTAAGAATTTCTCTCTCCTTCCCTGTCTTTGTTTCATGGGTTTTTAAAAGTAATTTATTTTTATAATGGGGTTTAGCTGCTTTTCACGGCTGTGTTTATGCCGCTTTACACCCACTTGACACACTAACAGAGAGATATCAATACATAGGTTTTAAGATTATTACTAGTCAGATATATTCATGTGCGGTGAATCGGGCGTGTTGAGTCCAGTTCTCTGAGCAAGGAGTAGGTCTTGTCTATTACATATTGGGTTTATGGAACGGTATCTGAGCTAATTTGAAACTCTTGTTTTATGTATCACCCCACCTCACCTTTCCCCTTAAGCAGCCATAGTGTGTTTTCTGCATGTGTGACTCTGTTCTGTTTTGTAATTCAGTTCAAGTGTAACGGTTTTTACATTCCCTCTATAAGTGACACCTTATGAGAAGTGTCCTTTTCTGTGTGACTTATTTCACTTAGAATCGTCTTACCTAAATCCACTCATCATGCTGCTACTAGCCTTATGACATTGATTTCATGGCTGAGTGATATTCCATTGTACATAAGGACCACAATTTTTTATCCATTTTTCGCTTTCCTGGGATATTTAAGGTGGAATGAAGTGGAGGTCCTTGTCAACAGAGCAGCCCTAAACTTTGGGGTGCTTGTGTCTTGCTGATTTTCAATTTTCCCACTTTATCCCCCCATGCGTGGAAGTGCCCTATGCTCTCTAAGCTGTGTTTTTTAGATGTTTCAGGACACACCGTACCCTTCTCCAGAGTGGCTGTTGGCAATTTACATCCCGCCCATCAGTGTAGCAAGGCTCCCATTTCTCCATGGCCTGTCCTGCATTTCTGGTTTTGACACTTTTTTCAGCATGGCCCTTTTGACCGATGGGAAGCGAGACTTCTTTGTAGCGCTGATTTGCCTTTCCAGGTTGCTTGGTTGGCCAAAAAGGGCGTATGCGTTTTTTCCTGAATATATTCAGGAAAAAACGCATACGCCCTTTTTGGCCAAGGGCATCATTGTCAACTTTTTGCCGCTTTTCATGTGCTTTAAAGGCGATTCGAATCTACCTCCTGAAATCTGTTTCCTGCAATTCTGCCTTGATTTCAAATCCTCTTCTTTGCCTTCCCTCAATATATTTGTGGACGAGAGTTATCATTTATAACTCTGCAGGTTTGTGAATTGCAGTGCCCAGAAGCTCCATTTTACAAGTCGCTTTTTTGGGAGGTGGCCGCAAAAGCGCAGGATGGCTTCAGGCCCTGTTCTGGTTCCGGGGGGCAGGCTGAGCCTGTGGTTAATTCTTCTTCCTGATGGGAAAATAGAGTGACCTGTGCCTGTCCCAACACCAAGAGCTAGTCTCTCATTGGTTCCCGTCTTCCCGTTCATCCTCAGGACAAATTGCAACCTGTACGGAACAGGAGGTTAAAGGTGCTGAGGCTCCAAGTAGGGAGATTGCTAGTAAAGTGGCTGGAATGGCGAACCCGAGCACAAGGAGATGAGAAATGATGTGCGTTTTAAAAACCTTTCCCCATCACACGGTGTACCATCTTCTGGGTTTCTCATGCATGTTTTCGATGTAGGAAGATGCCCTTGAACCTGGAGATTTGGGACCCATGCGATGGGTAGCACGCAGTATTACTTTAAAGGGTCTGCGTTTGCTCACCCAACCTCACCAAACCTCTCAGCCCCAAGAGTGTCCACCCTTATGTCTCATCCAGCTGTGGGTCTAGATATGGTCAATCCAGGTGGCATCACAGCCCCTGAACGAATTTTGTAAGAATTTCTCTCTCTTTCACTGTCTTTGTTTCACGGGTTTTTAAAATTAATTTATTTTTATAACGGGGTTTATCTGTTTTTCACGGCTGTGTTTATGCCGCTTTACACCCACTTGTCTAACATCCAGAGAGATATCAATACATAGGTTTTAAGATTCTTACTAGTCAGATATATTCTTGTGCGGTGAATAGGGGATGTTGAGTCCAGTTCACTGAGCAAGGAGTAGGTCTTTCTATTACATATTGGGTTTATGGAACGGTATCTGAGCTAATTTGAAACACTTGTTTTATGCATCACCCCACCTCACCTTTCCCGTTAAGCAGCCATAGTGTGTTTTGTAAACGTGTGACTCTGTTCTGTTTTTAATTCAGTTCAAGTGTAGCGGTTTTTACATTCCCTCTATAAGTGATAGCTTATGATAAGTGTCTTTTTCTGTGTGACTTATTTCACTTAGAATCGTCGTACCTAAATCCACTCATCATGCTGCTACTAGCCTTATGACATTGATTTCATGGCTGAGTGATATTCCATTGTACATAAGGACCACCACTTCTTTATCAATTTTTCTCGTTCCTGGGATATTTAAGGTGTTATGAACTGGAGGTTCTTGTCAACAGAGCAGCCCTAAACTTTGGGGTGCTTGTGTCTTGCTGATTTTCAATTTTCCCTCTTTATCCCCCCATGCGTGGAAGTGCCCTATGCTCTCTAAGCTGTGTTTTTTAGATGTTTCAGGACACACCGTACACTTCTCCAGAGTGGCTGTTGGCAATTTACATCCCGCCCATCAGTGTAGCAAGGCTCCCATTTCTCCATGGCCTGTCCTGCATTTCTGGTTTTGACACATTTTTCAGCATGGCCCTTTTGACCGATGGGAAGCGAAACTTCTTTGTAGCGCTGATTTGCCTTTCCAGGTTGCTTGGTTGGCCAAAAAGGGCGTATGCGTTTTTTCCTGAATATATTCAGGAAAAAACGCATACGCCCTTTTTGGCCAAGGGCATCATTGTCAACGTTTTGCTGCTTTTCATGTGCTTTAAAGGCGATTCGAATCTACCTCCTGAAATCTGTTTCCTGCAATTCTGCCTTGATTTCAAATCCTCTTCTTTGCCTTCCCTCAATATATTTGTGGACGAGAGTTATCATTTATAACTCTGCAGGTTTGTGAATTGCAGTGCCCTGAAGCTCCATTTTACAAGTCGCTTTTTTGGGAGCTGGCCGCAAAAGCGCAGGATGGCTTCAGGCCCTGTTCTGGTTCCGGGGGGCAGGCTGAGCCTGTGGTTAATTCTTCTTCCTGATGGGAAAATAGAGTCACCTGTGCCTGTCCCAACACCAAGAGCTAGTCTCTCATTGGTTCCCCGTCTTCCCGTTCATCCTCAGGACAAATTGCAACCTGTACGGAACAGGAGGTTAAAGGTGCTGAGGCTCCACGTAGGGAGATTGCTAGTAAAGTGGCTGGAATGGCGAACCCGAGCACAAGGAGATGAGAAATGAGGTGCGTTTTAGAAACCTTTCCCCATCACACGGTGTACCATCTTCTGGGTTTCTCATGCATGGTTTCGATGTAGGAAAATGCCCTTGAACCTGGAGATTTGGGACCCATGCGATGGGTAGCACGCAGTATTACTTTAAAGGGTCTGCGTTTGCTCACCCAACCTCACCAAACCTCTCAGCCCCAAGAGTGTCCACCCTTATGTCTCATCCAGCTGTGGGTCTAGATACGGTCAATCCAGGTTGCATCACAGCCCCTGAACGAATTGTGTAAGAATTTCTCTCTCTTTCCCTGTCTTTGTTTCATGGGTTTTTAAAAGTAATTTATTTTTATAATGGGGTTTAGCTGCTTTTCACGGCTGTGTTTATGCCGCTTTACACCCACATGACACACTAACAGAGAGATATCAATACATAGGTTTTAAGATTATTACTAGTCAGATATATTCTTGTGCGGTGAATCGGGCGTGTTGAGTCCAGTTCTCTGAGCAAGGAGTAGGTCTTGTCTATTACATATTGGGTTTATGGAACGGTATCTGAGCTAATTTGAAACTCTTGTTTTATGTATCACCCCACCTCACCTTTCCTGTTAAGAAGCCATAGTGTGTTTTCTGCATGTGTGACTCTGTTCTGTTTTATAATTCAGTTCAAGTGTAACGGTTTTTACATTCCCTCTATAAGTGACACCTTATGAGAAGTGTCCTTTTCTGTGTGACTTATTTCACTTAGAATCGTCTTACCTAAATCCACTCATCATGCTGCTACTAGCCTTATGACATTGATTTCATGGCTGAGTGATATTCCATTGTACATAAGGACCACAACTTTTTTATCCATTTTTCACTTTCCTGGGATATTTAAGGTGGAATGAAGTGGAGGTCCTTGTCAACAGAGCAGCCCTAATCTTTGGGGTGCTTGTGTCTTGCTGATTTTCAATTTTCCCACTTTATCCCCCCATGCGTGGAAGTGCCCTATGCTCTCTAAGCTGTGTTTTTTAGATGTTTCAGGACACACCGTACACTTCTCCAGAGTGGCTGTTGTCAATTTACATCCCGCCCATCAGTGTAGCATGGCTCCCATTTCTCCATGGCCTGTCCTGCATTTCTGGTTTTGACACTTTTTTCAGCATGGCCCTTTTGACCGATGGTAAGCGAGACTTCTTTGTAGCGCTGATTTGCCTTTCCAGGTTGCTTGGTTGGCCAAAAAGGGCGTATGCGTTTTTTCCTGAATATATTCAGGAAAAAACGCATACGCCCTTTTTGGCCAAGGGCATCATTGTCAACTTTTTGCCGCTTTTCATGTGCTTTAAAGGCGATTCGAATCTACCTCCTGAAATCTGTTTCCTGCAATTCTGCCTTGATTTCAAATCCTCTTCTTTGCCTTCCCTCAATATATTTGTGGACGAGAGTTATCATTTATAACTCTGCAGGTTTGTGAATTGCAGTGCCCAGAAGCTCCATTTTACAAGTCGCTTTTTTGGGAGGTGGCCGCAAAAGCGCAGGATGGCTTCAGGCCCTGTTCTGGTTCCGGGGGGCAGGCTGAGCCTGTGGTTAATTCTTCTTCCTGATGGGAAAATAGAGTGACCTGTGCCTGTCCCAACACCAAGAGCTAGTCTCTCATTGGTTCCCGTCTTCCCGTTCATCCTCAGGACAAATTGCAACCTGTACGGAACAGGAGGTTAAAGGTGCTGAGGCTCCAAGTAGGGAGATTGCTAGTAAAGTGGCTGGAATGGCGAACCCGAGCACAAGGAGATGAGAAATGATGTGCGTTTTAAAAACCTTTCCCCATCACACGGTGTACCATCTTCTGGGTTTCTCATGCATGTTTTCGATGTAGGAAGATGCCCTTGAACCTGGAGATTTGGGACCCATGCGATGGGTAGCACGCAGTATTACTTTAAAGGGTCTGCGTTTGCTCACCCAACCTCACCAAACCTCTCAGCCCCAAGAGTGTCCACCCTTATGTCTCATCCAGCTGTGGGTCTAGATATGGTCAATCCAGGTGGCATCACAGCCCCTGAACGAATTTTGTAAGAATTTCTCTCTCTTTCACTGTCTTTGTTTCACGGGTTTTTAAAATTAATTTATTTTTATAACGGGGTTTATCTGTTTTTCACGGCTGTGTTTATGCCGCTTTACACCCACTTGTCTAACATCCAGAGAGATATCAATACATAGGTTTTAAGATTCTTACTAGTCAGATATATTCTTGTGCGGTGAATAGGGGATGTTGAGTCCAGTTCACTGAGCAAGGAGTAGGTCTTTCTATTACATATTGGGTTTATGGAACGGTATCTGAGCTAATTTGAAACACTTGTTTTATGCATCACCCCACCTCACCTTTCCCGTTAAGCAGCCATAGTGTGTTTTGTAAACGTGTGACTCTGTTCTGTTTTTAATTCAGTTCAAGTGTAGCGGTTTTTACATTCCCTCTATAAGTGATAGCTTATGATAAGTGTCTTTTTCTGTGTGACTTATTTCACTTAGAATCGTCGTACCTAAATCCACTCATCATGCTGCTACTAGCCTTATGACATTGATTTCATGGCTGAGTGATATTCCATTGTACATAAGGACCACCACTTCTTTATCAATTTTTCTCGTTCCTGGGATATTTAAGGTGTTATGAACTGGAGGTTCTTGTCAACAGAGCAGCCCTAAACTTTGGGGTGCTTGTGTCTTGCTGATTTTCAATTTTCCCTCTTTATCCCCCCATGCGTGGAAGTGCCCTATGCTCTCTAAGCTGTGTTTTTTAGATGTTTCAGGACACACCGTACACTTCTCCAGAGTGGCTGTTGGCAATTTACATCCCGCCCATCAGTGTAGCAAGGCTCCCATTTCTCCATGGCCTGTCCTGCATTTCTGGTTTTGACACATTTTTCAGCATGGCCCTTTTGACCGATGGGAAGCGAAACTTCTTTGTAGCGCTGATTTGCCTTTCCAGGTTGCTTGGTTGGCCAAAAAGGGCGTATGCGTTTTTTCCTGAATATATTCAGGAAAAAACGCATACGCCCTTTTTGGCCAAGGGCATCATTGTCAACGTTTTGCTGCTTTTCATGTGCTTTAAAGGCGATTCGAATCTACCTCCTGAAATCTGTTTCCTGCAATTCTGCCTTGATTTCAAATCCTCTTCTTTGCCTTCCCTCAATATATTTGTGGACGAGAGTTATCATTTATAACTCTGCAGGTTTGTGAATTGCAGTGCCCTGAAGCTCCATTTTACAAGTCGCTTTTTTGGGAGCTGGCCGCAAAAGCGCAGGATGGCTTCAGGCCCTGTTCTGGTTCCGGGGGGCAGGCTGAGCCTGTGGTTAATTCTTCTTCCTGATGGGAAAATAGATTCACCTGTGCCTGTCCCAACACCAAGAGCTAGTCTCTCATTGGTTCCCCGTCTTCCCGTTCATCCTCAGGACAAATTGCAACCTGTACGGAACAGGAGGTTAAAGGTGCTGAGGCTCCACGTAGGGAGATTGCTAGTAAAGTGGCTGGAATGGCGAACCCGAGCACAAGGAGATGAGAAATGAGGTGCGTTTTAGAAACCTTTCCCCATCACACGGTGTACCATCTTCTGGGTTTCTCATGCATGGTTTCGATGTAGGAAAATGCCCTTGAACCTGGAGATTTGGGACCCATGCGATGGGTAGCACGCAGTATTACTTTAAAGGGTCTGCGTTTGCTCACCCAACCTCACCAAACCTCTCAGCCCCAAGAGTGTCCACCCTTATGTCTCATCCAGCTGTGGGTCTAGATACGGTCAATCCAGGTTGCATCACAGCCCCTGAACGAATTGTGTAAGAATTTCTCTCTCTTTCCCTGTCTTTGTTTCATGGGTTTTTAAAAGTAATTTATTTTTATAATGGGGTTTAGCTGCTTTTCACGGCTGTGTTTATGCCGCTTTACACCCACATGACACACTAACAGAGAGATATCAATACATAGGTTTTAAGATTATTACTAGTCAGATATATTCTTGTGCGGTGAATCGGGCGTGTTGAGTCCAGTTCTCTGAGCAAGGAGTAGGTCTTGTCTATTACATATTGGGTTTATGGAACGGTATCTGAGCTAATTTGAAACTCTTGTTTTATGTATCACCCCACCTCACCTTTCCTGTTAAGAAGCCATAGTGTGTTTTCTGCATGTGTGACTCTGTTCTGTTTTATAATTCAGTTCAAGTGTAACGGTTTTTACATTCCCTCTATAAGTGACACCTTATGAGAAGTGTCCTTTTCTGTGTGACTTATTTCACTTAGAATCGTCTTACCTAAATCCACTCATCATGCTGCTACTAGCCTTATGACATTGATTTCATGGCTGAGTGATATTCCATTGTACATAAGGACCACAACTTTTTTATCCATTTTTCACTTTCCTGGGATATTTAAGGTGGAATGAAGTGGAGGTCCTTGTCAACAGAGCAGCCCTAATCTTTGGGGTGCTTGTGTCTTGCTGATTTTCAATTTTCCCACTTTATCCCCCCATGCGTGGAAGTGCCCTATGCTCTCTAAGCTGTGTTTTTTAGATGTTTCAGGACACACCGTACACTTCTCCAGAGTGGCTGTTGGCAATTTACATCCCGCCCATCAGTGTAGCATGGCTCCCATTTCTCCATGGCCTGTCCTGCATTTCTGGTTTTGACACTTTTTTCAGCATGGCCCTTTTGACCGATGGTAAGCGAGACTTCTTTGTAGCGCTGATTTGCCTTTCCAGGTTGCTTGGTTGGCCAAAAAGGGCGTATGCGTTTTTTCCTGAATATATTCAGGAAAAAACGCATACGCCCTTTTTGGCCATGGGCATCATTGTCAACGTTTTGCCGCTTTTCATGTGCTTTAGAGGCGATTCGAATCTACCTCCTGAAATCTGTTTCCTGCAATTCTGCCTTGATTTCAATTCCTCGTCTTTGCCTTCCCTCAATATATTTGTGGACGAGAGTTATCATTTATAACTGTGCAGGTTTGTGAATTGCAGTGCCCTGAAGCTCCATTTTACAAGTCGCTTTTTTGGGAGCTGGCCGCAAAAGCGCAGGATGGCTTCAGGCCCTGTTCTGGTTCCGGGGGGCAGGCTGAGCGTGTGGTTAATTCTTCTTCCTGATGGGAAAATAGAGTGACCTGTGCCTGTCCCAACACCAAGAGCTAGTCTCTCATTGGTTCCCCGTCTTCCCGTTCATCCTCAGGACAAATTGCAACCTGTACGGAACAGGAGGTTAAAGGTGCTGATGCTCCAAGTAGGGAGATTGCTAGTAAAGTGGCTGGAATGGCGAACCCGAGCACAAGGAGATGAGAAATGAGGTGCGTTTTAGAAACCTTTCCCCATCACACGGTGTACCATCTTCTGGGTTTCTCATGCATGTTTTCGATGTAGGAAGATGCCCTTGAACCTGGAGATTTGGGACCCATGCGATGGGTAGCACGCAGTATTACTTTAAAGGGTCTGCGTTTGCTCACCCAACCTCACCAAACCTCTCAGCCCCAAGAGTGTCCACCCTTATGTCTCATCCAGCTGTGGGTCTAGATATGGTCAATCCAGGTTGCATCACAGCCCCTGAACGAATTGTGTAAGAATTTCTCTCTCTTTCCCTGTCTTTGTTTCATGGGTTTTTAAAAGTAATTTATTTTTATAATGGGGTTTAGCTGCTTTTCACGGCTGTGTTTATGCCGCTTTACACCCACTTTACACACTAACAGAGAGATATCAATACATACGTTTTAAGATTATTACTAGTCAGATATATTCTTGTGCGGTGAATCGGGCGTGTTGAGTCCAGTTCTCTGAGCAAGGAGTAGGTCTTGTCTATTACATATTGGGTTTATGGAACGGTATCTGAGCTAATTTGAAACTCTTGTTTTATGTATCACCCCACCTCACCTTTCCCGTTAAGCAGCCATAGTGTGTTTTCTGCATGTGTGACTCTGTTCTGTTTTGTAATTCAGTTCAAGTGTAACGGTTTTTACATTCCCACTATAAGTGACACCTTATGAGAAGTATCCTTTTCTGTGTGACTTATTTCACTTAGAATCGTCTTACCTAAATCCACTCATCATGCTGCTACTAGCCTTATGACATTGATTTCATGGCTGAGTGATATTCCATTGTACATAAGGACCACAATTTTTTATCCATTTTTCGCTTTCCTGGGATATTTAAGGTGGAATGAAGTGGAGGTCCTTGTCAACAGAGCAGCCCTAAACTTTGGGGTGCTTGTGTCTTGCTGATTTTCAATTTTCCCACTTTATCCCCCCATGCGTGGAAGTGCCCTATGCTCTCTAAGCTGTGTTTTTTAGATGTTTCAGGACACACCGTACCCTTCTCCAGAGTGGCTGTTGGCAATTTACATCCCGCCCATCAGTGTAGCAAGGCTCCCATTTCTCCATGGCCTGTCCTGCATTTCTGGTTTTGACACTTTTTTCAGCATGGCCCTTTTGACCGATGGGAAGCGAGACTTCTTTGTAGCGCTGATTTGCCTTTCCAGGTTGCTTGGTTGGCCAAAAAGGGCGTATGCGTTTTTTCCTGAATATATTCAGGAAAAAACGCATACGCCCTTTTTGGCCAAGGGCATCATTGTCAACTTTTTGCCGCTTTTCATGTGCTTTAAAGGCGATTCGAATCTACCTCCTGAAATCTGTTTCCTGCAATTCTGCCTTGATTTCAAATCCTCTTCTTTGCCTTCCCTCAATATATTTGTGGACGAGAGTTATCATTTATAACTCTGCAGGTTTGTGAATTGCAGTGCCCAGAAGCTCCATTTTACAAGTCGCTTTTTTGGGAGCTGGCCGCAAAAGCGCAGGATGGCTTCAGGCCCTGTTCTGGTTCCGGGGGGCAGGCTGAGCCTGTGGTTAATTCTTCTTCCTGATGGGAAAATAGAGTGACCTGTGCCTGTCCCAACACCAAGAGCTAGTCTCTCATTGGTTCCCGTCTTCCCGTTCATCCTCAGGACAAATTGCAACCTGTACGGAACAGGAGGTTAAAGGTGCTGAGGCTCCAAGTAGGGAGATTGCTAGTAAAGTGGCTGGAATGGCGAACCCGAGCACAAGGAGATGAGAAATGATGTGCGTTTTAAAAACCTTTCCCCATCACACGGTGTACCATCTTCTGGGTTTCTCATGCATGTTTTCGATGTAGGAAGATGCCCTTGAACCTGGAGATTTGGGACCCATGCGATGGGTAGCACGCAGTATTACTTTAAAGGGTCTGCGTTTGCTCACCCAACCTCACCAAACCTCTCAGCCCCAAGAGTGTCCACCCTTATGTCTCATCCAGCTGTGGGTCTAGATATGGTCAATCCAGGTGGCATCACAGCCCCTGAACGAATTTTGTAAGAATTTCTCTCTCTTTCACTGTCTTTGTTTCACGGGTTTTTAAAATTAATTTATTTTTATAACGGGGTTTATCTGTTTTTCACGGCTGTGTTTATGCCGCTTTACACCCACTTGTCTAACATCCAGAGAGATATCAATACATAGGTTTTAAGATTCTTACTAGTCAGATATATTCTTGTGCGGTGAATAGGGGATGTTGAGTCCAGTTCACTGAGCAAGGAGTAGGTCTTTCTATTACATATTGGGTTTATGGAACGGTATCTGAGCTAATTTGAAACACTTGTTTTATGCATCACCCCACCTCACCTTTCCCGTTAAGCAGCCATAGTGTGTTTTGTAAACGTGTGACTCTGTTCTGTTTTTAATTCAGTTCAAGTGTAGCGGTTTTTACATTCCCTCTATAAGTGATAGCTTATGATAAGTGTCTTTTTCTGTGTGACTTATTTCACTTAGAATCGTCGTACCTAAATCCACTCATCATGCTGCTACTAGCCTTATGACATTGATTTCATGGCTGAGTGATATTCCATTGTACATAAGGACCACCACTTCTTTATCAATTTTTCTCGTTCCTGGGATATTTAAGGTGTTATGAACTGGAGGTTCTTGTCAACAGAGCAGCCCTAAACTTTGGGGTGCTTGTGTCTTGCTGATTTTCAATTTTCCCTCTTTATCTCCCCATGCGTGGAAGTGCCCTATGCTCTCTAAGCTGTGTTTTTTAGATGTTTCAGGACACACCGTACACTTCTCCAGAGTGGCTGTTGGCAATTTACATCCCGCCCATCAGTGTAGCAAGGCTCCCATTTCTCCATGGCCTGTCCTGCATTTCTGGTTTTGACACATTTTTCAGCATGGCCCTTTTGACCGATGGGAAGCGAAACTTCTTTGTAGCGCTGATTTGCCTTTCCAGGTTGCTTGGTTGGCCAAAAACGGCGTATGCGTTTTTTCCTGAATATATTCAGGAAAAAACGCATACGCCCTTTTTGGCCAAGGGCATCATTGTCAACGTTTTGCTGCTTTTCATGTGCTTTAAAGGCGATTCGAATCTACCTCCTGAAATCTGTTTCCTGCAATTCTGCCTTGATTTCAAATCCTCTTCTTTGCCTTCCCTCAATATATTTGTGGACGAGAGTTATCATTTATAACTCTGCAGGTTTGTGAATTGCAGTGCCCTGAAGCTCCATTTTACAAGTCGCTTTTTTGGGAGCTGGCCGCAAAAGCGCAGGATGGCTTCAGGCCCTGTTCTGGTTCCGGGGGGCAGGCTGAGCCTGTGGTTAATTCTTCTTCCTGATGGGAAAATAGAGTCACCTGTGCCTGTCCCAACACCAAGAGCTAGTCTCTCATTGGTTCCCCGTCTTCCCGTTCATCCTCAGGACAAATTGCAACCTGTACGGAACAGGAGGTTAAAGGTGCTGAGGCTCCACGTAGGGAGATTGCTAGTAAAGTGGCTGGAATGGCGAACCCGAGCACAAGGAGATGAGAAATGAGGTGCGTTTTAGAAACCTTTCCCCATCACACGGTGTACCATCTTCTGGGTTTCTCATGCATGGTTTCGATGTAGGAAAATGCCCTTGAACCTGGAGATTTGGGACCCATGCGATGGGTAGCACGCAGTATTACTTTAAAGGGTCTGCGTTTGCTCACCCAACCTCACCAAACCTCTCAGCCCCAAGAGTGTCCACCCTTATGTCTCATCCAGCTGTGGGTCTAGATATGGTCAATCCAGGTTGCATCACAGCCCCTGAACGAATTGTGTAAGAATTTCTCTCTCTTTCCCTGTCTTTGTTTCATGGGTTTTTAAAAGTAATTTATTTTTATAATGGGGTTTAGCTGCTTTTCACGGCTGTGTTTATGCCGCTTTACACCCACATGACACACTAACAGAGAGATATCAATACATAGGTTTTAAGATTATTACTAGTCAGATATATTCTTGTGCGGTGAATCGGGCGTGTTGAGTCCAGTTCTCTGAGCAAGGAGTAGGTCTTGTCTATTACATATTGGGTTTATGGAACGGTATCTGAGCTAATTTGAAACTCTTGTTTTATGTATCACCCCACCTCACCTTTCCTGTTAAGAAGCCATAGTGTGTTTTCTGCATGTGTGACTCTGTTCTGTTTTATAATTCAGTTCAAGTGTAACGGTTTTTACATTCCCTCTATAAGTGACACCTTATGAGAAGTGTCCTTTTCTGTGTGACTTATTTCACTTAGAATCGTCTTACCTAAATCCACTCATCATGCTGCTACTAGCCTTATGACATTGATTTCATGGCTGAGTGATATTCCATTGTACATAAGGACCACAACTTTTTTATCCATTTTTCACTTTCCTGGGATATTTAAGGTGGAATGAAGTGGAGGTCCTTGTCAACAGAGCAGCCCTAATCTTTGGGGTGCTTGTGTCTTGCTGATTTTCAATTTTCCCACTTTATCCCCCCATGCGTGGAAGTGCCCTATGCTCTCTAAGCTGTGTTTTTTAGATGTTTCAGGACACACCGTACACTTCTCCAGAGTGGCTGTTGGCAATTTACATCCCGCCCATCAGTGTAGCATGGCTCCCATTTCTCCATGGCCTGTCCTGCATTTCTGGTTTTGACACTTTTTTCAGCATGGCCCTTTTGACCGATGGTAAGCGAGACTTCTTTGTAGCGCTGATTTGCCTTTCCAGGTTGCTTGGTTGGCCAAAAAGGGCGTATGCGTTTTTTCCTGAATATATTCAGGAAAAAACGCATACGCCCTTTTTGGCCATGGGCATCATTGTCAACGTTTTGCCGCTTTTCATGTGCTTTAGAGGCGATTCGAATCTACCTCCTGAAATCTGTTTCCTGCAATTCTGCCTTGATTTCAATTCCTCGTCTTTGCCTTCCCTCAATATATTTGTGGACGAGAGTTATCATTTATAACTGTGCAGGTTTGTGAATTGCAGTGCCCTGAAGCTCCATTTTACAAGTCGCTTTTTTGGGAGCTGGCCGCAAAAGCGCAGGATGGCTTCAGGCCCTGTTCTGGTTCCGGGGGGCAGGCTGAGCGTGTGGTTAATTCTTCTTCCTGATGGGAAAATAGAGTGACCTGTGCCTGTCCCAACACCAAGAGCTAGTCTCTCATTGGTTCCCCGTCTTCCCGTTCATCCTCAGGACAAATTGCAACCTGTACGGAACAGGAGGTTAAAGGTGCTGATGCTCCAAGTAGGGAGATTGCTAGTAAAGTGGCTGGAATGGCGAACCCGAGCACAAGGAGATGAGAAATGAGGTGCGTTTTAGAAACCTTTCCCCATCACACGGTGTACCATCTTCTGGGTTTCTCATGCATGTTTTCGATGTAGGAAGATGCCCTTGAACCTGGAGATTTGGGACCCATGCGAATGGTAGCACGCAGTATTACTTTAAAGGGTCTGCGTTTGCTCACCCAACCTCACCAAACCTCTCAGCCCCAAGAGTGTCCACCCTTATGTCTCATCCAGCTGTGGGTCTAGATATGGTCAATCCAGGTTGCATCACAGCCCCTGAACGAATTGTGTAAGAATTTCTCTCTCTTTCCCTGTCTTTGTTTCATGGGTTTTTAAAAGTAATTTATTTTTATAATGGGGTTTAGCTGCTTTTCACGGCTGTGTTTATGCCGCTTTACACCCACTTTACACACTAACAGAGAGATATCAATACATACGTTTTAAGATTATTACTAGTCAGATATATTCTTGTGCGGTGAATCGGGCGTGTTGAGTCCAGTTCTCTGAGCAAGGAGTAGGTCTTGTCTATTACATATTGGGTTTATGGAACGGTATCTGAGCTAATTTGAAACTCTTGTTTTATGTATCACCCCACCTCACCTTTCCCGTTAAGCAGCCATAGTGTGTTTTCTGCATGTGTGACTCTGTTCTGTTTTGTAATTCAGTTCAAGTGTAACGGTTTTTACATTCCCACTATAAGTGACACCTTATGAGAAGTATCCTTTTCTGTGTGACTTATTTCACTTAGAATCGTCTTACCTAAATCCACTCATCATGCTGCTACTAGCCTTATGACATTGATTTCATGGCTGAGTGATATTCCATTGTACATAAGGACCACAACTTTTTTATCCATTTTTCGCTTTCCTGGGATATTTAAGGTGGTATGAAGTGGAGGTCCTTGTCAACAGAGCAGCCCTAAACTTTGGGGTGCTTGTGTCTTGCTGATTTTCAATTTTCCCACTTTATCCCCCCAGGCGTGGAAGTGCCCTATGCTCTCTAAGGTGTATTTTTTAGATGTTTCAGGACACACCGTACACTTATCCAGAGTGGCTGTTGGCAATTTACATCCCGCCCATCAGTGTAGCAAGCCTCCCATTTCTCCATGGCCTGTCCTGCATTTCTGGTTTTGACACTTTTTTCAGCATGGCCCTTTTGACCGATGGGAAGCGAGACTTCTTTGTAGCGCTGATTTGCCTTTCCAGGTTGCTTGGTTGGCCAAAAGGGCGTATGCGTTTTTTCCTGAATATATTCAGGAAAAAACGCATACGCCCTTTTTGGCCAAGGGCATCATTGTCAACGTTTTGCCGCTTTTCATGTGCTTTAAAGGCGATTCGAATCTACCTCCTGAAATCTGTTTCCTGCAATTCTGCCTTGATTTCAAATCCTCTTCTTTGCCTTCCCTCAATATATTTGTGGACGAGAGTTATCATTTATAACTCTGCAGGTTTGTGAATTGCAGTGCCCTGAAGCTCCATTTTACAAGTCGCTTTTTTGGGAGCTGGCCGCAAAAGCGCAGGATGGCTTCAGGCCCTGTTCTGGTTCCGGGGGGCAGGCTGAGCGTGTGGTTAATTCTTCTTCCTGATGGGAAAATAGAGTGACCTGTGCCTGTCCCAACACCAAGAGCTAGTCTCTCATTGGTTCCCCGTCTTCCCGTTCATCCTCAGGACAAATTGCAACCTGTACGGAACAGGAGGTTAAAGGTGCTGATGCTCCAAGTAGGGAGATTGCTAGTAAAGTGGCTGGAATGGCGAACCCGAGCACAAGGAGATGAGAAATGAGGTGCGTTTTAGAAACCTTTCCCCATCACACGGTGTACCATCTTCTGGGTTTCTCATGCATGTTTTCGATGTAGGAAGATGCCCTTGAACCTGGAGATTTGGGACCCATGCGAATGGTAGCACGCAGTATTACTTTAAAGGGTCTGCGTTTGCTCACCCAACCTCACCAAACCTCTCAGCCCCAAGAGTGTCCACCCTTATGTCTCATCCAGCTGTGGGTCTAGATATGGTCAATCCAGGTTGCATCACAGCCCCTGAACGAATTGTGTAAGAATTTCTCTCTCTTTCCCTGTCTTTGTTTCATGGGTTTTTTAAAGTAATTTATTTTTATAATGGGGTTTAGCTGCTTTTCACGGCTGTGTTTATGCCGCTTTACACCCACTTGACACACTAACAGAGAGATATCAATACATAGGTTTTAAGATTATTACTAGTCAGATATATTCTTGTGCGGTGAATCGGGCGTGTTGAGTCCAGTTCTCTGAGCAAGGAGTAGGTCTTGTCTATTACATATTGGGTTTATGGAACGGTATCTGAGCTAATTTGAAACTCTTGTTTTATGTATCACCCCACCTCACATTTCCCGTTAAGCAGCCATAGTGTGTTTTCTGCATGTGTGACTCTGTTCTGTTTTGTAATTCAGTTCAAGTGTAACGGTTTTTACATTCCCACTATAAGTGACACCTTATGAGAAGTGTCCTTTTCTGTGTGACTTATTTCACTTAGAATCGTCTTACCTAAATCCACTCATCATGCTGCTACTAGCCTTATGACATTGATTTCATGGCTGAGTGATATTCCATTGTACATAAGGACCACAACTTTTTTATCCATTTTTCACTTTCCTGGGATATTTAAGGTGGAATGAAGTGGAGGTCCTTGTCAACAGAGCAGCCCTAAACTTTGGGGTGCTTGTGTCTTGCTGATTTTCAATTTTCCCACTTTATCCCCCCATGCGTGGAAGTGCCCTATGCTCTCTAAGCTGTGTTTTTTAGATGTTTCAGGACACACCGTACACTTCTCCAGAGTGGCTGTTGGCAATTTACATCCCGCCCATCAGTGTAGCAAGGCTCCCATTTCTCCATGGCCTGTCCTGCATTTCTGGTTTTGACACTTTTTTCAGCATGGCCCTTTTGACCGATGGGAAGCGAGACTTCTTTGTAGCGCTGATTTGCCTTTCCAGGTTGCTTGGTTGGCCAAAAAGGGCGTATGCGTTTTTTCCTGAATATATTCAGGAAAAAACGCATACGCCCTTTTTGGCCATGGGCATCATTGTCAACGTTTTGCCGCTTTTCATGTGAATTAGAGGCGATTCGAATCTACCTCCTGAAATCTGTTTCCTGCAATTCTGCCTTGATTTCAATTCCTCGTCTTTGCCTTCCCTCAATATATTTGTGGACGAGAGTTATCATTTATAACTGTGCAGGTTTGTGAATTGCAGTGCCCTGAAGCTCCATTTTACAAGTCGCTTTTTTGGGAGCTGGCCGCAAAAGCGCAGGATGGCTTCAGGCCCTGTTCTGGTTCCGGGGGGCAGGCTGAGCGTGTGGTTAATTCTTCTTCCTGATGGGAAAATAGAGTGACCTGTGCCTGTCCCAACACCAAGAGCTAGTCTCTCATTGGTTCCCCGTCTTCCCGTTCATCCTCAGGACAAATTGCAACCTGTACGGAACAGGAGGTTAAAGGTGCTGATGCTCCAAGTAGGGAGATTGCTAGTAAAGTGGCTGGAATGGCGAACCCGAGCACAAGGAGATGAGAAATGAGGTGCGTTTTAGAAACCTTTCCCCATCACACGGTGTACCATCTTCTGGGTTTCTCATGCATGTTTTCGATGTAGGAAGATGCCCTTGAACCTGGAGATTTGGGACCCATGCGAATGGTAGCACGCAGTATTACTTTAAAGGGTCTGCGTTTGCTCACCCAACCTCACCAAACCTCTCAGCCCCAAGAGTGTCCACCCTTATGTCTCATCCAGCTGTGGGTCTAGATATGGTCAATCCAGGTTGCATCACAGCCCCTGAACGAATTGTGTAAGAATTTCTCTCTCTTTCCCTGTCTTTGTTTCATGGGTTTTTTAAAGTAATTTATTTTTATAATGGGGTTTAGCTGCTTTTCACGGCTGTGTTTATGCCGCTTTACACCCACTTGACACACTAACAGAGAGATATCAATACATAGGTTTTAAGATTATTACTAGTCAGATATATTCTTGTGCGGTGAATCGGGCGTGTTGAGTCCAGTTCTCTGAGCAAGGAGTAGGTCTTGTCTATTACATATTGGGTTTATGGAACGGTATCTGAGCTAATTTGAAACTCTTGTTTTATGTATCACCCCACCTCACATTTCCCGTTAAGCAGCCATAGTGTGTTTTCTGCATGTGTGACTCTGTTCTGTTTTGTAATTCAGTTCAAGTGTAACGGTTTTTACATTCCCACTATAAGTGACACCTTATGAGAAGTGTCCTTTTCTGTGTGACTTATTTCACTTAGAATCGTCTTACCTAAATCCACTCATCATGCTGCTACTAGCCTTATGACATTGATTTCATGGCTGAGTGATATTCCATTGTACATAAGGACCACAACTTTTTTATCCATTTTTCACTTTCCTGGGATATTTAAGGTGGAATGAAGTGGAGGTCCTTGTCAACAGAGCAGCCCTAAACTTTGGGGTGCTTGTGTCTTGCTGATTTTCAATTTTCCCACTTTATCCCCCCATGCGTGGAAGTGCCCTATGCTCTCTAAGCTGTGTTTTTTAGATGTTTCAGGACACACCGTACACTTCTCCAGAGTGGCTGTTGGCAATTTACATCCCGCCCATCAGTGTAGCAAGGCTCCCATTTCTCCATGGCCTGTCCTGCATTTCTGGTTTTGACACTTTTTTCAGCATGGCCCTTTTGACCGATGGGAAGCGAGACTTCTTTGTAGCGCTGATTTGCCTTTCCAGGTTGCTTGGTTGGCCAAAAAGGGCGTATGCGTTTTTTCCTGAATATATTCAGGAAAAAACGCATACGCCCTTTTTGGCCATGGGCATCATTGTCAACGTTTTGCCGCTTTTCATGTGAATTAGAGGCGATTCGAATCTACCTCCTGAAATCTGTTTCCTGCAATTCTGCCTTGATTTCAATTCCTC
This sequence comes from Balaenoptera physalus, assembly GCF_965194825.1. Taxonomy (NCBI): domain Eukaryota; kingdom Metazoa; phylum Chordata; class Mammalia; order Artiodactyla; family Balaenopteridae; genus Balaenoptera; species Balaenoptera physalus. The sequence continues at coordinate 216,686 of NW_028126341.1, read as the reverse complement.
GTCTTTGCCTTCCCTCAATATATTTGTGGACGAGAGTTATCATTTATAACTGTGCAGGTTTGTGAATTGCAGTGCCCTGAAGCTCCATTTTACAAGTCGCTTTTTTGGGAGCTGGCCGCAAAAGCGCAGGATGGCTTCAGGCCCTGTTCTGGTTCCGGGGGGCAGGCTGAGCGTGTGGTTAATTCTTCTTCCTGATGGGAAAATAGAGTGACCTGTGCCTGTCCCAACACCAAGAGCTAGTCTCTCATTGGTTCCCCGTCTTCCCGTTCATCCTCAGGACAAATTGCAACCTGTACGGAACAGGAGGTTAAAGGTGCTGATGCTCCAAGTAGGGAGATTGCTAGTAAAGTGGCTGGAATGGCGAACCCGAGCACAAGGAGATGAGAAATGAGGTGCGTTTTAGAAACCTTTCCCCATCACACGGTGTACCATCTTCTGGGTTTCTCATGCATGTTTTCGATGTAGGAAGATGCCCTTGAACCTGGAGATTTGGGACCCATGCGAATGGTAGCACGCAGTATTACTTTAAAGGGTCTGCGTTTGCTCACCCAACCTCACCAAACCTCTCAGCCCCAAGAGTGTCCACCCTTATGTCTCATCCAGCTGTGGGTCTAGATATGGTCAATCCAGGTTGCATCACAGCCCCTGAACGAATTGTGTAAGAATTTCTCTGTCTTTCCCTGTCTTTGTTTCATGGGTTTTTAAAAGTAATTTATTTTTATAATGGGGTTTAGCTGCTTTTCACGGCTGTGTTTATGCCGCTTTACACCCACTTGACACACTAACAGAGAGATATCAATACATAGGTTTTAAGATTATTACTAGTCAGATATATTCTTGTGCGGTGAATCGGGCGTGTTGAGTCCAGTTCTCTGAGCAAGGAGTAGGTCTTGTCTATTACATATTGGGTTTATGGAACGGTATCTGAGCTAATTTGAAACTCTTGTTTTATGTTTCACCCCACCTCACCTTTCCCGTTAAGCAGCCATAGTGTGTTTTCTGCATGTGTGACTCTGTTCTGTTTTGTAATTCAGTTCAAGTGTAACGGTTTTTACATTCCCACTATAAGTGACACCTTATGAGAAGTGTCCTTTTCTGTGTGACTTATTTCACTTAGAATCGTCTTACCTAAATCCACTCATCATGCTGCTACTAGCCTTATGACATTGATTTCATGGCTGAGTGATATTCCATTGTACATAAGGACCACAACTTTTTTATCCATTTTTCACTTTCCTGGGATATTTAAGGTGGAATGAAGTGGAGGTCCTTGTCAACAGAGCAGCCCTAAACTTTGGGGTGCTTGTGTCTTGCTGATTTTCAATTTTCCCACTTTATCCCCCCATGCGTGGAAGTGCCCTATGCTCTCTAAGCTGTGTTTTTTAGATGTTTCAGGACACACCGTACACTTCTCCAGAGTGGCTGTTGGCAATTTACATCCCGCCCATCAGTGTAGCAAGGCTCCCATTTCTCCATGGCCTGTCCTGCATTTCTGGTTTTGACACTTTTTTCAGCATGGCCCTTTTGACCGATGGGAAGCGAGACTTCTTTGTAGCGCTGATTTGCCTTTCCAGGTTGCTTGGTTGGCCAAAAAGGGCGTATGCGTTTTTTCCTGAATATATTCAGGAAAAAACGCATACGCCCTTTTTGGCCATGGGCATCATTGTCAACGTTTTGCCGCTTTTCATGTGCTTTAGAGGCGATTCGAATCTACCTCCTGAAATCTGTTTCCTGCAATTCTGCCTTGATTTCAATTCCTCGTCTTTACCTTCCCTCAATATATTTGTGGTCGAGAGTTATCATTTATAACTGTGCAGGTTTGTGAATTGCAGTGCCCTGAAGCTCCATTTTACAACTCGCTTTTTCGGGAGCTGGCCGCAAAAGCGCAGGATGGCTTCAAGCCCTGTTCTGGTTCCGGGGGGCAGGCTGAGCCTGTGGTTAATTCTTCTTCCTGATGGGAAAATAGAGTGACCTGTGCCTGTCCCAACACCAAGAGCTAGTCTCTCATTGGTTCCCCGTCTTCCCGTTCATCCTCAGGACAAATTGCAACCTGTACGGAACAGGAGGTTAAAGGTGCTGATGCTCCAGGTAGGGAGATTGCTAGTAAAGTGGCTGGAATGGCGAACCCGAGCACAAGGAGATGAGAAATGAGGTGCGTTTTAGAAACCTTTCCCCATCACACGGTGTACCATCTTCTGGGTTTCTCATGCATGTTTTCGATGTAGGAAGATGCCCTTGAACCTGGAGATTTGGGACCCATGCGATGGGTAGCACGCAGTATTACTTTAAAGGGTCTGCGTTTGCTCACCCAACCTCACCAAACCTCTCAGCCCCAAGAGTGTCCACCCTTATGTCTCATCCAGCTGTGGGTCTAGATATGGTCAATCCAGGTTGCATCACAGCCCCTGAACGAATTGTGTAAGAATTTCTCTGTCTTTCCCTGTCTTTGTTTCATGGGTTTTTAAAAGTAATTTATTTTTATAATGGGGTTTAGCTGCTTTTCACGGCTGTGTTTATGCCGCTTTACACCCACTTGACACACTAACAGAGAGATATCAATACATAGGTTTTAAGATTATTACTAGTCAGATATATTCTTGTGCGGTGAATCGGGCGTGTTGAGTCCAGTTCTCTGAGCAAGGAGTAGGTCTTGTCTATTACATATTGGGTTTATGGAACGGTATCTGAGCTAATTTGAAACTCTTGTTTTATGTATCACCCCACCTCACCTTTCCCGTTAAGCAGCCATAGTGTGTTTTCTGCATGTGTGACTCTGTTCTGTTTTGTAATTCAGTTCAAGTGTAACGGTTTTTACATTCCCACTATAAGTGACACCTTATGAGAAGTGTCCTTTTCTGTGTGACTTATTTCACTTAGAATCGTCTTACCTAAATCCACTCATCATGCTGCTACTAGCCTTATGACATTGATTTCATGGCTGAGTGATATTCCATTGTACATAAGGACCACAACTTTTTTATCCATTTTTCACTTTCCTGGGATATTTAAGGTGGAATGAAGTGGAGGTCCTTGTCAACAGAGCAGCCCTAAACTTTGGGGTGCTTGTGTCTTGCTGATTTTCAATTTTCCCACTTTATCCCCCCATGCGTGGAAGTGCCCTATGCTCTCTAAGCTGTGTTTTTTAGATGTTTCAGGACACACCGTACACTTCTCCAGAGTGGCTGTTGGCAATTTACATCCCGCCCATCAGTGTAGCAAGGCTCCCATTTCTCCATGGCCTGTCCTGCATTTCTGGTTTTGACACTTTTTTCAGCATGGCCCTTTTGACCGATGGGAAGCGAGACTTCTTTGTAGCGCTGATTTGCCTTTCCAGGTTGCTTGGTTGGCCAAAAAGGGCGTATGCGTTTTTTCCTGAATATATTCAGGAAAAAACGCATACGCCCTTTTTGGCCATGGGCATCATTGTCAACGTTTTGCCGCTTTTCATGTGCTTTAGAGGCGATTCGAATCTACCTCCTGAAATCTGTTTCCTGCAATTCTGCCTTGATTTCAATTCCTCGTCTTTACCTTCCCTCAATATATTTGTGGTCGAGAGTTATCATTTATAACTGTGCAGGTTTGTGAATTGCAGTGCCCTGAAGCTCCATTTTACAACTCGCTTTTTCGGGAGCTGGCCGCAAAAGCGCAGGATGGCTTCAAGCCCTGTTCTGGTTCCGGGGGGCAGGCTGAGCCTGTGGTTAATTCTTCTTCCTGATGGGAAAATAGAGTGACCTGTGCCTGTCCCAACACCAAGAGCTAGTCTCTCATTGGTTCCCCGTCTTCCCGTTCATCCTCAGGACAAATTGCAACCTGTACGGAACAGGAGGTTAAAGGTGCTGATGCTCCAGGTAGGGAGATTGCTAGTAAAGTGGCTGGAATGGCGAACCCGAGCACAAGGAGATGAGAAATGAGGTGCGTTTTAGAAACCTTTCCCCATCACACGGTGTACCATCTTCTGGGTTTCTCATGCATGTTTTCGATGTAGGAAGATGCCCTTGAACCTGGAGATTTGGGACCCATGCGATGGGTAGCACGCAGTATTACTTTAAAGGGTCTGCGTTTGCTCACCCAACCTCACCAAACCTCTCAGCCCCAAGAGTGTCCACCCTTATGTCTCATCCAGCTGTGGGTCTAGATATGGTCAATCCAGTTTGCATCACAGCCCCTGAACGAATTGTGTAAGAATTTCTCTCTCTTTCCCTGTCTTTGTATCATGGGTTTTTAAAAGTAATTTATTTTTATAATGGGATTTAGCTGCTTTTCACGGCTGTGTTTATGCCGCTTTACACCCACTTGACACACTAACAGAGAGATATCAATACATAGGTTTTAAGATTATTACTAGTCAGATATATTCATGTGCGGTGAATCGGGCGTGTTGAGTCCAGTTCTCTGAGCAAGGAGTAGGTCTTGTCTATTACATATTGGGTTTATGGAACGGTATCTGAGCTAATTTGAAACTCTTGTTTTATGTATCACCGCACCTCACCTTTCCCGTTAAGCAGCCATAGTGTGTTTTCTGCATGTGTGACTCTGTTCTGTTTTGTAATTCAGTTCAAGTGTAACGGTTTTTACATTCCCACTATAAGTGACACCTTATGAGAAGTGTCCTTTTCTGTGTGACTTATTTCACTTAGAATCGTCTTACCTAAATCCACTCAACATGCTGCTACTAGCCTTATGACATTGATTTCATGGCTGAGTGATATTCCATTGTACATAAGGACCACAACTTTCTGATCCATTTTTCGGTTTCCTGGGATATTTAAGGTGGAATGAAGTGGAGGTCCTTGTCAACAGAGCAGCCCTAAACTTTGGGGTGCTTGTGTCTTGCTGATTTTCAATTTTCCCACTTTATCCCCCCAGGCGTGGAAGTGCCCTATGCTCTCTAAGCTGTATTTTTTAGATGTTTCAGGACACACCGTACACTTCTCCAGAGTGGCTGTTGGCAATTTACATCCCGCCCATCAGTGTAGCAAGGCTCCCATTTCTCCATGGCCTGTCCTGCATTTCTGGTTTTGACACTTTTTTCAGCATGGCCCTTTTGACCGATGGGAAGCGAGACTTCTTTGTAGCGCTGATTTGCCTTTCCAGGTTGCTTGGTTGGCCAAAAAGGGCGTATGCGTTTTTTCCTGAATATATTCAGGAAAAAACGCATACGCCCTTAATGGCCAAGGGCATCATTGTCAACGTTTTGCCGCTTTTCATGTGCTTTAGAGGCGATTCGAATCTACCTCCTGAAATCTGTTTCCTGCAATTCTGCCTTGATTTAAATTCCTCGTCTTTGCCTTCCCTCAATATATTTGTGGACGAGAGTTATCATTTATAACTGTGCAGGTTTGTGAATTGCAGTGCCCTGAAGCTCCATTTTACAACTCGCTTTTTCGGGAGCTGGCCGCAAAAGCGCAGGATGGCTTCAGGCCCTGTTCTGGTTCCGGGGGGCAGGCTGAGCCTGTGGTTAATTCTTCTTCCTGATGGGAAAATAGAGTGACCTGTGCCTGTCCCAACACCAAGAGCTAGTCTCTCATTGGTTCCCCGTCTTCCCGTTCATCCTCAGGACAAATTGAAACCTGTACGGAACAGGAGGTTAAAGGTGCTGATGCTCCAAGTAGGGAGATTGCTAGTAAAGTGGCTGGAATGGCGAACCCGAGCACAAGGAGATGAGAAATGAGGTGCGTTTTAGAAACCTTTCCCCATCACACGGTGTACCATCTTCTGGGTTTCTCATGCATGTTTTCGATGTAGGAAGATGCCCTTGAACCTGGAGATTTGGGACCCATGCGAATGGTAGCACGCAGTATTACTTTAAAGGGTCTGCGTTTGCTCACCCAACCTCACCAAAAATCTCAGCCCCAAGAGTGTCCACCCTTATGTCTCATCCAGCTGTGGGTCTAGATATGGTCAATCCAGGTTGCATCACAGCCCCTGAACGAATTGTGTAAGAATTTCTCTCTCTTTCCCTGTCTTTGTTTCATGGGTTTTTTAAAGTAATTTATTTTTATAATGGGGTTTAGCTGCTTTTCACGGCTGTGTTTATGCCGCTTTACACCCACTTGACACACTAACAGAGAGATATCAATACATACGTTTTAAGATTATTACTAGTCAGATATATTCTTGTGCGGTGAATCGGGCGTGTTGAGTCCAGTTCTCTGAGCACGGAGTAGGTCTTGTCTATTACATATTGGGTTTATGGAACGGTATCTGAGCTAATTTGAAACTCTTGTTTTATGTATCACCCCACCTCACCTTTCCCGTTAAGCAGCCATAGTGTGTTTTCTGCATGTGTGACTCTGTTCTGTTTTGTAATTCAGTTCAAGTGTAACGGTTTTTACATTCCCACTATAAGTGACACCTTATGAGAAGTGTCCTTTTCTGTGTGACTTATTTCACTTAGAATCGTCTTACCTAAATCCACTCATCATGCTGCTACTAGCCTTATGAAATTGATTTCATGGATGAGTGATATTCCATTGTACATAAGGACCACAAATTTTTTATCCATTTTTCGCTTTCCTGGGATATTTACGGTGGTATGAAGTGGAGGTCCTTGTCAACAGAGCAGCCCTAAACTTTGGGGTGCTTGTGTCTTGCTGATTTTCAATTTTCCCACTTTATCCCCCCAGGCGTGGAAGTGCCCTATGCTCTCTAAGGTGTATTTTTTAGATGTTTCAGGACACACCGTACACTTCTCCAGAGTGGCTGTTGGCAATTTACATCCCGCCCATCAGTGTAGCAAGGCTCCCATTTCTCCATGGCCTGTCCTGCATTGCTGGTTTTGACACTTTTTTAAGCATGGCCCTTTTGACCGATGGGAAGCGAGACTTCTTTGTAGCGCTGATTTGCCTTTCCAGGTTGCTTGGTTGGCCAAAAAGGGCGTATGCGTTTTTTCCTGAATATATTCAGGAAAAAACGCATACGCCCTTTTTGGCCAAGGGCATCATTGTCAACGTTTTGCCGCTTTTCATGTGCTTTAAAGGCGATTCGAATCTACCTCCTGAAATCTGTTTCCTGCAATTCTGCCTTGATTTCAAATCCTCTTCTTTGCCTTCCCTCAATATATTTGTGGACGAGAGTTATCATTTATAACTCTGCAGGTTTGTGAATTGCAGTGCCTAGAAGCTCCATTTTACAAGTCGCTTTTTTGGGAGGTGGCCGCAAAAGCGCAGGATGGCTTCAGGCCCTGTTCTGGTTCCGGGGGGCAGGCTGAGCCTGTGGTTAATTCTTCTTCCTGATGGGAAAATAGAGTGACCTGTGCCTGTCCCAACACCAAGAGCTAGTCTCTCATTGGTTCCCGTCTTCCCGTTCATCCTCAGGACAAATTGCAACCTGTACGGAACAGGAGGTTAAAGGTGCTGAGGCTCCAAATAGGGAGATTGCTAGTAAAGTGGCTGGAATGGCGAACCCGAGCACAAGGAGATGAGAAATGATGTGCGTTTTAAAAACCTTTCCCCATCACACGGTGTACCATCTTCTGGGTTTCTCATGCATGTTTTCGATGTAGGAAGATGCCCTTGAACCTGGAGATTTGGGACCCATGCGATGGGTAGCACGCAGTATTACTTTAAAGGGTCTGCGTTTGCTCACCCAACCTCACCAAACCTCTCAGCCCCAAGAGTGTCCACCCTTATGTCTCATCCAGCTGTGGGTCTAGATATGGTCAATCCAGGTTGCATCACAGCCCCTGAACGAATTGTGTAAGAATTTCTCTCTCTTTCCCTGTCTTTGTTTCATGGGTTTTTAAAAGTAATTTATTTTTATAATGGGGTTTAGCTGCTTTTCACGGCTGCGTTTATGCCGCTTTACACCCACTTGACACACTAACAGAGAGATATCAATACATAGGTTTTAAGATTATTACTAGTCAGATATATTCTTGTGCGGTGAATCGGGCGTGTTGAGTCCAGTTCTCTGAGCAAGGAGTAGGTCTTGTCTATTACATATTGGGTTTATGGAACGGTATCTGAGCTAATTTGAAACTCTTGTTTTATGTATCACCCCACCTCACCTTTCCCGTTAAGCAGCCATAGTGTGTTTTCTGCATGTGTGACTCTGTTCTGTTTTGTAATTCAGTTCAAGTGTAACGGTTTTTACATTCCCTCTATAAGTGACACCTTATGAGAAGTGTCCTTTTCTGTGTGACTTATTTCACTTAGAATCGTCTTACCTAAATCCACTCATCATGCTGCTACTAGCCTTATGACATTGATTTCATGGCTGAGTGATATTCCATTGTACATAAGGACCACAACTTTTTTATCCATTTTTCACTTTCCTGGGATATTTAAGGTGGAATGAAGTGGAGGTCCTTGTCAACAGAGCAGCCCTAAACTTTGGGGTGCTTGTGTCTTGCTGATTTTCAATTTTCCCACTTTATCCCCCCATGCGTGGAAGTGCCCTATGCTCTCTAAGCTGTGTTTTTTAGATGTTTCAGGACACACCGTACACTTCTCCAGAGTGGCTGTTGGCAATTTACATCCCGCCCATCAGTGTAGCAAGGCTCCCATTTCTCCATGGCCTGTCCTGCATTTCTGGTTTTGACACTTTTTTCAGCATGGCCCTTTTGACCGATGGGAAGCGAGACTTCTTTGTAGCGCTGATTTGCCTTTCCAGGTTGCTTGGTTGGCCAAAAAGGGCGTATGCGTTTTTTCCTGAATATATTCAGGAAAAAACGCATACGCCCTTTTTGGCCATGGGCATCATTGTCAACGTTTTGCCGCTTTTCATGTGCTTTAGAGGCGATTCGAATCTACCTCCTGAAATCTGTTTCCTGCAATTCTGCCTTGATTTCAATTCCTCGTCTTTACCTTCCCTCAATATATTTGTGGTCGAGAGTTATCATTTATAACTGTGCAGGTTTGTGAATTGCAGTGCCCTGAAGCTCCATTTTACAACTCGCTTTTTCGGGAGCTGGCCGCAAAAGCGCAGGATGGCTTCAAGCCCTGTTCTGGTTCCGGGGGGCAGGCTGAGCCTGTGGTTAATTCTTCTTCCTGATGGGAAAATAGAGTGACCTGTGCCTGTCCCAACACCAAGAGCTAGTCTCTCATTGGTTCCCCGTCTTCCCGTTCATCCTCAGGACAAATTGCAACCTGTACGGAACAGGAGGTTAAAGGTGCTGATGCTCCAGGTAGGGAGATTGCTAGTAAAGTGGCTGGAATGGCGAACCCGAGCACAAGGAGATGAGAAATGAGGTGCGTTTTAGAAACCTTTCCCCATCACACGGTGTACCATCTTCTGGGTTTCTCATGCATGTTTTCGATGTAGGAAGATGCCCTTGAACCTGGAGATTTGGGACCCATGCGATGGGTAGCACGCAGTATTACTTTAAAGGGTCTGCGTTTGCTCACCCAACCTCACCAAACCTCTCAGCCCCAAGAGTGTCCACCCTTATGTCTCATCCAGCTGTGGGTCTAGATATGGTCAATCCAGGTTGCATCACAGCCCCTGAACGAATTGTGTAAGAATTTCTCTGTCTTTCCCTGTCTTTGTTTCATGGGTTTTTAAAAGTAATTTATTTTTATAATGGGGTTTAGCTGCTTTTCACGGCTGTGTTTATGCCGCTTTACACCCACTTGACACACTAACAGAGAGATATCAATACATAGGTTTTAAGATTATTACTAGTCAGATATATTCTTGTGCGGTGAATCGGGCGTGTTGAGTCCAGTTCTCTGAGCAAGGAGTAGGTCTTGTCTATTACATATTGGGTTTATGGAACGGTATCTGAGCTAATTTGAAACTCTTGTTTTATGTATCACCCCACCTCACCTTTCCCGTTAAGCAGCCATAGTGTGTTTTCTGCATGTGTGACTCTGTTCTGTTTTGTAATTCAGTTCAAGTGTAACGGTTTTTACATTCCCACTATAAGTGACACCTTATGAGAAGTGTCCTTTTCTGTGTGACTTATTTCACTTAGAATCGTCTTACCTAAATCCACTCATCATGCTGCTACTAGCCTTATGACATTGATTTCATGGCTGAGTGATATTCCATTGTACATAAGGACCACAACTTTTTTATCCATTTTTCACTTTCCTGGGATATTTAAGGTGGAATGAAGTGGAGGTCCTTGTCAACAGAGCAGCCCTAAACTTTGGGGTGCTTGTGTCTTGCTGATTTTCAATTTTCCCACTTTATCCCCCCATGCGTGGAAGTGCCCTATGCTCTCTAAGCTGTGTTTTTTAGATGTTTCAGGACACACCGTACACTTCTCCAGAGTGGCTGTTGGCAATTTACATCCCGCCCATCAGTGTAGCAAGGCTCCCATTTCTCCATGGCCTGTCCTGCATTTCTGGTTTTGACACTTTTTTCAGCATGGCCCTTTTGACCGATGGGAAGCGAGACTTCTTTGTAGCGCTGATTTGCCTTTCCAGGTTGCTTGGTTGGCCAAAAAGGGCGTATGCGTTTTTTCCTGAATATATTCAGGAAAAAACGCATACGCCCTTTTTGGCCATGGGCATCATTGTCAACGTTTTGCCGCTTTTCATGTGCTTTAGAGGCGATTCGAATCTACCTCCTGAAATCTGTTTCCTGCAATTCTGCCTTGATTTCAATTCCTCGTCTTTACCTTCCCTCAATATATTTGTGGTCGAGAGTTATCATTTATAACTGTGCAGGTTTGTGAATTGCAGTGCCCTGAAGCTCCATTTTACAACTCGCTTTTTCGGGAGCTGGCCGCAAAAGCGCAGGATGGCTTCAAGCCCTGTTCTGGTTCCGGGGGGCAGGCTGAGCCTGTGGTTAATTCTTCTTCCTGATGGGAAAATAGAGTGACCTGTGCCTGTCCCAACACCAAGAGCTAGTCTCTCATTGGTTCCCCGTCTTCCCGTTCATCCTCAGGACAAATTGCAACCTGTACGGAACAGGAGGTTAAAGGTGCTGATGCTCCAGGTAGGGAGATTGCTAGTAAAGTGGCTGGAATGGCGAACCCGAGCACAAGGAGATGAGAAATGAGGTGCGTTTTAGAAACCTTTCCCCATCACACGGTGTACCATCTTCTGGGTTTCTCATGCATGTTTTCGATGTAGGAAGATGCCCTTGAACCTGGAGATTTGGGACCCATGCGATGGGTAGCACGCAGTATTACTTTAAAGGGTCTGCGTTTGCTCACCCAACCTCACCAAACCTCTCAGCCCCAAGAGTGTCCACCCTTATGTCTCATCCAGCTGTGGGTCTAGATATGGTCAATCCAGTTTGCATCACAGCCCCTGAACGAATTGTGTAAGAATTTCTCTCTCTTTCCCTGTCTTTGTATCATGGGTTTTTAAAAGTAATTTATTTTTATAATGGGATTTAGCTGCTTTTCACGGCTGTGTTTATGCCGCTTTACACCCACTTGACACACTAACAGAGAGATATCAATACATAGGTTTTAAGATTATTACTAGTCAGATATATTCATGTGCGGTGAATCGGGCGTGTTGAGTCCAGTTCTCTGAGCAAGGAGTAGGTCTTGTCTATTACATATTGGGTTTATGGAACGGTATCTGAGCTAATTTGAAACTCTTGTTTTATGTATCACCGCACCTCACCTTTCCCGTTAAGCAGCCATAGTGTGTTTTCTGCATGTGTGACTCTGTTCTGTTTTGTAATTCAGTTCAAGTGTAACGGTTTTTACATTCCCACTATAAGTGACACCTTATGAGAAGTGTCCTTTTCTGTGTGACTTATTTCACTTAGAATCGTCTTACCTAAATCCACTCAACATGCTGCTACTAGCCTTATGACATTGATTTCATGGCTGAGTGATATTCCATTGTACATAAGGACCACAACTTTCTGATCCATTTTTCGGTTTCCTGGGATATTTAAGGTGGAATGAAGTGGAGGTCCTTGTCAACAGAGCAGCCCTAAACTTTGGGGTGCTTGTGTCTTGCTGATTTTCAATTTTCCCACTTTATCCCCCCAGGCGTGGAAGTGCCCTATGCTCTCTAAGCTGTATTTTTTAGATGTTTCAGGACACACCGTACACTTCTCCAGAGTGGCTGTTGGCAATTTACATCCCGCCCATCAGTGTAGCAAGGCTCCCATTTCTCCATGGCCTGTCCTGCATTTCTGGTTTTGACACTTTTTTCAGCATGGCCCTTTTGACCGATGGGAAGCGAGACTTCTTTGTAGCGCTGATTTGCCTTTCCAGGTTGCTTGGTTGGCCAAAAAGGGCGTATGCGTTTTTTCCTGAATATATTCAGGAAAAAACGCATACGCCCTTAATGGCCAAGGGCATCATTGTCAACGTTTTGCCGCTTTTCATGTGCTTTAGAGGCGATTCGAATCTACCTCCTGAAATCTGTTTCCTGCAATTCTGCCTTGATTTAAATTCCTCGTCTTTGCCTTCCCTCAATATATTTGTGGACGAGAGTTATCATTTATAACTGTGCAGGTTTGTGAATTGCAGTGCCCTGAAGCTCCATTTTACAACTCGCTTTTTCGGGAGCTGGCCGCAAAAGCGCAGGATGGCTTCAGGCCCTGTTCTGGTTCCGGGGGGCAGGCTGAGCCTGTGGTTAATTCTTCTTCCTGATGGGAAAATAGAGTGACCTGTGCCTGTCCCAACACCAAGAGCTAGTCTCTCATTGGTTCCCCGTCTTCCCGTTCATCCTCAGGACAAATTGAAACCTGTACGGAACAGGAGGTTAAAGGTGCTGATGCTCCAAGTAGGGAGATTGCTAGTAAAGTGGCTGGAATGGCGAACCCGAGCACAAGGAGATGAGAAATGAGGTGCGTTTTAGAAACCTTTCCCCATCACACGGTGTACCATCTTCTGGGTTTCTCATGCATGTTTTCGATGTAGGAAGATGCCCTTGAACCTGGAGATTTGGGACCCATGCGAATGGTAGCACGCAGTATTACTTTAAAGGGTCTGCGTTTGCTCACCCAACCTCACCAAAAATCTCAGCCCCAAGAGTGTCCACCCTTATGTCTCATCCAGCTGTGGGTCTAGATATGGTCAATCCAGGTTGCATCACAGCCCCTGAACGAATTGTGTAAGAATTTCTCTCTCTTTCCCTGTCTTTGTTTCATGGGTTTTTTAAAGTAATTTATTTTTATAATGGGGTTTAGCTGCTTTTCACGGCTGTGTTTATGCCGCTTTACACCCACTTGACACACTAACAGAGAGATATCAATACATACGTTTTAAGATTATTACTAGTCAGATATATTCTTGTGCGGTGAATCGGGCGTGTTGAGTCCAGTTCTCTGAGCACGGAGTAGGTCTTGTCTATTACATATTGGGTTTATGGAACGGTATCTGAGCTAATTTGAAACTCTTGTTTTATGTATCACCCCACCTCACCTTTCCCGTTAAGCAGCCATAGTGTGTTTTCTGCATGTGTGACTCTGTTCTGTTTTGTAATTCAGTTCAAGTGTAACGGTTTTTACATTCCCACTATAAGTGACACCTTATGAGAAGTGTCCTTTTCTGTGTGACTTATTTCACTTAGAATCGTCTTACCTAAATCCACTCATCATGCTGCTACTAGCCTTATGAAATTGATTTCATGGATGAGTGATATTCCATTGTACATAAGGACCACAAATTTTTTATCCATTTTTCGCTTTCCTGGGATATTTACGGTGGTATGAAGTGGAGGTCCTTGTCAACAGAGCAGCCCTAAACTTTGGGGTGCTTGTGTCTTGCTGATTTTCAATTTTCCCACTTTATCCCCCCAGGCGTGGAAGTGCCCTATGCTCTCTAAGGTGTATTTTTTAGATGTTTCAGGACACACCGTACACTTCTCCAGAGTGGCTGTTGGCAATTTACATCCCGCCCATCAGTGTAGCAAGGCTCCCATTTCTCCATGGCCTGTCCTGCATTTCTGGTTTTGACACTTTTTTAAGCATGGCCCTTTTGACCGATGGGAAGCGAGACTTCTTTGTAGCGCTGATTTGCCTTTCCAGGTTGCTTGGTTGGCCAAAAAGGGCGTATGCGTTTTTTCCTGAATATATTCAGGAAAAAACGCATACGCCCTTTTTGGCCAAGGGCATCATTGTCAACGTTTTGCCGCTTTTCATGTGCTTTAAAGGCGATTCGAATCTACCTCCTGAAATCTGTTTCCTGCAATTCTGCCTTGATTTCAAATCCTCTTCTTTGCCTTCCCTCAATATATTTGTGGACGAGAGTTATCATTTATAACTCTGCAGGTTTGTGAATTGCAGTGCCTAGAAGCTCCATTTTACAAGTCGCTTTTTTGGGAGGTGGCCGCAAAAGCGCAGGATGGCTTCAGGCCCTGTTCTGGTTCCGGGGGGCAGGCTGAGCCTGTGGTTAATTCTTCTTCCTGATGGGAAAATAGAGTGACCTGTGCCTGTCCCAACACCAAGAGCTAGTCTCTCATTGGTTCCCGTCTTCCCGTTCATCCTCAGGACAAATTGCAACCTGTACGGAACAGGAGGTTAAAGGTGCTGAGGCTCCAAATAGGGAGATTGCTAGTAAAGTGGCTGGAATGGCGAACCCGAGCACAAGGAGATGAGAAATGATGTGCGTTTTAAAAACCTTTCCCCATCACACGGTGTACCATCTTCTGGGTTTCTCATGCATGTTTTCGATGTAGGAAGATGCCCTTGAACCTGGAGATTTGGGACCCATGCGATGGGTAGCACGCAGTATTACTTTAAAGGGTCTGCGTTTGCTCACCCAACCTCACCAAACCTCTCAGCCCCAAGAGTGTCCACCCTTATGTCTCATCCAGCTGTGGGTCTAGATATGGTCAATCCAGGTTGCATCACAGCCCCTGAACGAATTGTGTAAGAATTTCTCTCTCTTTCCCTGTCTTTGTTTCATGGGTTTTTAAAAGTAATTTATTTTTATAATGGGGTTTAGCTGCTTTTCACGGCTGCGTTTATGCCGCTTTACACCCACTTGACACACTAACAGAGAGATATCAATACATAGGTTTTAAGATTATTACTAGTCAGATATATTCTTGTGCGGTGAATCGGGCGTGTTGAGTCCAGTTCTCTGAGCAAGGAGTAGGTCTTGTCTATTACATATTGGGTTTATGGAACGGTATCTGAGCTAATTTGAAACTCTTGTTTTATGTATCACCCCACCTCACCTTTCCCGTTAAGCAGCCATAGTGTGTTTTCTGCATGTGTGACTCTGTTCTGTTTTGTAATTCAGTTCAAGTGTAACGGTTTTTACATTCCCTCTATAAGTGACACCTTATGAGAAGTGTCCTTTTCTGTGTGACTTATTTCACTTAGAATCGTCTTACCTAAATCCACTCATCATGCTGCTACTAGCCTTATGACATTGATTTCATGGCTGAGTGATATTCCATTGTACATAAGGACCACCACTTCTTTATCCATTTTTCTCGTTCCTGGGATATTTAAGGTGTTATGAACTGGAGGTTCTTGTCAACAGAGCAGCCCTAAACTTTGGGGTGCTTGTGTCTTGCTGATTTTCAATTTTCCCTCTTTATCCCCCCATGCGTGGAAGTGCCCTATGCTCTCTAAGCTGTGTTTTTTAGATGTTTCAGGACACACCGTACACTTCTCCAGAGTGGCTGTTGGCAATTTACATCCCGCCCATCAGTGTAGCAAGGCTCCCATTTCTCCATGGCCTGTCCTGCATTTCTGGTTTTGACACTTTTTTCAGCATGGCCCTTTTGACCGATGGGAAGCGAGACTTCTTTGTAGCGCTGATTTGCCTTTCCAGGTTGCTTGGTTGGCCAAAAAGGGCGTATGCGTTTTTTCCTGAATATATTCAGGAAAAAACGCATACGCCCTTTTTGGCCATGGGCATCATTGTCAACGTTTTGCCGCTTTTCATGTGCTTTAGAGGCGATTCGAATCTACCTCCTGAAATCTGTTTCCTGCAATTCTGCCTTGATTTCAATTCCTCGTCTTTGCCTTCCCTCAATATATTTGTGGACGAGAGTTATCATTTATAACTGTGCAGGTTTGTGAATTGCAGTGCCCTGAAGCTCCATTTTACAACTCGCTTTTTCGGGAGCTGGCCGCAAAAGCGCAGGATGGCTTCAGGCCCTGTTCTGGTTCCAGGGGGCAGGCTGAGCCTGTGGTTAATTCTTCTTCCTGATGGGAAAATAGAGTGACCTGTGCCTGTCCCAACACCAAGAGCTAGTCTCTCATTGGTTCCCCGTCTTCCCGTTCATCCTCAGGACAAATTGCAACCTGTACGGAACAGGAGTTTAAAGGTGCTGATGCTCCAGGTAGGGAGATTGCTAGTAAAGTGGCTGGAATGGCGAACCCGAGCACAAGGAGATGAGAAATGAGGTGCGTTTTAGAAACCTTTCCCCTCACACGGTGTACCATCTTCTGGGTTTCTCATGCATGTTTTCGATGTAGGAAGATGCCCTTGAACCTGGAGATTTGGGACCCATGCGATGGGTAGCACGCAGTATTACTTTAAAGGGTCTGCGTTTGCTCACCCAACCTCATCAAACCTCTCAGCCCCAAGAGTGTCCACCCTTATGTCTCATCCAGCTGTGGGTCTAGATATGGTCAATCCAGGTTGCATCACAGCCCATGAACGAATTGTGTAAGAATTTCTCTCTCTTTCCCTGTCTTTGTTTCATGGGTTTTTAAAAGTAATTTATTTTTATAATGGGGTTTAGCTGCTTTTCACGGCTGTGTTTATGCTGCTTTACACCCACTTGACACACTAACAGAGAGATATCAATACATAGGTTTTAAGATTATTACTAGTCAGATATATTCTTGTGCGGTGAATCGGGCGTGTTGAGTCCAGTTCTCTGAGCAAGGAGTAGGTCTTGTCTATTACATATTGGGTTTATGGAACGGTATCTGAGCTAATTTGAAACTCTTGTTTTATGTATCACCCCACCTCACCTTTCCCGTTAAGCAGCCATAGTGTGTTTTCTGCATGTGTGACTCTGTTCTGTTTTGTAATTCAGTTCAAGTGTAACGGTTTTTACATTCCCTCTATAAGTGACACCTTATGAGAAGTGTCCTTTTCTGTGTGACTTATTTCACTTAGAATCGTCTTACCTAAATCCACTCATCATGCTGCTACTAGCCTTATGACATTGATTTCATGGCTGAGTGATATTCCATTGTACATAAGGACCACAACTTTTTTATCCATTTTTCACTTTCCTGGGATATTTAAGGTGGAATGAAGTGGAGGTCCTTTTCAACAGAGCAGCCCTAAACTTTGGGGTGCTTGTGTCTTGCTGATTTTCAATTTTCCCACTTTATCCCCCCATGCGTGGAAGTGTCCTATGCTCTCTAAGCTGTGTTTTTTAGATGTTTCAGGACACACCGTACACTTCTCCAGAGTGGCTGTTGGCAATTTACATCCCGCCCATCAGTGTAGCAAGGCTCCCATTTCTCCATGGCCTGTCCTGCATTTCTGGTTTTGACACTTTTTTCAGCATGGCCCTTTTGACCGATGGGAAGCGAGACTTCTTTGTAGCGCTGATTTGCCTTTCCAGGTTGCTTGGTTGGCCAAAAAGGGCGTATGCGTTTTTTCCTGAATATATTCAGGAAAAAACGCATACGCCCTTTTTGGCCAAGGGCATCATTGTCAACGTTTTGCCGCTTTTCATGTGCTTTAAAGGGGATTCGAATCTACCTCCTGAAATCTGTTTCCTGCAATTCTGCCTTGATTTCAAATCCTCTTCTTTGCCTTCCCTCAATATATTTGTGGACGAGAGTTATCATTTATAACTCTGCAGGTTTGTGAATTGCAGTGCCCAGAAGCTCCATTTTACAAGTCGCTTTTTTGGGAGCTGGCCGCAAAAGCGCAGGATGGCTTCAGGCCCTGTTCTGGTTCCGGGGGGCAGGCTGAGCGTGTGGTTAATTCTTCTTCCTGATGGGAAAATAGAGTGACCTGTGCCTGTCCCAACACCAAGAGCTAGTCTCTCATTGGTTCCCCGTCTTCCCGT
Source organism: Balaenoptera physalus (assembly GCF_965194825.1). Classification (NCBI taxonomy): domain Eukaryota; kingdom Metazoa; phylum Chordata; class Mammalia; order Artiodactyla; family Balaenopteridae; genus Balaenoptera; species Balaenoptera physalus. Next base: position 198,822 of record NW_028126341.1, on the reverse strand, counting down.
TCATCCTCAGGACAAATTGCAACCTGTACGGAACAGGAGGTTAAAGGTGCTGATGCTCCAAGTAGGGAGATTGCTAGTAAAGTGGCTGGAATGGCGAACCCGAGCACAAGGAGATGAGAAATGAGGTGCGTTTTAGAAACCTTTCCCCATCACACGGTGTACCATCTTCTGGGTTTCTCATGCATGTTTTCGATGTAGGAAGATGCCCTTGAACCTGGAGATTTGGGACCCATGCGAATGGTAGCACGCAGTATTACTTTAAAGGGTCTGCGTTTGCTCACCCAACCTCACCAAACCTCTCAGCCCCAAGAGTGTCCACCCTTATGTCTCATCCAGCTGTGGGTCTAGATATGGTCAATCCAGGTTGCATCACAGCCCCTGAACGAATTGTGTAAGAATTTCTCTCTCTTTCCCTGTCTTTGTTTCATGGGTTTTTAAAAGTAATTTATTTTTATAATGGGGTTTAGCTGCTTTTCACGGCTGTGTTTATGCCGCTTTACACCCACTTTACACACTAACAGAGAGATATCAATACATACGTTTTAAGATTATTACTAGTCAGATATATTCTTGTGCGGTGAATCGGGCGTGTTGAGTCCAGTTCTCTGAGCAAGGAGTAGGTCTTGTCTATTACATATTGGGTTTATGGAACGGTATCTGAGCTAATTTGAAACTCTTGTTTTATGTATCACCCCACCTCACCTTTCCCGTTAAGCAGCCATAGTGTGTTTTCTGCATGTGTGACTCTGTTCTGTTTTGTAATTCAGTTCAAGTGTAACGGTTTTTACATTCCCACTATAAGTGACACCTTATGAGAAGTGTCCTTTTCTGTGTGACTTATTTCACTTAGAATCGTCTTACCTAAATCCACTCATCATGCTGCTACTAGCCTTATGACATTGATTTCATGGCTGAGTGATATTCCATTGTACATAAGGACCACAACTTTTTTATCCATTTTTCACTTTCCTGGGATATTTAAGGTGGAATGAAGTGGAGGTCCTTGTCAACAGAGCAGCCCTAAACTTTGGGGTGCTTGTGTCTTGCTGATTTTCAATTTTCCCACTTTATCCCCCCATGCGTGGAAGTGCCCTATGCTCTCTAAGCTGTGTTTTTTAGATGTTTCAGGACACACCGTACACTTCTCCAGAGTGGCTGTTGGCAATTTACATCCCGCCCATCAGTGTAGCAAGGCTCCCATTTCTCCATGGCCTGTCCTGCATTTCTGGTTTTGACACTTTTTTCAGCATGGCCCTTTTGACCGATGGGAAGCGAGACTTCTTTGTAGCGCTGATTTGCCTTTCCAGGTTGCTTGGTTGGCCAAAAAGGGCGTATGCGTTTTTTCCTGAATATATTCAGGAAAAAACGCATACGCCCTTTTTGGCCATGGGCATCATTGTCAACGTTTTGCCGCTTTTCATGTGCTTTAGAGGCGATTCGAATCTACCTCCTGAAATCTGTTTCCTGCAATTCTGCCTTGATTTCAATTCCTCGTCTTTGCCTTCCCTCAATATATTTGTGGACGAGAGTTATCATTTATAACTGTGCAGGTTTGTGAATTGCAGTGCCCTGAAGCTCCATTTTACAAGTCGCTTTTTTGGGAGCTGGCCGCAAAAGCGCAGGATGGCTTCAGGCCCTGTTCTGGTTCCGGGGGGCAGGCTGAGCGTGTGGTTAATTCTTCTTCCTGATGGGAAAATAGAGTGACCTGTGCCTGTCCCAACACCAAGAGCTAGTCTCTCATTGGTTCCCCATCTTCCCGTTCATCCTCAGGACAAATTGCAACCTGTACGGAACAGGAGGTTAAAGGTGCTGATGCTCCAAGTAGGGAGATTGCTAGTAAAGTGGCTGGAATGGCGAACCCGAGCACAAGGAGATGAGAAATGAGGTGCGTTTTAGAAACCTTTCCCCATCACACGGTGTACCATCTTCTGGGTTTCTCATGCATGTTTTCGATGTAGGAAGATGCCCTTGAACCTGGAGATTTGGGACCCATGCGAATGGTAGCACGCAGTATTACTTTAAAGGGTCTGCGTTTGCTCACCCAACCTCACCAAACCTCTCAGCCCCAAGAGTGTCCACCCTTATGTCTCATCCAGCTGTGGGTCTAGATATGGTCAATCCAGGTTGCATCACAGCCCCTGAACGAATTGTGTAAGAATTTCTCTCTCTTTCCCTGTCTTTGTTTCATGGGTTTTTAAAAGTAATTTATTTTTATAATGGGGTTTAGCTGCTTTTCACGGCTGTGTTTATGCCGCTTTACACCCACTTGACACACTAACAGAGAGATATCAATACATAGGTTTTAAGATTATTACTAGTCAGATATATTCTTGTGCGGTGAATCGGGCGTGTTGAGTCCAGTTCTCTGAGCAAGGAGTAGGTCTTGTCTATTACATATTGGGTTTATGGAACGGTATCTGAGCTAATTTGAAACTCTTGTTTTATGTATCACCCCACCTCACCTTTCCCGTTAAGCAGCCATAGTGTGTTTTCTGCATGTGTGACTCTGTTCTGTTTTGTAATTCAGTTCAAGTGTAACGGTTTTTACATTCCCACTATAAGTGACACCTTATGAGAAGTGTCCTTTTCTGTGTGACTTATTTCACTTAGAATCGTCTTACCTAAATCCACTCATCATGCTGCTACTAGCCTTATGACATTGATTTCATGGCTGAGTGATATTCCATTGTACATAAGGACCACAACTTTTTTATCCATTTTTCACTTTCCTGGGATATTTAAGGTGGAATGAAGTGGAGGTCCTTGTCAACAGAGCAGCCCTAAACTTTGGGGTGCTTGTGTCTTGCTGATTTTCAATTTTCCCACTTTATCCCCCCATGCGTGGAAGTGCCCTATGCTCTCTAAGCTGTGTTTTTTAGATGTTTCAGGACACACCGTACACTTCTCCAGAGTGGCTGTTGGCAATTTACATCCCGCCCATCAGTGTAGCAAGGCTCCCATTTCTCCATGGCCTGTCCTGCATTTCTGGTTTTGACACTTTTTTCAGCATGGCCCTTTTGACCGATGGGAAGCGAGACTTCTTTGTAGCGCTGATTTGCCTTTCCAGGTTGCTTGGTTGGCCAAAAAGGGCGTATGCGTTTTTTCCTGAATATATTCAGGAAAAAACGCATACGCCCTTTTTGGCCATGGGCATCATTGTCAACGTTTTGCCGCTTTTCATGTGCTTTAGAGGCGATTCGAATCTACCTCCTGAAATCTGTTTCCTGCAATTCTGCCTTGATTTCAATTCCTCGTCTTTACCTTCCCTCAATATATTTGTGGTCGAGAGTTATCATTTATAACTGTGCAGGTTTGTGAATTGCAGTGCCCTGAAGCTCCATTTTACAACTCGCTTTTTCGGGAGCTGGCCGCAAAAGCGCAGGATGGCTTCAAGCCCTGTTCTGGTTCCGGGGGGCAGGCTGAGCCTGTGGTTAATTCTTCTTCCTGATGGGAAAATAGAGTGACCTGTGCCTGTCCCAACACCAAGAGCTAGTCTCTCATTGGTTCCCCGTCTTCCCGTTCATCCTCAGGACAAATTGCAACCTGTACGGAACAGGAGGTTAAAGGTGCTGATGCTCCAGGTAGGGAGATTGCTAGTAAAGTGGCTGGAATGGCGAACCCGAGCACAAGGAGATGAGAAATGAGGTGCGTTTTAGAAACCTTTCCCCATCACACGGTGTACCATCTTCTGGGTTTCTCATGCATGTTTTCGATGTAGGAAGATGCCCTTGAACCTGGAGATTTGGGACCCATGCGATGGGTAGCACGCAGTATTACTTTAAAGGGTCTGCGTTTGCTCACCCAACCTCACCAAACCTCTCAGCCCCAAGAGTGTCCACCCTTATGTCTCATCCAGCTGTGGGTCTAGATATGGTCAATGCAGGTTGCATCACAGCCCCTGAACGAATTGTGTAAGAATTTCTCTCTCTTTCCCTGTCTTTGTATCATGGGTTTTTAAAAGTAATTTATTTTTATAATGGGATTTAGCTGCTTTTCACGGCTGTGTTTATGCCGCTTTACACCCACTTGACACACTAACAGAGAGATATCAATACATAGGTTTTAAGATTATTACTAGTCAGATATATTCATGTGCGGTGAATCGGGCGTGTTGAGTCCAGTTCTCTGAGCAAGGAGTAGGTCTTGTCTATTACATATTGGGTTTATGGAACGGTATCTGAGCTAATTTGAAACTCTTGTTTTATGTATCACCGCACCTCACCTTTCCCGTTAAGCAGCCATAGTGTGTTTTCTGCATGTGTGACTCTGTTCTGTTTTGTAATTCAGTTCAAGTGTAACGGTTTTTACATTCCCACTATAAGTGACACCTCATGAGAAGTGTCCTTTTCTGTGTGACTTATTTCACTTAGAATCGTCTTACCTAAATCCACTCAACATGCTGCTACTAGCCTTATGACATTGATTTCATGGCTGAGTGATATTCCATTGTACATAAGGACCACAACTTTCTGATCCATTTTTCGCTTTCCTGGGATATTTAAGGTGGAATGAAGTGGAGGTCCTTGTCAACAGAGCAGCCCTAAACTCTGGGGTGCTTGTGTCTTGCTGATTTTCAATTTTCCCACTTTATCCCCCCAGGCGTGGAAGTGCCCTATGCTCTCTAAGGTGTATTTTTTAGATGTTTCAGGACACACCGTACACTTCTCCAGAGTGGCTGTTGGCAATTTACATCCCGCCCATCAGTGTAGCAAGGCTCCCATTTCTCCATGGCCTGTCCTGCATTTCTGGTTTTGACACTTTTTTCAGCATGGCCCTTTTGACCGATGGGAAGCGAGACTTCTTTGTAGCGCTGATTTGCCTTTCCAGGTTGCTTGGTTGGCCAAAAAGGGCGTATGCGTTTTTTCCTGAATATATTCAGGAAAAAACGCATACGCCCTTAATGGCCAAGGGCATCATTGTCAACGTTTTGCCGCTTTTCATGTGCTTTAGAGGCGATTCGAATCTACCTCCTGAAATCTGTTTCCTGCAATTCTGCCTTGATTTAAATTCCTCGTCTTTGCCTTCCCTCAATATATTTGTGGACGAGAGTTATCATTTATAACTGTGCAGGTTTGTGAATTGCAGTGCCCTGAAGCTCCATTTTACAACTCGCTTTTTCGGGAGCTGGCCGCAAAAGCGCAGGATGGCTTCAGGCCCTGTTCTGGTTCCGGGGGGCAGGCTGAGCCTGTGGTTAATTCTTCTTCCTGATGGGAAAATAGAGTGACCTGTGCCTGTCCCAACACCAAGAGCTAGTCTCTCATTGGTTCCCCGTCTTCCCGTTCATCCTCAGGACAAATTGAAACCTGTACGGAACAGGAGGTTAAAGGTGCTGATGCTCCAAGTAGGGAGATTGCTAGTAAAGTGGCTGGAATGGCGAACCCGAGCACAAGGAGATGAGAAATGAGGTGCGTTTTAGAAACCTTTCCCCATCACACGGTGTACCATCTTCTGGGTTTCTCATGCATGTTTTCGATGTAGGAAGATGCCCTTGAACCTGGAGATTTGGGACCCATGCGAATGGTAGCACGCAGTATTACTTTAAAGGGTCTGCGTTTGCTCACCCAACCTCACCAAAAATCTCAGCCCCAAGAGTGTCCACCCTTATGTCTCATCCAGCTGTGGGTCTAGATATGGTCAATCCAGGTTGCATCACAGCCCCTGAACGAATTGTGTAAGAATTTCTCTCTCTTTCCCTGTCTTTGTTTCATGGGTTTTTTAAAGTAATTTATTTTTATAATGGGGTTTAGCTGCTTTTCACGGCTGTGTTTATGCCGCTTTACACCCACTTGACACACTAACAGAGAGATATCAATACATACGTTTTAAGATTATTACTAGTCAGATATATTCTTGTGCGGTGAATCGGGCGTGTTGAGTCCAGTTCTCTGAGCACGGAGTAGGTCTTGTCTATTACATATTGGGTTTATGGAACGGTATCTGAGCTAATTTGAAACTCTTGTTTTATGTATCACCCCACCTCACCTTTCCCGTTAAGCAGCCATAGTGTGTTTTCTGCATGTGTGACTCTGTTCTGTTTTGTAATTCAGTTCAAGTGTAACGGTTTTTACATTCCCACTATAAGTGACACCTTATGAGAAGTGTCCTTTTCTGTGTGACTTATTTCACTTAGAATCGTCTTACCTAAATCCACTCATCATGCTGCTACTAGCCTTATGAAATTGATTTCATGGATGAGTGATATTCCATTGTACATAAGGACCACAAATTTTTTATCCATTTTTCGCTTTCCTGGGATATTTACGGTGGTATGAAGTGGAGGTCCTTGTCAACAGAGCAGCCCTAAACTTTGGGGTGCTTGTGTCTTGCTGATTTTCAATTTTCCCACTTTATCCCCCCAGGCGTGGAAGTGCCCTATGCTCTCTAAGGTGTATTTTTTAGATGTTTCAGGACACACCGTACACTTCTCCAGAGTGGCTGTTGGCAATTTACATCCCGCCCATCAGTGTAGCAAGGCTCCCATTTCTCCATGGCCTGTCCTGCATTTCTGGTTTTGACACTTTTTTCAGCATGGCCCTTTTGACCGATGGGAAGCGAGACTTCTTTGTAGCGCTGATTTGCCTTTCCAGGTTGCTTGGTTGGCCAAAAAGGGCGTATGCGTTTTTTCCTGAATATATTCAGGAAAAAACGCATACGCCCTTTTTGGCCAAGGGCATCATTGTCAACGTTTTGCCGCTTTTCATGTGCTTTAAAGGCGATTCGAATCTACCTCCTGAAATCTGTTTCCTGCAATTCTGCCTTGATTTCAAATCCTCTTCTTTGCCTTCCCTCAATATATTTGTGGACGAGAGTTATCATTTATAACTCTGCAGGTTTGTGAATTGCAGTGCCCTGAAGCTCCATTTTACAAGTCGCTTTTTTGGGAGCTGGCCGCAAAAGCGCAGGATGGCTTCAGGCCCTGTTCTGGTTCCGGGGGGCAGGCTGAGCGTGTGGTTAATTCTTCTTCCTGATGGGAAAATAGAGTGACCTGTGCCTGTCCCAACACCAAGAGCTAGTCTCTCATTGGTTCCCCGTCTTCCCGTTCATCCTCAGGACAAATTGCAACCTGTACGGAACAGGAGGTTAAAGGTGCTGATGCTCCAAGTAGGGAGATTGCTAGTAAAGTGGCTGGAATGGCGAACCCGAGCACAAGGAGATGAGAAATGAGGTGCGTTTTAGAAACCTTTCCCCATCACACAGTGTACCATCTTCTGGGTTTCTCATGCATGTTTTCGATGTAGGAAGATGCCCTTGAACCTGGAGATTTGGGACCCATGCGATGGGTAGCACGCAGTATTACTTTAAAGGGTCTGCGTTTGCTCACCCAACCTCACCAAACCTCTCAGCCCCAAGAGTGTCCACCCTTATGTCTCATCCAGCTGTGGGTCTAGATATGGTCAATCCAGGTTGCATCACAGCCCCTGAACGAATTGTGTAAGAATTTCTCTCTCTTTCCCTGTCTTTGTTTCACGGGTTTTTAAAATTAATTTATTTTTATAATGGGGTTTAGCTGCTTTTCACGGCTGTGTTTATGCCGCTTTACACCCACTTGTCTAACATCCAGAGAGATATCAATACATAGGTTTTAAGATTCTTACTGCTCAGATATATTCTTGTGCGGTGAATAGGGGGTGTTGAGTCCAGTTCTCTGAGCAAGGAGTAGGTCTTGTCTATTACATATTGGGTTTATGGAACGGTATCTGAGCTAATTTGAAACTCTTGTTTTATGTATCACCCCACCTCACCTTTCCCGTTAAGCAGCCATAGTGTGTTTTGTAAACGTGTGACTCTGTTCTGTTTTTAATTCAGTTCAAGTGTAGCGGTTTTTACATTCCCTCTATAAGTGACACCTTATGAGAAGTGTCCTTTTCTGTGTGACTTATTTCACTTAGAATCGTCGTACCTAAATCCACTCATCATGCTGCTACTAGCCTTATGACATTGATTTCATGGCTGAGTGATATTCCATTGTACATAAGGACCACAACTTTTTTATCCATTTTTCACTTTCCTGGGATATTTAAGGTGGAATGAAGTGGAGGTCTTTGTCAACAGAGCAGCCCTAAACTTTGGGGTGCTTGTGTCTTGCTGATTTTCAATTTTCCCACTTTATCCCCCCATGCGTGGAAGTGCCCTATGCTCTCTAAGCTGTGTTTTTTAGATGTTTCAGGACACACCGTACCCTTCTCCAGAGTGGCTGTTGGCAATTTACATCCCGCCCATCAGTGTAGCAAGGCTCCCATTTCTCCATGGCCTGTCCTGCATTTCTGGTTTTGACACTTTTTTAAGCATGGCCCTTTTGACCGATGGGAAGCGAGACTTCTTTGTAGTGCTGATTTGCCTTTCCAGGTTGCTTGGTTGGCCAAAAAGGGCGTATGCGTTTTTTCCTGAATATATTCAGGAAAAAACGCATACGCCCTTTTTGGCCAAGGGCATCATTGTCAACGTTTTGCCGCTTTTCATGTGCTTTAAAGGCGATTCGAATCTACCTCCTGAAATCTGTTTCCTGCAATTCTGCCTTGATTTCAAATCCTCTTCTTTGCCTTCCCTCAATATATTTGTGGACGAGAGTTATCATTTATAACTCTGCAGGTTTGTGAATTGCAGTGCCCAGAAGCTCCATTTTACAAGTCGCTTTTTTGGGAGGTGGCCGCAAAAGCGCAGGATGGCTTCAGGCCCTGTTCTGGTTCCGGGGGGCAGGCTGAGCCTGTGGTTAATTCTTCTTCCTGATGGGAAAATAGAGTGACCTGTGCCTGTCCCAACACCAAGAGCTAGTCTCTCATTGGTTCCCGTCTTCCCGTTCATCCTCAGGACAAATTGCAACCTGTACGGAACAGGAGGTTAAAGGTGCTGAGGCTCCAAATAGGGAGATTGCTAGTAAAGTGGCTGGAATGGCGAACCCGAGCACAAGGAGATGAGAAATGATGTGCGTTTTAAAAACCTTTCCCCATCACACGGTGTACCATCTTCTGGGTTTCTCATGCATGTTTTCGATGTAGGAAGATGCCCTTGAACCTGGAGATTTGGGACCCATGCGATGGGTAGCACGCAGTATTACTTTAAAGGGTCTGCGTTTGCTCACCCAACCTCACCAAACCTCTCAGCCCCAAGAGTGTCCACCCTTATGTCTCATCCAGCTGTGGGTCTAGATATGGTCAATCCAGGTTGCATCACAGCCCCTGAACGAATTGTGTAAGAATTTCTCTCTCTTTCCCTGTCTTTGTTTCATGGGTTTTTAAAAGTAATTTATTTTTATAATGGGGTTTAGCTGCTTTTCACGGCTGTGTTTATGCCGCTTTACACCCACTTGACACACTAACAGAGAGATATCAATACATAGGTTTTAAGATTATTACTAGTCAGATATATTCTTGTGCGGTGAATCGGGCGTGTTGAGTCCAGTTCTCTGAGCAAGGAGTAGGTCTTGTCTATTACATATTGGGTTTATGGAACGGTATCTGAGCTAATTTGAAACTCTTGTTTTATGTATCACCCCACCTCACCTTTCCCGTTAAGCAGCCATAGTGTGTTTTCTGCATGTGTGACTCTGTTCTGTTTTGTAATTCAGTTCAAGTGTAACGGTTTTTACATTCCCTCTATAAGTGACACCTTATGAGAAGTGTCCTTTTCTGTGTGACTTATTTCACTTAGAATCGTCTTACCTAAATCCACTCATCATGCTGCTACTAGCCTTATGACATTGATTTCATGGCTGAGTGATATTCCATTGTACATAAGGACCACCACTTCTTTATCCATTTTTCTCGTTCCTGGGATATTTAAGGTGGAATGAAGTGGAGGTCCTTGTCAACAGAGCAGCCCTAAACTTTGGGGTGCTTGTGTCTTGCTGATTTTCAATTTTCCCACTTTATCCCCCCATGCGTGGAAGTGCCCTATGCTCTCTAAGCTGTGTTTTTTAGATGTTTCAGGACACACCGTACACTTCTCCAGAGTGGCTGTTGGCAATTTACATCCCGCCCATCAGTGTAGCAAGGCTCCCATTTCTCCATGGCCTGTCCTGCATTTCTGGTTTTGACACTTTTTTCAGCATGGCCCTTTTGACCGATGGGAAGCGAGACTTCTTTGTAGCGCTGATTTGCCTTTCCAGGTTGCTTGGTTGGCCAAAAAGGGCGTATGCGTTTTTTCCTGAATATATTCAGGAAAAAACGCATACGCCCTTTTTGGCCAAGGGCATCATTGTCAACGTTTTGCCGCTTTTCATGTGCTTTAAAGGGGATTCGAATCTACCTCCTGAAATCTGTTTCCTGCAATTCTGCCTTGATTTCAAATCCTCTTCTTTGCCTTCCCTCAATATATTTGTGGACGAGAGTTATCATTTATAACTCTGCAGGTTTGTGAATTGCAGTGCCCAGAAGCTCCATTTTACAAGTCGCTTTTTTGGGAGCTGGCCGCAAAAGCGCAGGATGGCTTCAGGCCCTGTTCTGGTTCCGGGGGGCAGGCTGAGCCTGTGGTTAATTCTTCTTCCTGATGGGAAAATAGAGTGACCTGTGCCTGTCCAAACACCAAGAGCTAGTCTCTCATTGGTTCCCCGTCTTCCCGTTCATCCTCAGGACAAATTGCAACCTGTACGGAACAGGAGGTTAAAGGTGCTGATGCTCCAAGTAGGGAGATTGCTAGTAAAGTGGCTGGAATGGCGAACCCGAGCACAAGGAGATGAGAAATGAGGTGCGTTTTAGAAACCTTTCCCCATCACACGGTGTACCATCTTCTGGGTTTCTCATGCATGTTTTCGATGTAGGAAGATGCCCTTGAACCTGGAGATTTGGGACCCATGCGATGGGTAGCACGCAGTATTACTTTAAAGGGTCTGCGTTTGCTCACCAAACCTCACCAAACCTCTCAGCCCCAAGAGTGTCCACCCTTATGTCTCATCCAGCTGTGGGTCTAGATATGGTCAATCCAGGTTGCATCACAGCCCCTGAACGAATTGTGTAAGAATTTCTCTCTCCTTCCCTGTCTTTGTTTCATGGGTTTTTAAAAGTAATTTATTTTTATAATGGGGTTTAGCTGCTTTTCACGGCTGTGTTTATGCCGCTTTACACCCACTTGACACACTAACAGAGAGATATCAATACATAGGTTTTAAGATTATTACTAGTCAGATATATTCATGTGCGGTGAATCGGGCGTGTTGAGTCCAGTTCTCTGAGCAAGGAGTAGGTCTTGTCTATTACATATTGGGTTTATGGAACGGTATCTGAGCTAATTTGAAACTCTTGTTTTATGTATCACCCCACCTCACCTTTCCCCTTAAGCAGCCATAGTGTGTTTTCTGCATGTGTGACTCTGTTCTGTTTTGTAATTCAGTTCAAGTGTAACGGTTTTTACATTCCCTCTATAAGTGACACCTTATGAGAAGTGTCCTTTTCTGTGTGACTTATTTCACTTAGAATCGTCTTACCTAAATCCACTCATCATGCTGCTACTAGCCTTATGACATTGATTTCATGGCTGAGTGATATTCCATTGTACATAAGGACCACAACTTTTTTATCCATTTTTCGCTTTCCTGGGATATTTAAGGTGGAATGAAGTGGAGGTCCTTGTCAACAGAGCAGCCCTAAACTTTGGGGTGCTTGTGTCTTGCTGATTTTCAATTTTCCCACTTTATCCCCCCATGCGTGGAAGTGCCCTATGCTCTCTAAGCTGTGTTTTATAGATGTTTCAGGACACACCGTACCCTTCTCCAGAGTGGCTGTTGGCAATTTACATCCCGCCCATCAGTGTAGCAAGGCTCCCATTTCTCCATGGCCTGTCCTGCATTTCTGGTTTTGACACTTTTTTAAGCATGGCCCTTTTGACCGATGGGAAGCGAGACTTCTTTGTAGCGCTGATTTGCCTTTCCAGGTTGCTTGGTTGGCCAAAAAGGGCGTATGCGTTTTTTCCTGAATATATTCAGGAAAAAACGCATACGCCCTTTTTGGCCAAGGGCATCATTGTCAACGTTTTGCCGCTTTTCATGTGCTTTAAAGGCGATTCGAATCTACCTCCTGAAATCTGTTTCCTGCAATTCTGCCTTGATTTCAAATCCTCTTCTTTGCCTTCCCTCAATATATTTGTGGACGAGAGTTATCATTTATAACTCTGCAGGTTTGTGAATTGCAGTGCCCAGAAGCTCCATTTTACAAGTCGCTTTTTTGGGAGCTGGCCGCAAAAGTGCAGGATGGCTTCAGGCCCTGTTCTGGTTCCAGGGGGCAGGCTGAGCCTGTGGTTAATTCTTCTTCCTGATGGGAAAATAGAGTGACCTGTGCCTGTCCCAACACCAAGAGCTAGTCTCTCATTGGTTCCCCGTCTTCCCGTTCATCCTCAGGACAAATTGCAACCTGTACGGAACAGGAGGTTAAAGGTGATGATGCTCCAAATAGGGAGATTGCTAGTAAAGTGGCTGGAATGGCGAACCCGAGCACAAGGAGATGAGAAATGAGGTGCGTTTTAGAAACCTTTCCCCATCACACGGTGTACCATCTTCTGGATTTCTCATGCATGTTTTCGATGTAGGAAGATGCCCTTGAACCTGGAGATTTGGGACCCATGCGATGGGTAGCACGCAGTATTACTTTAAAGGGTCTGCGTTTGCTCACCCAACCTCACCAAACCTCTCAGCCCCAAGAGTGTCCACCCTTATGTCTCATCCAGCTGTGGGTCTAGATATGGTCAATCCAGGTTGCATCACAGCCCCTGAACGAATTGTGTAAGAATTTCTCTCTCTTTCCCTGTATTTGTTTCATGGGTTTTTAAAAGTAATTTATTTTTATAATGGGGTTTAGCTGCTTTTCACGGCTGTGTTTATGCCGCTTTACACCCACTTGACACACTAACAGAGAGATATCAATACATAGGTTTTAAGATTATTACTAGTCAGATATATTCTTGTGCGGTGAATCGGGCGTGTTGAGTCCAGTTCTCTGAGCAAGGAGTAGGTCTTGTCTATTACATATTGGGTTTATGGAACGGTATCTGAGCTAATTTGAAACTCTTGTTTTATGTATCACCCCACCTCACCTTTCCCCTTAAGCAGCCATAGTGTGTTTTCTGCATGTGTGACTCTGTTCTGTTTTGTAATTCAGTTCAAGTGTAACGGTTTTTACATTCCCTCTATAAGTGACACCTTATGAGAAGTGTCCTTTTCTGTGTGACTTATTTCACTTAGAATCGTCTTACCTAAATCCACTCATCATGCTGCTACTAGCCTTATGACATTGATTTCATGGCTGAGTGATATTCCATTGTACATAAGGACCACAACTTTTTTATCCATTTTTCGCTTTCCTGGGATATTTAAGGTGGAATGAAGTGGAGGTCCTTGTCAACAGAGCAGCCCTAAACTTTGGGGTGCTTGTGTCTTGCTGATTTTCAATTTTCCCACTTTATCCCCCCATGCGTGGAAGTGCCCTATGCTCTCTAAGCTGTGTTTTATAGATGTTTCAGGACACACCGTACCCTTCTCCAGAGTGGCTGTTGGCAATTTACATCCCGCCCATCAGTGTAGCAAGGCTCCCATTTCTCCATGGCCTGTCCTGCATTTCTGGTTTTGACACTTTTTTAAGCATGGCCCTTTTGACCGATGGGAAGCGAGACTTCTTTGTAGCGCTGATTTGCCTTTCCAGGTTGCTTGGTTGGCCAAAAAGGGCGTATGCGTTTTTTCCTGAATATATTCAGGAAAAAACGCATACGCCCTTTTTGGCCAAGGGCATCATTGTCAACGTTTTGCCGCTTTTCATGTGCTTTAAAGGCGATTCGAATCTACCTCCTGAAATCTGTTTCCTGCAATTCTGCCTTGATTTCAAATCCTCTTCTTTGCCTTCCCTCAATATATTTGTGGACGAGAGTTATCATTTATAACTCTGCAGGTTTGTGAATTGCAGTGCCCAGAAGCTCCATTTTACAAGTCGCTTTTTTGGGAGCTGGCCGTAAAAGTGCAGGATGGCTTCAGGCCCTGTTCTGGTTCCAGGGGGCAGGCTGAGCCTGTGGTTAATTCTTCTTCCTGATGGGAAAATAGAGTGACCTGTGCCTGTCCCAACACCAAGAGCTAGTCTCTCATTGGTTCCCCGTCTTCCCGTTCATCCTCAGGACAAATTGCAACCTGTACGGAACAGGAGGTTAAAGGTGATGATGCTCCAAATAGGGAGATTGCTAGTAAAGTGGCTGGAATGGCGAACCCGAGCACAAGGAGATGAGAAATGAGGTGCGTTTTAGAAACCTTTCCCCATCACACGGTGTACCATCTTCTGGGTTTCTCATGCATGTTTTCGATGTAGGAAGATGCCCTTGAACCTGGAGATTTGGGACCCATGCGATGGGTAGCACGCAGTATTACTTTAAAGGGTCTGCGTTTGCTCACCCAACCTCACCAAACCTCTCAGCCCCAAGAGTGTCCACCCTTATGTCTCATCCAGCTGTGGGTCTAGATATGGTCAATCCAGGTTGCATCACAGCCCCTGAACGAATTGTGTAAGAATTTCTCTCTCTTTCCCTGTCTTTGTTTCATGGGTTTTTAAAAGTAATTTATTTTTATAATGGGGTTTAGCTGCTTTTCACGGCTGTGTTTATGCCGCTTTACACCCACTTGACACACTAACAGAGAGATATCAATACATAGGTTTTAAGATTATTACTAGTCAGATATATTCTTGTGCGGTGAATCGGGCGTGTTGAGTCCAGTTCTCTGAGCAAGGAGTAGGTCTTGTCTATTACATATTGGGTTTATGGAACGGTATCTGAGCTAATTGGAAACTCTTGTTTTATGTATCACCCCACCTCACCTTTCCCGTTAAGCAGCCATAGTGTGTTTTCTGCATGTGTGACTCTGTTCTGTTTTGTAATTCAGTTCAAGTGTAACGGTTTTTACATTCCCTCTATAAGTGACACCTTATGAGAAGTGTCCTTTTCTGTGTGACTTATTTCACTTAGAATCGTCTTACCTAAATCCACTCATCATGCTGCTACTAGCCTTATGACATTGATTTCATGGCTGAGTGATATTCCATTGTACATAAGGACCACAATTTTTTATCCATTTTTCGCTTTCCTGGGATATTTAAGGTGGAATGAAGTGGAGGTCCTTGTCAACAGAGCAGCCCTAAACTTTGGGGTGCTTGTGTCTTGCTGATTTTCAATTTTCCCACTTTATCCCCCCATGCGTGGAAGTGCCCTATGCTCTCTAAGCTGTGTTTTTTAGATGTTTCAGGACACACCGTACACTTCTCCAGAGTGGCTGTTGGCAATTTACATCCCGCCCATCAGTGTAGCAAGGCTCGCATTTCTCCATGGCCTGTCCTGCATTTCTGGTTTTGACACTTTTTTCAGCATGGCCCTTTTGACCGATGGGAAGCGAGACTTCTTTGTAGCGCTGATTTGCCTTTCCAGGTTGCTTGGTTGGCCAAAAAGGGCGTATGCGTTTTTTCCTGAATATATTCAGGAAAAAACGCATACGCCCTTTTTGGCCAAGGGCATCATTGTCAACGTTTTGCTGCTTTTCATGTGCTTTAAAGGCGATTCGAATCTACCTCCTGAAATCTGTTTCCTGCAATTCTGCCTTGATTTCAAATCCTCTTCTTTGCCTTCCCTCAATATATTTGTGGACGAGAGTTATCATTTATAACTCTGCAGGTTTGTGAATTGCAGTGCCCTGAAGCTCCATTTTACAACTCGCTTTTTTGGGAGCTGGCCGCAAAAGCGCAGGATGGCTTCAGGCCCTGTTCTGGTTCCGGGGGGCAGGCTGAGCCTGTGGTTAATTCTTCTTCCTGATGTGAAAATAGAGTCACCTGTGCCAGTCCCAACACCAAGAGCTAGTCTCTCATTGGTTCCCCGTCTTCCCGTTCATCCTCAGGACAAATTGCAACCTGTACGGAACAGGAGGTTAAAGGTGCTGAGGCTCCACGTAGGGAGATTGCTAGTAAAGTGGCTGGAATGGCGAACCCGAGCACAAGGAGATGAGAAATGAGGTGCGTTTTAGAAACCTTTCCCCATCACACGGTGTACCATCTTCTGGGTTTCTCATGCATGGTTTCGATGTAGGAAAATGCCCTTGAACCTGGAGATTTGGGACCCATGCGATGGGTAGCACGCAGTATTACTTTAAAGGGTCTGCGTTTGCTCACCCAACCTCACCAAACCTCTCAGCCCCAAGAGTGTCCACCCTTATGTCTCATCCAGCTGTGGGTCTAGATATGGTCAATCCAGGTTGCATCACAGCCCCTGAACGAATTGTGTAAGAATTTCTCTCTCTTTCCCTGTCTTTGTTTCATGGGTTTTTAAAAGTAATTTATTTTTATAATGGGGTTTAGCTGCTTTTCACGGCTGTGTTTATGCCGCTTTACACCCACTTGACACACTAACAGAGAGATATCAATACATACGTTTTAAGATTATTACTAGTCAGATATATTCTTGTGCGGTGAATCGGGCGTGTTGAGTCCAGTTCTCTGAGCAAGGAGTAGGTCTTGTCTATTACATATTGGGTTTATGGAACGGTATCTGAGCTAATTTGAAACTCTTGTTTTATGTATCACCCCACCTCACCTTTCCCGTTAAGCAGCCATAGTGTGTTTTCTGCATGTGTGACTCTGTTCTGTTTTGTAATTCAGTTCAAGTGTAACGGTTTTTACATTCCCTCTATAAGTGACACCTTATGAGAAGTGTCCTTTTCTGTGTGACTTATTTCACTTAGAATCGTCTTACCTAAATCCACTCATCATGCTGCTACTAGCCTTATGACATTGATTTCATGGCTGAGTGATATTCCATTGTACATAAGGACCACAACTTTTTTATCCATTTTTCACTTTCCTGGGATATTTAAGGTGGAATGAAGTGGAGGTCCTTGTCAACAGAGCAGCCCTAAACTTTGGGGTGCTTGTGTCTTGCTGATTTTCAATTTTCCCACTTTATCCCCCCATGCGTGGAAGTGCCCTATGCTCTCTAAGCTGTGTTTTTTAGATGTTTCAGGACACACCGTACACTTCTCCAGAGTGGCTGTTGGCAATTTACATCCCGCCCATCAGTGTAGCAAGGCTCGCATTTCTCCATGGCCTGTCCTGCATTTTTGGTTTTGACACTTTTTTCAGCATGGCCCTTTTGACCGATGGGAAGCGAGACTTCTTTGTAGCGCTGATTTGCCTTTCCAGGTTGCTTGGTTGGCCAAAAAGGGCGTATGCGTTTTTTCCTGAATATATTCAGGAAAAAACGCATACGCCCTTTTTGGCCAAGGGCATCATTGTCAACGTTTTGCCGCTTTTCATGTGCTTTAAAGGGGATTCGAATCTACCTCCTGAAATCTGTTTCCTGCAATTCTGCCTTGATTTCAAATCCTCTTCTTTGCCTTCCCTCAATATATTTGTGGACGAGAGTTATCATTTATAACTCTGCAGGTTTGTGAATTGCAGTGCCCAGAAGCTCCATTTTACAAGTCGCTTTTTTGGGAGCTGGCCGCAAAAGCGCAGGATGGCTTCAGGCCCTGTTCTGGTTCCGGGGGGCAGGCTGAGCCTGTGGTTAATTCTTCTTCCTGATGGGAAAATAGAGTGACCTGTGCCTGTCCCAACACCAAGAGCTAGTCTCTCATTGGTTCCCCGTCTTCCCGTTCATCCTCAGGACAAATTGCAACCTGTACGGAACAGGAGGTTAAAGGTGCTGATGCTCCAAGTAGGGAGATTGCTAGTAAAGTGGCTGGAATGGCGAACCCGAGCACAAGGAGATGAGAAATGAGGTGCGTTTTAGAAACCTTTCCCCATCACACGGTGTACCATCTTCTGGGTTTCTCATGCATGTTTTCGATGTAGGAAGATGCCCTTGAACCTGGAGATTTGGGACCCATGCGATGGGTAGCACGCAGTATTACTTTAAAGGGTCTGCGTTTGCTCACCAAACCTCACCAAACCTCTCAGCCCCAAGAGTGTCCACCCTTATGTCTCATCCAGCTGTGGGTCTAGATATGGTCAATCCAGGTTGCATCACAGCCCCTGAATGAATTGTGTAAGAATTTCTCTCTCCTTCCCTGTCTTTGTTTCATGGGTTTTTAAAAGTAATTTATTTTTATAATGGGGTTTAGCTGCTTTTCACGGCTGTGTTTATGCCGCTTTACACCCACTTGACACACTAACAGAGAGATATCAATACATAGGTTTTAAGATTATTACTAGTCAGATATATTCATGTGCGGTGAATCGGGCGTGTTGAGTCCAGTTCTCTGAGCAAGGAGTAGGTCTTGTCTATTACATATTGGGTTTATGGAACGGTATCTGAGCTAATTTGAAACTCTTGTTTTATGTATCACCCCACCTCACCTTTCCCCTTAAGCAGCCATAGTGTGTTTTCTGCATGTGTGACTCTGTTCTGTTTTGTAATTCAGTTCAAGTGTAACGGTTTTTACATTCCCTCTATAAGTGACACCTTATGAGAAGTGTCCTTTTCTGTGTGACTTATTTCACTTAGAATCGTCTTACCTAAATCCACTCATCATGCTGCTACTAGCCTTATGACATTGATTTCATGGCTGAGTGATATTCCATTGTACATAAGGACCACAATTTTTTATCCATTTTTCGCTTTCCTGGGATATTTAAGGTGGAATGAAGTGGAGGTCCTTGTCAACAGAGCAGCCCTAAACTTTGGGGTGCTTGTGTCTTGCTGATTTTCAATTTTCCCACTTTATCCCCCCATGCGTGGAAGTGCCCTATGCTCTCTAAGCTGTGTTTTTTAGATGTTTCAGGACACACCGTACACTTCTCCAGAGTGGCTGTTGGCAATTTACATCCCGCCCATCAGTGTAGCAAGGCTCCCATTTCTCCATGGCCTGTCCTGCATTTCTGGTTTTGACACTTTTTTCAGCATGGCCCTTTTGACCGATGGGAAGCGAGACTTCTTTGTAGCGCTGATTTGCCTTTCCAGGTTGCTTGGTTGGCCAAAAAGGGCGTATGCGTTTTTTCCTGAATATATTCAGGAAAAAACGCATACGCCCTTTTTGGCCAAGGGCATCATTGTCAACGTTTTGCCGCTTTTCATGTGCTTTAAAGGCGATTCGAATCTACCTCCTGAAATCTGTTTCCTGCAATTCTGCCTTGATTTCAAATCCTCTTCTTTGCCTTCCCTCAATATATTTGTGGACGAGAGTTATCATTTATAACTCTGCAGGTTTGTGAATTGCAGTGCCCTGAAGCTCCATTTTACAAGTCGCTTTTTTGGGAGCTGGCCGCAAAAGCGCAGGATGGCTTCAGGCCCTGTTCTGGTTCCGGGGGGCAGGCTGAGCCTGTGGTTAATTCTCCTTCCTGATGGGAAAATAGAGTGACCTGTGCCTGTCCCAACACCAAGAGCTAGTCTCTCATTGGTTTCCCGTCTTCCCGTTCATCCTCAGGACAAATTGCAACCTGTACGGAACAGGAGGTTAAAGGTGCTGATGCTCCAAGTAGGGAGATTGCTAGTAAAGTGGCTGGAATGGCAAACCCGAGCACAAGGAGATGAGAAATGAGGTGCGTTTTAGAAACCTTTCCCCATCACACGGTGTACCATCTTCTGGGTTTCTCATGCATGTTTTCGATGTAGGAAGATGCCCTTGAACCTGGAGATTTGGGACCCATGGAATGGGAAACAGGCAGTAGTACTTTAAAGGCTCTGCGTTTGCTCCCCCAACCTCACCAAATCTCTCAGCCCCGAAAGTATCCACCCTTACGTCTCATCCAGCTGTGGGTCTAGATATGGTCAATCCAGGTGGCATCACAGCCCCTGAACGAATTTTGTAAGAATTTCTCTCTGTTTCACTGTCTTTGTTTCACGGGTTTTTAAAATTAATTTATTTTTATAACGGGGTTTATCTGTTTTTCACGGCTGTGTTTATGCCGCTTTACACCCACTTGTCTAACATCCAGAGAGATATCAATACATAGGTTTTAAGATTCTTACTAGTCAGATATATTCTTGTGCGGTGAATAGGGGATGTTGAGTCCAGTTCACTGAGCAAGGAGTAGGTCTTTCTATTACATATTGGGTTTATGGAACGGTATCTGAGCTAATTTGAAACACTTGTTTTATGCATCACCCCACCTCACCTTTCCCGTTAAGCAGCCATAGTGTGTTTTGTAAACGTGTGACTCTGTTCTGTTTTTAATTCAGTTCAAGTGTAGCGGTTTTTACATTCCCTCTATAAGTGATAGCTTATGATAAGTGTCTTTTTCTGTGTGACTTATTTCACTTAGAATCGTCGTACCTAAATCCACTCATCATGCTGCTACTAGCCTTATGACATTGATTTCATGGCTGAGTGATATTCCATTGTACATAAGGACCACCACTTCTTTATCCATTTTTCTCGTTCCTGGGATATTTAAGGTGTTATGAACTGGAGGTTCTTGTCAACAGAGCAGCCCTAAACTTTGGGGTGCTTGTGTCTTGCTGATTTTCAATTTTCCCTCTTTATCCCCCCATGCGTGGAAGTGCCCTCTGCTCTCTAAGCTGTGTTTTTTAGATGTTTCAGGACACACCGTACACTTCTCCAGAGTGGCTGTTGGCAATTTACATCCCGCCCATCAGTGTAGCAAGGCTCCCATTTCTCCATGGCCTGTCCTGCATTTCTGGTTTTGACACTTTTTTCAGCATGGCCCTTTTGACCGATGGGAAGCGAGACTTCTTTGTAGCGCTGATTTGCCTTTCCAGGTTGCTTGGTTGGCCAAAAAGGGCGTATGCGTTTTTTCCTGAATATATTCAGGAAAAAACGCATACGCCCTTTTTGGCCATGGGCATCATTGTCAACGTTTTGCCGCTTTTCATGTGCTTTAGAGGCGATTCGAATCTACCTCCTGAAATCTGTTTCCTGCAATTCTGCCTTGATTTCAATTCCTCGTCTTTGCCTTCCCTCTATATATTTGTGGACGAGAGTTATCATTTATAACTGTGCAGGTTTGTGAATTGCAGTGCCCTGAAGCTCCATTTTACAACTCGCTTTTTCGGGAGCTGGCCGCAAAAGCGCAGGTTGGCTTCAGGCCCTGTTCTGGTTCCGGGGGGCAGGCTGAGCCTGTGGTTAATTCTTCTTCCTGATGGGAAAATAGAGTGACCTGTGCCTGTCCCAACACCAAGAGCTAGTCTCTCATTGGTTCCCCGTCTTCCCGTTCATCCTCAGGACAAATTGCAACCTGTACGGAACAGGAGGTTAAAGGTGCTGATGCTCCAGGTAGGGAGATTGCTAGTAAAGTGGCTGGAATGGCGAACCCGAGCACAAGGAGATGAGAAATGAGGTGCGTTTTAGAAACCTTTCCCCATCACACGGTGTACCATCTTCTGGGTTTCTCATGCATGTTTTCGATGTAGGAAGATGCCCTTGAACCTGGAGATTTGGGACCCATGCGATGGGTAGCACGCAGTATTACTTTAAAGGGTCTGCGTTTGCTCACCCAACCTCATCAAACCTCTCAGCCCCAAGAGTGTCCACCCTTATGTCTCATCCAGCTGTGGGTCTAGATATGGTCAATCCAGGTTGCATCACAGCCCCTGAACGAATTGTGTAAGAATTTCTCTCTCTTTCCCTGTCTTTGTATCATGGGTTTTTAAAAGTAATTTATTTTTATAATGGGATTTAGCTGCTTTTCACGGCTGTGTTTATGCCGCTTTACACCCACTTGACAAACTAACAGAGAGATATCAATACATAGGTTTTAAGATTATTACTAGTCAGATATATTCATGTGCGGTGAATCGGGCGTGTTGAGTCCAGTTCTCTGAGCAAGGAGTAGGTCTTGTCTATTACATATTGGGTTTATGGAACGGTATCTGAGCTAATTTGAAACTCTTGTTTTATGTATCACCCCACCTCACCTTTCCCCTTAAGCAGCCATAGTGTGTTTTCTGCATGTGTGACTCTGTTCTGTTTTGTAATTCAGTTCAAGTGTAACGGTTTTTACATTCCCACTATAAGTGACACCTTATGAGAAGTGTCCTTTTCTGTGTGACTTATTTCACTTAGAATCGTCTTACCTAAATCCACTCATCATGCTGCTACTAGCCTTATGACATTGATTTCATGGCTGAGTGATATTCCATTGTACATAAGGACCACAACTTTTTTATCCATTTTTCGCTTTCCTGGGATATTTAAGGTGGAATGAAGTGGAGGTCCTTTTCAACAGAGCAGCCCTAAACTTTGGGGTGCTTGTGTCTTGCTGATTTTCAATTTTCCCACTTTATCCCCCCATGCGTGGAAGTGTCCTATGCTCTCTAAGCTGTGTTTTTTAGATGTTTCAGGACACACCGTACACTTCTCCAGAGTGGCTGTTGGCAATTTACATCCCGCCCATCAGTGTAGCAAGGCTCCCATTTCTCCATGGCCTGTCCTGCATTTCTGGTTTTGACACTTTTTTCAGCATGGCCCTTTTGACCGATGGGAAGCGAGACTTCTTTGTAGCGCTGATTTGCCTTTCCAGGTTGCTTGGTTGGCCAAAAAGGGCGTATGCGTTTTTTCCTGAATATATTCAGGAAAAAACGCATACGCCCTTTTTGGCCAAGGGCATCATTGTCAACGTTTTGCCGCTTTTCATGTGCTTTAAAGGGGATTCGAATCTACCTCCTGAAATCTGTTTCCTGCAATTCTGCCTTGATTTCAAATCCTCTTCTTTGCCTTCCCTCAATATATTTGTGGACGAGAGTTATCATTTATAACTCTGCAGGTTTGTGAATTGCAGTGCCCAGAAGCTCCATTTTACAAGTCGCTTTTTTGGGAGCTGGCCGCAAAAGCGCAGGATGGCGTCAGGCCCTGTTCTGGTTCCGGGGGGCAGGCTGAGCCTGTGGTTAATTCTTCTTCCTGATGGGAAAATAGAGTGACCTGTGCCTGTCCCAACACCAAGAGCTAGTCTCTCATTGGTTCCCCGTCTTCCCGTTCATCCTCAGGACAAATTGCAACCTGTACGGAACAGGAGGTTAAAGGTGCTGAGGCTCCAAGTAGGGAGATTGCTAGTAAAGTGGCTGGAATGGCGAACCCGAGCACAAGGAGATGAGAAATGAGGTGCGTTTTAGAAACCTTTCCCCATCACACGGTGTACCATCTTCTGGGTTTCTCATGCATGTTTTCGATGTAGGAAGATGCCCTTGAACCTGGAGATTTGGGACCCATGCGATGGGTAGCATGCAGTATTACTTTAAAGGGTCTGCGTTTGCTCACCCAACCTCACCAAACCTCTCAGCCCCAAGAGTGTCCACCCTTATGTCTCATCCAGCTGTGGGTCTAGATATGGTCAATCCAGGTTGCATCACAGCCCCTGAACGAATTGTGTAAGAATTTCTCTCTCTTTCCCTGTCTTTGTTTCATGGGTTTTTAAAAGTAATTTATTTTTATAATGGGGTTTAGCTGCTTTTCACGGCTGTGTTTATGCCGCTTTACACCCACTTGACACACTAACAGAGAGATATCAATACATAGGTTTTAAGATTATTACTAGTCAGATATATTCTTGTGCGGTGAATCGGGCGTGTTGAGTCCAGTTCTCTGAGCAAGGAGTAGGTCTTGTCTATTACATATTGGGTTTATGGAACGGTATCTGAGCTAATTTGAAACTCTTGTTTTATGTATCACCCCACCTCACCTTTCCCGTTAAGCAGCCATAGTGTGTTTTCTGCATGTGTGACTCTGTTCTGTTTTGTAATTCAGTTCAAGTGTAACGGTTTTTACATTCCCTCTATAAGTGACACCTTATGAGAAGTGTCCTTTTCTGTGTGACTTATTTCACTTAGAATCGTCTTACCTAAATCCACTCATCATGCTGCTACTAGCCTTATGACATTGATTTCATGGCTGAGTGATATTCCATTGTACATAAGGACCACAACTTTTTTATCCATTTTTCACTTTCCTGGGATATTTAAGGTGGAATGAAGTGGAGGTCCTTGTCAACAGAGCAGCCCTAAACTTTGGGGTGCTTGTGTCTTGCTGATTTTCAATTTTCCCACTTTATCCCCCCATGCGTGGAAGTGCCCTATGCTCTCTAAGCTGTGTTTTTTAGATGTTTCAGGACACACCGTACACTTCTCCAGAGTGGCTGTTGGCAATTTACATCCCGCCCATCAGTGTAGCAAGGCGCGCATTTCTCCATGGCCTGTCCTGCATTTCTGGTTTTGACACTTTTTTCAGCATGGCCCTTTTGACCGATGGGAAGCGAGACTTCTTTGTAGCGCTGATTTGCCTTTCCAGGTTGCTTGGTTGGCCAAAAAGGGCGTATGCGTTTTTTCCTGAATATATTCAGGAAAAAACGCATACGCCCTTTTTGGCCAAGGGCATCATTGTCAACGTTTTGCCGCTTTTCATGTGCTTTAAAGGGGATTCGAATCTACCTCCTGAAATCTGTTTCCTGCAATTCTGCCTTGATTTCAAATCCTCTTCTTTGCCTTCCCTCAATATATTTGTGGACGAGAGTTATCATTTATAACTCTGCAGGTTTGTGAATTGCAGTGCCCAGAAGCTCCATTTTACAAGTCGCTTTTTTGGGAGCTGGCCGCAAAAGCGCAGGATGGCTTCAGGCCCTGTTCTGGTTCCGGGGGGCAGGCTGAGCCTGTGGTTAATTCTTCTTCCTGATGGGAAAATAGAGTGACCTGTGCCTGTCCCAACACCAAGAGCTAGTCTCTCATTGGTTCCCCGTCTTCCCGTTCATCCTCAGGACAAATTGCAACCTGTACGGAACAGGAGGTTAAAGGTGCTGATGCTCCAAGTAGGGAGATTGCTAGTAAAGTGGCTGGAATGGCGAACCCGAGCACAAGGAGATGAGAAATGAGGTGCGTTTTAGAAACCTTTCCCCATCACACGGTGTACCATCTTCTGGGTTTCTCATGCATGTTTTCGATGTAGGAAGATGCCCTTGAACCTGGAGATTTGGGACCCATGCGATGGGTAGCACGCAGTATTACTTTAAAGGGTCTGCGTTTGCTCACCCAACCTCACCAAACCTCTCAGCCCCAAGAGTGTCCACCCTTATGTCTCATCCAGCTGTGGGTCTAGATATGGTCAATCCAGGTTGCATCACAGCCCCTGAACGAATTGTGTAAGAATTTCTCTCTCCTTCCCTGTCTTTGTTTCATGGGTTTTTAAAAGTAATTTATTTTTATAATGGGGTTTAGCTGCTTTTCACGGCTGTGTTTATGCCGCTTTACACCCACTTGACACACTAACAGAGAGATATCAATACATAGGTTTTAAGATTATTACTAGTCAGATATATTCATGTGCGGTGAATCGGGCGTGTTGAGTCCAGTTCTCTGAGCAAGGAGTAGGTCTTGTCTATTACATATTGGGTTTATGGAACGGTATCTGAGCTAATTTGAAACTCTTGTTTTATGTATCACCCCACCTCACCTTTCCCCTTAAGCAGCCATAGTGTGTTTTCTGCATGTGTGACTCTGTTCTGTTTTGTAATTCAGTTCAAGTGTAACGGTTTTTACATTCCCTCTATAAGTGACACCTTATGAGAAGTGTCCTTTTCTGTGTGACTTATTTCACTTAGAATCGTCTTACCTAAATCCACTCATCATGCTGCTACTAGCCTTATGACATTGATTTCATGGCTGAGTGATATTCCATTGTACATAAGGACCACAATTTTTTATCCATTTTTCGCTTTCCTGGGATATTTAAGGTGGAATGAAGTGGAGGTCCTTGTCAACAGAGCAGCCCTAAACTTTGGGGTGCTTGTGTCTTGCTGATTTTCAATTTTCCCACTTTATCCCCCCATGCGTGGAAGTGCCCTATGCTCTCTAAGCTGTGTTTTTTAGATGTTTCAGGACACACCGTACACTTCTCCAGAGTGGCTGTTGGCAATTTACATCCCGCCCATCAGTGTAGCAAGGCTCCCATTTCTCCATGGCCTGTCCTGCATTTCTGGTTTTGACACTTTTTTCAGCATGGCCCTTTTGACCGATGGGAAGCGAGACTTCTTTGTAGCGCTGATTTGCCTTTCCAGGTTGCTTGGTTGGCCAAAAAGGGCGTATGCGTTTTTTCCTGAATATATTCAGGAAAAAACGCATACGCCCTTTTTGGCCAAGGGCATCATTGTCAACGTTTTGCCGCTTTTCATGTGCTTTAAAGGCGATTCGAATCTACCTCCTGAAATCTGTTTCCTGCAATTCTGCCTTGATTTCAAATCCTCTTCTTTGCCTTCCCTCAATATATTTGTGGACGAGAGTTATCATTTATAACTCTGCAGGTTTGTGAATTGCAGTGCCCTGAAGCTCCATTTTACAAGTCGCTTTTTTGGGAGCTGGCCGCAAAAGCGCAGGATGGCTTCAGGCCCTGTTCTGGTTCCGGGGGGCAGGCTGAGCCTGTGGTTAATTCTCCTTCCTGATGGGAAAATAGAGTGACCTGTGCCTGTCCCAACACCAAGAGCTAGTCTCTCATTGGTTTCCCGTCTTCCCGTTCATCCTCAGGACAAATTGCAACCTGTACGGAACAGGAGGTTAAAGGTGCTGATGCTCCAAGTAGGGAGATTGCTAGTAAAGTGGCTGGAATGGCAAACCCGAGCACAAGGAGATGAGAAATGAGGTGCGTTTTAGAAACCTTTCCCCATCACACGGTGTACCATCTTCTGGGTTTCTCATGCATGTTTTCGATGTAGGAAGATGCCCTTGAACCTGGAGATTTGGGACCCATGGGATGGGAAACAGGCAGTAGTACTTTAAAGGCTCTGCGTTTGCTCCCCCAACCTCACCAAATCTCTCAGCCCCGAAAGTATCCACCCTTACGTCTCATCCAGCTGTGGGTCTAGATATGGTCAATCCAGGTGGCATCACAGCCCCTGAACGAATTTTGTAAGAATTTCTCTCTGTTTCACTGTCTTTGTTTCACGGGTTTTTAAAATTAATTTATTTTTATAACGGGGTTTATCTGTTTTTCACGGCTGTGTTTATGCCGCTTTACACCCACTTGTCTAACATCCAGAGAGATATCAATACATAGGTTTTAAGATTCTTACTAGTCAGATATATTCTTGTGCGGTGAATAGGGGATGTTGAGTCCAGTTCACTGAGCAAGGAGTAGGTCTTTCTATTACATATTGGGTTTATGGAACGGTATCTGAGCTAATTTGAAACACTTGTTTTATGCATCACCCCACCTCACCTTTCCCGTTAAGCAGCCATAGTGTGTTTTGTAAACGTGTGACTCTGTTCTGTTTTTAATTCAGTTCAAGTGTAGCGGTTTTTACATTCCCTCTATAAGTGATAGCTTATGATAAGTGTCTTTTTCTGTGTGACTTATTTCACTTAGAATCGTCGTACCTAAATCCACTCATCATGCTGCTACTAGCCTTATGACATTGATTTCATGGCTGAGTGATATTCCATTGTACATAAGGACCACCACTTCTTTATCCATTTTTCTCGTTCCTGGGATATTTAAGGTGTTATGAACTGGAGGTTCTTGTCAACAGAGCAGCCCTAAACTTTGGGGTGCTTGTGTCTTGCTGATTTTCAATTTTCCCTCTTTATCCCCCCATGCGTGGAAGTGCCCTATGCTCTCTAAGCTGTGTTTTTTAGATGTTTCAGGACACACCGTACACTTCTCCAGAGTGGCTGTTGGCAATTTACATCCCGCCCATCAGTGTAGCAAGGCTCCCATTTCTCCATGGCCTGTCCTGCATTTCTGGTTTTGACACTTTTTTCAGCATGGCCCTTTTGACCGATGGGAAGCGAGACTTCTTTGTAGCGCTGATTTGCCTTTCCAGGTTGCTTGGTTGGCCAAAAAGGGCGTATGCGTTTTTTCCTGAATATATTCAGGAAAAAACGCATACGCCCTTTTTGGCCATGGGCATCATTGTCAACGTTTTGCCGCTTTTCATGTGCTTTAGAGGCGATTCGAATCTACCTCCTGAAATCTGTTTCCTGCAATTCTGCCTTGATTTCAATTCCTCGTCTTTGCCTTCCCTCAATATATTTGTGGACGAGAGTTATCATTTATAACTGTGCAGGTTTGTGAATTGCAGTGCCCTGAAGCTCCATTTTACAACTCGCTTTTTCGGGAGCTGGCCGCAAAAGCGCAGGATGGCTTCAGGCCCTGTTCTGGTTCCGGGGGGCAGGCTGAGCCTGTGGTTAATTCTTCTTCCTGATGGGAAAATAGAGTGACCTGTGCCTGTCCCAACACCAAGAGCTAGTCTCTCATTGGTTCCCCGTCTTCCCGTTCATCCTCAGGACAAATTGCAACCTGTACGGAACAGGAGGTTAAAGGTGCTGATGCTCCAGGTAGGGAGATTGCTAGTAAAGTGGCTGGAATGGCGAACCCGAGCACAAGGAGATGAGAAATGAGGTGCGTTTTAGAAACCTTTCCCCATCACACGGTGTACCATCTTCTGGGTTTCTCATGCATGTTTTCGATGTAGGAAGATGCCCTTGAACCTGGAGATTTGGGACCCATGCGATGGGTAGCACGCAGTATTACTTTAAAGGGTCTGCGTTTGCTCACCCAACCTCATCAAACCTCTCAGCCCCAAGAGTGTCCACCCTTATGTCTCATCCAGCTGTGGGTCTAGATATGGTCAATCCAGGTTGCATCACAGCCCCTGAACGAATTGTGTAAGAATTTCTCTCTCTTTCCCTGTCTTTGTATCATGGGTTTTTAAAAGTAATTTATTTTTATAATGGGATTTAGCTGCTTTTCACGGCTGTGTTTATGCCGCTTTACACCCACTTGACACACTAACAGAGAGATATCAATACATAGGTTTTAAGATTATTACTAGTCAGATATATTCATGTGCGGTGAATCGGGCGTGTTGAGTCCAGTTCTCTGAGCAAGGAGTAGGTCTTGTCTATTACATATTGGGTTTATGGAACGGTATCTGAGCTAATTTGAAACTCTTGTTTTATGTATCACCCCACCTCACCTTTCCCCTTAAGCAGCCATAGTGTGTTTTCTGCATGTGTGACTCTGTTCTGTTTTGTAATTCAGTTCAAGTGTAACGGTTTTTACATTCCCACTATAAGTGACACCTTATGAGAAGTGTCCTTTTCTGTGTGACTTATTTCACTTAGAATCGTCTTACCTAAATCCACTCATCATGCTGCTACTAGCCTTATGACATTGATTTCATGGCTGAGTGATATTCCATTGTACATAAGGACCACAACTTTTTTATCCATTTTTCGCTTTCCTGGGATATTTAAGGTGGAATGAAGTGGAGGTCCTTGTCAACAGAGCAGCCCTAAACTTTGGGGTTCTTGTGTCTTGCTGATTTTCAATTTTCACACTTTATCCCCCCATGCGTGGAAGTGCCCTATGCTCTCTAAGCTGTGTTTTTTAGATGTTTCAGGACACACCGTACACTTCTCCAGAGTGGCTGTTGGCAATTTACATCCCGCCCATCAGTGTAGCAAGGCTCCCATTTCTCCATGGCCTGTCCTGCATTTCTGGTTTTGACACTTTTTTCAGCATGGCCCTTTTGACCGATGGGAAGCGAGACTTCTTTGTAGCGCTGATTTGCCTTTCCAGGTTGCTTGGTTGGCCAAAACGGGCGTATGCGTTTTTTCCTGAATATATTCAGGAAAAAACGCATACGCCCTTTTTGGCCAAGGGCATCATTGTCAACGTTTTGCCGCTTTTCATGTGCTTTAAAGGGGATTCGAATCTACCTCCTGAAATCTGTTTCCTGCAATTCTGCCTTGATTTCAAATCCTCTTCTTTGCCTTCCCTCAATATATTTGTGGACGAGAGTTATCATTTATAACTCTGCAGGTTTGTGAATTGCAGTGCCCAGAAGCTCCATTTTACAAGTCGCTTTTTTGGGAGCTGGCCGCAAAAGCGCAGGATGGCTTCAGGCCCTGTTCTGGTTCCGGGGGGCAGGCTGAGCCTGTGGTTAATTCTTCTTCCTGATGGGAAAATAGAGTGACCTGTGCCTGTCCCAACACCAAGAGCTAGTCTCTCATTGGTTCCCCGTCTTCCCGTTCATCCTCAGGACAAATTGCAACCTGTACGGAACAGGAGGTTAAAGGTGCTGATGCTCCAAGTAGGGAGATTGCTAGTAAAGTGGCTGGAATGGCGAACCCGAGCACAAGGAGATGAGAAATGAGGTGCGTTTTAGAAACCTTTCCCCATCACACGGTGTACCATCTTCTGGGTTTCTCATGCATGTTTTCGATGTAGGAAGATGCCCTTGAACCTGGAGATTTGGGACCCATGCGATGGGTAGCACGCAGTATTACTTTAAAGGGTCTGCGTTTGCTCACCAAACCTCACCAAACCTCTCAGCCCCAAGAGTGTCCACCCTTATGTCTCATCCAGCTGTGGGTCTAGATATGGTCAATCCAGGTTGCATCACAGCCCCTGAATCAATTGTGTAAGAATTTCTCTCTCCTTCCCTGTCTTTGTTTCATGGGTTTTTAAAAGTAATTTATTTTTATAATGGGGTTTAGCTGCTTTTCACGGCTGTGTTTATGCCGCTTTACACCCACTTGACACACTAACAGAGAGATATCAATACATAGGTTTTAAGATTATTACTAGTCAGATATATTCTTGTGCGGTGAATCGGGCGTGTTGAGTCCAGTTCTCTGAGCAAGGAGTAGGTCTTGTCTATTACATATTGGGTTTATGGAACGGTATCTGAGCTAATTTGAAACTCTTGTTTTATGTATCACCCCACCTCACCTTTCCCGTTAAGCAGCCATAGTGTGTTTTCTGCATGTGTGACTCTGTTCTGTTTTGTAATTCAGTTCAAGTGTAACGGTTTTTACATTCCCTCTATAAGTGACACCTTATGAGAAGTGTCCTTTTCTGTGTGACTTATTTCACTTAGAATCGTCTTACCTAAATCCACTCATCATGCTGCTACTAGCCTTATGACATTGATTTCATGGCTGAGTGATATTCCATTGTACATAAGGACCACAATTTTTTATCCATTTTTCGCTTTCCTGGGATATTTAAGGTGGAAGGAAGTGGAGGTCCTTGTCAACAGAGCAGCCCTAAACTTTGGGGTGCTTGTGTCTTGCTGATTTTCAATTTTCCCACTTTATCCCCCCATGCGTGGAAGTGCCCTATGCTCTCTAAGCTGTGTTTTTTAGATGTTTCAGGACACACCGTACACTTCTCCAGAGTGGCTGTTGGCAATTTACATCCCGCCCATCAGTGTAGCAAGGCTCGCATTTCTCCATGGCCTGTCCTGCATTTCTGGTTTTGACACTTTTTTCAGCATGGCCCTTTTGACCGATGGGAAGCGAGACTTCTTTGTAGCGCTGATTTGCCTTTCCAGGTTGCTTGGTTGGCCAAAAAGGGCGTATGCGTTTTTTCCTGAATATATTCAGGAAAAAACGCATACGCCCTTTTTGGCCAAGGGCATCATTGTCAACGTTTTGCTGCTTTTCATGTGCTTTAAAGGCGATTCGAATCTACCTCCTGAAATCTGTTTCCTGCAATTCTGCCTTGATTTCAAATCCTCTTCTTTGCCTTCCCTCAATATATTTGTGGACGAGAGTTATCATTTATAACTCTGCAGGTTTGTGAATTGCAGTGCCCTGAAGCTCCATTTTACAACTCGCTTTTTTGGGAGCTGGCCGCAAAAGCGCAGGATGGCTTCAGGCCCTGTTCTGGTTCCGGGGGGCAGGCTGAGCCTGTGGTTAATTCTTCTTCCTGATGTGAAAATAGAGTCACCTGTGCCAGTCCCAACACCAAGAGCTAGTCTCTCATTGGTTCCCCGTCTTCCCGTTCATCCTCAGGACAAATTGCAACCTGTACGGAACAGGAGGTTAAAGGTGCTGAGGCTCCACGTAGGGAGATTGCTAGTAAAGTGGCTGGAATGGCGAACCCGAGCACAAGGAGATGAGAAATGAGGTGCGTTTTAGAAACCTTTCCCCATCACACGGTGTACCATCTTCTGGGTTTCTCATGCATGGTTTCGATGTAGGAAAATGCCCTTGAACCTGGAGATTTGGGACCCATGCGATGGGTAGCACGCAGTATTACTTTAAAGGGTCTGCGTTTGCTCACCCAACCTCACCAAACCTCTCAGCCCCAAGAGTGTCCACCCTTATGTCTCATCCAGCTGTGGGTCTAGATATGGTCAATCCAGGTTGCATCACAGCCCCTGAACGAATTGTGTAAGAATTTCTCTCTCTTTCCCTGTCTTTGTTTCATGGGTTTTTAAAAGTAATTTATTTTTATAATGGGGTTTAGCTGCTTTTCACGGCTGTGTTTATGCCGCTTTACACCCACTTGTCTAACATCCAGAGAGATATCAATACATAGGTTTTAAGATTCTTACTAGTCAGATATATTCCTGTGCGGTGAATAGGGGATGTTGAGTCCAGTTCACTGAGCAAGGAGTAGGTCTTTCTATTACATATTGGGTTTATGGAACGGTATCTGAACTAATTTGAAACACTTGTTTTATGCATCACCCCACCTCACCTTTCCCGTTAAGCAGCCATAGTGTGTTTTGTAAACGTGTGACTCTGTTCTGTTTTTAATTCAGTTCAAGTGTAGCGGTTTTTACATTCCCTCTATAAGTGATAGCTTATGATAAGTGTCTTTTTCTGTGTGACTTATTTCACTTAGAATCGTCGTACCTAAATCCACTCATCATGCTGCTACTAGCCTTATGACATTGATTTCATGGCTGAGTGATATTCCATTGTACATAAGGACCACCACTTCTTTATCCATTTTTCTCGTTCCTGGGATATTTAAGGTGTTATGAACTGGAGGTTCTTGTCAACAGAGCAGCCCTAAACTTTGGGGTGCTTGTGTCTTGCTGATTTTCAATTTTCCCACTTTATCCCCCCATGCGTGGAAGTGCCCTATGCTCTCTAAGCTGTGTTTTTTAGATGTTTCAGGACACACCGTACACTTCTCCAGAGTGGCTGTTGGCAATTTACATCCCGCCCATCAGTGTAGCAAGGCTCGCATTTCTCCATGGCCTGTCCTGCATTTCTGGTTTTGACACTTTTTTCAGCATGGCCCTTTTGACCGATGGGAAGCGAGACTTCTTTGTAGCGCTGATTTGCCTTTCCAGGTTGCTTGGTTGGCCAAAAAGGGCGTATGCGTTTTTTCCTGAATATATTCAGGAAAAAACGCATACGCCCTTTTTGGCCAAGGGCATCATTGTCAACGTTTTGCCGCTTTTCATGTGCTTTAAAGGGGATTCGAATCTACCTCCTGAAATCTGTTTCCTGCAATTCTGCCTTGATTTCAAATCCTCTTCTTTGCCTTCCCTCAATATATTTGTGGACGAGAGTTATCATTTATAACTCTGCAGGTTTGTGAATTGCAGTGCCCTGAAGCTCCATTTTACAAGTCGCTTTTTTGGGAGCTGGCCGCAAAAGCGCAGGATGGCTTCAGGCCCTGTTCTGGTTCCGGGGGGCAGGCTGAGCCTGTGGTTAATTCTTCTTCCTGATGGGAAAATAGAGTGACCTGTGCCTGTCCCAACACCAAGAGCTAGTCTCTCATTGGTTCCCCGTCTTCCCGTTCATCCTCAGGACAAATTGCAACCTGTACGGAACAGGAGGTTAAAGGTGCTGATGCTCCAAGTAGGGAGATTGCTAGTAAAGTGGCTGGAATGGCGAACCCGAGCACAAGGAGATGAGAAATGAGGTGCGTTTTAGAAACCTTTCCCCATCACACGGTGTACCATCTTCTGGGTTTCTCATGCATGTTTTCGATGTAGGAAGATGCCCTTGAACCTGGAGATTTGGGACCCATGCGATGGGTAGCACGCAGTATTACTTTAAAGGGTCTGCGTTTGCTCACCAAACCTCACCAAACCTCTCAGCCCCAAGAGTGTCCACCCTTATGTCTCATCCAGCTGTGGGTCTAGATATGGTCAATCCAGGTTGCATCACAGCCCCTGAATGAATTGTGTAAGAATTTCTCTCTCCTTCCCTGTCTTTGTTTCATGGGTTTTTAAAAGTAATTTATTTTTATAATGGGGTTTAGCTGCTTTTCACGGCTGTGTTTATGCCGCTTTACACCCACTTGACACACTAACAGAGAGATATCAATACATAGGTTTTAAGATTATTACTAGTCAGATATATTCATGTGCGGTGAATCGGGCGTGTTGAGTCCAGTTCTCTGAGCAAGGAGTAGGTCTTGTCTATTACATATTGGGTTTATGGAACGGTATCTGAGCTAATTTGAAACTCTTGTTTTATGTATCACCCCACCTCACCTTTCCCCTTAAGCAGCCATAGTGTGTTTTCTGCATGTGTGACTCTGTTCTGTTTTGTAATTCAGTTCAAGTGTAACGGTTTTTACATTCCCTCTATAAGTGACACCTTATGAGAAGTGTCCTTTTCTGTGTGACTTATTTCACTTAGAATCGTCTTACCTAAATCCACTCATCATGCTGCTACTAGCCTTATGACATTGATTTCATGGCTGAGTGATATTCCATTGTACATAAGGACCACAATTTTTTATCCATTTTTCGCTTTCCTGGGATATTTAAGGTGGAATGAAGTGGAGGTCCTTGTCAACAGAGCAGCCCTAAACTTTGGGGTGCTTGTGTCTTGCTGATTTTCAATTTTCCCACTTTATCCCCCCATGCGTGGAAGTGCCCTATGCTCTCTAAGCTGTGTTTTTTAGATGTTTCAGGACACACCGTACACTTCTCCAGAGTGGCTGTTGGCAATTTACATCCCGCCCATCAGTGTAGCAAGGCTCCCATTTCTCCATGGCCTGTCCTGCATTTCTGGTTTTGACACTTTTTTAAGCATGGCCCTTTTGACCGATGGGAAGCGAGACTTCTTTGTAGCGCTGATTTGCCTTTCCAGGTTGCTTGGTTGGCCAAAAAGGGCGTATGCGTTTTTTCCTGAATATATTCAGGAAAAAACGCATACGCCCTTTTTGGCCAAGGGCATCATTGTCAACGTTTTGCCGCTTTTCATGTGCTTTAAAGGCGATTCGAATCTACCTCCTGAAATCTGTTTCCTGCAATTCTGCCTTGATTTCAAATCCTCTTCTTTGCCTTCCCTCAATATATTTGTGGACGAGAGTTATCATTTATAACTCTGCAGGTTTGTGAATTGCAGTGCCCAGAAGCTCCATTTTACAAGTCGCTTTTTTGGGAGCTGGCCGCAAAAGTGCAGGATGGCTTCAGGCCCTGTTCTGGTTCCAGGGGGCAGGCTGAGCCTGTGGTTAATTCTTCTTCCTGATGGGAAAATAGAGTGACCTGTGCCTGTCCCAACACCAAGAGCTAGTCTCTCATTGGTTCCCCGTCTTCCCGTTCATCCTCAGGACAAATTGCAACCTGTACGGAACAGGAGGTTAAAGGTGATGATGCTCCAAATAGGGAGATTGCTAGTAAAGTGGCTGGAATGGCGAACCCGAGCACAAGGAGATGAGAAATGAGGTGCGTTTTAGAAACCTTTCCCCATCACACGGTGTACCATCTTCTGGGTTTCTCATGCATGTTTTCGATGTAGGAAGATGCCCTTGAACCTGGAGATTTGGGACCCATGCGATGGGTAGCACACAGTATTACTTTAAAGGGTCTGCGTTTGCTCACCCAACCTCACCAAACCTCTCAGCCCCAAGAGTGTCCACCCTTATGTCTCATCCAGCTGTGGGTCTAGATATGGTCAATCCAGGTTGCATCACAGCCCCTGAACGAATTGTGTAAGAATTTCTCTCTCTTTCCCTGTCTTTGTTTCATGGGTTTTTAAAAGTAATTTATTTTTATAATGGGGTTTAGCTGCTTTTCACGGCTGTGTTTATGCCGCTTTACACCCACTTGACACACTAACAGAGAGATATCAATACATAGGTTTTAAGATTATTACTAGTCAGATATATTCTTGTGCGGTGAATCGGGCGTGTTGAGTCCAGTTCTCTGAGCAAGGAGTAGGTCTTGTCTATTACATATTGGGTTTATGGAACGGTATCTGAGCTAATTTGAAACTCTTGTTTTATGTATCACCCCACCTCACCTTTCCCGTTAAGCAGCCATAGTGTGTTTTCTGCATGTGTGACTCTGTTCTGTTTTGTAATTCAGTTCAAGTGTAACGGTTTTTACATTCCCTCTATAAGTGACACCTTATGAGAAGTGTCCTTTTCTGTGTGACTTATTTCACTTAGAATCGTCTTACCTAAATCCACTCATCATGCTGCTACTAGCCTTATGACATTGATTTCATGGCTGAGTGATATTCCATTGTACATAAGGACCACAATTTTTTATCCATTTTTCGCTTTCCTGGGATATTTAAGGTGGAATGAAGTGGAGGTCCTTGTCAACAGAGCAGCCCTAAACTTTGGGGTGCTTGTGTCTTGCTGATTTTCAATTTTCCCACTTTATCCCCCCATGCGTGGAAGTGCCCTATGCTCTCTAAGCTGTGTTTTTTAGATGTTTCAGGACACACCGTACACTTCTCCAGAGTGGCTGTTGGCAATTTACATCCCGCCCATCAGTGTAGCAAGGCTCGCATTTCTCCATGGCCTGTCCTGCATTTCTGGTTTTGACACTTTTTTCAGCATGGCCCTTTTGACCGATGGGAAGCGAGACTTCTTTGTAGCGCTGATTTGCCTTTCCAGGTTGCTTGGTTGGCCAAAAAGGGCGTATGCGTTTTTTCCTGAATATATTCAGGAAAAAACGCATACGCCCTTTTTGGCCAAGGGCATCATTGTCAACGTTTTGCTGCTTTTCATGTGCTTTAAAGGCGATTCGAATCTACCTCCTGAAATCTGTTTCCTGCAATTCTGCCTTGATTTCAAATCCTCTTCTTTGCCTTCCCTCAATATATTTGTGGACGAGAGTTATCATTTATAACTCTGCAGGTTTGTGAATTGCAGTGCCCTGAAGCTCCATTTTACAACTCGCTTTTTTGGGAGCTGGCCGCAAAAGCGCAGGATGGCTTCAGGCCCTGTTCTGGTTCCGGGGGGCAGGCTGAGCCTGTGGTTAATTCTTCTTCCTAATGTGAAAATAGAGTCACCTGTGCCAGTCCCAACACCAAGAGCTAGTCTCTCATTGGTTCCCCGTCTTCCCGTTCATCCTCAGGACAAATTGCAACCTGTACGGAACAGGAGGTTAAAGGTGCTGAGGCTCCACGTAGGGAGATTGCTAGTAAAGTGGCTGGAATGGCGAACCCGAGCACAAGGAGATGAGAAATGAGGTGCGTTTTAGAAACCTTTCCCCATCACACGGTGTACCATCTTCTGGGTTTCTCATGCATGGTTTCGATGTAGGAAAATGCCCTTGAACCTGGAGATTTGGGACCCATGCGATGGGTAGCACGCAGTATTACTTTAAAGGGTCTGCGTTTGCTCACCCAACCTCACCAAACCTCTCAGCCCCAAGAGTGTCCACCCTTATGTCTCATCCAGCTGTGGGTCTAGATATGGTCAATCCAGGTTGCATCACAGCCCCTGAACGAATTGTGTAAGAATTTCTCTCTCTTTCCCTGTCTTTGTTTCATGGGTTTTTAAAAGTAATTTATTTTTATAATGGGGTTTAGCTGCTTTTCACGGCTGTGTTTATGCCGCTTTACACCCACTTGACACACTAACAGAGAGATATCAATACATAGGTTTTAAGATTATTACTAGTCAGATATATTCTTGTGCGGTGAATCGGGCGTGTTGAGTCCAGTTCTCTGAGCAAGGAGTAGGTCTTGTCTATTACATATTGGGTTTATGGAACGGTATCTGAGCTAATTTGAAACTCTTGTTTTATGTATCACCCCACCTCACCTTTCCCGTTAAGCAGCCATAGTGTGTTTTCTGCATGTGTGACTCTGTTCTGTTTTGTAATTCAGTTCAAGTGTAACGGTTTTTACATTCCCTCTATAAGTGACACCTTATGAGAAGTGTCCTTTTCTGTGTGACTTATTTCACTTAGAATCGTCTTACCTAAATCCACTCATCATGCTGCTACTAGCCTTATGACATTGATTTCATGGCTGAGTGATATTCCATTGTACATAAGGACCACAATTTTTTATCCATTTTTCGCTTTCCTGGGATATTTAAGGTGGAATGAAGTGGAGGTCCTTGTCAACAGAGCAGCCCTAAACTTTGGGGTGCTTGTGTCTTGCTGATTTTCAATTTTCCCACTTTATCCCCCCATGCGTGGAAGTGCCCTATGCTCTCTAAGCTGTGTTTTTTAGATGTTTCAGGACACACCGTACACTTCTCCAGAGTGGCTGTTGGCAATTTACATCCCGCCCATCAGTGTAGCAAGGCTCGCATTTCTCCATGGCCTGTCCTGCATTTCTGGTTTTGACACTTTTTTCAGCATGGCCCTTTTGACCGATGGGAAGCGAGACTTCTTTGTAGCGCTGATTTGCCTTTCCAGGTTGCTTGGTTGGCCAAAAAGGGCGTATGCGTTTTTTCCTGAATATATTCAGGAAAAAACGCATACGCCCTTTTTGGCCAAGGGCATCATTGTCAACGTTTTGCTGCTTTTCATGTGCTTTAAAGGCGATTCGAATCTACCTCCTGAAATCTGTTTCCTGCAATTCTGCCTTGATTTCAAATCCTCTTCTTTGCCTTCCCTCAATATATTTGTGGACGAGAGTTATCATTTATAACTCTGCAGGTTTGTGAATTGCAGTGCCCTGAAGCTCCATTTTACAACTCGCTTTTTTGGGAGCTGGCCGCAAAAGCGCAGGATGGCTTCAGGCCCTGTTCTGGTTCCGGGGGGCAGGCTGAGCCTGTGGTTAATTCTTCTTCCTGATGTGAAAATAGAGTCACCTGTGCCAGTCCCAACACCAAGAGCTAGTCTCTCATTGGTTCCCCGTCTTCCCGTTCATCCTCAGGACAAATTGCAACCTGTACGGAACAGGAGGTTAAAGGTGCTGATGCTCCAAGTAGGGAGATTGCTAGTAAAGTGGCTGGAATGGCGAACCCGAGCACAAGGAGATGAGAAATGAGGTGCGTTTTAGAAACCTTTCCCCATCACACGGTGTACCATCTTCTGGGTTTCTCATGCATGTTTTAGATGTAGGAAGATGCCCTTGAACCTGGAGATTTGGGACCCATGCGATGGGTAGCACGCAGTATTACTTTAAAGGGTCTGCGTTTGCTCACCAAACCTCACCAAACCTCTCAGCCCCAAGAGTGTCCACCCTTATGTCTCATCCAGCTGTGGGTCTAGATATGGTCAATCCAGGTTGCATCACAGCCCCTGAATGAATTGTGTAAGAATTTCTCTCTCCTTCCCTGTCTTTGTTTCATGGGTTTTTAAAAGTAATTTATTTTTATAATGGGGTTTAGCTGCTTTTCACGGCTGTGTTTATGCCGCTTTACACCCACTTGACACACTAACAGAGAGATATCAATACATAGGTTTTAAGATTATTACTAGTCAGATATATTCATGTGCGGTGAATCGGGCGTGTTGAGTCCAGTTCTCTGAGCAAGGAGTAGGTCTTGTCTATTACATATTGGGTTTATGGAACGGTATCTGAGCTAATTTGAAACTCTTGTTTTATGTATCACCCCACCTCACCTTTCCCCTTAAGCAGCCATAGTGTGTTTTCTGCATGTGTGACTCTGTTCTGTTTTGTAATTCAGTTCAAGTGTAACGGTTTTTACATTCCCTCTATAAGTGACACCTTATGAGAAGTGTCCTTTTCTGTGTGACTTATTTCACTTAGAATCGTCTTACCTAAATCCACTCATCATGCTGCTACTAGCCTTATGACATTGATTTCATGGCTGAGTGATATTCCATTGTACATAAGGACCACAATTTTTTATCCATTTTTCGCTTTCCTGGGATATTTAAGGTGGAATGAAGTGGAGGTCCTTGTCAACAGAGCAGCCCTAAACTTTGGGGTGCTTGTGTCTTGCTGATTTTCAATTTTCCCACTTTATCCCCCCATGCGTGGAAGTGCCCTATGCTCTCTAAGCTGTGTTTTTTAGATGTTTCAGGACACACCGTACACTTCTCCAGAGTGGCTGTTGGCAATTTACATCCCGCCCATCAGTGTAGCAAGGCTCCCATTTCTCCATGGCCTGTCCTGCATTTCTGGTTTTGACACTTTTTTCAGCATGGCCCTTTTGACCGATGGGAAGCGAGACTTCTTTGTAGCGCTGATTTGCCTTTCCAGGTTGCTTGGTTGGCCAAAAAGGGCGTATGCGTTTTTTCCTGAATATATTCAGGAAAAAACGCATACGCCCTTTTTGGCCAAGGGCATCATTGTCAACGTTTTGCCGCTTTTCATGTGCTTTAAAGGCGATTCGAATCTACCTCCTGAAATCTGTTTCCTGCAATTCTGCCTTGATTTCAAATCCTCTTCTTTGCCTTCCCTCAATATATTTGTGGACGAGAGTTATCATTTATAACTCTGCAGGTTTGTGAATTGCAGTGCCCTGAAGCTCCATTTTACAAGTCGCTTTTTTGGGAGCTGGCCGCAAAAGCGCAGGATGGCTTCAGGCCCTGTTCTGGTTCCGGGGGGCAGGCTGAGCCTGTGGTTAATTCTCCTTCCTGATGGGAAAATAGAGTGACCTGTGCCTGTCCCAACACCAAGAGCTAGTCTCTCATTGGTTTCCCGTCTTCCCGTTCATCCTCAGGACAAATTGCAACCTGTACGGAACAGGAGGTTAAAGGTGCTGATGCTCCAAGTAGGGAGATTGCTAGTAAAGTGGCTGGAATGGCAAACCCGAGCACAAGGAGATGAGAAATGAGGTGCGTTTTAGAAACCTTTCCCCATCACACGGTGTACCATCTTCTGGGTTTCTCATGCATGTTTTCGATGTAGGAAGATGCCCTTGAACCTGGAGATTTGGGACCCATGGGATGGGAAACAGGCAGTAGTACTTTAAAGGCTCTGCGTTTGCTCCCCCAACCTCACCAAATCTCTCAGCCCCGAAAGTATCCACCCTTACGTCTCATCCAGCTGTGGGTCTAGATATGGTCAATCCAGGTGGCATCACAGCCCCTGAACGAATTTTGTAAGAATTTCTCTCTGTTTCACTGTCTTTGTTTCACGGGTTTTTAAAATTAATTTATTTTTATAACGGGGTTTATCTGTTTTTCACGGCTGTGTTTATGCCGCTTTACACCCACTTGTCTAACATCCAGAGAGATATCAATACATAGGTTTTAAGATTCTTACTAGTCAGATATATTCTTGTGCGGTGAATAGGGGATGTTGAGTCCAGTTCACTGAGCAAGGAGTAGGTCTTTCTATTACATATTGGGTTTATGGAACGGTATCTGAGCTAATTTGAAACACTTGTTTTATGCATCACCCCACCTCACCTTTCCCGTTAAGCAGCCATAGTGTGTTTTGTAAACGTGTGACTCTGTTCTGTTTTTAATTCAGTTCAAGTGTAGCGGTTTTTACATTCCCTCTATAAGTGATAGCTTATGATAAGTGTCTTTTTCTGTGTGACTTATTTCACTTAGAATCGTCGTACCTAAATCCACTCATCATGCTGCTACTAGCCTTATGACATTGATTTCATGGCTGAGTGATATTCCATTGTACATAAGGACCACCACTTCTTTATCCATTTTTCTCGTTCCTGGGATATTTAAGGTGTTATGAACTGGAGGTTCTTGTCAACAGAGCAGCCCTAAACTTTGGGGTGCTTGTGTCTTGCTGATTTTCAATTTTCCCTCTTTATCCCCCCATGCGTGGAAGTGCCCTATGCTCTCTAAGCTGTGTTTTTTAGATGTTTCAGGACACACCGTACACTTCTCCAGAGTGGCTGTTGGCAATTTACATCCCGCCCATCAGTGTAGCAAGGCTCCCATTTCTCCATGGCCTGTCCTGCATTTCTGGTTTTGACACTTTTTTCAGCATGGCCCTTTTGACCGATGGGAAGCGAGACTTCTTTGTAGCGCTGATTTGCCTTTCCAGGTTGCTTGGTTGGCCAAAAAGGGCGTATGCGTTTTTTCCTGAATATATTCAGGAAAAAACGCATACGCCCTTTTTGGCCATGGGCATCATTGTCAACGTTTTGCCGCTTTTCATGTGCTTTAGAGGCGATTCGAATCTACCTCCTGAAATCTGTTTCCTGCAATTCTGCCTTGATTTCAATTCCTCGTCTTTGCCTTCCCTCAATATATTTGTGGACGAGAGTTATCATTTATAACTGTGCAGGTTTGTGAATTGCAGT
The DNA here is from genome assembly GCF_965194825.1 of Balaenoptera physalus. Classification (NCBI taxonomy): domain Eukaryota; kingdom Metazoa; phylum Chordata; class Mammalia; order Artiodactyla; family Balaenopteridae; genus Balaenoptera; species Balaenoptera physalus. The sequence continues at coordinate 156,794 of NW_028126341.1, read as the reverse complement.
GCCCTGAAGCTCCATTTTACAACTCGCTTTTTCGGGAGCTGGCCGCAAAAGCGCAGGATGGCTTCAGGCCCTGTTCTGGTTCCAGGGGGCAGGCTGAGCCTGTGGTTAATTCTTCTTCCTGATGGGAAAATAGAGTGACCTGTGCCTGTCCCAACACCAAGAGCTAGTCTCTCATTGGTTCCCCGTGTTCCCGTTCATCCTCAGGACAAATTGCAACCTGTACGGAACAGGAGGTTAAAGGTGCTGATGCTCCAGGTAGGGAGATTGCTAGTAAAGTGGCTGGAATGGCGAACCCGAGCACAAGGAGATGAGAAATGAGGTGCGTTTTAGAAACCTTTCCCCATCACACGGTGTACCATCTTCTGGGTTTCTCATGCATGTTTTCGATGTAGGAAGATGCCCTTGAACCTGGAGATTTGGGACCCATGCGATGGGTAGCACGCAGTATTACTTTAAAGGGTCTGCGTTTGCTCACCCAACCTCATCAAACCTCTCAGCCCCAAGAGTGTCCACCCTTATGTCTCATCCAGCTGTGGGTCTAGATATGGTCAATCCAGGTTGCATCACAGCCCCTGAACGAATTGTGTAAGAATTTCTCTCTCTTTCCCTGTCTTTGTATCATGGGTTTTTAAAAGTAATTTATTTTTATAATGGGATTTAGCTGCTTTTCACGGCTGTGTTTATGCCGCTTTACACCCACTTGACACACTAACAGAGAGATATCAATACATAGGTTTTAAGATTATTACTAGTCAGATATATTCATGTGCGGTGAATCGGGCGTGTTGAGTCCAGTTCTCTGAGCAAGGAGTAGGTCTTGTCTATTACATATTGGGTTTATGGAACGGTATCTGAGCTAATTTGAAACTCTTGTTTTATGTATCACCCCACCTCACCTTTCCCGTTAAGCAGCCATAGTGTGTTTTCTGCATGTGTGACTCTGTTCTGTTTTGTAATTCAGTTCAAGTGTAACGGTTTTTACATTCCCACTATAAGTGACACCTTATGAGAAGTGTCCTTTTCTGTGTGACTTATTTCACTTAGAATCGTCTTACCTAAATCCACTCATCATGCTGCTACTAGCCTTATGACATTGATTTCATGGCTGAGTGATATTCCATTGTACATAAGGACCACAACTTTTTTATCCATTTTTCGCTTTCCTGGGATATTTAAGGTGGAATGAAGTGGAGGTCCTTGTCAACAGAGCAGCCCTAAACTTTGGGGTTCTTGTGTCTTGCTGATTTTCAATTTTCCCACTTTATCCCCCCATGCGTGGAAGTGCCCTATGCTCTCTAAGCTGTGTTTTTTAGATGTTTCAGGACACACCGTACACTTCTCCAGAGTGGCTGTTGGCAATTTACATCCCGCCCATCAGTGTAGCAAGGCTCCCATTTCTCCATGGCCTGTCCTGCATTTCTGGTTTTGACACTTTTTTCAGCATGGCCCTTTTGACCGATGGGAAGCGAGACTTCTTTGTAGCGCTGATTTGCCTTTCCAGGTTGCTTGGTTGGCCAAAAAGGGCGTATGCGTTTTTTCCTGAATATATTCAGGAAAAAACGCATACGCCCTTTTTGGCCAAGGGCATCATTGTCAACGTTTTGCCGCTTTTCATGTGCTTTAAAGGCGATTCGAATCTACCTCCTGAAATCTGTTTCCTGCAATTCTGCCTTGATTTCAAATCCTCTTCTTTGCCTTCCCTCAATATATTTGTGGACGAGAGTTATCATTTATAACTCTGCAGGTTTGTGAATTGCAGTGCCCTGAAGCTCCATTTTACAACTCGCTTTTTTGGGAGCTGGCCGCAAAAGCGCAGGATGGCTTCAGGCCCTGTTCTGGTTCCGGGGGGCAGGCTGAGCCTGTGGTTAATTCTTCTTCCTGATGTGAAAATAGAGTCACCTGTGCCAGTCCCAACACCAAGAGCTAGTCTCTCATTGGTTCCCCGTCTTCCCGTTCATCCTCAGGACAAATTGCAACCTGTACGGAACAGGAGGTTAAAGGTGCTGAGGCTCCACGTAGGGAGATTGCTAGTAAAGTGGCTGGAATGGCGAACCCGAGCACAAGGAGATGAGAAATGAGGTGCGTTTTAGAAACCTTTCCCCATCACACGGTGTACCATCTTCTGGGTTTCTCATGCATGGTTTCGATGTAGGAAAATGCCCTTGAACCTGGAGATTTGGGACCCATGCGATGGGTAGCACGCAGTATTACTTTAAAGGGTCTGCGTTTGCTCACCCAACCTCACCAAACCTCTCAGCCCCAAGAGTGTCCACCCTTATGTCTCATCCAGCTGTGGGTCTAGATATGGTCAATCCAGGTTGCATCACAGCCCCTGAACGAATTGTGTAAGAATTTCTCTCTCTTTCCCTGTCTTTGTTTCATGGGTTTTTAAAAGTAATTTATTTTTATAATGGGGTTTAGCTGCTTTTCACGGCTGTGTTTATGCCGCTTTACACCCACTTGACACACTAACAGAGAGATATCAATACATACGTTTTAAGATTATTACTAGTCAGATATATTCTTGTGCGGTGAATCGGGCGTGTTGAGTCCAGTTCTCTGAGCAAGGAGTAGGTCTTGTCTATTACATATTGGGTTTATGGAACGGTATCTGAGCTAATTTGAAACTCTTGTTTTATGTATCACCCCACCTCACCTTTCCCGTTAAGCAGCCATAGTGTGTTTTCTGCATGTGTGACTCTGTTCTGTTTTGTAATTCAGTTCAAGTGTAACGGTTTTTACATTCCCTCTATAAGTGACACCTTATGAGAAGTGTCCTTTTCTGTGTGACTTATTTCACTTAGAATCGTCTTACCTAAATCCACTCATCATGCTGCTACTAGCCTTATGACATTGATTTCATGGCTGAGTGATATTCCATTGTACATAAGGACCACAACTTTTTTATCCATTTTTCACTTTCCTGGGATATTTAAGGTGGAATGAAGTGGAGGTCCTTGTCAACAGAGCAGCCCTAAACTTTGGGGTGCTTGTGTCTTGCTGATTTTCAATTTTCCCACTTTATCCCCCCATGCGTGGAAGTGCCCTATGCTCTCTAAGCTGTGTTTTTTAGATGTTTCAGGACACACCGTACACTTCTCCAGAGTGGCTGTTGGCAATTTACATCCCGCCCATCAGTGTAGCAAGGCTCGCATTTCTCCATGGCCTGTCCTGCATTTCTGGTTTTGACACTTTTTTCAGCATGGCCCTTTTGACCGATGGGAAGCGAGACTTCTTTGTAGCGCTGATTTGCCTTTCCAGGTTGCTTGGTTGGCCAAAAAGGGCGTATGCGTTTTTTCCTGAATATATTCAGGAAAAAACGCATACGCCCTTTTTGGCCAAGGGCATCATTGTCAACGTTTTGCCGCTTTTCATGTGCTTTAAAGGGGATTCGAATCTACCTCCTGAAATCTGTTTCCTGCAATTCTGCCTTGATTTCAAATCCTCTTCTTTGCCTTCCCTCAATATATTTGTGGACGAGAGTTATCATTTATAACTCTGCAGGTTTGTGAATTGCAGTGCCCAGAAGCTCCATTTTACAAGTCGCTTTTTTGGGAGCTGGCCGCAAAAGCGCAGGATGGCTTCAGGCCCTGTTCTGGTTCCGGGGGGCAGGCTGAGCCTGTGGTTAATTCTTCTTCCTGATGGGAAAATAGAGTGACCTGTGCCTGTCCCAACACCAAGAGCTAGTCTCTCATTGGTTCCCCGTCTTCCCGTTCATCCTCAGGACAAATTGCAACCTGTACGGAACAGGAGGTTAAAGGTGCTGATGCTCCAAGTAGGGAGATTGCTAGTAAAGTGGCTGGAATGGCGAACCCGAGCACAAGGAGATGAGAAATGAGGTGCGTTTTAGAAACCTTTCCCCATCACACGGTGTACCATCTTCTGGGTTTCTCATGCATGTTTTCGATGTAGGAAGATGCCCTTGAACCTGGAGATTTGGGACCCATGCGATGGGTAGCACGCAGTATTACTTTAAAGGGTCTGCGTTTGCTCACCCAACCTCACCAAACCTCTCAGCCCCAAGAGTGTCCACCCTTATGTCTCATCCAGCTGTGGGTCTAGATATGGTCAATCCAGGTTGCATCACAGCCCCTGAACGAATTGTGTAAGAATTTCTCTCTCCTTCCCTGTCTTTGTTTCATGGGTTTTTAAAAGTAATTTATTTTTATAATGGGGTTTAGCTGCTTTTCACGGCTGTGTTTATGCCGCTTTACACCCACTTGACACACTAACAGAGAGATATCAATACATAGGTTTTAAGATTATTACTAGTCAGATATATTCATGTGCGGTGAATCGGGCGTGTTGAGTCCAGTTCTCTGAGCAAGGAGTAGGTCTTGTCTATTACATATTGGGTTTATGGAACGGTATCTGAGCTAATTTGAAACTCTTGTTTTATGTATCACCCCACCTCACCTTTCCCCTTAAGCAGCCATAGTGTGTTTTCTGCATGTGTGACTCTGTTCTGTTTTGTAATTCAGTTCAAGTGTAACGGTTTTTACATTCCCTCTATAAGTGACACCTTATGAGAAGTGTCCTTTTCTGTGTGACTTATTTCACTTAGAATCGTCTTACCTAAATCCACTCATCATGCTGCTACTAGCCTTATGACATTGATTTCATGGCTGAGTGATATTCCATTGTACATAAGGACCACAATTTTTTATTCATTTTTCGCTTTCCTGGGATATTTAAGGTGGAATGAAGTGGAGGTCCTTGTCAACAGAGCAGCCCTAAACTTTGGGGTGCTTGTGTCTTGCTGATTTTCAATTTTCCCACTTTATCCCACCATGCGTGGAAGTGCCCTATGCTCTCTAAGCTGTGTTTTTTAGATGTTTCAGGACACACCGTACACTTCTCCAGAGTGGCTGTTGGCAATTTACATCCCGCCCATCAGTGTAGCAAGGCTCCCATTTCTCCATGGCCTGTCCTGCATTTCTGGTTTTGACACTTTTTTCAGCATGGCCCTTTTGACCGATGGGAAGCGAGACTTCTTTGTAGCGCTGATTTGCCTTTCCAGGTTGCTTGGTTGGCCAAAAAGGGCGTATGCGTTTTTTCCTGAATATATTCAGGAAAAAACGCATACGCCCTTTTTGGCCAAGGGCATCATTGTCAACGTTTTGCCGCTTTTCATGTGCTTTAAAGGGGATTCGAATCTACCTCCTGAAATCTGTTTCCTGCAATTCTGCCTTGATTTCAAATCCTCTTCTTTGCCTTCCCTCAATATATTTGTGGACGAGAGTTATCATTTATAACTCTGCAGGTTTGTGAATTGCAGTGCCCAGAAGCTCCATTTTACAAGTCGCTTTTTTGGGAGCTGGCCGCAAAAGCGCAGGATGGCTTCAGGCCCTGTTCTGGTTCCGGGGGGCAGGCTGAGCCTGTGGTTAATTCTTCTTCCTGATGGGAAAATAGAGTGACCTGTGCCTGTCCCAACACCAAGAGCTAGTCTCTCATTGGTTCCCCGTCTTCCCGTTCATCCTCAGGACAAATTGCAACCTGTACGGAACAGGAGGTTAAAGGTGCTGATGCTCCAAGTAGGGAGATTGCTAGTAAAGTGGCTGGAATGGCGAACCCGAGCACAAGGAGATGAGAAATGAGGTGCGTTTTAGAAACCTTTCCCCATCACACGGTGTACCATCTTCTGGGTTTCTCATGCATGTTTTCGATGTAGGAAGATGCCCTTGAACCTGGAGATTTGGGACCCATGCGATGGGTAGCACGCAGTATTACTTTAAAGGGTCTGCGTTTGCTCACCAAACCTCACCAAACCTCTCAGCCCCAAGAGTGTCCACCCTTATGTCTCATCCAGCTGTGGGTCTAGATATGGTCAATCAAGGTTGCATCACAGCCCCTGAACGAATTGTGTAAGAATTTCTCTCTCCTTCCCTGTCTTTGTTTCATGGGTTTTTAAAAGTAATTTATTTTTATAATGGGGTTTAGCTGCTTTTCACGGCTGTGTTTATGCCGCTTTACACCCACTTGACACACTAACAGAGAGATATCAATACATAGGTTTTAAGATTATTACTAGTCAGATATATTCATGTGCGGTGAATCGGGCGTGTTGAGTCCAGTTCTCTGAGCAAGGAGTAGGTCTTGTCTATTACATATTGGGTTTATAGAACGGTATCTGAGCTAATTTGAAACTCTTGTTTTATGTATCACCCCACCTCACCTTTCCCCTTAAGCAGCCATAGTGTGTTTTCTGCATGTGTGACTCTGTTCTGTTTTGTAATTCAGTTCAAGTGTAACGGTTTTTACATTCCCTCTATAAGTGACACCTTATGAGAAGTGTCCTTTTCTGTGTGACTTATTTCACTTAGAATCGTCTTACCTAAATCCACTCATCATGCTGCTACTAGCCTTATGACATTGATTTCATGGCTGAGTGATATTCCATTGTACATAAGGACCACAACTTTTTTATCCATTTTTCGCTTTCCTGGGATATTTAAGGTGGAATGAAGTGGAGGTCCTTGTCAACAGAGCAGCCCTAAACTTTGGGGTGCTTGTGTCTTGCTGATTTTCAATTTTCCCACTTTATCCCCCCATGCGTGGAAGTGCCCTATGCTCTCTAAGCTGTGTTTTATAGATGTTTCAGGACACACCGTACCCTTCTCCAGAGTGGCTGTTGGCAATTTACATCCCGCCCATCAGTGTAGCAAGGCTCCCATTTCTCCATGGCCTGTCCTGCATTTCTGGTTTTGACACTTTTTTAAGCATGGCCCTTTTGACCGATGGGAAGCGAGACTTCTTTGTAGCGCTGATTTGCCTTTCCAGGTTGCTTGGTTGGCCAAAAAGGGCGTATGCGTTTTTTCCTGAATATATTCAGGAAAAAACGCATACGCCCTTTTTGGCCAAGGGCATCATTGTCAACGTTTTGCCGCTTTTCATGTGCTTTAAAGGCGATTCGAATCTACCTCCTGAAATCTGTTTCCTGCAATTCTGCCTTGATTTCAAATCCTCTTCTTTGCCTTCCCTCAATATATTTGTGGACGAGAGTTATCATTTATAACTCTGCAGGTTTGTGAATTGCAGTGCCCAGAAGCTCCATTTTACAAGTCGCTTTTTTGGGAGCTGGCCGCAAAAGTGCAGGATGGCTTCAGGCCCTGTTCTGGTTCCAGGGGGCAGGCTGAGCCTGTGGTTAATTCTTCTTCCTGATGGGAAAATAGAGTGACCTGTGCCTGTCCCAACACCAAGAGCTAGTCTCTCATTGGTTCCCCGTCTTCCCGTTCATCCTCAGGACAAATTGCAACCTGTACGGAACAGGAGGTTAAAGGTGATGATGCTCCAAATAGGGAGATTGCTAGTAAAGTGGCTGGAATGGCGAACCCGAGCACAAGGAGATGAGAAATGAGGTGCGTTTTAGAAACCTTTCCCCATCACACGGTGTACCATCTTCTGGGTTTCTCATGCATGTTTTCGATGTAGGAAGATGCCCTTGAACCTGGAGATTTGGGACCCATGCGATGGGTAGCACGCAGTATTACTTTAAAGGGTCTGCGTTTGCTCACCCAACCTCACCAAACCTCTCAGCCCCAAGAGTGTCCACCCTTATGTCTCATCCAGCTGTGGGTCTAGATATGGTCAATCCAGGTTGCATCACAGCCCCTGAACGAATTGTGTAAGAATTTCTCTCTCTTTCCCTGTCTTTGTTTCATGGGTTTTTAAAAGTAATTTATTTTTATAATGGGGTTTAGCTGTTTTTCACGGCTGTGTTTATGCCGCTTTACACCCACTTGACACACTAACAGAGAGATATCAATACATAGGTTTTAAGATTATTACTAGTCAGATATATTCTTGTGCGGTGAATCGGGCGTGTTGAGTCCAGTTCTCTGAGCAAGGAGTAGGTCTTGTCTATTACATATTGGGTTTATGGAACGGTATCTGAGCTAATTTGAAACTCTTGTTTTATGTATCACCCCACCTCACCTTTCCCCTTAAGCAGCCATAGTGTGTTTTCTGCATGTGTGACTCTGTTCTGTTTTGTAATTCAGTTCAAGTGTAACGGTTTTTACATTCCCTCTATAAGTGACACCTTATGAGAAGTGTCCTTTTCTGTGTGACTTATTTCACTTAGAATCGTCTTACCTAAATCCACTCATCATGCTGCTACTAGCCTTATGACATTGATTTCATGGCTGAGTGATATTCCATTGTACATAAGGACCACAACTTTTTTATCCATTTTTCGCTTTCCTGGGATATTTAAGGTGGAATGAAGTGGAGGTCCTTGTCAACAGAGCAGCCCTAAACTTTGGGGTGCTTGTGTCTTGCTGATTTTCAATTTTCCCACTTTATCCCCCCATGCGTGGAAGTGCCCTATGCTCTCTAAGCTGTGTTTTATAGATGTTTCAGGACACACCGTACCCTTCTCCAGAGTGGCTGTTGGCAATTTACATCCCGCCCATCAGTGTAGCAAGGCTCCCATTTCTCCATGGCCTGTCCTGCATTTCTGGTTTTGACACTTTTTTAAGCATGGCCCTTTTGACCGATGGGAAGCGAGACTTCTTTGTAGCGCTGATTTGCCTTTCCAGGTTGCTTGGTTGGCCAAAAAGGGCGTATGCGTTTTTTCCTGAATATATTCAGGAAAAAACGCATACGCCCTTTTTGGCCAAGGGCATCATTGTCAACGTTTTGCCGCTTTTCATGTGCTTTAAAGGCGATTCGAATCTACCTCCTGAAATCTGTTTCCTGCAATTCTGCCTTGATTTCAAATCCTCTTCTTTGCCTTCCCTCAATATATTTGTGGACGAGAGTTATCATTTATAACTCTGCAGGTTTGTGAATTGCAGTGCCCAGAAGCTCCATTTTACAAGTCGCTTTTTTGGGAGCTGGCCGCAAAAGTGCAGGATGGCTTCAGGCCCTGTTCTGGTTCCAGGGGGCAGGCTGAGCCTGTGGTTAATTCTTCTTCCTGATGGGAAAATAGAGTGACCTGTGCCTGTCCCAACACCAAGAGCTAGTCTCTCATTGGTTCCCCGTCTTCCCGTTCATCCTCAGGACAAATTGCAACCTGTACGGAACAGGAGGTTAAAGGTGATGATGCTCCAAATAGGGAGATTGCTAGTAAAGTGGCTGGAATGGCGAACCCGAGCACAAGGAGATGAGAAATGAGGTGCGTTTTAGAAACCTTTCCCCATCACACGGTGTACCATCTTCTGGGTTTCTCATGCATGTTTTCGATGTAGGAAGATGCCCTTGAACCTGGAGATTTGGGACCCATGCGATGGGTAGCACGCAGTATTACTTTAAAGGGTCTGCGTTTGCTCACCCAACCTCACCAAACCTCTCAGCCCCAAGAGTGTCCACCCTTATGTCTCATCCAGCTGTGGGTCTAGATATGGTCAATCCAGGTTGCATCACAGCCCCTGAACGAATTGTGTAAGAATTTCTCTCTCTTTCCCTGTCTTTGTTTCATGGGTTTTTAAAAGTAATTTATTTTTATAATGGGGTTTAGCTGCTTTTCACGGCTGTGTTTATGCCGCTTTACACCCACTTGACACACTAACAGAGAGATATCAATACATAGGTTTTAAGATTATTACTAGTCAGATATATTCTTGTGCGGTGAATCGGGCGTGTTGAGTCCAGTTCTCTGAGCAAGGAGTAGGTCTTGTCTATTACATATTGGGTTTATGGAACGGTATCTGAGCTAATTTGAAACTCTTGTTTTATGTATCACCCCACCTCACCTTTCCCGTTAAGCAGCCATAGTGTGTTTTCTGCATGTGTGACTCTGTTCTGTTTTGTAATTCAGTTCAAGTGTAACGGTTTTTACATTCCCTCTATAAGTGACACCTTATGAGAAGTGTCCTTTTCTGTGTGACTTATTTCACTTAGAATCGTCTTACCTAAATCCACTCATCATGCTGCTACTAGCCTTATGACATTGATTTCATGGCTGAGTGATATTCCATTGTACATAAGGACCACAATTTTTTATCCATTTTTCGCTTTCCTGGGATATTTAAGGTGGAATGAAGTGGAGGTCCTTGTCAACAGAGCAGCCCTAAACTTTGGGGTGCTTGTGTCTTGCTGATTTTCAATTTTCCCACTTTATCCCCCCATGCGTGGAAGTGCCCTATGCTCTCTAAGCTGTGTTTTTTAGATGTTTCAGGACACACCGTACACTTCTCCAGAGTGGCTGTTGGCAATTTACATCCCGCCCATCAGTGTAGCAAGGCTCCCATTTCTCCATGGCCTGTCCTGCATTTCTGGTTTTGACACTTTTTTCAGCATGGCCCTTTTGACCGATGGGAAGCGAGACTCCTTTGTAGCGCTGATTTGCCTTTCCAGGTTGCTTGGTTGGCCAAAAAGGGCGTATGCGTTTTTTCCTGAATATATTCAGGAAAAAACGCATACGCCCTTTTTGGTCAAGGGCATCATTGTCAACGTTTTGCTGCTTTTCATGTGCTTTAAAGGCGATTCGAATCTACCTCCTGAAATCTGTTTCCTGCAATTCTGCCTTGATTTCAAATCCTCTTCTTTGCCTTCCCTCAATATATTTGTGGACGAGAGTTATCATTTATAACTCTGCAGGTTTGTGAATTGCAGTGCCCTGAAGCTCCATTTAAAACTCGCTTTTTTGGGAGCTGGCCGCAAAAGCGCAGGATGGCTTCAGGCCCTGTTCTGGTTCCGGGGGGCAGGCTGAGCCTGTGGTTAATTCTTCTTCCTGATGTGAAAATAGAGTCACCTGTGCCTGTCCCAACACCAAGAGCTAGTCTCTCATTGGTTCCCCGTCTTCCCGTTCATCCTCAGGACAAATTGCAACCTGTACGGAACAGGAGGTTAAAGGTGCTGAGGCTCCACGTAAGGAGATTGCTAGTAAAGTGGCTGGAATGGCGAACCCGAGCACAAGGAGATGAGAAATGAGGTGCGTTTTAGAAACCTTTCCCCATCACACGGTGTACCATCTTCTGGGTTTCTCATGCATGGTTTCGATGTAGGAAAATGCCCTTGAACCTGGAGATTTGGGACCCATGCGATGGGTAGCACGCAGTATTACTTTAAAGGGTCTGCGTTTGCTCACCCAACCTCACCAAACCTCTCAGCCCCAAGAGTGTCCACCCTTATGTCTCATCCAGCTGTGGGTCTAGATATGGTCAATCCAGGTTGCATCACAGCCCCTGAACGAATTGTGTAAGAATTTCTCTCTCTTTCCCTGTCTTTGTTTCATGGGTTTTTAAAAGTAATTTATTTTTATAATGGGGTTTAGCTGCTTTTCACGGCTGTGTTTATGCCGCTTTACACCCACTTGACACACTAACAGAGAGATATCAATACATACGTTTTAAGATTATTACTAGTCAGATATATTCTTGTGCGGTGAATCGGGCGTGTTGAGTCCAGTTCTCTGAGCAAGGAGTAGGTCTTGTCTATTACATATTGGGTTTATGGAACGGTATCTGAGCTAATTTGAAACTCTTGTTTTATGTATCACCCCACCTCACCTTTCCCCTTAAGCAGCCATAGTGTGTTTTCTGCATGTGTGACTCTGTTCTGTTTTGTAATTCAGTTCAAGTGTAACGGTTTTTACATTCCCTCTATAAGTGACACCTTATGAGAAGTGTCCTTTTCTGTGTGACTTATTTCACTTAGAATCGTCTTACCTAAATCCACTCATCATGCTGCTACTAGCCTTATGACATTGATTTCATGGCTGAGTGATATTCCATTGTACATAAGGACCACAACTTTTTTATCCATTTTTCGCTTTCCTGGGATATTTAAGGTGGAATGAAGTGGAGGTCCTTGTCAACAGAGCAGCCCTAAACTTTGGGGTGCTTGTGTCTTGCTGATTTTCAATTTTCCCACTTTATCCCCCCATGCGTGGAAGTGCCCTATGCTCTCTAAGCTGTGTTTTATAGATGTTTCAGGACACACCGTACCCTTCTCCAGAGTGGCTGTTGGCAATTTACATCCCGCCCATCAGTGTAGCAAGGCTCCCATTTCTCCATGGCCTGTCCTGCATTTCTGGTTTTGACACTTTTTTAAGCATGGCCCTTTTGACCGATGGGAAGCGAGACTTCTTTGTAGCGCTGATTTGCCTTTCCAGGTTGCTTGGTTGGCCAAAAAGGGCGTATGCGTTTTTTCCTGAATATATTCAGGAAAAAACGCATACGCCCTTTTTGGCCAAGGGCATCATTGTCAACGTTTTGCCGCTTTTCATGTGCTTTAAAGGCGATTCGAATCTACCTCCTGAAATCTGTTTCCTGCAATTCTGCCTTGATTTCAAATCCTCTTCTTTGCCTTCCCTCAATATATTTGTGGACGAGAGTTATCATTTATAACTCTGCAGGTTTGTGAATTGCAGTGCCCAGAAGCTCCATTTTACAAGTCGCTTTTTTGGGAGCTGGCCGCAAAAGTGCAGGATGGCTTCAGGCCCTGTTCTGGTTCCAGGGGGCAGGCTGAGCCTGTGGTTAATTCTTCTTCCTGATGGGAAAATAGAGTGACCTGTGCCTGTCCCAACACCAAGAGCTAGTCTCTCATTGGTTCCCCGTCTTCCCGTTCATCCTCAGGACAAATTGCAACCTGTACGGAACAGGAGGTTAAAGGTGATGATGCTCCAAATAGGGAGATTGCTAGTAAAGTGGCTGGAATGGCGAACCCGAGCACAAGGAGATGAGAAATGAGGTGCGTTTTAGAAACCTTTCCCCATCACACGGTGTACCATCTTCTGGGTTTCTCATGCATGTTTTCGATGTAGGAAGATGCCCTTGAACCTGGAGATTTGGGACCCATGCGATGGGTAGCACGCAGTATTACTTTAAAGGGTCTGCGTTTGCTCACCCAACCTCACCAAACCTCTCAGCCCCAAGAGTGTCCACCCTTATGTCTCATCCAGCTGTGGGTCTAGATATGGTCAATCCAGGTTGCATCACAGCCCCTGAACGAATTGTGTAAGAATTTCTCTCTCTTTCCCTGTCTTTGTTTCATGGGTTTTTAAAAGTAATTTATTTTTATAATGGGGTTTAGCTGTTTTTCACGGCTGTGTTTATGCCGCTTTACACCCACTTGACACACTAACAGAGAGATATCAATACATAGGTTTTAAGATTATTACTAGTCAGATATATTCTTGTGCGGTGAATCGGGCGTGTTGAGTCCAGTTCTCTGAGCAAGGAGTAGGTCTTGTCTATTACATATTGGGTTTATGGAACGGTATCTGAGCTAATTTGAAACTCTTGTTTTATGTATCACCCCACCTCACCTTTCCCCTTAAGCAGCCATAGTGTGTTTTCTGCATGTGTGACTCTGTTCTGTTTTGTAATTCAGTTCAAGTGTAACGGTTTTTACATTCCCTCTATAAGTGACACCTTATGAGAAGTGTCCTTTTCTGTGTGACTTATTTCACTTAGAATCGTCTTACCTAAATCCACTCATCATGCTGCTACTAGCCTTATGACATTGATTTCATGGCTGAGTGATATTCCATTGTACATAAGGACCACAACTTTTTTATCCATTTTTCGCTTTCCTGGGATATTTAAGGTGGAATGAAGTGGAGGTCCTTGTCAACAGAGCAGCCCTAAACTTTGGGGTGCTTGTGTCTTGCTGATTTTCAATTTTCCCACTTTATCCCCCCATGCGTGGAAGTGCCCTATGCTCTCTAAGCTGTGTTTTATAGATGTTTCAGGACACACCGTACCCTTCTCCAGAGTGGCTGTTGGCAATTTACATCCCGCCCATCAGTGTAGCAAGGCTCCCATTTCTCCATGGCCTGTCCTGCATTTCTGGTTTTGACACTTTTTTAAGCATGGCCCTTTTGACCGATGGGAAGCGAGACTTCTTTGTAGCGCTGATTTGCCTTTCCAGGTTGCTTGGTTGGCCAAAAAGGGCGTATGCGTTTTTTCCTGAATATATTCAGGAAAAAACGCATACGCCCTTTTTGGCCAAGGGCATCATTGTCAACGTTTTGCCGCTTTTCATGTGCTTTAAAGGCGATTCGAATCTACCTCCTGAAATCTGTTTCCTGCAATTCTGCCTTGATTTCAAATCCTCTTCTTTGCCTTCCCTCAATATATTTGTGGACGAGAGTTATCATTTATAACTCTGCAGGTTTGTGAATTGCAGTGCCCAGAAGCTCCATTTTACAAGTCGCTTTTTTGGGAGCTGGCCGCAAAAGTGCAGGATGGCTTCAGGCCCTGTTCTGGTTCCAGGGGGCAGGCTGAGCCTGTGGTTAATTCTTCTTCCTGATGGGAAAATAGAGTGACCTGTGCCTGTCCCAACACCAAGAGCTAGTCTCTCATTGGTTCCCCGTCTTCCCGTTCATCCTCAGGACAAATTGCAACCTGTACGGAACAGGAGGTTAAAGGTGATGATGCTCCAAATAGGGAGATTGCTAGTAAAGTGGCTGGAATGGCGAACCCGAGCACAAGGAGATGAGAAATGAGGTGCGTTTTAGAAACCTTTCCCCATCACACGGTGTACCATCTTCTGGGTTTCTCATGCATGTTTTCGATGTAGGAAGATGCCCTTGAACCTGGAGATTTGGGACCCATGCGATGGGTAGCACGCAGTATTACTTTAAAGGGTCTGCGTTTGCTCACCCAACCTCACCAAACCTCTCAGCCCCAAGAGTGTCCACCCTTATGTCTCATCCAGCTGTGGGTCTAGATATGGTCAATCCAGGTTGCATCACAGCCCCTGAACGAATTGTGTAAGAATTTCTCTCTCTTTCCCTGTCTTTGTTTCATGGGTTTTTAAAAGTAATTTATTTTTATAATGGGGTTTAGCTGCTTTTCACGGCTGTGTTTATGCCGCTTTACACCCACTTGACACACTAACAGAGAGATATCAATACATAGGTTTTAAGATTATTACTAGTCAGATATATTCTTGTGCGGTGAATCGGGCGTGTTGAGTCCAGTTCTCTGAGCAAGGAGTAGGTCTTGTCTATTACATATTGGGTTTATGGAACGGTATCTGAGCTAATTTGAAACTCTTGTTTTATGTATCACCCCACCTCACCTTTCCCGTTAAGCAGCCATAGTGTGTTTTCTGCATGTGTGACTCTGTTCTGTTTTGTAATTCAGTTCAAGTGTAACGGTTTTTACATTCCCTCTATAAGTGACACCTTATGAGAAGTGTCCTTTTCTGTGTGACTTATTTCACTTAGAATCGTCTTACCTAAATCCACTCATCATGCTGCTACTAGCCTTATGACATTGATTTCATGGCTGAGTGATATTCCATTGTACATAAGGACCACAATTTTTTATCCATTTTTCGCTTTCCTGGGATATTTAAGGTGGAATGAAGTGGAGGTCCTTGTCAACAGAGCAGCCCTAAACTTTGGGGTGCTTGTGTCTTGCTGATTTTCAATTTTCCCACTTTATCCCCCCATGCGTGGAAGTGCCCTATGCTCTCTAAGCTGTGTTTTTTAGATGTTTCAGGACACACCGTACACTTCTCCAGAGTGGCTGTTGGCAATTTACATCCCGACCATCAGTGTAGCAAGGCTCCCATTTCTCCATGGCCTGTCCTGCATTTCTGGTTTTGACACTTTTTTCAGCATGGCCCTTTTGACCGATGGGAAGCGAGACTTCTTTGTAGCGCTGATTTGCCTTTCCAGGTTGCTTGGTTGGCCAAAAAGGGCGTATGCGTTTTTTCCTGAATATATTCAGGAAAAAACGCATACGCCCTTTTTGGCCAAGGGCATCATTGTCAACGTTTTGCTGCTTTTCATGTGCTTTAAAGGCGATTCGAATCTACCTCCTGAAATCTGTTTCCTGCAATTCTGCCTTGATTTCAAATCCTCTTCTTTGCCTTCCCTCAATATATTTGTGGACGAGAGTTATCATTTATAACTCTGCAGGTTTGTGAATTGCAGTGCCCTGAAGCTCCATTTTACAACTCGCTTTTTTGGGAGCTGGCCGCAAAAGCGCAGGATGGCTTCAGGCCCTGTTCTGGTTCCGGGGGGCAGGCTGAGCCTGTGGTTAATTCTTCTTCCTGATGTGAAAATAGAGTCACCTGTGCCTGTCCCAACACCAAGAGCTAGTCTCTCATTGGTTCCCCGTCTTCCCGTTCATCCTCAGGACAAATTGCAACCTGTACGGAACAGGAGGTTAAAGGTGCTGAGGCTCCACGTAGGGAGATTGCTAGTAAAGTGGCTGGAATGGCGAACCCGAGCACAAGGAGATGAGAAATGAGGTGCGTTTTAGAAACCTTTCCCCATCACACGGTGTACCATCTTCTGGGTTTCTCATGCATGGTTTCGATGTAGGAAAATGCCCTTGAACCTGGAGATTTGGGACCCATGCGATGGGTAGCACGCAGTATTACTTTAAAGGGTCTGCGTTTGCTCACCCAACCTCACCAAACCTCTCAGCCCCAAGAGTGTCCACCCTTATGTCTCATCCAGCTGTGGGTCTAGATATGGTCAATCCAGGTTGCATCACAGCCCCTGAACGAATTGTGTAAGAATTTCTCTCTCTTTCCCTGTCTTTGTTTCATGGGTTTTTAAAAGTAATTTATTTTTATAATGGGGTTTAGCTGCTTTTCACGGCTGTGTTTATGCCGCTTTACACCCACTTGACACACTAACAGAGAGATATCAATACATACGTTTTAAGATTATTACTAGTCAGATATATTCTTGTGCGGTGAATCGGGCGTGTTGAGTCCAGTTCTCTGAGCAAGGAGTAGGTCTTGTCTATTACATATTGGGTTTATGGAACGGTATCTGAGCTAATTTGAAACTCTTGTTTTATGTATCACCCCACCTCACCTTTCCCGTTAAGCAGCCATAGTGTGTTTTCTGCATGTGTGACTCTGTTCTGTTTTGTAATTCAGTTCAAGTGTAACGGTTTTTACATTCCCTCTATAAGTGACACCTTATGAGAAGTGTCCTTTTCTGTGTGACTTATATCACTTAGAATCGTCTTACCTAAATCCACTCATCATGCTGCTACTAGCCTTATGACATTGATTTCATGGCTGAGTGATATTCCATTGTACATAAGGACCACAACTTTTTTATCCATTTTTCACTTTCCTGGGATATTTAAGGTGGAATGAAGTGGAGGTCCTTGTCAACAGAGCAGCCCTAAACTTTGGGGTGCTTGTGTCTTGCTGATTTTCAATTTTCCCACTTTATCCCCCCATGCGTGGAAGTGCCCTATGCTCTCTAAGCTGTGTTTTTTAGATGTTTCAGGACACACCGTACACTTCTCCAGAGTGGCTGTTGGCAATTTACATCCCGCCCATCAGTGTAGCAAGGCTCGCATTTCTCCATGGCCTGTCCTGCATTTCTGGTTTTGACACTTTTTTCAGCATGGCCCTTTTGACCGATGGGAAGCGAGACTTCTTTGTAGCGCTGATTTGCCTTTCCAGGTTGCTTGGTTGGCCAAAAAGGGCGTATGCGTTTTTTCCTGAATATATTCAGGAAAAAACGCATACGCCCTTTTTGGCCAAGGGCATCATTGTCAACGTTTTGCCGCTTTTCATGTGCTTTAAAGGGGATTCGAATCTACCTCCTGAAATCTGTTTCCTGCAATTCTGCCTTGATTTCAAATCCTCTTCTTTGCCTTCCCTCAATATATTTGTGGACGAGAGTTATCATTTATAACTCTGCAGGTTTGTGAATTGCAGTGCCCAGAAGCTCCATTTTACAAGTCGCTTTTTTGGGAGCTGGCCGCAAAAGCGCAGGATGGCTTCAGGCCCTGTTCTGGTTCCGGGGGGCAGGCTGAGCCTGTGGTTAATTCTTCTTCCTGATGGGAAAATAGAGTGACCTGTGCCTGTCCCAACACCAAGAGCTAGTCTCTCATTGGTTCCCCGTCTTCCCGTTCATCCTCAGGACAAATTGCAACCTGTACGGAACAGGAGGTTAAAGGTGCTGATGCTCCAAGTAGGGAGATTGCTAGTAAAGTGGCTGGAATGGCGAACCCGAGCACAAGGAGATGAGAAATGAGGTGCGTTTTAGAAACCTTTCCCCATCACACGGTGTACCATCTTCTGGGTTTCTCATGCATGGTTTCGATGTAGGAAAATGCCCTTGAACCTGGAGATTTGGGACCCATGCGATGGGTAGCACGCAGTATTACTTTAAAGGGTCTGCGTTTGCTCACCAAACCTCACCAAACCTCTCAGCCCCAAGAGTGTCCACCCTTATGTCTCATCCAGCTGTGGGTCTAGATATGGTCAATCCAGGTTGCATCACAGCCCCTGAACGAATTGTGTAAGAATTTCTCTCTCTTTCCCTGTCTTTGTTTCATGGGTTTTTAAAAGTAATTTATTTTTATAATGGGGTTTAGCTGCTTTTCACGGCTGTGTTTATGCCGCTTTACACCCACTTGACACACTAACAGAGAGATATCAATACATAGGTTTTAAGATTATTACTAGTCAGATATATTCTTGTGCGGTGAATCGGGCGTGTTGAGTCCAGTTCTCTGAGCAAGGAGTAGGTCTTGTCTATTACATATTGGGTTTATGGAACGGTATCTGAGCTAATTTGAAACTCTTGTTTTATGTATCACCCCACCTCACCTTTCCCGTTAAGCAGCCATAGTGTGTTTTCTGCATGTGTGACTCTGTTCTGTTTTGTAATTCAGTTCAAGTGTAACGGTTTTTACATTCCCTCTATAAGTGACACCTTATGAGAAGTGTCCTTTTCTGTGTGACTTATTTCACTTAGAATCGTCTTACCTAAATCCACTCATCATGCTGCTACTAGCCTTATGACATTGATTTCATGGCTGAGTGATATTCCATTGTACATAAGGACCACAACTTTTTTATCCATTTTTCACTTTCCTGGGATATTTAAGGTGGAATGAAGTGGAGGTCCTTGTCAACAGAGCAGCCCTAAACTTTGGGGTGCTTGTGTCTTGCTGATTTTCAATTTTCCCACTTTATCCCCCCATGCGTGGAAGTGCCCTATGCTCTCTAAGCTGTGTTTTTTAGATGTTTCAGGACACACCGTACACTTCTCCAGAGTGGCTGTTGGCAATTTACATCCCGCCCATCAGTGTAGCAAGGCTCGCATTTCTCCATGGCCTGTCCTGCATTTCTGGTTTTGACACTTTTTTCAGCATGGCCCTTTTGACCGATGGGAAGCGAGACTTCTTTGTAGCGCTGATTTGCCTTTCCAGGTTGCTTGGTTGGCCAAAAAGGGCGTATGCGTTTTTTCCTGAATATATTCAGGAAAAAACGCATACGCCCTTTTTGGCCAAGGGCATCATTGTCAACGTTTTGCCGCTTTTCATGTGCTTTAAAGGGGATTCGAATCTACCTCCTGAAATCTGTTTCCTGCAATTCTGCCTTGATTTCAAATCCTCTTCTTTGCCTTCCCTCAATATATTTGTGGACGAGAGTTATCATTTATAACTCTGCAGGTTTGTGAATTGCAGTGCCCAGAAGCTCCATTTTACAAGTCGCTTTTTTGGGAGCTGGCCGCAAAAGCGCAGGATGGCTTCAGGCCCTGTTCTGGTTCCGGGGGGCAGGCTGAGCCTGTGGTTAATTCTTCTTCCTGATGGGAAAATAGAGTGACCTGTGCCTGTCCCAACACCAAGAGCTAGTCTCTCATTGGTTCCCCGTCTTCCCGTTCATCCTCAGGACAAATTGCAACCTGTACGGAACAGGAGGTTAAAGGTGCTGATGCTCCAAGTACGGAGATTGCTAGTAAAGTGGCTGGAATGGCGAACCCGAGCACAAGGAGATGAGAAATGAGGTGCGTTTTAGAAACCTTTCCCCATCACACGGTGTACCATCTTCTGGGTTTCTCATGCATGTTTTCGATGTAGGAAGATGCCCTTGAACCTGGAGATTTGGGACCCATGCGATGGGTAGCACGCAGTATTACTTTAAAGGGTCTGCGTTTGCTCACCAAACCTCACCAAACCTCTCAGCCCCAAGAGTGTCCACCCTTATGTCTCATCCAGCTGTGGGTCTAAATATGGTCAATCCAGGTTGCATCACAGCCCCTGAACGAATTGTGTAAGAATTTCTCTCTCCTTCCCTGTCTTTGTTTCATGGGTTTTTAAAAGTAATTTATTTTTATAATGGGGTTTAGCTGCTTTTCACGGCTGTGTTTATGCCGCTTTACACCCACTTGACACACTAACAGAGAGATATCAATACATAGGTTTTAAGATTATTACTAGTCAGATATATTCATGTGCGGTGAATCGGGCGTGTTGAGTCCAGTTCTCTGAGCAAGGAGTAGGTCTTGTCTATTACATATTGGGTTTATGGAACGATATCTGAGCTAATTTGAAACTCTTGTTTTATGTATCACCCCACCTCACCTTTCCCCTTAAGCAGCCATAGTGTGTTTTCTGCATGTGTGACTCTGTTCTGTTTTGTAATTCAGTTCAAGTGTAACGGTTTTTACATTCCCTCTATAAGTGACACCTTATGAGAAGTGTCCTTTTCTGTGTGACTTATTTCACTTAGAATCGTCTTACCTAAATCCACTCATCATGCTGCTACTAGCCTTATGACATTGATTTCATGGCTGAGTGATATTCCATTGTACATAAGGACCACAATTTTTTATCCATTTTTCGCTTTCCTGGGATATTTAAGGTGGAATGAAGTGGAGGTCCTTGTCAACAGAGCAGCCCTAAACTTTGGGGTGCTTGTGTCTTGCTGATTTTCAATTTTCCCACTTTATCCCCCCATGCGTGGAAGTGCCCTATGCTCTCTAAGCTGTGTTTTTTAGATGTTTCAGGACACACCGTACACTTCTCCAGAGTGGCTGTTGGCAATTTACATCCCGCCCATCAGTGTAGCAAGGCTCGCATTTCTCCATGGCCTGTCCTGCATTTCTGGTTTTGACACTTTTTTCAGCATGGCCCTTTTGACCGATGGGAAGCGAGACTTCTTTGTAGCGCTGATTTGCCTTTCCAGGTTGCTTGGTTGGCCAAAAAGGGCGTATGCGTTTTTTCCTGAATATATTCAGGAAAAAACGCATACGCCCTTTTTGGCCAAGGGCATCATTGTCAACGTTTTGCTGCTTTTCATGTGCTTTAAAGGCGATTCGAATCTACCTCCTGAAATCTGTTTCCTGCAATTCTGCCTTGATTTCAAATCCTCTTCTTTGCCTTCCCTCAATATATTTGTGGACGAGAGTTATCATTTATAACTCTGCAGGTTTGTGAATTGCAGTGCCCTGAAGCTCCATTTTACAACTCGCTTTTTTGGGAGCTGGCCGCAAAAGCGCAGGATGGCTTCAGGCCCTGTTCTGGTTCCGGGGGGCAGGCTGAGCCTGTGGTTAATTCTTCTTCCTGATGTGAAAATAGAGTCACCTGTGCCAGTCCCAACACCAAGAGCTAGTCTCTCATTGGTTCCCCGTCTTCCCGTTCATCCTCAGGACAAATTGCAACCTGTACGGAACAGGAGGTTAAAGGTGCTGAGGCTCCACGTAGGGAGATTGCTAGTAAAGTGGCTGGAATGGCGAACCCGAGCACAAGGAGATGAGAAATGAGGTGCGTTTTAGAAACCTTTCCCCATCACACGGTGTACCATCTTCTGGGTTTCTCATGCATGGTTTCGATGTAGGAAAATGCCCTTGAACCTGGAGATTTGGGACCCATGCGATGGGTAGCACGCAGTATTACTTTAAAGGGTCTGCGTTTGCTCACCCAACCTCACCAAACCTCTCAGCCCCAAGAGTGTCCACCCTTATGTCTCATCCAGCTGTGGGTCTAGATATGGTCAATCCAGGTTGCATCACAGCCCCTGAACGAATTGTGTAAGAATTTCTCTCTCTTTCCCTGTCTTTGTTTCATGGGTTTTTAAAAGTAATTTATTTTTATAATGGGGTTTAGCTGCTTTTCACGGCTGTGTTTATGCCGCTTTACACCCACTTGACACACTAACAGAGAGATATCAATACATACGTTTTAAGATTATTACTAGTCAGATATATTCTTGTGCGGTGAATCGGGCGTGTTGAGTCCAGTTCTCTGAGCAAGGAGTAGGTCTTGTCTATTACATATTGGGTTTATGGAACGGTATCTGAGCTAATTTGAAACTCTTGTTTTATGTATCACCCCACCTCACCTTTCCCGTTAAGCAGCCATAGTGTGTTTTCTGCATGTGTGACTCTGTTCTGTTTTGTAATTCAGTTCAAGTGTAACGGTTTTTACATTCCCTCTATAAGTGACACCTTATGAGAAGTGTCCTTTTCTGTGTGACTTATTTCACTTAGAATCGTCTTACCTAAATCCACTCATCATGCTGCTACTAGCCTTATGACATTGATTTCATGGCTGAGTGATATTCCATTGTACATAAGGACCACAACTTTTTTATCCATTTTTCACTTTCCTGGGATATTTAAGGTGGAATGAAGTGGAGGTCCTTGTCAACAGAGCAGCCCTAAACTTTGGGGTGCTTGTGTCTTGCTGATTTTCAATTTTCCCACTTTATCCCCCCATGCGTGGAAGTGCCCTATGCTCTCTAAGCTGTGTTTTTTAGATGTTTCAGGACACACCGTACACTTCTCCAGAGTGGCTGTTGGCAATTTACATCCCGCCCATCAGTGTAGCAAGGCTCGCATTTCTCCATGGCCTGTCCTGCATTTCTGGTTTTGACACTTTTTTCAGCATGGCCCTTTTGACCGATGGGAAGCGAGACTTCTTTGTAGCGCTGATTTGCCTTTCCAGGTTGCTTGGTTGGCCAAAAAGGGCGTATGCGTTTTTTCCTGAATATATTCAGGAAAAAACGCATACGCCCTTTTTGGCCAAGGGCATCATTGTCAACGTTTTGCCGCTTTTCATGTGCTTTAAAGGGGATTCGAATCTACCTCCTGAAATCTGTTTCCTGCAATTCTGCCTTGATTTCAAATCCTCTTCTTTGCCTTCCCTCAATATATTTGTGGACGAGAGTTATCATTTATAACTCTGCAGGTTTGTGAATTGCAGTGCCCAGAAGCTCCATTTTACAAGTCGCTTTTTTGGGAGCTGGCCGCAAAAGCGCAGGATGGCTTCAGGCCCTGTTCTGGTTCCGGGGGGCAGGCTGAGCCTGTGGTTAATTCTTCTTCCTGATGGGAAAATAGAGTGACCTGTGCCTGTCCCAACACCAAGAGCTAGTCTCTCATTGGTTCCCCGTCTTCCCGTTCATCCTCAGGACAAATTGCAACCTGTACGGAACAGGAGGTTAAAGGTGCTGATGCTCCAAGTAGGGAGATTGCTAGTAAAGTGGCTGGAATGGCGAACCCGAGCACAAGGAGATGAGAAATGAGGTGCGTTTTAGAAACCTTTCCCCATCACACGGTGTACCATCTTCTGGGTTTCTCATGCATGGTTTCGATGTAGGAAAATGCCCTTGAACCTGGAGATTTGGGACCCATGCGATGGGTAGCACGCAGTATTACTTTAAAGGGTCTGCGTTTGCTCACCCAACCTCACCAAACCTCTCAGCCCCAAGAGTGTCCACCCTTATGTCTCATCCAGCTGTGGGTCTAGATATGGTCAATCCAGGTTGCATCACAGCCCCTGAACGAATTGTGTAAGAATTTCTCTCTCTTTCCCTGTCTTTGTTTCATGGGTTTTTAAAAGTAATTTATTTTTATAATGGGGTTTAGCTGCTTTTCACGGCTGTGTTTATGCCGCTTTACACCCACTTGACACACTAACAGAGAGATATCAATACATACGTTTTAAGATTATTACTAGTCAGATATATTCTTGTGCGGTGAATCGGGCGTGTTGAGTCCAGTTCTCTGAGCAAGGAGTAGGTCTTGTCTATTACATATTGGGTTTATGGAACGGTATCTGAGCTAATTTGAAACTCTTGTTTTATGTATCACCCCACCTCACCTTTCCCGTTAAGCAGCCATAGTGTGTTTTCTGCATGTGTGACTCTGTTCTGTTTTGTAATTCAGTTCAAGTGTAACGGTTTTTACATTCCCTCTATAAGTGACACCTTATGAGAAGTGTCCTTTTCTGTGTGACTTATTTCACTTAGAATCGTCTTACCTAAATCCACTCATCATGCTGCTACTAGCCTTATGACATTGATTTCATGGCTGAGTGATATTCCATTGTACATAAGGACCACAACTTTTTTATCCATTTTTCACTTTCCTGGGATATTTAAGGTGGAATGAAGTGGAGGTCCTTGTCAACAGAGCAGCCCTAAACTTTGGGGTGCTTGTGTCTTGCTGATTTTCAATTTTCCCACTTTATCCCCCCATGCGTGGAAGTGCCCTATGCTCTCTAAGCTGTGTTTTTTAGATGTTTCAGGACACACCGTACACTTCTCCAGAGTGGCTGTTGGCAATTTACATCCCGCCCATCAGTGTAGCAAGGCTCGCATTTCTCCATGGCCTGTCCTGCATTTCTGGTTTTGACACTTTTTTCAGCATGGCCCTTTTGACCGATGGGAAGCGAGACTTCTTTGTAGCGCTGATTTGCCTTTCCAGGTTGCTTGGTTGGCCAAAAAGGGCGTATGCGTTTTTTCCTGAATATATTCAGGAAAAAACGCATACGCCCTTTTTGGCCAAGGGCATCATTGTCAACGTTTTGCCGCTTTTCATGTGCTTTAAAGGGGATTCGAATCTACCTCCTGAAATCTGTTTCCTGCAATTCTGCCTTGATTTCAAATCCTCTTCTTTGCCTTCCCTCAATATATTTGTGGACGAGAGTTATCATTTATAACTCTGCAGGTTTGTGAATTGCAGTGCCCAGAAGCTCCATTTTACAAGTCGCTTTTTTGGGAGCTGGCCGCAAAAGCGCAGGATGGCTTCAGGCCCTGTTCTGGTTCCGGGGGGCAGGCTGAGCCTGTGGTTAATTCTTCTTCCTGATGGGAAAATAGAGTGACCTGTGCCTGTCCCAACACCAAGAGCTAGTCTCTCATTGGTTCCCCGTCTTCCCGTTCATCCTCAGGACAAATTGCAACCTGTACGGAACAGGAGGTTAAAGGTGCTGATGCTCCAAGTAGGGAGATTGCTAGTAAAGTGGCTGGAATGGCGAACCCGAGCACAAGGAGATGAGAAATGAGGTGCGTTTTAGAAACCTTTCCCCATCACACGGTGTACCATCTTCTGGGTTTCTCATGCATGGTTTCGATGTAGGAAAATGCCCTTGAACCTGGAGATTTGGGACCCATGCGATGGGTAGCACGCAGTATTACTTTAAAGGGTCTGCGTTTGCTCACCCAACCTCACCAAACCTCTCAGCCCCAAGAGTGTCCACCCTTATGTCTCATCCAGCTGTGGGTCTAGATATGGTCAATCCAGGTTGCATCACAGCCCCTGAACGAATTGTGTAAGAATTTCTCTCTCTTTCCCTGTCTTTGTTTCATGGGTTTTTAAAAGTAATTTATTTTTATAATGGGGTTTAGCTGCTTTTCACGGCTGTGTTTATGCCGCTTTACACCCACTTGACACACTAACAGAGAGATATCAATACATACGTTTTAAGATTATTACTAGTCAGATATATTCTTGTGCGGTGAATCGGGCGTGTTGAGTCCAGTTCTCTGAGCAAGGAGTAGGTCTTGTCTATTACATATTGGGTTTATGGAACGGTATCTGAGCTAATTTGAAACTCTTGTTTTATGTATCACCCCACCTCACCTTTCCCGTTAAGCAGCCATAGTGTGTTTTCTGCATGTGTGACTCTGTTCTGTTTTGTAATTCAGTTCAAGTGTAACGGTTTTTACATTCCCTCTATAAGTGACACCTTATGAGAAGTGTCCTTTTCTGTGTGACTTATTTCACTTAGAATCGTCTTACCTAAATCCACTCATCATGCTGCTACTAGCCTTATGACATTGATTTCATGGCTGAGTGATATTCCATTGTACATAAGGACCACAACTTTTTTATCCATTTTTCACTTTCCTGGGATATTTAAGGTGGAATGAAGTGGAGGTCCTTGTCAACAGAGCAGCCCTAAACTTTGGGGTGCTTGTGTCTTGCTGATTTTCAATTTTCCCACTTTATCCCCCCATGCGTGGAAGTGCCCTATGCTCTCTAAGCTGTGTTTTTTAGATGTTTCAGGACACACCGTACACTTCTCCAGAGTGGCTGTTGGCAATTTACATCCCGCCCATCAGTGTAGCAAGGCTCGCATTTCTCCATGGCCTGTCCTGCATTTCTGGTTTTGACACTTTTTTCAGCATGGCCCTTTTGACCGATGGGAAGCGAGACTTCTTTGTAGCGCTGATTTGCCTTTCCAGGTTGCTTGGTTGGCCAAAAAGGGCGTATGCGTTTTTTCCTGAATATATTCAGGAAAAAACGCATACGCCCTTTTTGGCCAAGGGCATCATTGTCAACGTTTTGCCGCTTTTCATGTGCTTTAAAGGGGATTCGAATCTACCTCCTGAAATCTGTTTCCTGCAATTCTGCCTTGATTTCAAATCCTCTTCTTTGCCTTCCCTCAATATATTTGTGGACGAGAGTTATCATTTATAACTCTGCAGGTTTGTGAATTGCAGTGCCCAGAAGCTCCATTTTACAAGTCGCTTTTTTGGGAGCTGGCCGCAAAAGCGCAGGATGGCTTCAGGCCCTGTTCTGGTTCCGGGGGGCAGGCTGAGCCTGTGGTTAATTCTTCTTCCTGATGGGAAAATAGAGTGACCTGTGCCTGTCCCAACACCAAGAGCTAGTCTCTCATTGGTTCCCCGTCTTCCCGTTCATCCTCAGGACAAATTGCAACCTGTACGGAACAGGAGGTTAAAGGTGCTGATGCTCCAAGTAGGGAGATTGCTAGTAAAGTGGCTGGAATGGCGAACCCGAGCACAAGGAGATGAGAAATGAGGTGCGTTTTAGAAACCTTTCCCCATCACACGGTGTACCATCTTCTGGGTTTCTCATGCATGTTTTCGATGTAGGAAGATGCCCTTGAACCTGGAGATTTGGGACCCATGCGATGGGTAGCACGCAGTATTACTTTAAAGGGTCTGCGTTTGCTCACCAAACCTCACCAAACCTCTCAGCCCCAAGAGTGTCCACCCTTATGTCTCATCCAGCTGTGGGTCTAAATATGGTCAATCCAGGTTGCATCACAGCCCCTGAACGAATTGTGTAAGAATTTCTCTCTCCTTCCCTGTCTTTGTTTCATGGGTTTTTAAAAGTAATTTATTTTTATAATGGGGTTTAGCTGCTTTTCACGGCTGTGTTTATGCCGCTTTACACCCACTTGACACACTAACAGAGAGATATCAATACATAGGTTTTAAGATTATTACTAGTCAGATATATTCATGTGCGGTGAATCGGGCGTGTTGAGTCCAGTTCTCTGAGCAAGGAGTAGGTCTTGTCTATTACATATTGGGTTTATGGAACGATATCTGAGCTAATTTGAAACTCTTGTTTTATGTATCACCCCACCTCACCTTTCCCCTTAAGCAGCCATAGTGTGTTTTCTGCATGTGTGACTCTGTTCTGTTTTGTAATTCAGTTCAAGTGTAACGGTTTTTACATTCCCTCTATAAGTGACACCTTATGAGAAGTGTCCTTTTCTGTGTGACTTATTTCACTTAGAATCGTCTTACCTAAATCCACTCATCATGCTGCTACTAGCCTTATGACATTGATTTCATGGCTGAGTGATATTCCATTGTACATAAGGACCACAATTTTTTATCCATTTTTCGCTTTCCTGGGATATTTAAGGTGGAATGAAGTGGAGGTCCTTGTCAACAGAGCAGCCCTAAACTTTGGGGTGCTTGTGTCTTGTTGATTTTCAATTTTCCCACTTTATCCCCCCATGCGTGGAAGTGCCCTATGCTCTCTAAGCTGTGTTTTTTAGATGTTTCAGGACACACCGTACACTTCTCCAGAGTGGCTGTTGGCAATTTACATCCCGCCCATCAGTGTAGCAAGGCTCGCATTTCTCCATGGCCTGTCCTGCATTTCTGGTTTTGACACTTTTTTCAGCATGGCCCTTTTGACCGATGGGAAGCGAGACTTCTTTGTAGCGCTGATTTGCCTTTCCAGGTTGCTTGGTTGGCCAAAAAGGGCGTATGCGTTTTTTCCTGAATATATTCAGGAAAAAACGCATACGCCCTTTTTGGCCAAGGGCATCATTGTCAACGTTTTGCTGCTTTTCATGTGCTTTAAAGGGGATTCGAATCTACCTCCTGAAATCTGTTTCCTGCAATTCTGCCTTGATTTCAAATCCTCTTCTTTGCCTTCCCTCAATATATTTGTGGACGAGAGTTATCATTTATAACTCTGCAGGTTTGTGAATTGCAGTGCCCTGAAGCTCCATTTTACAACTCGCTTTTTTGGGAGCTGGCCGCAAAAGCGCAGGATGGCTTCAGGCCCTGTTCTGGTTCCGGGGGGCAGGCTGAGCCTGTGGTTAATTCTTCTTCCTGATGTGAAAATAGAGTCACCTGTGCCAGTCCCAACACCAAGAGCTAGTCTCTCATTGGTTCCCCGTCTTCCCGTTCATCCTCAGGACAAATTGCAACCTGTACGGAACAGGAGGTTAAAGGTGCTGAGGCTCCACGTAGGGAGATTGCTAGTAAAGTGGCTGGAATGGCGAACCCGAGCACAAGGAGATGAGAAATGAGGTGCGTTTTAGAAACCTTTCCCCATCACACGGTGTACCATCTTCTGGGTTTCTCATGCATGGTTTCGATGTAGGAAAATGCCCTTGAACCTGGAGATTTGGGACCCATGCGATGGGTAGCACGCAGTATTACTTTAAAGGGTCTGCGTTTGCTCACCCAACCTCACCAAACCTCTCAGCCCCAAGAGTGTCCACCCTTATGTCTCATCCAGCTGTGGGTCTAGATATGGTCAATCCAGGTTGCATCACAGCCCCTGAACGAATTGTGTAAGAATTTCTCTCTCTTTCCCTGTCTTTGTTTCATGGGTTTTTAAAAGTAATTTATTTTTATAATGGGGTTTAGCTGCTTTTCACGGCTGTGTTTATGCCGCTTTACACCCACTTGACACACTAACAGAGAGATATCAATACATACGTTTTAAGATTATTACTAGTCAGATATATTCTTGTGCGGTGAATCGGGCGTGTTGAGTCCAGTTCTCTGAGCAAGGAGTAGGTCTTGTCTATTACATATTGGGTTTATGGAACGGTATCTGAGCTAATTTGAAACTCTTGTTTTATGTATCACCCCACCTCACCTTTCCCGTTAAGCAGCCATAGTGTGTTTTCTGCATGTGTGACTCTGTTCTGTTTTGTAATTCAGTTCAAGTGTAACGGTTTTTACATTCCCTCTATAAGTGACACCTTATGAGAAGTGTCCTTTTCTGTGTGACTTATTTCACTTAGAATCGTCTTACCTAAATCCACTCATCATGCTGCTACTAGCCTTATGACATTGATTTCATGGCTGAGTGATATTCCATTGTACATAAGGACCACAACTTTTTTATCCATTTTTCACTTTCCTGGGATATTTAAGGTGGAATGAAGTGGAGGTCCTTGTCAACAGAGCAGCCCTAAACTTTGGGGTGCTTGTGTCTTGCTGATTTTCAATTTTCCCACTTTATCCCCCCATGCGTGGAAGTGCCCTATGCTCTCTAAGCTGTGTTTTTTAGATGTTTCAGGACACACCGTACACTTCTCCAGAGTGGCTGTTGGCAATTTACATCCCGCCCATCAGTGTAGCAAGGCTCGCATTTCTCCATGGCCTGTCCTGCATTTCTGGTTTTGACACTTTTTTCAGCATGGCCCTTTTGACCGATGGGAAGCGAGACTTCTTTGTAGCGCTGATTTGCCTTTCCAGGTTGCTTGGTTGGCCAAAAAGGGCGTATGCGTTTTTTCCTGAATATATTCAGGAAAAAACGCATACGCCCTTTTTGGCCAAGGGCATCATTGTCAACGTTTTGCCGCTTTTCATGTGCTTTAAAGGGGATTCGAATCTACCTCCTGAAATCTGTTTCCTGCAATTCTGCCTTGATTTCAAATCCTCTTCTTTGCCTTCCCTCAATATATTTGTGGACGAGAGTTATCATTTATAACTCTGCAGGTTTGTGAATTGCAGTGCCCAGAAGCTCCATTTTACAAGTCGCTTTTTTGGGAGCTGGCCGCAAAAGCGCAGGATGGCTTCAGGCCCTGTTCTGGTTCCGGGGGGCAGGCTGAGCCTGTGGTTAATTCTTCTTCCTGATGGGAAAATAGAGTGACCTGTGCCTGTCCCAACACCAAGAGCTAGTCTCTCATTGGTTCCCCGTCTTCCCGTTCATCCTCAGGACAAATTGCAACCTGTACGGAACAGGAGGTTAAAGGTGCTGATGCTCCAAGTAGGGAGATTGCTAGTAAAGTGGCTGGAATGGCGAACCCGAGCACAAGGAGATGAGAAATGAGGTGCGTTTTAGAAACCTTT
The DNA here is from genome assembly GCF_965194825.1 of Balaenoptera physalus. Lineage (NCBI taxonomy): Eukaryota > Metazoa > Chordata > Mammalia > Artiodactyla > Balaenopteridae > Balaenoptera > Balaenoptera physalus. The sequence goes on along the minus strand of NW_028126341.1, from coordinate 126,542 downwards.
CCCCATCACACGGTGTACCATCTTCTGGGTTTCTCATGCATGGTTTCGATGTAGGAAAATGCCCTTGAACCTGGAGATTTGGGACCCATGCGATGGGTAGCACGCAGTATTACTTTAAAGGGTCTGCGTTTGCTCACCCAACCTCACCAAACCTCTCAGCCCCAAGAGTGTCCACCCTTATGTCTCATCCAGCTGTGGGTCTAGATATGGTCAATCCAGGTTGCATCACAGCCCCTGAACGAATTGTGTAAGAATTTCTCTCTCTTTCCCTGTCTTTGTTTCATGGGTTTTTAAAAGTAATTTATTTTTATAATGGGGTTTAGCTGCTTTTCACGGCTGTGTTTATGCCGCTTTACACCCACTTGACACACTAACAGAGAGATATCAATACATACGTTTTAAGATTATTACTAGTCAGATATATTCTTGTGCGGTGAATCGGGCGTGTTGAGTCCAGTTCTCTGAGCAAGGAGTAGGTCTTGTCTATTACATATTGGGTTTATGGAACGGTATCTGAGCTAATTTGAAACTCTTGTTTTATGTATCACCCCACCTCACCTTTCCCGTTAAGCAGCCATAGTGTGTTTTCTGCATGTGTGACTCTGTTCTGTTTTGTAATTCAGTTCAAGTGTAACGGTTTTTACATTCCCTCTATAAGTGACACCTTATGAGAAGTGTCCTTTTCTGTGTGACTTATTTCACTTAGAATCGTCTTACCTAAATCCACTCATCATGCTGCTACTAGCCTTATGACATTGATTTCATGGCTGAGTGATATTCCATTGTACATAAGGACCACAACTTTTTTATCCATTTTTCACTTTCCTGGGATATTTAAGGTGGAATGAAGTGGAGGTCCTTGTCAACAGAGCAGCCCTAAACTTTGGGGTGCTTGTGTCTTGCTGATTTTCAATTTTCCCACTTTATCCCCCCATGCGTGGAAGTGCCCTATGCTCTCTAAGCTGTGTTTTTTAGATGTTTCAGGACACACCGTACACTTCTCCAGAGTGGCTGTTGGCAATTTACATCCCGCCCATCAGTGTAGCAAGGCTCGCATTTCTCCATGGCCTGTCCTGCATTTCTGGTTTTGACACTTTTTTCAGCATGGCCCTTTTGACCGATGGGAAGCGAGACTTCTTTGTAGCGCTGATTTGCCTTTCCAGGTTGCTTGGTTGGCCAAAAAGGGCGTATGCGTTTTTTCCTGAATATATTCAGGAAAAAACGCATACGCCCTTTTTGGCCAAGGGCATCATTGTCAACGTTTTGCCGCTTTTCATGTGCTTTAAAGGGGATTCGAATCTACCTCCTGAAATCTGTTTCCTGCAATTCTGCCTTGATTTCAAATCCTCTTCTTTGCCTTCCCTCAATATATTTGTGGACGAGAGTTATCATTTATAACTCTGCAGGTTTGTGAATTGCAGTGCCCAGAAGCTCCATTTTACAAGTCGCTTTTTTGGGAGCTGGCCGCAAAAGCGCAGGATGGCTTCAGGCCCTGTTCTGGTTCCGGGGGGCAGGCTGAGCCTGTGGTTAATTCTTCTTCCTGATGGGAAAATAGAGTGACCTGTGCCTGTCCCAACACCAAGAGCTAGTCTCTCATTGGTTCCCCGTCTTCCCGTTCATCCTCAGGACAAATTGCAACCTGTACGGAACAGGAGGTTAAAGGTGCTGATGCTCCAAGTAGGGAGATTGCTAGTAAAGTGGCTGGAATGGCGAACCCGAGCACAAGGAGATGAGAAATGAGGTGCGTTTTAGAAACCTTTCCCCATCACACGGTGTACCATCTTCTGGGTTTCTCATGCATGTTTTCGATGTAGGAAGATGCCCTTGAACCTGGAGATTTGGGACCCATGCGATGGGTAGCACGCAGTATTACTTTAAAGGGTCTGCGTTTGCTCACCAAACCTCACCAAACCTCTCAGCCCCAAGAGTGTCCACCCTTATGTCTCATCCAGCTGTGGGTCTAGATATGGTCAATCCAGGTTGCATCACAGCCCCTGAACGAATTGTGTAAGAATTTCTCTCTCTTTCCCTGTCTTTGTTTCATGGGTTTTTAAAAGTAATTTATTTTTATAATGGGGTTTAGCTGCTTTTCACGGCTGTGTTTATGCCGCTTTACACCCACTTGACACACTAACAGAGAGATATCAATACATACGTTTTAAGATTATTACTAGTCAGATATATTCTTGTGCGGTGAATCGGGCGTGTTGAGTCCAGTTCTCTGAGCAAGGAGTAGGTCTTGTCTATTACATATTGGGTTTATGGAACGGTATCTGAGCTAATTTGAAACTCTTGTTTTATGTATCACCCCACCTCACCTTTCCCGTTAAGCAGCCATAGTGTGTTTTCTGCATGTGTGACTCTGTTCTGTTTTGTAATTCAGTTCAAGTGTAACGGTTTTTACATTCCCTCTATAAGTGACACCTTATGAGAAGTGTCCTTTTCTGTGTGACTTATTTCACTTAGAATCGTCTTACCTAAATCCACTCATCATGCTGCTACTAGCCTTATGACATTGATTTCATGGCTGAGTGATATTCCATTGTACATAAGGACCACAACTTTTTTATCCATTTTTCACTTTCCTGGGATATTTAAGGTGGAATGAAGTGGAGGTCCTTGTCAACAGAGCAGCCCTAAACTTTGGGGTGCTTGTGTCTTGCTGATTTTCAATTTTCCCACTTTATCCCCCCATGCGTGGAAGTGCCCTATGCTCTCTAAGCTGTGTTTTTTAGATGTTTCAGGACACACCGTACACTTCTCCAGAGTGGCTGTTGGCAATTTACATCCCGCCCATCAGTGTAGCAAGGCTCCCATTTCTCCATGGCCTGTCCTGCATTTCTGGTTTTGACACTTTTTTCAGCATGGCCCTTTTGACCGATGGGAAGCGAGACTTCTTTGTAGCGCTGATTTGCCTTTCCAGGTTGCTTGGTTGGCCAAAAAGGGCCTATGCGTTTTTTCCTGAATATATTCAGGAAAAAACGCATACGCCCTTTTTGGCCATGGGCATCATTGTCAACGTTTTGCCGCTTTTCATGTGCTTTAGAGGCGATTCGAATCTACCTCCTGAAATCTGTTTCCTGCAATTCTGCCTTGATTTCAATTCCTCGTCTTTGCCTTCCCTCAATATATTTGTGGACGAGAGTTATCATTTATAACTGTGCAGGTTTGTGAATTGCAGTGCCCTGAAGCTCCATTTTACAACTCGCTTTTTCGGGAGCTGGCCGCAAAAGCGCAGGATGGCTTCAGGCCCTGTTCTGGTTCCGGGGGGCAGGCTGAGCCTGTGGTTAATTCTTCTTCCTGATGGGAAAATAGAGTGACCTGTGCCTGTCCCAACACCAAGAGCTAGTCTCTCATTGGTTCCCCGTCTTCCCGTTCATCCTCAGGACAAATTGCAACCTGTACGGAACAGGAGGTTAAAGGTGCTGATGCTCCAGGTAGGGAGATTGCTAGTAAAGTGGCTGGAATGGCGAACCCGAGCACAAGGAGATGAGAAATGAGGTGCATTTTAGAAACTTTTCCCCATCACACGGTGTACCATCTTCTGGGTTTCTCATGCATGTTTTCGATGTAGGAAGATGCCCTTGAACCTGGAGATTTGGGACCCATGCGATGGGTAGCACGCAGTATTACTTTAAAGGGTCTGCGTTTGCTCACCCAACCTCACCAAACCTCTCAGCCCCAAGAGTGTCCACCCTTATGTCTCATCCAGCTGTGGGTCTAGATACGGTCAATCCAGGTTGCATCACAGCCCCTGAACGAATTGTGTAAGAATTTCTCTCTCTTTCCCTGTCTTTGTATCATGGGTTTTTAAAAGTAATTTATTTTTATAATGGGATTTAGCTGCTTTTCACGGCTGTGTTTATGCTGCTTTACACCCACTTGACACACTAACAGAGAGATATCAATACATAGGTTTTAAGATTATTACTAGTCAGATATATTCATGTGCGGTGAATCGGGCGTGTTGAGTCCAGTTCTCTGAGCAAGGAGTAGGTCTTGTCTATTACATATTGGGTTTATGAAACGGTATCTGAGCTAATTTGAAACTCTTGTTTTATGTATCACCCCACCTCATCTTTCCCCTTAAGCAGCCATAGTGTGTTTTCTGCATGTGTGACTCTGTTCTGTTTTGTAATTCAGTTCAAGTGTAACGGTTTTTACATTCCCTCTATAAGTGACACCTTATGAGAAGTGTCCTTTTCTGTGTGACTTATTTCACTTAGAATCGTCTTACCTAAATCCACTCATCATGCTGCTACTAGCCTTATGACATTGATTTCATGGCTGAGTGATATTCCATTGTACATAAGGACCACAATTTTTTATCCATTTTTCGCTTTCCTGGGATATTTAAGGTGGAATGAAGTGGAGGTCCTTGTCAACAGAGCAGCCCTAAACTTTGGGGTGCTTGTGTCTTGCTGATTTTCAATTTTCCCACTTTATCCCCCCATGCGTGGAAGTGCCCTATGCTCTCTAAGCTGTGTTTTTTAGATGTTTCAGGACACACCGTACACTTCTCCAGAGTGGCTGTTGGCAATTTACATCCCGCCCATCAGTGTAGCAAGGCTCCCATTTCTCCATGGCCTGTCCTGCATTTCTGGTTTTGACACTTTTTTCAGCATGGCCCTTTTGACCGATGGGAAGCGAGACTTCTTTGTAGCGCTGATTTGCCTTTCCAGGTTGCTTGGTTGGCCAAAAAGGGCGTATGCGTTTTTTCCTGAATATATTCAGGAAAAAACGCATACGCCCTTTTTGGCCAAGGGCATCATTGTCAACGTTTTGCTGCTTTTCATGTGCTTTAAAGGCGATTCGAATCTACCTCCTGAAATCTGTTTCCTGCAATTCTGCCTTGATTTCAAATCCTCTTCTTTGCCTTCCCTCAATATATTTGTGGACGAGAGTTATCATTTATAACTCTGCAGGTTTGTGAATTGCAGTGCCCTGAAGCTCCATTTTACAACTCGCTTTTTTGGGAGCTGGCCGCAAAAGCGCAGGATGGCTTCAGGCCCTGTTCTGGTTCCGGGGGGCAGGCTGAGCCTGTGGTTAATTCTTCTTCCTGATGTGAAAATAGAGTCACCTGTGCCTGTCCCAACACCAAGAGCTAGTCTCTCATTGGTTCCCCGTCTTCCCGTTCATCCTCAGGACAAATTGCAACCTGTACGGAACAGGAGGTTAAAGGTGCTGAGGCTCCACGTAGGGAGATTGCTAGTAAAGTGGCTGGAATGGCGAACCCAAGCACAAGGAGATGAGAAATGAGGTGCGTTTTAGAAACCTTTCCCCATCACACGGTGTACCATCTTCTGGGTTTCTCATGCATGGTTTCGATGTAGGAAAATGCCCTTGAACCTGGAGATTTGGGACCCATGCGATGGGTAGCACGCAGTATTACTTTAAAGGGTCTGCGTTTGCTCACCCAACCTCACCAAACCTCTCAGCCCCAAGAGTGTCCACCCTTATGTCTCATCCAGCTGTGGGTCTAGATATGGTCAATCCAGGTTGCATCACAGCCCCTGAACGAATTGTGTAAGAATTTCTCTCTCTTTCCCTGTCTTTGTTTCATGGGTTTTTAAAAGTAATTTATTTTTATAATGGGGTTTAGCTGCTTTTCACGGCTGTGTTTATGCCGCTTTACACCCACTTGACACACTAACAGAGAGATATCAATACATACGTTTTAAGATTATTACTAGTCAGATATATTCTTGTGCGGTGAATCGGGCGTGTTGAGTCCAGTTCTCTGAGCAAGGAGTAGGTCTTGTCTATTACATATTGGGTTTATGGAACGGTATCTGAGCTAATTTGAAACTCTTGTTTTATGTATCACCCCACCTCACCTTTCCCGTTAAGCAGCCATAGTGTGTTTTCTGCATGTGTGACTCTGTTCTGTTTTGTAATTCAGTTCAAGTGTAACGGTTTTTACATTCCCTCTATAAGTGACACCTTATGAGAAGTGTCCTTTTCTGTGTGACTTATTTCACTTAGAATGGTCTTACCTAAATCCACTCATCATGCTGCTACTAGCCTTATGACATTGATTTCATGGCTGAGTGATATTCCATTGTACATAAGGACCACAACTTTTTTATCCATTTTTCACTTTCCTGGGATATTTAAGGTGGAATGAAGTGGAGGTCCTTTTCAACAGAGCAGCCCTAAACTTTGGGGTGCTTGTGTCTTGCTGATTTTCAATTTTCCCACTTTATCCCCCCATGCGTGGAAGTGCCCTATGCTCTCTAAGCTGTGTTTTTTAGATGTTTCAGGACACACCGTACACTTCTCCAGAGTGGCTGTTGGCAATTTACATCCCGCCCATCAGTGTAGCAAGGCTCCCATTTCTCCATGGCCTGTCCTGCATTTCTGGTTTTGACACTTTTTTCAGCATGGCCCTTTTGACCGATGGGAAGCGAGACTTCTTTGTAGCGCTGATTTGCCTTTCCAGGTTGCTTGGTTGGCCAAAAAGGGCGTATGCGTTTTTTCCTGAATATATTCAGGAAAAAACGCATACGCCCTTTTTGGCCATGGGCATCATTGTCAACGTTTTGCCGCTTTTCATGTGCTTTAGAGGCGATTCGAATCTACCTCCTGAAATCTGTTTCCTGCAATTCTGCCTTGATTTCAATTCCTCGTCTTTGCCTCCCCTCAATATATTTGTGGACGAGAGTTATCATTTATAACTGTGCAGGTTTGTGAATTGCAGTGCCCTGAAGCTCCATTTTACAACTCGCTTTTTCGGGAGCTGGCCGCAAAAGCGCAGGATGGCTTCAGGCCCTGTTCTGGTTCCGGGGGGCAGGCTGAGCCTGTGGTTAATTCTTCTTCCTGATGGGAAAATAGAGTGACCTGTGCCTGTCCCAACACCAAGAGCTAGTCTCTCATTGGTTCCCCGTCTTCCCGTTCATCCTCAGGACAAATTGCAACCTGTACGGAACAGGAGGTTAAAGGTGCTGATGCTCCAGGTAGGGAGATTGCTAGTAAAGTGGCTGGAATGGCGAACCCGAGCACAAGGAGATGAGAAATGAGGTGCGTTTTAGAAACTTTTCCCCATCACACGGTGTACCATCTTCTGGGTTTCTCATGCATGTTTTCGATGTAGGAAGATGCCCTTGAACCTGGAGATTTGGGACCCATGCGATGGGTAGCACGCAGTATTACTTTAAAGGGTCTGCGTTTGCTCACCCAACCTCACCAAAACTCTCAGCCCCAAGAGTGTCCACCCTTATGTCTCATCCAGCTGTGGGTCTAGATACGGTCAATCCAGGTTGCATCACAGCCCCTGAACGAATTGTGTAAGAATTTCTCTCTCTTTCCCTGTCTTTGTATCATGGGTTTTTAAAAGTAATTTATTTTTATAATGGGATTTAGCTGCTTTTCACGGCTGTGTTTATGCTGCTTTACACCCACTTGACACACTAACAGAGAGATATCAATACATAGGTTTTAAGATTATTACTAGTCAGATATATTCATGTGCGGTGAATCGGGCGTGTTGAGTCCAGTTCTCTGAGCAAGGAGTAGGTCTTGTCTATTACATATTGGGTTTATGGAACGGTATCTGAGCTAATTTGAAACTCTTGTTTTATGTATCACCCCACCTCACCTTTCCCGTTAAGCAGCCATAGTGTGTTTTCTGCATGTGTGACTCTGTTCTGTTTTTTAATTCAGTTCAAGTGTAACGGTTTTTACATTCCCTCTATAAGTGACACCTTATGAGAAGTGTCCTTTTCTGTGTGACTTATTTCACTTAGAATCGTCTTACCTAAATCCACTCATCATGCTGCTACTAGCCTTATGACATTGATTTCATGGCTGAGTGATATTCCATTGTACATAAGGAAAACAACTTTTTTATCCATTTTTCACTTTCCTGGGATATTTAAGGTGGAATGAAGTGGAGGTCCTTGTCAACAGAGCAGCCCTAAACTTTGGGGTGCTTGTTTCTTGCTGATTTTCAATTTTCCCACTTTATCCCCCCATGCGTGGAAGTGCCCTATGCTCTCTAAGCTGTGTTTTTTAGATGTTTCAGGACACACCGTACACTTCTCCAGAGTGGCTGTTGGCAATTTACATCCCGCCCATCAGTGTAGCAAGGCTCCCATTTCTCCATGGCCTGTCCTGCATTTCTGGTTTTGACACTTTTTTCAGCATGGCCCTTTTGACCGATGGGAAGCGAGACTTCTTTGTAGCGCTGATTTGCCTTTCCAGGTTGCTTGGTTGGCCAAAAAGGGCGTATGCGTTTTTTCCTGAATATATTCAGGAAAAAACGCATACGCCCTTTTTGGCCAAGGGCATCATTGTCAACGTTTTGCCGCTTTTCATGTGCTTTAAAGGGGATTCGAATCTACCTCCTGAAATCTGTTTCCTGCAATTCTGCCTTGATTTCAAATCCTCTTCTTTGCCTTCCCTCAATATATTTGTGGACGAGAGTTATCATTTATAACTCTGCAGGTTTGTGAATTGCAGTGCCCAGAAGCTCCATTTTACAAGTCGCTTTTTTGGGAGCTGGCCGCAAAAGCGCAGGATGGCTTCAGGCCCTGTTCTGGTTCCGGGGGGCAGGCTGAGCCTGTGGTTAATTCTTCTTCCTGATGGGAAAATAGAGTGACCTGTGCCTGTCCCAACACCAAGAGCTAGTCTCTCATTGGTTCCCCGTCTTCCCGTTCATCCTCAGGACAAATTGCAACCTGTACGGAACAGGAGGTTAAAGGTGCTGATGCTCCAAGTAGGGAGATTGCTAGTAAAGTGGCTGGAATGGCGAACCCGAGCACAAGGAGATGAGAAATGAGGTGCGTTTTAGAAACCTTTCCCCATCACACGGTGTACCATCTTCTGGGTTTCTCATGCATGTTTTCGATGTAGGAAGATGCCCTTGAACCTGGAGATTTGGGACCCATGCGATGGGTAGCACGCAGTATTACTTTAAAGGGTCTGCGTTTGCTCACCAAACCTCACCAAACCTCTCAGCCCCAAGAGTGTCCACCCTTATGTCTCATCCAGCTGTGGGTCTAGATATGGTCAATCCAGGTTGCATCACAGCCCCTGAACGAATTGTGTAAGAATTTCTCTCTCCTTCCCTGTCTTTGTTTCATGGGTTTTTAAAAGTAATTTATTTTTATAATGGGGTTTAGCTGCTTTTCACGGCTGTGTTTATGCCGCTTTACACCCACTTGACACACTAACAGAGAGATATCAATACATAGGTTTTAAGATTATTACTAGTCAGATATATTCATGTGCGGTGAATCGGGCGTGTTGAGTCCAGTTCTCTGAGCAAGGAGTAGGTCTTGTCTATTACATATTGGGTTTATGGAACGGTATCTGAGCTAATTTGAAACTCTTGTTTTATGTATCACCCCACCTCACCTTTCCCCTTAAGCAGCCATAGTGTGTTTTCTGCATGTGTGACTCTGTTCTGTTTTGTAATTCAGTTCAAGTGTAACGGTTTTTACATTCCCTCTATAAGTGACACCTTATGAGAAGTGTCCTTTTCTGTGTGACTTATTTCACTTAGAATCGTCTTACCTAAATCCACTCATCATGCTGCTACTAGCCTTATGACATTGATTTCATGGCTGAGTGATATTCCATTGTACATAAGGACCACAATTTTTTATCCATTTTTCGCTTTCCTGGGATATTTAAGGTGGAATGAAGTGGAGGTCCTTGTCAACAGAGCAGCCCTAAATTTTGGGGTGCTTGTGTCTTGCTGATTTTCAATTTTCCCACTTTATCCCCCCATGCGTGGAAGTGCCCTATGCTCTCTAAGCTGTGTTTTTTAGATGTTTCAGGACACACCGTACCCTTCTCCAGAGTGGCTGTTGGCAATTTACATCCCGCCCATCAGTGTAGCAAGGCTCCCATTTCTCCATGGCCTGTCCTGCATTTCTGGTTTTGACACTTTTTTCAGCATGGCCCTTTTGACCGATGGGAAGCGAGACTTCTTTGTAGCGCTGATTTGCCTTTCCAGGTTGCTTGGTTGGCCAAAAAGGGCGTATGCGTTTTTTCCTGAATATATTCAGGAAAAAACGCATACGCCCTTTTTGGCCAAGGGCATCATTGTCAACGTTTTGCCGCTTTTCATGTGCTTTAAAGGCGATTCGAATCTACCTCCTGAAATCTGTTTCCTGCAATTCTGCCTTGATTTCAAATCCTCTTCTTTGCCTTCCCTCAATATATTTGTGGACGAGAGTTATCATTTATAACTCTGCAGGTTTGTGAATTGCAGTGCCCAGAAGCTCCATTTTACAAGTCGCTTTTTTGGGAGGTGGCCGCAAAAGCGCAGGATGGCTTCAGGCCCTGTTCTGGTTCCGGGGGGCAGGCTGAGCCTGTGGTTAATTCTTCTTCCTGATGGGAAAATAGAGTGACCTGTGCCTGTCCCAACACCAAGAGCTAGTCTCTCATTGGTTCCCGTCTTCCCGTTCATCCTCAGGACAAATTGCAACCTGTACGGAACAGGAGGTTAAAGGTGCTGAGGCTCCAAGTAGGGAGATTGCTAGTAAAGTGGCTGGAATGGCGAACCCGAGCACAAGGAGATGAGAAATGATGTGCGTTTTAAAAACCTTTCCCCATCACACGGTGTACCATCTTCTGGGTTTCTCATGCATGTTTTCGATGTAGGAAGATGCCCTTGAACCTGGAGATTTGGGACCCATGCGATGGGTAGCACGCAGTATTACTTTAAAGGGTCTGCGTTTGCTCACCCAACCTCACCAAACCTCTCAGCCCCAAGAGTGTCCACCCTTATGTCTCATCCAGCTGTGGGTCTAGATATGGTCAATCCAGGTTGCATCACAGCCCCTGAACGAATTGTGTAAGAATTTCTCTCTCTTTCCCTGTCTTTGTTTCATGGGTTTTTAAAAGTAATTAATTTTTATAATGGGGTTTAGCTGCTTTTCACGGCTGTGTTTATGCCGCTTTACACCCACTTGACACACTAACAGAGAGATATCAATACATAGGTTTTAAGATTATTACTAGTCAGATATATTCTTTTGCGGTGAATCAGGCGTGTTGAGTCCAGTTCTCTGAGCAAGGAGTAGGTCTTGTCTATTACATATTGGGTTTATGGAACGGTATCTGAGCTAATTTGAAACTCTTGTTTTATGTATCACCCCACCTCACCTTTCCCGTTAAGCAGCCATAGTGTGTTTTCTGCATGTGTGACTCTGTTCTGTTTTGTAATTCAGTTCAAGTGTAACGGTTTTTACATTCCCTCTATAAGTGACACCTTATGAGAAGTGTCCTTTTCTGTGTGACTTATTTCACTTAGAATCGTCTTACCTAAATCCACTCATCATGCTGCTACTAGCCTTATGACATTGATTTCATGGCTGAGTGATATTCCATTGTACATAAGGACCACAACTTTTTTATCCATTTTTCGCTTTCCTGGGATATTTAAGGTGGAATGAAGTGGAGGTCCTTGTCAACAGAGCAGCCCTAAACTTTGGGGTGCTTGTGTCTTGCTGATTTTCAATTTTCCCACTTTATCCCCCCATGCGTGGAAGTGCCCTATGCTCTCTAAGCTGTGTTTTTTAGATGTTTCAGGACACACCGTACACTTCTCCAGAGTGGCTGTTGGCAATTTACATCCCGCCCATCAGTGTAGCAAGGCTCCCATTTCTCCATGGCCTGTCCTGCATTTCTGGTTTTGACACTTTTTTCAGCATGGCCCTTTTGACCGATGGGAAGCGAGACTTCTTTGTAGCGCTGATTTGCCTTTCCAGGTTGCTTGGTTGGCCAAAAAGGGCGTATGCGTTTTTTCCTGAATATATTCAGGAAAAAACGCATACGCCCTTTTTGGCCAAGGGCATCATTGTCAACGTTTTGCCGCTTTTCATGTGCTTTAAAGGCGATTCGAATCTACCTCCTGAAATCTGTTTCCTGCAATTCTGCCTTGATTTCAAATCCTCTTCTTTGCCTTCCCTCAATATATTTGTGGACGAGAGTTATCATTTATAACTCTGAAGGTTTGTGAATTGCAGTGCCCTGAAGCTCCATTTTACAAGTCGCTTTTTTGGGAGCTGGCCGCAAAAGCGCAGGATGGCTTCAGGCCCTGTTCTGGTTCCGGGGGGCAGGCTGAGCCTGTGGTTAATTCTCCTTCCTGATGGGAAAATAGAGTGACCTGTGCCTGTCCCAACACCAAGAGCTAGTCTCTCATTGGTTTCCCGTCTTCCCGTTCATCCTCAGGACAAATTGCAACCTGTACGGAACAGGAGGTTAAAGGTGCTGATGCTCCAAGTAGGGAGATTGCTAGTAAAGTGGCTGGAATGGCGAACCCGAGCACAAGGAGATGAGAAATGAGGTGCGTTTTAGAAACCTTTCCCCATCACACGGTGTACCATCTTCTGGGTTTCTCATGCATGTTTTCGATGTAGGAAGATGCCCTTGAACCTGGAGATTTGGAACCCATGGGATGGGAAACAGGCAGTAGTACTTTAAAGGCTCTGCGTTTGCTCCCCCAACCTCACCAAATCTCTCAGCCCTGAAAGTATCCACCCTTACGTCTCATCCAGCTGTGGGTCTAGATATGGTCAATCCAGGTGGCATCACAGCCCCTGAACGAATTTTGTAAGAATTTCTCTCTCTTTCACTGTCTTTGTTTCACGGGTTTTTAAAATTAATTTATTTTTATAACGGGGTTTATCTGTTTTTCACGGCTGTGTTTATGCCGCTTTACACCCACTTGTCTAACATCCAGAGAGATATCAATACATAGGTTTTAAGATTCTTACTAGTCAGATATATTCTTGTGCGGTGAATAGGGGATGTTGAGTCCAGTTCACTGAGCAAGGAGTAGGTCTTTCTATTACATATTGGGTTTATGGAACGGTATCTGAGCTAAATTGAAACACTTGTTTTATGCATCACCCCACCTCACCTTTCCCGTTAAGCAGCCATAGTGTGTTTTGTAAACGTGTGACTCTGTTCTGTTTTTAATTCAGTTCAAGTGTAGCGGTTTTTACATTCCCTCTATAAGTGATAGCTTATGATAAGTGTCTTTTTCTGTGTGACTTATTTCACTTAGAATCGTCGTACCTAAATCCACTCATCATGCTGCTACTAGCCTTATGACATTGATTTCATGGCTGAGTGATATTCCATTGTACATAAGGACCACCACTTCTTTATCCATTTTTCTCGTTCCTGGGATATTTAAGGTGTTATGAACTGGAGGTTCTTGTCAACAGAGCAGCCCTAAACTTTGGGGTGCTTGTGTCTTGCTGATTTTCAATTTTCCCTCTTTATCCCCCCATGCGTGGAAGTGCCCTATGCTCTCTAAGCTGTGTTTTTTAGATGTTTCAGGACACACCGTACACTTCTCCAGAGTGGCTGTTGGCAATTTACATCCCGCCCATCAGTGTAGCAAGGCTCCCATTTCTCCATGGCCTGTCCTGCATTTCTGGTTTTGACACTTTTTTCAGCATGGCCCTTTTGACCGATGGGAAGCGAAACTTCTTTGTAGCGCTGATTTGCCTTTCCAGGTTGCTTGGTTGGCCAAAAAGGGCGTATGCGTTTTTTCCTGAATATATTCAGGAAAAAACGCATACGCCCTTTTTGGCCAAGGGCATCATTGTCAACGTTTTGCCGCTTTTCATGTGCTTTAAAGGCGATTCGAATCTACCTCCTGAAATCTGTTTCCTGCAATTCTGCCTTGATTTCAAATCCTCTTTTTGCCTTCCCTCAATATATTTGTGGACGAGAGTTATCATTTATAACTCTGCAGGTTTGTGAATTGCAGTGCCCTGAAGCTCCATTTTACAAGTCGCTTTTTTGGGAGCTGGCCGCAAAAGCGCAGGATGGCTTCAGGCCCTGTTCTGGTTCCGGGGGGCAGGCTGAGCCTGTGGTTAATTCTTCTTCCTGATGGGAAAATAGAGTCACCTGTGCCTGTCCCAACACCAAGAGCTAGTCTCTCATTGGTTGCCCATCTTCCCGTTCATCCTCAGGACAAATTGCAACCTGTACGGAACAGGAGGTTAAAGGTGCTGAGGCTCCACGTAGGGAGATTGCTAGTAAAGTGGCTGGAATGGCGAACCCGAGCACAAGGAGATGAGAAATGAGGTGCGTTTTAGAAACCTTTCCCCATCACACGGTGTACCATCTTCTGGGTTTCTCATACATGGTTTCGATGTAGGAAAATGCCCTTGAACCTGGAGATTTGGGACCCATGCGATGGGTAGCACGCAGTATTACTTTAAAGGGTCTGCGTTTGCTCACCCAACCTCACCAAACCTCTCAGCCCCAAGAGTGTCCACCCTTATGTCTCATCCAGCTGTGTGTCTAGATATGGTCAATCCAGGTTGCATCACAGCCCCTGAACGAATTGTGTAAGAATTTCTCTCTCTTTCCCTGTCTTTGTTTCATGGGTTTTTAAAAGTAATTTATTTTTATAATGGGGTTTAGCTGCTTTTCACGGCTGTGTTTATGCCGCTTTACACCCACTTGACACACTAACAGAGAGATATCAATACATACGTTTTAAGATTATTACTAGTCAGATATATTCTTGTGCGGTGAATCGGGCGTGTTGAGTCCAGTTCTCTGAGCAAGGAGTAGGTCTTGTCTATTACATATTGGGTTTATGGAACGGTATCTGAGCTAATTTGAAACTCTTGTTTTATGTATCACCCCACCTCACCTTTCCCGTTAAGAAGCCATAGTGTGTTTTCTGCATGTGTGACTCTGTTCTGTTTTATAATTCAGTTCAAGTGTAACGGTTTTTACATTCCCTCTATAAGTGACACCTTATGAGAAGTGTCCTTTTCTGTGTGACTTATTTCACTTAGAATCGTCTTACCTAAATCCACTCATCATGCTGCTACTAGCCTTATGACATTGATTTCATGGCTGAGTGATATTCCATTGTACATAAGGACCACAACTTTTTTATCCATTTTTCACTTTCCTGGGATATTTAAGGTGGAATGAAGTGGAGGTCCTTGTCAACAGAGCAGCCCTAATCTTTGGGGTGCTTGTGTCTTGCTGATTTTCAATTTTCCCACTTTATCCCCCCATGCGTGGAAGTGCCCTATGCTCTCTAAGCTGTGTTTTTTAGATGTTTCAGGACACACCGTACACTTCTCCAGAGTGGCTGTTGGCAATTTACATCCCGCCCATCAGTGTAGCAAGGCTCCCATTTCTCCATGGCCTGTCCTGCATTTCTGGTTTTGACACTTTTTTCAGCATGGCCCTTTTGACCGATGGTAAGCGAGACTTCTTTGTAGCGCTGATTTGCCTTTCCAGGTTGCTTGGTTGGCCAAAAAGGGCGTATGCGTTTTTTCCTGAATATATTCAGGAAAAAACGCATACGCCCTTTTTGGCCATGGGCATCATTGTCAACGTTTTGCCGCTTTTCATGTGCTTTAGAGGCGATTCGAATCTACCTCCTGAAATCTGTTTCCTGCAATTCTGCCTTGATTTCAATTCCTCGTCTTTGCCTTCCCTCAATATATTTGTGGACGAGAGTTATCATTTATAACTGTGCAGGTTTGTGAATTGCAGTGCCCTGAAGCTCCATTTTACAAGTCGCTTTTTTGGGAGCTGGCCGCAAAAGCGCAGGATGGCTTCAGGCCCTGTTCTGGTTCCGGGGGGCAGGCTGAGCGTGTGGTTAATTCTTCTTCCTGATGGGAAAATAGAGTGACCTGTGCCTGTCCCAACACCAAGAGCTAGTCTCTCATTGGTTCCCCGTCTTCCCGTTCATCCTCAGGACAAATTGCAACCTGTACGGAACAGGAGGTTAAAGGTGCTGATGCTCCAAGTAGGGAGATTGCTAGTAAAGTGGCTGGAATGGCGAACCCGAGCACAAGGAGATGAGAAATGAGGTGCGTTTTAGAAACCTTTCCCCATCACACGGTGTACCATCTTCTGGGTTTCTCATGCATGTTTTCGATGTAGGAAGATGCCCTTGAACCTGGAGATTTGGGACCCATGCGAATGGTAGCACGCAGTATTACTTTAAAGGGTCTGCGTTTGCTCACCCAACCTCACCAAACCTCTCAGCCCCAAGAGTGTCCACCCTTATGTCTCATCCAGCTGTGGGTCTAGATATGGTCAATCCAGGTTGCATCACAGCCACTGAACGAATTGTGTAAGAATTTCTCTCTCTTTCCCTGTCTTTGTTTCATGGGTTTTTAAAAGTAATTTATTTTTATAATGGGGTTTAGCTGCTTTTCACGGCTGTGTTTATGCCGCTTTACACCCACTTGACACACTAACAGAGAGATATCAATACATACGTTTTAAGATTATTACTAGTCAGATATATTCTTGTGCGGTGAATCGGGCGTGTTGAGTCCAGTTCTCTGAGCAAGGAGTAGGTCTTGTCTATTACATATTGGGTTTATGGAACGGTATCTGAGCTAATTTGAAACTCTTGTTTTATGTATCACCCCACCTCACCTTTCCCGTTAAGCAGCCATAGTGTGTTTTCTGCATGTGTGACTCTGTTCTGTTTTGTAATTCAGTTCAAGTGTAACGGTTTTTACATTCCCACTATAAGTGACACCTTATGAGAAGTGTCCTTTTCTGTGTGACTTATTTCACTTAGAATCGTCTTACCTAAATCCACTCATCATGCTGCTACTAGCCTTATGACATTGATTTCATGGCTGAGTGATATTCCATTGTACATAAGGACCACAACTTTTTGATCCATTTTTCGCTTTCCTGGGATATTTAAGGTGGTATGAAGTGGAGGTCCTTGTCAACAGAGCAGCCCTAAACTTTGGGGTGCTTGTGTCTTGCTGATTTTCAATTTTCCCACTTTATCCCCCCAGGCGTGGAAGTGCCCTATGCTCTCTAATGTGTATTTTTTAGATGTTTCAGGACACACCGTACACTTATCCAGAGTGGCTGTTGGCAATTTACATCCCGCCCATCAGTGTAGCAAGCCTCCCATTTCTCCATGGCCTGTCCTGCATTTCTGGTTTTGACACTTTTTTCAGCATGGCCCTTTTGACCGATGGGAAGCGAGACTTCTTTGTAGCGCTGATTTGCCTTTCCAGGTTGCTTGGTTGGCCAAAAAGGGCGTATGCGTTTTTTCCTGAATATATTCAGGAAAAAACGCATACGCCCTTTTTGGCCAAGGGCATCATTGTCAACGTTTTGCCGCTTTTCATGTGCTTTAAAGGCGATTCGAATCTACCTCCTGAAATCTGTTTCCTGCAATTCTGCCTTGATTTCAAATCCTCTTCTTTGCCTTCCCTCAATATATTTGTGGACGAGAGTTATCATTTATAACTCTGCAGGTTTGTGAATTGCAGTGCCCTGAAGCTCCATTTTACAAGTCGCTTTTTTGGGAGCTGGCCGCAAAAGCGCAGGATGGCTTCAGGCCCTGTTCTGGTTCCGGGGGGCAGGCTGAGCGTGTGGTTAATTCTTCTTCCTGATGGGAAAATAGAGTGACCTGTGCCTGTCCCAACACCAAGAGCTAGTCTCTCATTGGTTCCCCGTCTTCCCGTTCATACTCAGGACAAATTGCAACCTGTACGGAACAGGAGGTTAAAGGTGCTGATGCTCCAAGTAGGGAGATTGCTAGTAAAGTGGCTGGAATGGCGAACCCGAGCACAAGGAGATGAGAAATGAGGTGCGTTTTAGAAACCTTTCCCCATCACACGGTGTACCATCTTCTGGGTTTCTCATGCATGTTTTCGATGTAGGAAGATGCCCTTGAACCTGGAGATTTGGGACCCATGCGAATGGTAGCACGCAGTATTACTTTAAAGGGTCTGCGTTTGCTCACCCAACCTCACCAAACCTCTCAGCCCCAAGAGTGTCCACCCTTATGTCTCATCCAGCTGTGGGTCTAGATATGGTCAATCCAGGTTGCATCACAGCCCCTGAACGAATTGTGTAAGAATTTCTCTCTCTTTCCCTGTCTTTGTTTCATGGGTTTTTTAAAGTAATTTATTTTTATAATGGGGTTTAGCTGCTTTTCACGGCTGTGTTTATGCCGCTTTACACCCACTTGACACACTAACAGAGAGATATCAATACATAGGTTTTAAGATTATTACTAGTCAGATATATTCTTGTGCGGTGAATCGGGCGTGTTGAGTCCAGTTCTCTGAGCAAGGAGTAGGTCTTGTCTATTACATATTGGGTTTATGGAACGGTATCTGAGCTAATTTGAAACTCTTGTTTTATGTATCACCCCACCTCACCTTTCCCGTTAAGCAGCCATAGTGTGTTTTCTGCATGTGTGACTCTGTTCTGTTTTGTAATTCAGTTCAAGTGTAACGGTTTTTACATTCCCACTATAAGTGACACCTTATGAGAAGTGTCCTTTTCTGTGTGACTTATTTCACTTAGAATCGTCTTACCTAAATCCACTCATCATGCTGCTACTAGCCTTATGACATTGATTTCATGGCTGAGTGATATTCCATTGTACATAAGGACCACAACTTTTTTATCCATTTTTCACTTTCCTGGGATATTTAAGGTGGAATGAAGTGGAGGTCCTTGTCAACAGAGCAGCCCTAAACTTTGGGGTGCTTGTGTCTTGCTGATTTTCAATTTTCCCACTTTATCCCCCCATGCGTGGAAGTGCCCTATGCTCTCTAAGCTGTGTTTTTTAGATGTTTCAGGACACACCGTACACTTCTCCAGAGTGGCTGTTGGCAATTTACATCCCGCCCATCAGTGTAGCAAGGCTCCCATTTCTCCATGGCCTGTCCTGCATTTCTGGTTTTGACACTTTTTTCAGCATGGCCCTTTTGACCGATGGGAAGCGAGACTTCTTTGTAGCGCTGATTTGCCTTTCCAGGTTGCTTGGTTGGCCAAAAAGGGCGTATGCGTTTTTTCCTGAATATATTCAGGAAAAAACGCATACGCCCTTTTTGGCCATGGGCATCATTGTCAACGTTTTGCCGCTTTTCATGTGCTTTAGAGGCGATTCGAATCTACCTCCTGAAATCTGTTTCCTGCAATTCTTCCTTGAGTTCAAATCCTCTTCTTTGCCTTCCCTCAATATATTTGTGGACGAGAGTTATCATTTATAACTCTGCAGGTTTGTGAATAGCAGTGCCCTGAAGCTCCATTTTAAAACTCGCTTTTTTTGGAGCTGGCCGCAAAAGCGCAGGATGGCTTCAGGCCCTGTTCTGGTTACGGGGGGCAGGCTGAGCCTGTGGTTAATTCTTCTTCCTGATGGGAAAATAGAGTGACCTGTGCTTGTCCCAACACCAAGAGCTAGTGTCTCATTGGTTCCCCGAGTTCCCGTTCATCCTCAGGACAAATTGCAACCTGTACGGAACAGGAGGTTAAAGGTGCTGATGCTCCAAGTAGGGAGATTGCTAGTAAAGTGGCTGGAATGGCGAACCCGAGCACAAGGAGATGAGAAATGAGGTGCGTTTTAGAAACCTTTCCCCATCACACGGTGTACCATCTTCTGGGTTTCTCATGCATGTTTTCGATGTAGGAAGATGCCCTTGAACCTGGAGATTTGGGACCCATGCGATGGATAGCACGCAGTATTAATTTAAAGGGTCTGCGTTTGCTCACCCAACCTCACCAAACCTCTCAGCCCCAAGAGTGTCCACCCTTATGTCTCATCCAGCTGTGGGTCTAGATATGGTCAATCCAGGTTGCATCACAGCCCCTGAACGAATTGTGTAAGAATTTCTCTCTCTTTCCCTGTCTTTGTTTCATGGGTTTTTAAAAGTAATTTATTTTTATAATGGGGTTTAGCTGCTTTTCACGGCTGTGTTTATGCCGCTTTACACCCACTTGACACACTAACAGAGAGATATCAATACATAGGTTTTAAGATTATTACTAGTCAGATATATTCTTGTGCGGTGAATCGGGCGTGTTGAGTCCAGTTCTCTGAGCAAGGAGTAAGTCTTGTCTATAACATATTGGGTTTATGGAACGGTATCTGAGCTGATTTGAAGCTCTCGTTTTATGTATCACCCCACCTCACCTTTCCCGTTAAGCAGCCATAGTGTGTTTTCTGCATGTGTGACTGTTCTGTTTTGTAATTCAGTTCAAGTGTAACGGTTTTTACATTCCCTCTATAAGTGACACCTTATGAGAAGTGTCCTTTTCTGTGTGACTTATTTCACTTAGAATCGTCTTACCTAAATCCACTCATCATGCTGCTACTAGCCTTATGACATTGATTTCATGGCTGAGTGATATTCCATTGTACATAAGGACCACAACTTTTTGATCCATTTTTCGCTTTCCTAGGATATTTAAGGTGGAATGAAGTGGAGGTCCTTGTCAACAGAGCAGCCCTAAACTTTGTGGTGCTTGTGTCTTGCTGATTTTCAATTTTCCCACTTTATCCCCCATGCGTGGAAGTGCCCTATGCTCTCTAATCTGTGTTTTTTACATGTTTCAGGACACACCGTACACTTCTCCAGAGTGACTGTTGGCGATTTACATCCCGCCCATCAGTGTAGCAAGGCTCCCATTTCTCCATGGCCTGTCCTGCATTTCTGGTTTTGACACTTTTTTCAGCATGGCCCTTTTGACCGATGGGATGCGAGACTTCTTTGTAGCGCTGATTTGCCTTTCCAGGTTGCTTGGTTGGCCAAAAAGGGCGTATGCGTTTTTTCCTGAATATATTCAGGAAAAAACGCATACGCCCTTTTTGGCCAAGGGCATCATTGTCAACGTTTTGCCGCTTTTCATGTGCTGTAAAGGCGATTCGTATCTACCTCCTGAAATCTGTTTCCTGCAATTCTGCCTTGATTTCAAATCCTCTTCTTTGCCTTCCCTCAATATATTTGTGGACGAGAGTTATCATTTATAACTCTGCAGGTTTGTGAATTGCAGTGCCCTGAAGCTCCATTTTACAAGTCGCTTTTTTGGGAGCTGGCCGCAAAAGCGCAGGATGGCTTCAGGCCCTGTTCTGGTTCCGGGGGGCAGGCTGAGCCTGTGGTTAATTCTTCTTCCTGATGGGAAAATAGAGTGACCTGTGCCTGTCCCAACACCAAGAGCTAGTCTCTCATTGGTTCCCCGTCTTCCCGTTCATCCTCAGGACAAATTGCAACCTGTACGGAACAGGAGGTTAAAGGTGCTGATGCTCCAAGTAGGGAGATTGCTAGTAAAGTGGCTGGAATGGCGAACCCGAGCACAAGGAGATGAGAAATGAGGTGCGTTTTAGAAACCTTTCCCCATCACACGGTGTACCATCTTCTGGGTTTCTCATGCATGTTTTCGATGTAGGAAGATGCCCTTGAACCTGGAGATTTGGGACCCATGCGAATGGTAGCACGCAGTATTACTTTAAAGGGTCTGCGTTTGCTCACCCAACCTCACCAAACCTCTCAGCCCCAAGAGTGTCCACCCTTATGTCTCATCCAGCTGTGGGTCTAGATATGGTCAATCCAGGTTGCATCACAGCCCCTGAACGAATTGTGTAAGAATTTCTCTCTCTTTCCCTGTCTTTGTTTCATGGGTTTTTAAAAGTAATTAATTTTTATAATGGGGTTTAGCTGCTTTTCACGGCTGTGTTTATGCCGCTTTACACCCACTTGACACACTAACAGAGAGATATCAATACATAGGTTTTAAGATTATTACTAGTCAGATATATTCTTTTGCGGTGAATCAGGCGTGTTGAGTCCAGTTCTCTGAGCAAGGAGTAGGTCTTGTCTATTACATATTGGGTTTATGGAACGGTATCTGAGCTAATTTGAAACTCTTGTTTTATGTATCACCCCACCTCACCTTTCCCGTTAAGCAGCCATAGTGTGTTTTCTGCATGTGTGACTCTGTTCTGTTTTGTAATTCAGTTCAAGTGTAACGGTTTTTACATTCCCTCTATAAGTGACACCTTATGAGAAGTGTCCTTTTCTGTGTGACTTATTTCACTTAGAATCGTCTTACCTAAATCCACTCATCATGCTGCTACTAGCCTTATGACATTGATTTCATGGCTGAGTGATATTCCATTGTACATAAGGACCACAACTTTTTTATCCATTTTTCGCTTTCCTGGGATATTTAAGGTGGAATGAAGTGGAGGTCCTTGTCAACAGAGCAGCCCTAAACTTTGGGGTGCTTGTGTCTTGCTGATTTTCAATTTTCCCACTTTATCCCCCCATGCGTGGAAGTGCCCTATGCTCTCTAAGCTGTGTTTTTTAGATGTTTCAGGACACACCGTACACTTCTCCAGAGTGGCTGTTGGCAATTTACATCCCGCCCATCAGTGTAGCAAGGCTCCCATTTCTCCATGGCCTGTCCTGCATTTCTGGTTTTGACACTTTTTTCAGCATGGCCCTTTTGACCGATGGGAAGCGAGACTTCTTTGTAGCGCTGATTTGCCTTTCCAGGTTGCTTGGTTGGCCAAAAAGGGCGTATGCGTTTTTTCCTGAATATATTCAGGAAAAAACGCATACGCCCTTTTTGGCCAAGGGCATCATTGTCAACGTTTTGCCGCTTTTCATGTGCTTTAAAGGCGATTCGAATCTACCTCCTGAAATCTGTTTCCTGCAATTCTGCCTTGATTTCAAATCCTCTTCTTTGCCTTCCCTCAATATATTTGTGGACGAGAGTTATCATTTATAACTCTGAAGGTTTGTGAATTGCAGTGCCCTGAAGCTCCATTTTACAAGTCGCTTTTTTGGGAGCTGGCCGCAAAAGCGCAGGATGGCTTCAGGCCCTGTTCTGGTTCCGGGGGGCAGGCTGAGCCTGTGGTTAATTCTCCTTCCTGATGGGAAAATAGAGTGACCTGTGCCTGTCCCAACACCAAGAGCTAGTCTCTCATTGGTTTCCCGTCTTCCCGTTCATCCTCAGGACAAATTGCAACCTGTACGGAACAGGAGGTTAAAGGTGCTGATGCTCCAAGTAGGGAGATTGCTAGTAAAGTGGCTGGAATGGCGAACCCGAGCACAAGGAGATGAGAAATGAGGTGCGTTTTAGAAACCTTTCCCCATCACACGGTGTACCATCTTCTGGGTTTCTCATGCATGTTTTCGATGTAGGAAGATGCCCTTGAACCTGGAGATTTGGAACCCATGGGATGGGAAACAGGCAGTAGTACTTTAAAGGCTCTGCGTTTGCTCCCCCAACCTCACCAAATCTCTCAGCCCTGAAAGTATCCACCCTTACGTCTCATCCAGCTGTGGGTCTAGATATGGTCAATCCAGGTGGTCACAGCCCCTGAACGAATTTTGTAAGAATTTCTCTCTCTTTCACTGTCTTTGTTTCACGGGTTTTTAAAATTAATTTATTTTTATAACGGGGTTTATCTGTTTTTCACGGCTGTGTTTATGCCGCTTTACACCCACTTGTCTAACATCCAGAGAGATATCAATACATAGGTTTTAAGATTCTTACTAGTCAGATATATTCTTGTGCGGTGAATAGGGGATGTTGAGTCCAGTTCACTGAGCAAGGAGTAGGTCTTTCTATTACATATTGGGTTTATGGAACGGTATCTGAGCTAAATTGAAACACTTGTTTTATGCATCACCCCACCTCACCTTTCCCGTTAAGCAGCCATAGTGTGTTTTGTAAACGTGTGACTCTGTTCTGTTTTTAATTCAGTTCAAGTGTAGCGGTTTTTACATTCCCTCTATAAGTGATAGCTTATGATAAGTGTCTTTTTCTGTGTGACTTATTTCACTTAGAATCGTCGTACCTAAATCCACTCATCATGCTGCTACTAGCCTTATGACATTGATTTCATGGCTGAGTGATATTCCATTGTACATAAGGACCACCACTTCTTTATCCATTTTTCTCGTTCCTGGGATATTTAAGGTGTTATGAACTGGAGGTTCTTGTCAACAGAGCAGCCCTAAACTTTGGGGTGCTTGTGTCTTGCTGATTTTCAATTTTCCCTCTTTATCCCCCCATGCGTGGAAGTGCCCTATGCTCTCTAAGCTGTGTTTTTTAGATGTTTCAGGACACACCGTACACTTCTCCAGAGTGGCTGTTGGCAATTTACATCCCGCCCATCAGTGTAGCAAGGCTCCCATTTCTCCATGGCCTGTCCTGCATTTCTGGTTTTGACACTTTTTTCAGCATGGCCCTTTTGACCGATGGGAAGCGAAACTTCTTTGTAGCGCTGATTTGCCTTTCCAGGTTGCTTGGTTGGCCAAAAAGGGCGTATGCGTTTTTTCCTGAATATATTCAGGAAAAAACGCATACGCCCTTTTTGGCCAAGGGCATCATTGTCAACGTTTTGCCGCTTTTCATGTGCTTTAAAGGCGATTCGAATCTACCTCCTGAAATCTGTTTCCTGCAATTCTGCCTTGATTTCAAATCCTCTTTTTGCCTTCCCTCAATATATTTGTGGACGAGAGTTATCATTTATAACTCTGCAGGTTTGTGAATTGCAGTGCCCTGAAGCTCCATTTTACAAGTCGCTTTTTTGGGAGCTGGCCGCAAAAGCGCAGGATGGCTTCAGGCCCTGTTCTGGTTCCGGGGGGCAGGCTGAGCCTGTGGTTAATTCTTCTTCCTGATGGGAAAATAGAGTCACCTGTGCCTGTCCCAACACCAAGAGCTAGTCTCTCATTGGTTCCCCGTCTTCCCGTTCATCCTCAGGACAAATTGCAACCTGTACGGAACAGGAGGTTAAAGGTGCTGATGCTCCAAGTAGGGAGATTGCTAGTAAAGTGGCTGGAATGGCGAACCCGAGCACAAGGAGATGAGAAATGAGGTGCGTTTTAGAAACCTTTCCCCATCACACGGTGTACCATCTTCTGGGTTTCTCATACATGGTTTCGATGTAGGAAAATGCCCTTGAACCTGGAGATTTGGGACCCATGCGATGGGTAGCACGCAGTATTACTTTAAAGGGTCTGCGTTTGCTCACCCAACCTCACCAAACCTCTCAGCCCCAAGAGTGTCCACCCTTATGTCTCATCCAGCTGTGGGTCTAGATATGGTCAATCCAGGTTGCATCACAGCCCCTGAACGAATTGTGTAAGAATTTCTCTCTCTTTCCCTGTCTTTGTTTCATGGGTTTTTAAAAGTAATTTATTTTTATAATGGGGTTTAGCTGCTTTTCACGGCTGTGTTTATGCCGCTTTACACCCACTTGACACACTAACAGAGAGATATCAATACATACGTTTTAAGATTATTACTAGTCAGATATATTCTTGTGCGGTGAATCGGGCGTGTTGAGTCCAGTTCTCTGAGCAAGGAGTAGGTCTTGTCTATTACATATTGGGTTTATGGAACGGTATCTGAGCTAATTTGAAACTCTTGTTTTATGTATCACCCCACCTCACCTTTCCCGTTAAGAAGCCATAGTGTGTTTTCTGCATGTGTGACTCTGTTCTGTTTTATAATTCAGTTCAAGTGTAACGGTTTTTACATTCCCTCTATAAGTGACACCTTATGAGAAGTGTCCTTTTCTGTGTGACTTATTTCACTTAGAATCGTCTTACCTAAATCCACTCATCATGCTGCTACTAGCCTTATGACATTGATTTCATGGCTGAGTGATATTCCATTGTACATAAGGACCACAACTTTTTTATCCATTTTTCACTTTCCTGGGATATTTAAGGTGGAATGAAGTGGAGGTCCTTGTCAACAGAGCAGCCCTAATCTTTGGGGTGCTTGTGTCTTGCTGATTTTCAATTTTCCCACTTTATCCCCCCATGCGTGGAAGTGCCCTATGCTCTCTAAGCTGTGTTTTTTAGATGTTTCAGGACACACCGTACACTTCTCCAGAGTGGCTGTTGGCAATTTACATCCCGCCCATCAGTGTAGCAAGGCTCCCATTTCTCCATGGCCTGTCCTGCATTTCTGGTTTTGACACTTTTTTCAGCATGGCCCTTTTGACCGATGGTAAGCGAGACTTCTTTGTAGCGCTGATTTGCCTTTCCAGGTTGCTTGGTTGGCCAAAAAGGGCGTATGCGTTTTTTCCTGAATATATTCAGGAAAAAACGCATACGCCCTTTTTGGCCATGGGCATCATTGTCAACGTTTTGCCGCTTTTCATGTGCTTTAGAGGCGATTCGAATCTACCTCCTGAAATCTGTTTCCTGCAATTCTGCCTTGATTTCAATTCCTCGTCTTTGCCTTCCCTCAATATATTTGTGGACGAGAGTTATCATTTATAACTGTGCAGGTTTGTGAATTGCAGTGCCCTGAAGCTCCATTTTACAAGTCGCTTTTTTGGGAGCTGGCCGCAAAAGCGCAGGATGGCTTCAGGCCCTGTTCTGGTTCCGGGGGGCAGGCTGAGCGTGTGGTTAATTCTTCTTCCTGATGGGAAAATAGAGTGACCTGTGCCTGTCCCAACACCAAGAGCTAGTCTCTCATTGGTTCCCCGTCTTCCCGTTCATCCTCAGGACAAATTGCAACCTGTACGGAACAGGAGGTTAAAGGTGCTGATGCTCCAAGTAGGGAGATTGCTAGTAAAGTGGCTGGAATGGCGAACCCGAGCACAAGGAGATGAGAAATGAGGTGCGTTTTAGAAACCTTTCCCCATCACACGGTGTACCATCTTCTGGGTTTCTCATGCATGTTTTCGATGTAGGAAGATGCCCTTGAACCTGGAGATTTGGGACCCATGCGAATGGTAGCACGCAGTATTACTTTAAAGGGTCTGCGTTTGCTCACCCAACCTCACCAAACCTCTCAGCCCCAAGAGTGTCCACCCTTATGTCTCATCCAGCTGTGGGTCTAGATATGGTCAATCCAGGTTGCATCACAGCCACTGAACGAATTGTGTAAGAATTTCTCTCTCTTTCCCTGTCTTTGTTTCATGGGTTTTTAAAAGTAATTTATTTTTATAATGGGGTTTAGCTGCTTTTCACGGCTGTGTTTATGCCGCTTTACACCCACTTGACACACTAACAGAGAGATATCAATACATACGTTTTAAGATTATTACTAGTCAGATATATTCTTGTGCGGTGAATCGGGCGTGTTGAGTCCAGTTCTCTGAGCAAGGAGTAGGTCTTGTCTATTACATATTGGGTTTATGGAACGGTATCTGAGCTAATTTGAAACTCTTGTTTTATGTATCACCCCACCTCACCTTTCCCGTTAAGCAGCCATAGTGTGTTTTCTGCATGTGTGACTCTGTTCTGTTTTGTAATTCAGTTCAAGTGTAACGGTTTTTACATTCCCACTATAAGTGACACCTTATGAGAAGTGTCCTTTTCTGTGTGACTTATTTCACTTAGAATCGTCTTACCTAAATCCACTCATCATGCTGCTACTAGCCTTATGACATTGATTTCATGGCTGAGTGATATTCCATTGTACATAAGGACCACAACTTTTTTATCCATTTTTCGCTTTCCTGGGATATTTAAGGTGGTATGAAGTGGAGGTCCTTGTCAACAGAGCAGCCCTAAACTTTGGGGTGCTTGTGTCTTGCTGATTTTCAATTTTCCCACTTTATCCCCCCAGGCGTGGAAGTGCCCTATGCTCTCTAAGGTGTATTTTTTAGATGTTTCAGGACACACCGTACACTTATCCAGAGTGGCTGTTGGCAATTTACATCCCGCCCATCAGTGTAGCAAGCCTCCCATTTCTCCATGGCCTGTCCTGCATTTCTGGTTTTGACACTTTTTTCAGCATGGCCCTTTTGACCGATGGGAAGCGAGACTTCTTTGTAGCGCTGATTTGCCTTTCCAGGTTGCTTGGTTGGCCAAAAAGGGCGTATGCGTTTTTTCCTGAATATATTCAGGAAAAAACGCATACGCCCTTTTTGGCCAAGGGCATCATTGTCAACGTTTTGCCGCTTTTCATGTGCTTTAAAGGCGATTCGAATCTACCTCCTGAAATCTGTTTCCTGCAATTCTGCCTTGATTTCAAATCCTCTTCTTTGCCTTCCCTCAATATATTTGTGGACGAGAGTTATCATTTATAACTCTGCAGGTTTGTGAATTGCAGTGCCCTGAAGCTCCATTTTACAAGTCGCTTTTTTGGGAGCTGGCCGCAAAAGCGCAGGATGGCTTCAGGCCCTGTTCTGGTTCCGGGGGGCAGGCTGAGCGTGTGGTTAATTCTTCTTCCTGATGGGAAAATAGAGTGACCTGTGCCTGTCCCAACACCAAGAGCTAGTCTCTCATTGGTTCCCCGTCTTCCCGTTCATACTCAGGACAAATTGCAACCTGTACGGAACAGGAGGTTAAAGGTGCTGATGCTCCAAGTAGGGAGATTGCTAGTAAAGTGGCTGGAATGGCGAACCCGAGCACAAGGAGATGAGAAATGAGGTGCGTTTTAGAAACCTTTCCCCATCACACGGTGTACCATCTTCTGGGTTTCTCATGCATGTTTTCGATGTAGGAAGATGCCCTTGAACCTGGAGATTTGGGACCCATGCGAATGGTAGCACGCAGTATTACTTTAAAGGGTCTGCGTTTGCTCACCCAACCTCACCAAACCTCTCAGCCCCAAGAGTGTCCACCCTTATGTCTCATCCAGCTGTGGGTCTAGATATGGTCAATCCAGGTTGCATCACAGCCCCTGAACGAATTGTGTAAGAATTTCTCTCTCTTTCCCTGTCTTTGTTTCATGGGTTTTTTAAAGTAATTTATTTTTATAATGGGGTTTAGCTGCTTTTCACGGCTGTGTTTATGCCGCTTTACACCCACTTGACACACTAACAGAGAGATATCAATACATAGGTTTTAAGATTATTACTAGTCAGATATATTCTTGTGCGGTGAATCGGGCGTGTTGAGTCCAGTTCTCTGAGCAAGGAGTAGGTCTTGTCTATTACATATTGGGTTTATGGAACGGTATCTGAGCTAATTTGAAACTCTTGTTTTATGTATCACCCCACCTCACCTTTCCCGTTAAGCAGCCATAGTGTGTTTTCTGCATGTGTGACTCTGTTCTGTTTTGTAATTCAGTTCAAGTGTAACGGTTTTTACATTCCCACTATAAGTGACACCTTATGAGAAGTGTCCTTTTCTGTGTGACTTATTTCACTTAGAATCGTCTTACCTAAATCCACTCATCATGCTGCTACTAGCCTTATGACATTGATTTCATGGCTGAGTGATATTCCATTGTACATAAGGACCACAACTTTTTTATCCATTTTTCACTTTCCTGGGATATTTAAGGTGGAATGAAGTGGAGGTCCTTGTCAACAGAGCAGCCCTAAACTTTGGGGTGCTTGTGTCTTGCTGATTTTCAATTTTCCCACTTTATCCCCCCATGCGTGGAAGTGCCCTATGCTCTCTAAGCTGTGTTTTTTAGATGTTTCAGGACACACCGTACACTTCTCCAGAGTGGCTGTTGGCAATTTACATCCCGCCCATCAGTGTAGCAAGGCTCCCATTTCTCCATGGCCTGTCCTGCATTTCTGGTTTTGACACTTTTTTCAGCATGGCCCTTTTGACCGATGGGAAGCGAGACTTCTTTGTAGCGCTGATTTGCCTTTCCAGGTTGCTTGGTTGGCCAAAAAGGGCGTATGCGTTTTTTCCTGAATATATTCAGGAAAAAACGCATACGCCCTTTTTGGCCATGGGCATCATTGTCAACGTTTTGCCGCTTTTCATGTGCTTTAGAGGCGATTCGAATCTACCTCCTGAAATCTGTTTCCTGCAATTCTTCCTTGAGTTCAAATCCTCTTCTTTGCCTTCCCTCAATATATTTGTGGACGAGAGTTATCATTTATAACTCTGCAGGTTTGTGAATAGCAGTGCCCTGAAGCTCCATTTTAAAACTCGCTTTTTTTGGAGCTGGCCGCAAAAGCGCAGGATGGCTTCAGGCCCTGTTCTGGTTACGGGGGGCAGGCTGAGCCTGTGGTTAATTCTTCTTCCTGATGGGAAAATAGAGTGACCTGTGCTTGTCCCAACACCAAGAGCTAGTGTCTCATTGGTTCCCCGAGTTCCCGTTCATCCTCAGGACAAATTGCAACCTGTACGGAACAGGAGGTTAAAGGTGCTGATGCTCCAAGTAGGGAGATTGCTAGTAAAGTGGCTGGAATGGCGAACCCGAGCACAAGGAGATGAGAAATGAGGTGCGTTTTAGAAACCTTTCCCCATCACACGGTGTACCATCTTCTGGGTTTCTCATGCATGTTTTCGATGTAGGAAGATGCCCTTGAACCTGGAGATTTGGGACCCATGCGATGGATAGCACGCAGTATTAATTTAAAGGGTCTGCGTTTGCTCACCCAACCTCACCAAACCTCTCAGCCCCAAGAGTGTCCACCCTTATGTCTCATCCAGCTGTGGGTCTAGATATGGTCAATCCAGGTTGCATCACAGCCCCTGAACGAATTGTGTAAGAATTTCTCTCTCTTTCCCTGTCTTTGTTTCATGGGTTTTTAAAAGTAATTTATTTTTATAATGGGGTTTAGCTGCTTTTCACGGCTGTGTTTATGCCGCTTTACACCCACTTGACACACTAACAGAGAGATATCAATACATAGGTTTTAAGATTATTACTAGTCAGATATATTCTTGTGCGGTGAATCGGGCGTGTTGAGTCCAGTTCTCTGAGCAAGGAGTAAGTCTTGTCTATAACATATTGGGTTTATGGAACGGTATCTGAGCTGATTTGAAGCTCTCGTTTTATGTATCACCCCACCTCACCTTTCCCGTTAAGCAGCCATAGTGTGTTTTCTGCATGTGTGACTGTTCTGTTTTGTAATTCAGTTCAAGTGTAACGGTTTTTACATTCCCTCTATAAGTGACACCTTATGAGAAGTGTCCTTTTCTGTGTGACTTATTTCACTTAGAATCGTCTTACCTAAATCCACTCATCATGCTGCTACTAGCCTTATGACATTGATTTCATGGCTGAGTGATATTCCATTGTACATAAGGACCACAACTTTTTGATCCATTTTTCGCTTTCCTAGGATATTTAAGGTGGAATGAAGTGGAGGTCCTTGTCAACAGAGCAGCCCTAAACTTTGTGGTGCTTGTGTCTTGCTGATTTTCAATTTTCCCACTTTATCCCCCATGCGTGGAAGTGCCCTATGCTCTCTAATCTGTGTTTTTTACATGTTTCAGGACACACCGTACACTTCTCCAGAGTGACTGTTGGCGATTTACATCCCGCCCATCAGTGTAGCAAGGCTCCCATTTCTCCATGGCCTGTCCTGCATTTCTGGTTTTGACACTTTTTTCAGCATGGCCCTTTTGACCGATGGGATGCGAGACTTCTTTGTAGCGCTGATTTGCCTTTCCAGGTTGCTTGGTTGGCCAAAAAGGGCGTATGCGTTTTTTCCTGAATATATTCAGGAAAAAACGCATACGCCCTTTTTGGCCAAGGGCATCATTGTCAACGTTTTGCCGCTTTTCATGTGCTGTAAAGGCGATTCGTATCTACCTCCTGAAATCTGTTTCCTGCAATTCTGCCTTGATTTCAAATCCTCTTCTTTGCCTTCCCTCAATATATTTGTGGACGAGAGTTATCATTTATAACTCTGCAGGTTTGTGAATTGCAGTGCCCTGAAGCTCCATTTTACAAGTCGCTTTTTTGGGAGCTGGCCGCAAAAGCGCAGGATGGCTTCAGGCCCTGTTCTGGTTCCGGGGGGCAGGCTGAGCCTGTGGTTAATTCTTCTTCCTGATGGGAAAATAGAGTGACCTGTGCCTGTCCCAACACCAAGAGCTAGTCTCTCATTGGTTCCCCGTCTTCCCGTTCATCCTCAGGACAAATTGCAACCTGTACGGAACAGGAGGTTAAAGGTGCTGATGCTCCAAGTAGGGAGATTGCTAGTAAAGTGGCTGGAATGGCGAACCCGAGCACAAGGAGATGAGAAATGAGGTGCGTTTTAGAAACCTTTCCCCATCACACGGTGTACCATCTTCTGGGTTTCTCATGCATGTTTTCGATGTAGGAAGATGCCCTTGAACCTGGAGATTTGGGACCCATGCTATGGGTAGCACGCAGTATTACTTTAAAGGGTCTGCGTTTGCTCACCCAACCTCACCAAACCTCTCAGCCCCAAGAGTGTCCACCCTTATGTCTCATCCAGCTGTGGGTCTAGATATGGTCAATCCAGGTTGCATCACAGCCCCTGAACGAATTGTGTAAGAATTTCTCTCTCTTTCCCTGTCTTTGTTTCATGGGTTTTTAAAAGTAATTTATTTTTATAATGGGGTTTAGCTGCTTTTCACGGCTGTGTTTATGCCGCTTTACACCCACTTGAAACACTAACAGAGAGATATCAATACATAGGTTTTAAGATTATTACTAGTCAGATATATTCTTGTGCGGTGAATCGGGCGTGTTGAGTCCAGTTCTCTGAGCAAGGAGTAGGTCTTGTCTATTACATATTGGGTTTATGGAACGGTATCTGAGCTAATTTGAAACTCTTGTTTTATGTATCACCCCACCTCACCTTTCCCGTTAAGCAGCCATAGTGTGTTTTCTGCATGTGTGACTCTGTTCTGTTTTGTAATTCAGTTCAAGTGTAACGGTTTTTACTTTCCCTCTATAAGTGACACCTTATGAGAAGTGTCCTTTTCTGTGTGACTTATTTCACTTAGAATCGTCGTACTTAAATCCACTCATCATGCTGCTACTAGCCTTATGTCATTGATTTCATGGCTGAGTGATATTACATTGTACATAAGGACCACAACTTTTTGATCCATTTTTCGCTTTCCTGGGATATTTAAGGTGGAATGAAGTGGAGGTCCTTGTCAACAGAGCAGCCCTAAACTTTGGGGTGCTTGTGTCTTGCTGATTTTCAATTTTCCCACTTTATCCCCGCATGCGTGGAAGTGCCCTATGCTCTCTAAGCTGTGTTTTTTAGATGTTTCAGGACACACCGTACACTTCTCCAGAGTGGCTGTTGGCAATTTACATCCCACCCATCAGTGTAGCAAGGCTCCGATTCCTCCATGGCCTGTCCTGCATTTCTGGTTTTGACACTTTTTTCAGCATGGCCCTTTTGACCGATGGGAAGCGAGACTTCTTTGTAGCGCTGATTTGCCTTTCCAGGTTGCTTGGTTGGCCAAAAAGGGCGTATGCGTTTTTTCCTGAATATATTCAGGAAAAAACGCATACGCCCTTTTTGGCCAAGGGCATCATTGTCAACGTTTTGCCGCTTTTCATGTGCTTTAAAGGCGATTCGAATCTACCTCCTGAAATCTGTTTCCTGCAATTCTGCCTTGATTTCAAATCCTCTTCTTTGCCTTCCCTCAATATATTTGTGGACGAGAGTTATCATTTATAACTCTGCAGGTTTTTGAATTGCAGTGCCCTGAAGCTCCATTTTACAAGTCGCTTTTTTGGGAGCTGGCCGCAAAAGCACAGGATGGCTTCAGGCCCTGTTCTGGTTCCGGGGGGCAGGCTGAGCCTGTGGTTAATTCTTCTTCCTGATGGGAAAATAGAGTGACCTGTGCCTGTCCCAACACCAAGAGCTAGTCTCTCATTGGTTCCCCGTCTTCCCGTTCATCCTCAGGACAAATTGCAACCTGTACGGAACAGGAGGTTAAAGGTGCTGATGCTCCAAGTAGGGAGATTGCTAGTAAAGTGGCTGGAATGGCGAACCCGAGCACAAGGAGATGAGAAATGAGGTGCGTTTTAGAAACCTTTCTCCATCACACGGTGTACCATCTTCTGGGTTTCTCATGCATGTTTTCGATGTAGGAAGATGCCCTTGAACCTGGAGATTTGGGACCCATGCGATGGGTAGCACGCAGGATTACTTTAAAGGGTCTGTGTTTGCTCACCCAACCTCACCAAACCTCTCAGCCCCAAGAGTGTCCACCTTTATGTCTCATACAGCTGTGGGTCTAGATATGGTCAATCCAGGTTGCATCACAGCCCCTGAACGAATTGTGTAAGAATTTCTCTCTCTTTCCCTGTCTTTGTTTCATGGGTTTTTAAAAGTAATTTATTGTTATAATGGGGTTTAGCTGCGTTTCACGGCTGTGTTTATGCCACTTTACACCCACTTGACACACTAACAGAGAGATATCAATACATAGGTTTTAAGATTATTACTAGTCAGATATATTCTTGTGCGGTGAATCGGGCGTGTTGAGTCCAGTTCTCTGAGCAAGGAGTAGGTCTTGTCTATTACATATTGGGTTTATGGAACGGTATCTGAGCTAATTTGAAACTCTTGTTTTATGTATCACCCCACCTCACCTTTCCCGTTAAGCAGCCATAGTGTGTTTTCTGCATGTGTGACTCTGTTCTGTTTTGTAATTCAGTTCAAGTGTAACGGTTTTTACATTCCCTCTATAAGTGACACCTTATGAGAAGTGTCCTGTTCTGTGTGACTTATTTCACTTAGAATCGTCTTACCTAAATCCACTCATCATGCTGCTACTAGCCTTATGACATTGATTTCATGGCTGAGTGATATTCCATTGTACATAAGGACCACAACTTTTTGATCCATTTTTCGCTTTCCTGGGATATTTAAGGTGGAATGAAGTGGAGGTCCTTGTCAACAGAGCAGCCCTAAACTTTGGGGTGCTTGTGTCTTGCTGATTTCCAATTTTCCCACTTTATCCCCCCATGCGTGGAAGTGCCCTATGCTCTCTACGCTGTGTTTTTTAGATGTTTCAGGACACACCGTACACTTCTCCAGAGTGGCTGTTGGCAATTTACATCCCGCCCATCAGTGTAGCAAGGCTCCGATTCCTCCATGGCCTGTCCTGCATTTCTGGTTTTGACACTTTTTTCAGCATGGCCCTTTTGACCGATGGGAAGCGAGACTTCTTTGTAGCGCTGATTTGCCTTTCCAGGTTGCTTGGTTGGCCAAAAAGGGCGTATGCGTTTTTTCCTGAATATATTCAGGAAAAAACGCATACGCCCTTTTTGGCCAAGGGCATCATTGTCAACGTTTTGCCGCTTTTCATGTGCTTTAAAGGCGATTCGAATCTACCTCCTGAAATCTGTTTCCTGCAATTCTGCCTTGATTTCAAATCCTCTTCTTTGCCTTCCCTCAATATATTTGTGGACGAGAGTTATCATTTATAACTCTGCAGATTTGTGAATTGCAGTGCCCTGAAGCTCCATTTTACAAGTCGCTTTTTTGGGTGCTGGCCGCAAAAGCGCAGGATGGCTTCAGGCCCTGTTCTGGTTCCGGGTGGCAGGCTGAGCCTGTGGTTAATTCTTCTTCCTGATGGGAAAATAGAGTGACCTGTGCCTGTCCCAACACCAAGAGCTAGTCTCTCATTGGTTCCCCGTCTTCCCGTTCATCCTCAGGACAAATTGCAACCTGTATGGAACAGGAGGTTAAAGGTGCTGATGCTCCAAGTAGGGAGATTGCTAGTAAAGTGGCTGGAATGGCGAACCCGAGCACAAGGAGATGAGAAATGAGGTGCGTTTTAGAAACCTTTCCCCATCACACGGTGTACCATCTTCTGGGTTTCTCATGCATGTTTTCGATGTAGGAAGATTCCCTTGAACCTGGAGATTTGGGACCCATGCGATGGGTAGCACGCAGTATTACTTTAAAGGGTCTGCGTTTGCTCACCCAACCTCACCAAACCTCTCAGCGCCAAGAGTGTCCACCCTTATGTCTCATCCAGCTGTGGGTCTAGATATGGTCAATCCAGGTTGCATCACAGCCCCTGAACGAATTGTGTAAGAATTTCTCTCTCTTTCCCTCTCTTTGTTGCATGGGTTTTTGAAAGTAATTTATTTTTATAATGGGGTTTAGCTGCTTTTCACGGCTGTGTTTATGCCGCTTTACACCCACTTGACACACTAACAGAGAGATATCAATACATAGGTTTTAAGATTATTACTAGTCAGATATATTCTTGTGCGGTGAATCGGGCGTGTTGAGTCCAGTTCTCTGAGCAAGGAGTAGGTCTTGTCTATTACATATTGGGTTTATGGAACGGTATCTGAGCTAATTTGAAACTCTTGTTTTATGTATCACCCCACCTCACCTTTCCCGTTAAGCAGCCATAGTGTGTTTTCTGCATGTGTGACTCTGTTCTGTTTTGTAATTCAGTTCAAGTGTAACGGTTTTTACATTCCCTCTATAAGTGACACCTTATGAGAAGTGTCCTGTTCTGTGTGACTTATTTCACTTAGAATCGTCTTACCTAAATCCACTCATCATGCTGCTACTAGCCTTATGACATTGATTTCATGGCTGAGTGATATTCCATTGTACATAAGGACCACAACTTTTTGATCCATTTTTCGCTTTCCTGGGATATTTAAGGTGGAATGAAGTGGAGGTCCTTGTCAACAGAGCAGCCCTAAACTTTGGGGTGCTTGTGTCTTGCTGATTTTCAATTTTCCCACTTTATCCCCCCATGCGTGGAAGTGCCCTATGCTCTCTACGCTGTGTTTTTTAGATGTTTCAGGACACACCGTACACTTCTCCAGAGTGGCTGTTGGCAATTTACAT
Organism: Balaenoptera physalus; assembly: GCF_965194825.1. Lineage (NCBI taxonomy): Eukaryota > Metazoa > Chordata > Mammalia > Artiodactyla > Balaenopteridae > Balaenoptera > Balaenoptera physalus. The sequence continues at coordinate 90,331 of NW_028126341.1, read as the reverse complement.
CCCGCCCATCAGTGTAGCAAGGCTCCGATTCCTCCATGGCCTGTCCTGCATTTCTGGTTTTGACACTTTTTTCAGCATGGCCCTTTTGACCGATGGGAAGCGAGACTTCTTTGTAGCGCTGATTTGCCTTTCCAGGTTGCTTGGTTGGCCAAAAAGGGCGTATGCGTTTTTTCCTGAATATATTCAGGAAAAAACGCATACGCCCTTTTTGGCCAAGGGCATCATTGTCAACGTTTTGCCGCTTTTCATGTGCTTTAAAGGCGATTCGAATCTACCTCCTGAAATCTGTTTCCTGCAATTCTGCCTTGATTTCAAATCCTCTTCTTTGCCTTCCCTCAATATATTTGTGGACGAGAGTTATCATTTATAACTCTGCAGATTTGTGAATTGCAGTGCCCTGAAGCTCCATTTTACAAGTCGCTTTTTTGGGTGCTGGCCGCAAAAGCGCAGGATGGCTTCAGGCCCTGTTCTGGTTCCGGGTGGCAGGCTGAGCCTGTGGTTAATTCTTCTTCCTGATGGGAAAATAGAGTGACCTGTGCCTGTCCCAACACCAAGAGCTAGTCTCTCATTGGTTCCCCGTCTTCCCGTTCATCCTCAGGACAAATTGCAACCTGTATGGAACAGGAGGTTAAAGGTGCTGATGCTCCAAGTAGGGAGATTTCTAGTAAAGTGGCTGGAATGGCGAACCCGAGCACAAGGAGATGAGAAATGAGGTGCGTTTTAGAAACCTTTCCCCATCACACGGTGTACCATCTTCTGGGTTTCTCATGCATGTTTTCGATGTAGGAAGATTCCCTTGAACCTGGAGATTTGGGACCCATGCGATGGGTAGCACGCAGTATTACTTTAAAGGGTCTGCGTTTGCTCACCCAACCTCACCAAACCTCTCAGCGCCAAGAGTGTCCACCCTTATGTCTCATCCAGCTGTGGGTCTAGATATGGTCAATCCAGGTTGCATCACAGCCCCTGAACGAATTGTGTAAGAATTTCTCTCTCTTTCCCTCTCTTTGTTGCATGGGTTTTTGAAAGTAATTTATTTTTATAATGGGGTTTAGCTGCTTTTCACGGCTGTGTTTATGCCGCTTTACACCCACTTGACACACTAACAGAGAGATATCAATACATAGGTTTTAAGATTATTACTAGTCAGATATATTCTTGTGCGGTGAATCGGGCGTGTTGAGTCCAGTTCTCTGAGCAAGGAGTAGGTCTTGTCTATTACATATTGGGTTTATGGAACGGTATCTGAGCTAATTTGAAACTCTTGTTTTATGTATCACCCCACCTCACCTTTCCCGTTAAGCAGCCATAGTGTGTTTTCTGCATGTGTGACTCTGTTCTGTTTTGTAATTCAGTTCAAGTGTAACGGTTTTTACATTCCCTCTATAAGTGACACCTTATGAGAAGTGTCCTGTTCTGTGTGACTTATTTCACTTAGAATCGTCTTACCTAAATCCACTCATCATGCTGCTACTAGCCTTATGACATTGATTTCATGGCTGAGTGATATTCCATTGTACATAAGGACCACAACTTTTTGATCCATTTTTCGCTTTCCTGGGATATTTAAGGTGGAATGAAGTGGAGGTCCTTGTCAACAGAGCAGCCCTAAACTTTGGGGTGCTTGTGTCTTGCTGATTTTCAATTTTCCCACTTTATCCCCGCATGCGTGGAAGTGCCCTATGCTCTCTACGCTGTGTTTTTTAGATGTTTCAGGACACACCGTACACTTCTCCAGAGTGGCTGTTGGCAATTTACATCCCGCCCATCAGTGTAGCAAGGCTCCGATTCCTCCATGGCCTGTCCTGCATTTCTGGTTTTGACACTTTTTTCAGCATGGCCCTTTTGACCGATGGGAAGCGAGACTTCTTTGTAGCGCTGATTTGCCTTTCCAGGTTGCTTGGTTGGCCAAAAAGGGCGTATGCGTTTTTTCCTGAATATATTCAGGAAAAAACGCATACGCCCTTTTTGGCCAAGGGCATCATTGTCAACGTTTTGCCGCTTTTCATGTGCTTTAAAGGCGATTCGAATCTACCTCCTGAAATCTGTTTCCTGCAATTCTGCCTTGATTTCAAATCCTCTTCTTTGCCTTCCCTCAATATATTTGTGGACGAGAGTTATCATTTATAACTCTGCAGATTTGTGAATTGCAGTGCCCTGAAGCTCCATTTTACAAGTCGCTTTTTTGGGTGCTGGCCGCAAAAGCGCAGGATGGCTTCAGGCCCTGTTCTGGTTCCGGGTGGCAGGCTGAGCCTGTGGTTAATTCTTCTTCCTGATGGGAAAATAGAGTGACCTGTGCCTGTCCCAACACCAAGAGCTAGTCTCTCATTGGTTCCCCGTCTTCCCGTTCATCCTCAGGACAAATTGCAACCTGTATGGAACAGGAGGTTAAAGGTGCTGATGCTCCAAGTAGGGAGATTGCTAGTAAAGTGGCTGGAATGGCGAACCCGAGCACAAGGAGATGAGAAATGAGGTGCGTTTTAGAAACCTTTCCCCATCACACGGTGTACCATCTTCTGGGTTTCTCATGCATGTTTTCGATGTAGGAAGATTCCCTTGAACCTGGAGATTTGGGACCCATGCGATGGGTAGCACGCAGTATTACTTTAAAGGGTCTGCGTTTGCTCACCCAACCTCACCAAACCTCTCAGCGCCAAGAGTGTCCACCCTTATGTCTCATCCAGCTGTGGGTCTAGATATGGTCAATCCAGGTTGCATCACAGCCCCTGAACGAATTGTGTAAGAAATTCTCTCTCTTTCCCTGTCTTTGTTGCATGGGTTTTTGAAAGTAATTTATTTTTATAATGGGGTTTAGCTGCTTTTCACGGCTGTGTTTATGCCGCTTTACACCCACTTGACACACTAACAGAGAGATATCAATACATAGGTTTTAAGATTATTACTAGTCAGATATATTCTTGTGCGGTGAATCGGGCGTGTTGAGTCCAGTTCTCTGAGCAAGGAGTAGGTCTTGTCTATTACATATTGGGTTTATGGAACGGTATCTGAGCTAATTTGAAACTCTTGTTTTATGTATCACCCCACCTCACCTTTCCCGTTAAGCAGCCATAGTGTGTTTTCTGCATGTGTGACTCTGTTCTGTTTTGTAATTCAGTTCAAGTGTAACGGTTTTTACATTCCCTCTATAAGTGACACCTTATGAGAAGTGTCCTGTTCTGTGTGACTTATTTCACTTAGAATCGTCTTACCTAAATCCACTCATCATGCTGCTACTAGCCTTATGACATTGATTTCATGGCTGAGTGATATTCCATTGTACATAAGGACCACAAATTTTTGATCCATTTTTCGCTTTCCTGGGATATTTAAGGTGGAATGAAGTGGAGGTCCTTGTCAACAGAGCAGCCCTAAACTTTGGGGTGCTTGTGTCTTGCTGATTTTCAATTTTCCCACTTTATCCCCCCATGCGTGGAAGTGCCCTATGCTCTCTAAGCTGTGTTTTTTAGAAGTTTCAGGACACACCGTACACTTCTCCAGAGTGGCTGTTGGCAATTTACATCCCGCCCATCAGTGTAGCAAGGCTCCGATTCCTCCATGGCCTGTCCTGCATTTCTGGTTTTGACACTTTTTTCAGCATGGCCCTTTTGACCGATGGGAAGCGAGACTTCTTTGTAGCGCTGATTTGCCTTTCCAGGTTGCTTGGTTGGCCAAAAAGGGCGTATGCGTTTTTTCCTGAATATATTCAGGAAAAAACGCATACGCCCTTTTTGGCCAAGGGCATCATTGTCAACGTTTTGCCGCTTTTCATGTGCTTTAAAGGCGAATCGAATCTACCTCCTGAAATCTGTTTCCTGCAATTCTGCCTTGATTTCAAATCCTCTTCTTTGCCTTCCCTCAATATATTTGTGGACGAGAGTTATCATTTATAACTCTGCAGATTTGTGAATTGCAGTGCCCTGAAGCTCCATTTTACAAGTCGCTTTTTTGGGTGCTGGCCGCAAAAGCGCAGGATGGCTTCAGGCCCTGTTCTGGTTCCGGGTGGCAGGCTGAGCCTGTGGTTAATTCTTCTTCCTGATGGGAAAATAGAGTGACCTGTGCCTGTCCCAACACCAAGAGCTAGTCTCTCATTGGTTCCCCGTCTTCCCGTTCATCCTCAGGACAAATTGCAACCTGTATGGAACAGGAGGTTAAAGGTGCTGATGCTCCAAGTAGGGAGATTGCTAGTAAAGTGGCTGGAATGGCGAACCCGAGCACAACGAGATGAGAAATGAGGTGCGTTTTAGAAACCTTTCCCCATCACACGGTGTACCATCTTCTGGGTTTCTCATGCATGTTTTCGATGTAGGAAGATTCCCTTGAACCTGGAGATTTGGGACCCATGCGATGGGTAGCACGCAGTATTACTTTAAAGGGTCTGCGTTTGCTCACCCAACCTCACCAAACCTCTCAGCGCCAAGAGTGTCCACCCTTATGTCTCATCCAGCTGTGGGTCTAGATATGGTCAATCCAGGTTGCATCACAGCCCCTGAACGAATTGTGTAAAAATTTCTCTCTCTTTCCCTCTCTTTGTTGCATGGGTTTTTGAAAGTAATTTATTTTTATAATGGGGTTTAGCTGCTTTTCACTGCTGTGTTTATGCCGCTTTACACCCACTTGACACACTAACAGAGAGATATCAATACATAGGTTTTAAGATTATTACTAGTCAGATATATTCTTGTGCGGTGAATCGGGCGTGTTGAGTCCAGTTCTCTGAGCAAGGAGTAGGTCTTGTCTATTACATATTGGGTTTATGGAACGGTATCTGAGCTAATTTGAAACTCTTGTTTTATGTATCACCCCACCTCACCTTTCCCGTTAAGCAGCCATAGTGTGTTTTCTGCATGTGTGACTCTGTTCTGTTTTGTAATTCAGTTCAAGTGTAACGGTTTTTACATTCCCTCTATAAGTGACACCTTATGAGAAGTGTCCTGTTCTGTGTGACTTATTTCACTTAGAATCGTCTTACCTAAATCCACTCATCATGCTGCTACTAGCCTTATGACATTGATTTCATGGCTGAGTGATATTCCATTGTACATAAGGACCACAACTTTTTGATCCATTTTTCGCTTTCCTGGGATATTTAAGGTGGAATGAAGTGGAGGTCCTTGTCAACAGAGCAGCCCTAAACTTTGGGGTGCTTGTGTCTTGCTGATTTTCAATTTTCCCACTTTATCCCCCCATGCGTGGAAGTGCCCTATGCTCTCTACGCTGTGTTTTTTAGATGTTTCAGGACACACCGTACACTTCTCCAGAGTGGCTGTTGGCAATTTACATCCCGCCCATCAGTGTAGCAAGGCTCCGATTCCTCCATGGCCTGTCCTGCATTTCTGGTTTTGACACTTTTTTCAGCATGGCCCTTTTGACCGATGGGAAGCGAGACTTCTTTGTAGCGCTGATTTGCCTTTCCAGGTTGCTTGGTTGGCCAAAAAGGGCGTATGCGTTTTTTCCTGAATATATTCAGGAAAAAACGCATACGCCCTTTTTGGCCAAGGGCATCATTGTCAACGTTTTGCCGCTTTTCATGTGCTTTAAAGGCGATTCGAATCTACCTCCTGAAATCTGTTTCCTGCAATTCTGCCTTGATTTCAAATCCTCTTCTTTGCCTTCCCTCAATATATTTGTGGACGAGAGTTATCATTTATAACTCTGCAGATTTGTGAATTGCAGTGCCCTGAAGCTCCATTTTACAAGTCGCTTTTTTGGGTGCTGGCCGCAAAAGCGCAGGATGGCTTCAGGCCCTGTTCTGGTTCCGGGTGGCAGGCTGAGCCTGTGGTTAATTCTTCTTCCTGATGGGAAAATAGAGTGACCTGTGCCTGTCCCAACACCAAGAGCTAGTCTCTCATTGGTTCCCCGTCTTCCCGTTCATCCTCAGGACAAATTGCAACCTGTATGGAACAGGAGGTTAAAGGTGCTGATGCTCCAAGTAGGGAGATTGCTAGTAAAGTGGCTGGAATGGCGAACCCGAGCACAACGAGATGAGAAATGAGGTGCGTTTTAGAAACCTTTCCCCATCACACGGTGTACCATCTTCTGGGTTTCTCATGCATGTTTTCGATGTAGGAAGATTCCCTTGAACCTGGAGATTTGGGACCCATGCGATGGGTAGCACGCAGTATTACTTTAAAGGGTCTGCGTTTGCTCACCCAACCTCACCAAACCTCTCAGCGCCAAGAGTGTCCACCCTTATGTCTCATCCAGCTGTGGGTCTAGATATGGTCAATCCAGGTTGCATCACAGCCCCTGAACGAATTGTGTAAGAATTTCTCTCTCTTTCCCTCTCTTTGTTGCATGGGTTTTTGAAAGTAATTTATTTTTATAATGGGGTTTAGCTGCTTTTCACGGCTGTGTTTATGCCGCTTTACACCCACTTGACACACTAACAGAGAGATATCAATACATAGGTTTTAAGATTATTACTAGTCAGATATATTCTTGTGCGGTGAATCGGGCGTGTTGAGTCCAGTTCTCTGAGCAAGGAGTAGGTCTTGTCTATTACATATTGGGTTTATGGAACGGTATCTGAGCTAATTTGAAACTCTTGTTTTATGTATCACCCCACCTCACCTTTCCCGTTAAGCAGCCATAGTGTGTTTTCTGCATGTGTGACTCTGTTCTGTTTTGTAATTCAGTTCAAGTGTAACGGTTTTTACATTCCCTCTATAAGTGACACCTTATGAGAAGTGTCCTGTTCTGTGTGACTTATTTCACTTAGAATCGTCTTACCTAAATCCACTCATCATGCTGCTACTAGCCTTATGACATTGATTTCATGGCTGAGTGATATTCCATTGTACATAAGGACCACAACTTTTTGATCCATTTTTCGCTTTCCTGGGATATTTAAGGTGGAATGAAGTGGAGGTCCTTGTCAACAGAGCAGCCCTAAACTTTGGGGTGCTTGTGTCTTGCTGATTTTCAATTTTCCCACTTTATCCCCGCATGCGTGGAAGTGCCCTATGCTCTCTAAGCTGTGTTTTTTAGATGTTTCAGGACACACCGTACACTTCTCCAGAGTGGCTGTTGGCAATTTACATCCCACCCATCAGTGTAGCAAGGCTCCGATTCCTCCATGGCCTGTCCTGCATTTCTGGTTTTGACACTTTTTTCAGCATGGCCCTTTTGACCGATGGGAAGCGAGACTTCTTTGTAGCGCTGATTTGCCTTTCCAGGTTGCTTGGTTGGCCAAAAAGGGCGTATGCGTTTTTTCCTGAATATATTCAGGAAAAAACGCATACGCCCTTTTTGGCCAAGGGCATCATTGTCAACGTTTTGCCGCTTTTCATGTGCTTTAAAGGCGATTCGAATCTACCTCCTGAAATCTGTTTCCTGCAATTCTGCCTTGATTTCAAATCCTCTTCTTTGCCTACCCTCAATATATTTGTGGACGAGAGTTATCATTTATAACTCTGCAGGTTTTTGAATTGCAGTGCCCTGAAGCTCCATTTTACAAGTCGGTTTTTTGGGAGCTGGCCGCAAAAGCGCAGGATGGCTTCAGGCCCTGTTCTGGTTCAGGGGGGCAGGCTGAGCCTGTGGTTAATTCTTCTTCCTGATGGGAAAATAGAGTGGCCTGTGCCTGTCCCAACACCAAGAGCTAGTCTCTCATTGGTTCCCCGTCTTCCCGTTCATCCTCAGGACAAATTGCAACCTGTACGGAACAGGAGGTTAAAGGTGCTGATGCTCCAAGTAGGGAGATTGCTAGTAAAGTGGCTGGAATGGCGAACCCGAGCACAAGGAGATGAGAAATGAGGTGCGTTTTAGAAACCTTTCCCCATCACACGGTGTACCATCTTCTGGGTTTCTCATGCATGTTTTCGATGTAGGAAGATGCCCTTGAACCTGGAGATTTGGGACCCATGCGATGGGTAGCACGCAGTATTACTTTAAAGGGTCTGCGTTTGCTCACCCAACCTCACCAAACCTCTCAGCCCCAAGAGTGTCCACCCTTATGTCTCATCCAGCTGTGGGTCTAGATATGGTCAATGCAGGTTGCATCACAGCCCCTGAACGAATTGTGTAAGAATTTCTCTCTCTTTCCCTGTCTTTGTTTCATGGGTTTTTAAAAGTAATTTATTTTTATAATGGGGTTTAGCTGCTTTTCACGGCTGTGTTTATGCCGCCTTACACACACTTGACACACTAACAGAGAGATATCAATACATAGGTTTTTAGATTATTACTAGTCAGATATATTCTTGTGCGGTGAATCGGGCGTGTTGAGTCCAGTTCTCTGAGCAAGGAGTAGGTCTTTTCTATTCCATATTGGGTTTATGGAACGGTATCTGAGCTAATTTGAAACTCTTGTTTTATGTATCACCCCACCTCACCTTTCCCGTTAAGCAGCCATAGTGTGTTTTCTGCATGTGTGACTCTGTTCTGTTTTGTAATTCAGTTCAAGTGTAACGGTTTTTACTTTCCCTCTATAAGTGACACCTTATGAGAAGTGTCCTTTTCTGTGTGACTTATTTCACTTAGAATCGTCGTACCTAAATCCACTCATCATGCTGCTACTAGCCTTATGACATTGATTTCATGGCTGAGTGATATTCCATTGTACATAAGGACCACAACTTTTTGATCCATTTTTCGCTTTCTTGGGATATTTAAGGTGGAATGAAGTGGAGGTCCTTGTCAACAGAGCAGCCCTAAACTTTGGGGTGCTTGTGTCTTGCTGATTTTCAATTTTCCCACTTTATCCCCCCATGCGTGGAAGTGCCCTATGCTCTCTAAGCTGTGTTTTTTAGATGTTTCAGGACACACCGTACACTTCTCCAGAGTGGCTGTTGGCAATTTACATCCCGCCCATCAGTGTAGCAAGGCTCCCATTTCTCCATGGCCTGTCCTGCATTTCTGGTTTTGACACTTTTTTCAGCATGGCCCTTTTGACCGATGGGAAGCGAGACTTCTTTGTAGCGCTGATTTGCCTTTCCAGGTTGCTTGGTTGGCCAAAAAGGGCGTATGCGTTTTTTCCTGAATATATTCAGGAAAAAACGCATACGCCTTTTTTGGCCAAGGGCATCATTGTCAACGTTTTGCCGCTTTTCATGTGCTTTAAAGGCGATTCGAATCTACCTCCTGAAATCTGTTTCCTGCAATTCTGCCTTGATTTCAAATCCTCTTCTTTGCCTTCCCTCAATATATTTGTGGACGAGAGTTATCATTTATAACTCTGCAGATTTGTGAATTGCAGTGCCCTGAAGCTCCATTTTACAAGTCGCTTTTTTGGGTGCTGGCCGCAAAAGCGCAGGATGGCTTCAGGCCCTGTTCTGGTTCCGGGTGGCAGGCTGAGCCTGTGGTTAATTCTTCTTCCTGATGGGAAAATAGAGTGACCTGTGCCTGTCCCAACACCAAGAGCTAGTCTCTCATTGGTTCCCCGTCTTCCCGTTCATCCTCAGGACAAATTGCAACCTGTACGGAACAGGAGGTTAAAGGTGCTGATGCTCCAAGTAGGGAGATTGCTAGTAAAGTGGCTGGAATGGCGAACCCGAGCACAAGGAGATGAGAAATGAGGTGCGTTTTAGAAACCTTTCCCCATCACACGGTGTACCATCTTCTGGGTTTCTCATGCATGTTTTCGATGTAGGAAGATGCCCTTGAACCTGGAGATTTGGGACCCATGCGATGGGTAGCACGCAGTATTACTTTAAAGGGTCTGCGTTTGCTCACCCAACCTCACCAAACCTCTCAGCCCCAAGAGTGTCCAACCTTATGTCTCATCCAGCTGTGGGTCTAGATATGGTCAATCCAGGTTGCATCACAGCCCCTGAAAGAATTGTGTAAGAATTTCTCTCTCTTTCCCTGTCTTTGTTGCATGGGTTTTTAAAAGTAATTTATTTTTATAATGGGGTTTAGCTGCTTTTCACGGCTGTGTTTATGCCACTTTACACCCACTTGACACACTAACAGAGAGATATGAATACATAGGTTTTAAGATTATTACTAGTCAGATATATTCTTGTGCGGTGAATCGGGCGTGTTGAGTCCAGTTCTCTGAGCAAGGAGTAGGTCTTGTCTATTACATATTGGGTTTATGGAACGGTATCTGAGCTAATTTGAAACTCTTGTTTTATGTATCACCCCACCTCACCTTTCCCGTTAAGCAGCCATAGTGTGTTTTCTGCATGTGTGACTCTGTTCTGTTTTGTAATTCAGTTCAAGTGTAACGGTTTTTACTTTCCCTCTATAAGTGACACCTTATGAGAAGTGTCCTTTTCTGTGTGACTTATTTCACTTAGAATCGTCGTACCTAAATCCACTCATCATGCTGCTACTAGCCTTATGTCATTGATTTCATGGCTGAGTGATATTACATTGTACATAAGGACCACAACTTTTTGATCCATTTTTCGCTTTCTTGGGATATTTAAGGTGGAATGAAGTGGAGGTCCTTGTCAACAGAGCAGCCTTAAACTTTGGGGTGCTTGTGTCTTGCTGATTTTCAATTTTCCCACTTTATCCCCCCATGCGTGGAAGTGCCCTATGCTCTCTAAGCTGTGTTTTTTAGATGTTTCAGGACACACCGTACACTTCTCCAGAGTGGCTGTTGGCAATTCACATCCCGCCCATCAGTGTAGCAAGGCTCCCATTTCTCCATGGCCTGTCCTGCATTTCTGGTTTTGAAACTTTTTTCAGCATGGCCCTTTTGACCGATGGGAAGCGAGACTTCTTTGTAGCGCTGATTTGCCTTTCCAGGTTGCTTGGTTGGCCAAAAAGGGCGTATGCGTTTTTTCCTGAATATATTCAGGAAAAAACGCATACGCCCTTTTTGGCCAAGGGCATCATTGTCAACGTTTTGCCGCTTTTCATGTGCTTTAAAGGCGATTCGAATCTACCTCCTGAAATCTGTTTCCTGCAATTCTGCCTTGATTTCAAATCCTCTTCTTTGCCTTCCCTCAATATATTTGTGGACGAGAGTTATCATTTATAACTCTGCAGATTTGTGAATTGCAGTGCCCTGAAGCTCCATTTTACAAGTCGCTTTTTTGGGTGCTGGCCGCAAAAGCGCAGGATGGCTTCAGGCCCTGTTCTGGTTCCGGGTGGCAGGCTGAGCCTGTGGTTAATTCTTCTTCCTGATGGGAAAATAGAGTGACCTGTGCCTGTCCCAACACCAAGAGCTAGTCTCTCATTGGTTCCCCGTCTTCCCGTTCATCCTCAGGACAAATTGCAACCTGTATGGAACAGGAGGTTAAAGGTGCTGATGCTCCAAGTAGGGAGATTGCTAGTAAAGTGGCTGGAATGGCGAACCCGAGCACAAGGAGATGACAAATGAGGTGCGTTTTAGAAACCTTTCCCCATCACACGGTGTACCATCTTCTGGGTTTCTCATGCATGTTTTCGATGTAGGAAGATTCCCTTGAACCTGGAGATTTGGGACCCATGCGATGGGTAGCACGCAGTATTACTTTAAAGGGTCTGCGTTTGCTCACCCAACCTCACCAAACCTCTCAGCGCCAAGAGTGTCCACCCTTATGTCTCATCCAGCTGTGGGTCTAGATATGGTCAATCCAGGTTGCATCACAGCCCCTGAACGAATTGTGTAAGAATTTCTCTCTCTTTCCCTGTCTTTGTTGCATGGGTTTTTGAAAGTAATTTATTTTTATAATGGGGTTTAGCTGCTTTTCACGGCTGTGTTTATGCCACTTTACACCCACTTGACACACTAACAGAGAGATATCAATACATAGGTTTTAAGATTATTACTAGTCAGATATATTCTTGTGCGGTGAATCGGGCGTGTTGAGTCCAGTTCTCTGAGCAAGGAGTAGGTCTTGTCTATTACATATTGGGTTTATGGAATGGTATCTGAGCTAATTTGAAACTCTTGTTTTATGTATCACCCCACCTCACCTTTCCCGTTAAGCAGCCATAGTGTGTTTTCTGCATGTGTGACTCTGTTCTGTTTTGTAATTCAGTTCAAGTGTAACGGTTTTTACATTCCCTCTATAAGTGACACCTTATGAGAAGTGTCCTGTTCTGTGTGACTTATTTCACTTAGAATCGTCGTACCTAAATCCACTCATCATGCTGCTACTAGCCTTATGACATTGATTTCATGGCTGAGTGATAATCCATTGTACATAAGGACCACAACTTTTTGATCCATTTTTCGCTTTCTTGGGATATTTAAAGTGGAATGAAGTGGAGGTCCTTGTCAACAGAGCAGCCCTAAACTTTGGGGTGCTTGTGTCTTGCTGATTTTCAATTTTCCCACTTTAACCCCCATGCGTGGAAGTGCCCTATTTTCTCTAAGCTGTGTTTTTTAGATGTTTCAGGACACACCGTACACTACTCCAGAGTGGCTGTTGGCAATTTACATCCCGCCCATCAGTGTAGCAAGGCTCCCATTTCTCCATGGCCTGTCCTGCATTTCTGGTTTTGACACTTTTTTCAGCATGGCCCTTTTGACCGATGGGAAGCGAGACTTCTTTGTAGCGCTGATTTGCCTTTCCAGGTTGCTTGGTTGGCCAAAAAGGGCGTATGCGTTTTTTTCCTGAATATATTAAGGAAAAACCGCATACGCCCTTTTTGGCCAAGGGCATCATTGTCAACGTTTTGCCGCTTTTCATGTGCTTTAAAGGCGATTCGAATCTACCTCCTGAAATCTGTTTCCTGCAATTCTGCCTTGATTTCAAATCCTCTTCTTTGCCTTCCCTCAATATATTTGTGGACGAGAGTTATCATTTATAACTCTGCAGATTTGTGAATTGCAGTGCCCTGAAGCTCCATTTTACAAGTCGCTTTTTTGGGTGCTGGCCGCAAAAGCGCAGGATGGCTTCAGGCCCTGTTCTGGTTCCGGGTGGCAGGCTGAGCCTGTGGTTAATTCTTCTTCCTGATGGGAAAATAGAGTGACCTGTGCCTGTCCCAACACCAAGAGCTAGTCTCTCATTGGTTCCCCGTCTTCCCGTTCATCCTCAGGACAAATTGCAACCTGTATGGAACAGGAGGTTAAAGGTGCTGATGCTCCAAGTAGGGAGATTGCTAGTAAAGTGGCTGGAATGGCGAACCCGAGCACAAGGAGATGAGAAATGAGGTGCGTTTTAGAAACCTTTCCCCATCACACGGTGTACCATCTTCTGGGTTTCTCATGCATGTTTTCGATGTAGGAAGATTCCCTTGAACCTGGAGATTTGGGACCCATGCGATGGGTAGCACGCAGTATTACTTTAAAGGGTCTGCGTTTGCTCACCCAACCTCACCAAACCTCTCAGCGCCAAGAGTGTCCACCCTTATGTCTCATCCAGCTGTGGGTCTAGATATGGTCAATCCAGGTTGCATCACAGCCCCTGAACGAATTGTGTAAGAATTTCTCTCTCTTTCCCTGTCTTTGTTGCATGGGTTTTTGAAAGTAATTTATTTTTATAATGGGGTTTAGCTGCTTTTCACGGCTGTGTTTATGCCACTTTACACCCACTTGACACACTAACAGAGAGATATCAATACATAGGTTTTAAGATTATTACTAGTCAGATATATTCTTGTGCGGTGAATCGGGCGTGTTGAGTCCAGTTCTCTGAGCAAGGAGTAGGTCTTGTCTATTACATATTGGGTTTATGGAACGATATCTGAGCTAATTTGAAACTCTTGTTTTATGTATCACCCCACCTCACCTTTCCCGTTAAGCAGCCATAGTGTGTTTTCTGCATGTGTGACTCTGTTCTGTTTTGTAATTCAGTTCAAGTGTAACAGTTTTTACATTCCCTCTATAAGTGACACCTTATGAGAAGTGTCCTGTTCTGTGTGACTTATTTCACTTAGAATCGTCGTACCTAAATCCACTCATCATGCTGCTACTAGCCTTATGACATTGATTTCATGGCTGAGTGATAATCCATTGTACATAAGGACCACAACTTTTTGATCCATTTTTCGCTTTCTTGGGATATTTAAAGTGGAATGAAGTGGAGGTCCTTGTCAACAGAGCAGCCCTAAACTTTGGGGTGCTTGTGTCTTGCTGATTTTCAATTTTCCCACTTTAACCCCCATGCGTGGAAGTGCCCTATTCTCTCTAAGCTGTGTTTTTTAGATGTTTCAGGACACACCGTACACTACTCCAGAGTGGCTGTTGGCAATTTACATCCCGCCCATCAGTGTAGCAAGGCTCCCATTTCTCCATGGCCTGTCCTGCCTTTCTGGTTTTGACACTTTTTTCAGCATGGCCCTTTTGACCGATGGGAAGCGAGACTTCTTTGTAGCACTGATTTGCCTTTCCAGGTTGCTTGGTTGGCCAAAAAGGGCGTATGCGTTTTTTCCTGAATATATTCAGGAAAAAACGCATACGCCCTTTTTGGCCAAGGGCATCATTGTCAACGTTTTGCCGCTTTTCATGTGCTTTAAAGGCGATTCGAATCTACCTCCTGAAATCTGTTTCCTGCAATTCTGCCTTGATTTCAAATCCTCTTCTTTGCCTTCCCTCAAAATATTTGTGGACGAGAGTTATCATTTATAACTCTGCAGGTTTGTGATTTGCAGTGCACTGAAGCTCCATTTTACAAGTCGCTTTTTTGGGTGCTGGCCGCAAAAGCGCAGGATGGCTTCAGGCCCTGTTCTGGTTCCGGGGGGCAGGCTGAGCCTGTGGTTAATTCTTCTTCCTGATGGGAAAATAGAGTGACCTGTGCCTGTCCCAACACCAAGAGCTAGTCTCTCATTGGTTCCCCGTCTTCCCGTTCATCCTCAGGACAAATTGCAACCTGTATGGAACAGGAGGTTAAAGGTGCTGATGCTCCAAGTAGGGAGATTGCTAGTAAAGTGGCTGGAATGGCGAACCCGAGCACAAGGAGATGAGAAATGAGGTGCGTTTTAGAAACCTATCCCCATCACACGGTGTACCATCTTCTGGGTTTCTCATGCATGTTTTCGATGTAGGAAGATGCCCTTGAACCTGGAGATTTGGGACCCATGCGATGGGTAGCACGCAGTATTACTTTAAAGGGTCTGCGTTTGCTCACCCAACCTCACCACACCTCTCAGCCCCAAGAGTGTCCAACCTTATGTCTCATCCAGCTGTGGGTCTAGATATGGTCAATCCAGGTTGCATCACAGCCCCTGAACGAATTGTGTAAGAATTTCTCTCTCTTTCCCTGTCTTTGTTTCATGGGTTTTTAAAAGTAATTTATTGTTATAATGGGGTTTAGCTGCTTTTCACGGCTGTGTTTATGCCGCTTTACACCCACTTGACACACTAACAGAGAGATATCAATACATAGGTTTTAAGATTATTACTAGTCAGATATATTCATGTGCGGTGAATCGGGCGTGTTGAGTCCAGTTCTCTGAGCAAGGAGTAGGTCTTGTCTATTACATATTGGGTTTATGGAACGGTATCTGAGCTAATTTGAAACTCTTGTTTTATGTATCACCCCACCTCACCTTTCCCGTTAAGCAGCCATAGTGTGTTTTCTGCATGTGTGACTCTGTTCTGTTTTGTAATTCAGTTCAAGTGTAACGGTTTTTACTTTCCCTCTATAAGTGACACCTTATGAGAAGTGTCCTTTTCTGTGTGACTTATTTCACTTAGAATCGTCGTACCTAAATCCACTCATCATGCTGCTACTAGCCTTATGTCATTGATTTCATGGCTGAGTGATATTACATTGTACATAAGGACCACAACTTTTTGATCCATTTTTCGCTTTCTTGGGATATTTAAGGTGGAATGAAGTGGAGGTCCTTGTCAACAGAGCAGCCCTAAACTTTGGGGTGCTTGTGTCTTGCTGATTTTCAATTTTCCCACTTTATCCCCCCATGCGTGGAAGTGCCCTATGCTCTCTAAGCTGTGTTTTTTAGATGTTTCAGGACACACCGTACACTTCTCCAGAGTGGCTGTTGGCAATTTACATCCCGCCCATCAGTGTAGCAAGGCTCCCATTTCTCCATGGCCTGTCCTGCATTTCTGGTTTTGACACTTTTTTCAGCATGGCCCTTTTGACCGATGGGAAGCGAGACTTCTTTGTAGCGCTGATTTGCCTTTCCAGGTTGCTTGGTTGGCCAAAAAGGGCGTATGCGTTTTTTCCTGAATATATTCAGGAAAAAACGCATACGCCCTTTTTGGCCAAGGGCATCATTGTCAACGTTTTGCCGCTTTTCATGTGCTTTAAAGGCGATTCGAATCTACCTCCTGAAATCTGTTTCCTGCAATTCTGCCTTGATTTCAAATCCTCTTCTTTGCCTTCCCTCAATATATTTGTGGACGAGAGTTATCATTTATAACTCTGCAGGTTTGTGAATTGCAGTGCCCTGAAGCTCCATTTTACAAGTCGCTTTTTTGGGAGCCGGCCGCAAAAGCGCAGGATGGATTCAGGCCCTGTTCTGGTTCAGGGGGGCAGGCTGAGCCTGTGGTTAATTCTTCTTCCTGATGGGAAAATAGAGTGACCTGTGCCTGTCCCAACACCAAGAGCTAGTCTCTCATTGGTTCCCCGTCTTCCCGTTCATCCTCAGGACAAATTGCAACCTGTACGGAACAGGAGGTTAAAGGTGCTGATGCTCCAAGTAGGGAGATTGCTAGTAAAGTGGCTGGAATGGCGAACCCGAGCACAAGGAGATGAGAAATGAGGTGCGTTTTAGAAACGTTTCCCCATCACACGGTGTACCATCTTCTGGGTTTCTCATGCATGTTTTCGATGTAGGAAGATGCCCTTGAACCTGGAGATTTGGGACCCATGCGATGGGTAGCACGCAGTATTACTTTAAAGGGTCTGCGTTTCTCACCCAACCTCACCAAACCTCTCAGCCCCAAGAGTGTCCACCCTTATGTCTCATCCAGCTGTGGGTCTAGATATGGTCAATCCAGGTTGCATCACAGCCCCTGAACGAATTGTGTAAGAATTTCTCTCTCTTTCCCTGTCTTTGTTTCATGGGTTTTTAAAAGTAATTTATTTTTATAATGGGGTTTAGCTGCTTTTCACGGCTGTGTTTATGCCGCTTTACACCCACTTGACACACTAACAGAGAGATATCAATACATAGGTTTTAAGATTATTACTAGTCAGATATATTCTTGTGCGGTGAATCGGGCGTGTTGAGTCCAGTTCTCTGAGCAAGGAGTAGGTCTTGTCTATTCCATATTGGGTTTATGGAACGGTATCTGAGCTAATTTGAAACTCTTTTTTTATGTATCACCCCACCTCACCTTTCCCGTTAAGCAGCCATAGTGTGTTTTCTGCATGTGTGACTCTGTTCTGTTTTGTAATTCAGTTCAAGTGTAACGGTTTTTACATTCCCTCTATAAGTGACACCTTATGAGAAGTGTCCTTTTCTGTGTGACTTATTTCACTTAGAATCGTCTTACCTAAATCCACTCATCATGCTGCTACTAGCCTTATGACATTGATTTCATGGCTGAGTGATATTCCATTGTACCTAAGGACCACAACTTTTTTATCCATTTTTCGCTTTCCTGGGATATTTAAGGTGGAAGGAAGTGGAGGTCCTTGTCAACAGAGCAGCCCTAAACTTTGGGGTGCTTGTGTCTTGCTGATTTTCAATTTTCCCACTTTATCCCCCCATGCGTGGAAGTGCCCTATGCTCTCTAAGCTGTGTTTTTTAGATGTTTCAGGACACACCGTACACTTCTCCAGAGTGGCTGTTGGCAATTTACATCCCGCCCATCAGTGTAGCAAGGCTCCCATTTCTCCATGGCCTGTCTTGCATTTCTGGTTTTGACACTTTTTTCAGCATGGCCCTTTTGACCGATGGGAAGCGAGACTTCTTTGTAGCGCGGATTTGGCTTTCCAGGTTGCTTGGTTGGCCAAAAAGGGCGTATGCGTTTTTTCCTGAATATATTCAGGAAAAAACGCATACGCCCTTTTTGGCCAAGGGCATCATTGTCAACGTTTTGCCGCTTTTCATGTGCTTTAAAGGCGATTCGAATCTACCTCCTGAAATCTGTTTCCTGCAATTCTGCCTTGATTTCAAATCCTCTTCTTTGCCTTCCCTCAATATATTTGTGGACGAAAGTTATCATTTATAACTCTGCAGGTTTGTGAATTGCAGTGCCCTGAAGCTCCATTTTACAAGTCGGTTTTTTGGGAGCCGGCCGCAAAAGCGCCGGATGGCTTCAGGCCCAGTTCTGGTTCAGGGGGGCAGGCTGAGCCTGTGGTTAATTCTTCTTCCTGATGGGAAAATAGAGTGACCTGTGCCTGTCCCAACACCAAGAGCTAGTCTCTCATTGGTTCCCCGTCTCCCCGTTCATCCTCAGGACAAATTGCAACCTGTACGGAACAGGAGGTTAAAGGTGCTGATGCTCCAAGTAGGGAGATTGCTAGTAAAGTGGCTGGAATGGCGAACCCGAGCACAAGGAGATGAGAAATGAGGTGCGTTTTAGAAACCTTTCCCCATCACATGGTGTACCATCTTCTGGGTTTCTCATGCATGTTTTCGATGTAGGAAGATGCCCTTGAACCTGGAGATTTGGGACCCATGCGATGGGTAGCACGCAGTATTACTTTAAAGGGTCTGCGTTTGCTCACCCAACCTCACCAGACCTCTCAGCCCCAAGCGTGTCCACCCTTATGTCTCATCCAGCTGTGGGTCTAGATATGGTCAATCCAGGTTGCATCACAGCCCCTGAACGAATTGTGTAAGAATTTCTCTCTCTTTCCCTGTCTTTGTTTCATGGGTTTTTAAAAGTAATTTATTTTTATAATGGGGTTTAGCTGCTTTTCACGGCTGTGTTTATGCCGCTTTTCACCCACTTGACACACTAACAGAGAGATATCAATACATAGGTTTTAAGATTATTACTAGTCAGATATATTTTTGTGCGGTGAATCGGGCGTGTTGAGTCCAGTTCTCTGAGCAAGGAGTAGGTCTTGTCTATTCCATATTGGGTTTATGGAACGGTATCTGAGCTAATTTGAAACTCTTGTTTTATGTATCACCCCACCTCACCTTTCCCGTTAAGCAGCCATAGTGTGTTTTCTGCATGTGTGACTCTGTTCTGTTTTGTAATTCAGTTCAAGTGTAACGGTTTTTACATTCCCTCTATAAGTGACACCTTATGAGAAGTGTCCTTTTCTGTGTGACTTATTTCACTTAGAATCGTCTTACCTAAATCCACTCATCATGCTGCTACTAGCCTTATGACATTGATTTCATGGCTGAGTGATATTCCATTGTACATAAGGACCACAACTTTTTTATCCATTTTTCGCTTTCCTGGGATATTTAAGGTGGAAGGAAGTGGAGGTCCTTGTCAACAGAGCAGCCCTAAACTTTGGGGTGCTTGTGTCTTGCTGATTTTCAATTTTCCCACTTTATCCCCCCATGCGTGGAAGTGCCCTATGCTCTCTAAGCTGTGTTTTTTAGAAGTTTCAGGACACACCGTACACTTCTCCAGAGTGGCTGTTGGCAATTTACATCCCGCCCATCAGTGTAGCAAGGCTCCCATTTCTCCATGGCCTGTCCTGCATTTCTGGTTTTGACACTTTTTTCAGCATGGCCCTTTTGACCGATGGGAAGCGAGACTTCTTTGTAGCGCTGATTTGCCTTTCCAGGTTGCTTGGTTGGCCAAAAAGGGCGTATGCGTTTTTTCCTGAATATATTCAGGAAAAAACGCATACGCCCTTTTTGGCCAAGGGCATCATTGTCAACGTTTTGCCGCTTTTCATGTGCTTTAAAGGCGATTCGAATCTACCTCCTGAAATCTGTTTCCTGCAATTCTGCCTTGATTTCAAATCCTCTTCTTTGCCTTCCCTCAATATATTTGTGGACGAGAGTTATCATTTATAACTCTGCAGGTTTGTGAATTGCAGTGCCCTGAAGCTCCATTTTACAAGTCGCTTTTTTGGGAGCCGGCCGCAAAAGCGCATGATGGATTCAGGCCCTGTTCTGGTTCAGGGGGGCAGGCTGAGCCTGTGGTTAATTCTTCTTCCTGATGGGAAAATAGAGTGACCTGTGCCTGTCCCAACACCAAGAGCTAGTCTCTCATTGGTTCCCCGTCTTCCCGTTCATCCTCAGGACAAATTGCAACCTGTACGGAACAGGAGGTTAAAGGTGCTGATGCTCCAAGTAGGGAGATTGCTAGTAAAGTGGCTGGAATGGCGAACCCGAGCACAAGGAGATGAGAAATGAGGTGCGTTTTAGAAACGTTTCCCCATCACACGGTGTACCATCTTCTGGGTTTCTCATGCATGTTTTCGATGTAGGAAGATGCCCTTGAACCTGGAGATTTGGGACCCATGCGATGGGTAGCACGCAGTATTACTTTAAAGGGTCTGCGTTTCTCACCCAACCTCACCAGACCTCTCAGCCCCAAGAGTGTCCACCCTTATGTCTCATCCAGCTGTGGGTCTAGATATGGTCAATCCAGGTTGCATCACAGCCCCTGAACGAATTGTGTAAGAATTTCTCTCTCTTTCCCTGTCTTTGTTTCATGGGTTTTTAAAAGTAATTTATTTTTATAATGGGGTTTAGCTGCTTTTCACGGCTGTGTTTATGCCGCTTTACACCCACTTGACACACTAACAGAGAGATATCAATACATAGGTTTTAAGATTATTACTAGTCAGATATATTCTTGTGCGGTGAATCGGGCGTGTTGAGTCCAGTTCTCTGAGCAAGGAGTAGGTCTTGTCTATTCCATATTGGGTTTATGGAACGGTATCTGAGCTAATTTGAAACTCTTGTTTTATGTATCACCCCACCTCACCTTTCCCGTTAAGCAGCCATAGTGTGTTTTCTGCATGTGTGACTCTGTTCTGTTTTGTAATTCAGTTCAAGTGTAACGGTTTTTACATTCCCTCTATAAGTGACACCTTATGAGAAGTGTCCTTTTCTGTGTGACTTATTTCACTTAGAATCGTCTTACCTAAATCCACTCATCATGCTGCTACTAGCCTTATGACATTGATTTCATGGCTGAGTGATATTCCATTGTACATAAGGACCACAACTTTTTTATCCATTTTTCGCTTTCCTGGGATATTTAAGGTGGAAGGAAGTGGAGGTCCTTGTCAACAGAGCAGCCGTAAACTTTGGGGTGCTTGTGTCTTGCTGATTTTCAATTTTCCCACTTTATCCCCCCATGCGTGGAAGTGCCCTATGCTCTCTAAGCTGTGTTTTTTAGATGTTTCAGGACACACCGTACACTTCTCCAGAGTGGCTGTTGGCAATTTACATCCCGCCCATCAGTGTAGCAAGGCTCCCATTTCTCCATGGCCTGTCCTGCATTTCTGGTTTTGACACTTTTTTCAGCATGGCCCTTTTGACCGATGGGAAGCGAGACTTCTTTGTAGCGCTGATTTGCCTTTCCAGGTTGCTTGGTTGGCCAAAAAGGGCGTATGCGTTTTTTCCTGAATATATTCAGGAAAAAACGCATACGCCCTATTTGGCCAAGGGCATCATTGTCAACGTTTTGCCGCTTTTCATGTGCTTTAAAGGCGATTCGAATCTACCTCCTGAAATCTGTTTCCTGCAATTCTGCCTTGATTTCAAATCCTCTTCTTTGCCTTCCCTCAATATATTTGTGGACGAGAGTTATCATTTATAACTCTGCAGGTTTGTGAATTGCAGTGCCCTGAAGCTCCATTTTACAAGTCGGTTTTTTGGGAGCCGGCCGCAAAAGCGCCGGATGGCTTCAGGCCCTGTTCTGGTTCAGGGGGGCAGGCTGAGCCTGTGGTTAATTCTTCTTCCTGATGGGAAAATAGAGTGACCTGTGCCTGTCCCAACACCAAGAGCTAGTCTCTCATTGGTTCCCCGTCTTCCCGTTCATCCTCAGGACAAATTGCAACCTGTACGGAACAGGAGGTTAAAGGTGCTGATGCTCCAAGTAGGGAGATTGCTAGTAAAGTGGCTGGAATGGCGAACCCGAGCACAAGGAGATGAGAAATGAGGTGCGTTTTAGAAACCTTTCCCCATCACACGGTGTACCATCTTCTGGGTTTCTCATGCATGTTTTCGATGTAGGAAGATGCCCTTGAACCTGGAGATTTGGGACCCATGCGATGGGTAGCACGCAGTATTACTTTAAAGGGTCTGCGTTTGCTCACCCAACCTCACCAGACCTCTCAGCCCCAAGAGTGTCCACCCTTATGTCTCATCCAGCTGTGGGTCTAGATATGGTCAATCCAGGTTGCATCACAGCCCCTGAACGAATTGTGTAAGAATTTCTCTCTCTTTCCCTGTCTTTGTTTCATGGGTTTTTAAAAGTAATTTATTTTTATAATGGGGTTTAGCTGCTTTTCACGGCTGTGTTTAGGCCGCTTTACACCCACTTGACACACTAACAGAGAGATATCAATACATAGGTTTTAAGATTATTACTAGTCAGATATATTCTTGTGCGGTGAATCGGGCGTGTTGAGTCCAGTTCTCTGAGCAAGGAGTAGGTCTTGTCTATTCCATATTGGGTTTATGGAACAGTATCTGAGCTAATTTGAAACTCTTGTTTTATGTATCACCCCACCTCACCTTTCCCGTTAAGCAGCCATAGTGTGTTTTCTGCATGTGTGACTCTGTTCTGTTTTGTAATTCAGTTCAAGTGTAACGGTTTTTACATTCCCTCTATAAGTGACACCTTATGAGAAGTGTCCTTTTCTGTGTGACTTATTTCACTTAGAATCGTCTTACCTAAATCCACTCATCATGCTGCTACTAGCCTTATGACATTGATTTCATGGCTGAGTGATATTCCATTGTACCTAAGGACCACAACTTTTTTATCCATTTTTCGCTTTCCTGGGATATTTAAGGTGGAAGGAAGTGGAGGTCCTTGTCAACAGAGCAGCCCTAAACTTTGGGGTGCTTGTGTCTTGCTGATTTTCAATTTTCCCACTTTATCCCCCCATGCGTGGAAGTGCCCTATGCTCTCTAAGCTGTGTTGTTTAGATGTTTCAGGACACACCGTACACTTCTCCAGAGTGGCTGTTGGCAATTTACATCCCGCCCATCAGTGTAGCAAGGCTCCCATTTCTCCATGGCCTGTCCTGCATTTCTGGTTTTGACACTTTTTTCAGCATGGCCCTTTTGACCGATGGGAAGCGAGACTTCTTTGTAGCGCTGATTTGCCTTTCCAGGTTGCTTGGTTGGCCAAAAAGGGCGTATGCGTTTTTTCCTGAATATATTCAGGAAAAAACGCATACGCCCTTTTTGGCCAAGGGCATCATTGTCAACGTTTTGCCGCTTTTCATGTGCTTTAAAGGCGATTCGAATCTACCTCCTGAAATCTGTTTCCTGCAATTCTGCCTTGATTTCAAATCCTCTTCTTTGCCTTCCCTCAATATATTTGTGGACGAGAGTTATCATTTATAACTCTGCAGGTTTGTGAATTGCAGTGCCCTGAAGCTCCATTTTACAAGTCGGTTTTTTGGGAGCTGGCCGCAAAAGCGCAGGATGGCTTCAGGCCCTGTTCTGGTTCAGGGGGGCAGGCTGAGCCTGTGGTTAATTCTTCTTCCTGATGGGAAAATAGAGTGGCCTGTGCCTGTCCCAACACCAAGAGCTAGTCTCTCATTGGTTCCCCGTCTTCCCGTTCATCCTCAGGACAAATTGCAACCTGTACGGAACAGGAGGTTAAAGGTGCTGATGCTCCAAGTAGGGAGATTGCTAGTAAAGTGGCTGGAATGGCGAACCCGAGCACAAGGAGATGAGAAATGAGGTGCGTTTTAGAAACCTTTCCCCATCACACGGTGTACCATCTTCTGGGTTTCTCATGCATGTTTTCGATGTAGGAAGATGCCCTTGAACCTGGAGATTTGGGACCCATGCGATGGGTAGCACGCAGTATTATTTTAAAGGGTCTGCGTTTGCTCACCCAACCTCACCAAACCTCTCAGGCCCAAGAGTGTCCACCCTTATGTCTCATCCAGCTGTGGGTCTAGATATGGTCAATCCAGGTTGCATCACAGCCCCTGAACGAATTGTGTAAGAATTTCTCTCTCTTTCCCTGTCTTTGTTTCATGGGTTTTTAAAAGTAATTTATTTTTATAATGGGGTTTAGCTGCTTTTCACGGCTGTGTTTATGCCGCTTTACACCCACTTGACACACTAACAGAGAGATATCAATACATAGGTTTTAAGATTATTACTAGTCAGATATATTCTTGTGCGGTCAATCGGGCGTGTTGAGTCCAGTTCTCTGAGCAAGGAGTAGGTCTTGTCTATTCCATATTGGGTTTATGGAACGGTATCTGAGCTAATTTGAAACTCTTGTTTTATGTATCACCCCACCTCACCTTTCCCGTTAAGCAGCCATAGTGTGTTTTCTGCATGTGTGACTCTGTTCTGTTTTGTAATTCAGTTCAAGTGTAACGGTTTTTACATTCCCTCTATAAGTGACACCTTATGAGAAGTGTCCTTTTCTGTGTGACTTATTTCACTTAGAATCGTCTTACCTAAATCCACTCATCATGCTGCTACTAGCCTTATGACATTGATTTCATGGCTGAGTGATATTCCATTGTACATAAGGACCACAACTTTTTTATCCATTTTTCGCTTTCCTGGGATATTTAAGGTGGAAGGAAGTGGAGGTCCTTGTCAACAGAGCAGCCCTAAACTTTGGGGTGCTTGTGTCTTGCTGATTTTCAATGTTCCCACTTTCTCCCCCCATGCGTGGAAGTGCCCTATGCTCTCTAAGCTGTGTTTTTTAGATGTTTCAGGACACACCGTACACTTCTCCAGAGTGGCTGTTGGCAATTTACATCCCGCCCATCAGTGTAGCAAGGCTCCCATTTCTCCATGGCCTGTCCTGCATTTCTGGTTTTGACAGTTTTTTCAGCATGGCCCTTTTGACCGATGGGAAGCGAGACTTCTTTGTAGCGCTGATTTGCCTTTCCAGGTTGCTTGGTTGGCCAAAAAGGGCGTATGCGTTTTTTCCTGAATATATTCAGGAAAAAACGCATACGCCCTTTTTGGCCAAGGGCATCATTGTCAACGTTTTGCCGCTTTTCATGTGCTTTAAAGGCGATTCGAATCTACCTCCTGAAATCTGTTTCCTGCAATTCTGCCTTGATTTCAAATCCTCTTCTTTGCCTTCCCTCAATATATTTGTGGACGAGAGTTATCATTTATAACTCTGCAGGTTTGTGAATTGCAGTGCCCTGAAGCTCCATTTTACAAGTCGCTTTTTTGGGAGCTGGCCGCAAAAGCGCCGGATGGCTTCAGGCCCTGTTCTGGTTCAGGGGGGCAGGCTGAGCCTGTGGTTAATTCTTCTTCCTGATGGGAAAATAGAGTGACCTGTGCCTGTCCCAACACCAAGAGCTAGTCTCTCATTGGTTCCCCGTCTTCCCGTTCATCCTCAGGACAAACTGCAACCTGTACGGAACAGGAGGTTAAAGGTGCTGATGCTCCAAGTAGGGAGATTGCTAGTAAAGTGGCTGGAATGGCGAACCCGAGCACAAGGAGATGACAAATGAGGTGCGTTTTAGAAACCTTTCCCCATCACACGGTGTACCATCTTCTGGGTTTCTCATGCATGTTTTCGATGTAGGAAGATGCCCTTGAACCTGGAGATTTGGGACCCATGCGATGGGTAGCACGCAGTATTACTTTAAAGGGTCTGCGTTTGCTCACCCAACCTCACCAAACCTCTCAGCCCCAAGAGTGTCCACCCTTATGTCTCATCCAGCTGTGGGTCTAGATATGGTCAATCCAGGTTGCATCACAGCCCCTGAACGAATTGTGTAAGAATTTCTCTCTCTTTCCCTGTCTTTGTTTCATGGGTTTTTAAAAGTAATTTATTTTTATAATGGGGTTTAGCTGCTTTTCACGGCTGTGTTTATGCCGCTTTACACCCACTTGACACACTAACAGAGAGATATCAATACATAGGTTTTAAGATTATTACTAGTCAGATATATTCTTGTGCGGTGAATCGGGCGTGTTGAGTCCAGTTCTCTGAGCAAGGAGTAGGTCTTGTCTATTCCATATTGGGTTTATGGAACGGTATCTGATCTAATTTGAAACTCTTGTTTTATGTATCACCCCACCTCACCTTTCCCGTTAAGCAGCCATAGTGTGTTTTCTGCATGTGTGACTCTGTTCTGTTTTGTAATTCAGTTCAAGTGTAACGGTTTTTACATTCCCTCTATAAGTGACACCTTATGAGAAGTGTCCTTTTCTGTGTGACTTATTTCACTTAGAATCGTCTTACCTAAATCCACTCATCATGCTGCTACTAGCCTTATGACATTGATTTCATGGCTGAGTGATATTCCATTGTACCTAAGGACCACAACTTTTTTATCCATTTTTCGCTTTCCTGGGATATTTAAGGTGGAAGGAAGTGGAGGTCCTTGTCAACAGAGCAGCCCTAAACTTTGGGGTGCTTGTGTCTTGCTGATTTTCAATTTTCCCACTTTATCCCCCCATGCGTGGAAGTGCCCTATGCTCTCTAAGCTGTGTTGTTTAGATGTTTCAGGACACACCGTACACTTCTCCAGAGTGGCTGTTGGCAATTTACATCCCGCCCATCAGTGTAGCAAGGCTCCCATTTCTCCATGGCCTGTCCTGCATTTCTGGTTTTGACACTTTTTTCAGCATGGCCCTTTTGACCGATGGGAAGCGAGACTTCTTTGTAGCGCTGATTTGCCTTTCCAGGTTGCTTGGTTGGCCAAAAAGGGCGTATGCGTTTTTTCCTGAATATATTCAGGAAAAAACGCATACGCCCTTTTTGGCCAAGGGCATCATTGTCAACGTTTTGCCGCTTTTCATGTGCTTTAAAGGCGATTCGAATCTACCTCCTGAAATCTGTTTCCTGCAATTCTGCCTTGATTTCAAATCCTCTTCTTTGCCTTCCCTCAATATATTTGTGGACGAGAGTTATCATTTATAACTCTGCAGGTTTGTGAATTGCAGTGCCCTGAAGCTCCATTTTACAAGTCGGTTTTTTGGGAGCTGGCCGCAAAAGCGCAGGATGGCTTCAGGCCCTGTTCTGGTTCAGGGGGGCAGGCTGAGCCTGTGGTTAATTCTTCTTCCTGATGGGAAAATAGAGTGGCCTGTGCCTGTCCCAACACCAAGAGCTAGTCTCTCATTGGTTCCCCGTCTTCCCGTTCATCCTCAGGACAAATTGCAACCTGTACGGAACAGGAGGTTAAAGGTGCTGATGCTCCAAGTAGGGAGATTGCTAGTAAAGTGGCTGGAATGGCGAACCCGAGCACAAGGAGATGAGAAATGAGGTGCGTTTTAGAAACCTTTCCCCATCACACGGTGTACCATCTTCTGGGTTTCTCATGCATGTTTTCGATGTAGGAAGATGCCCTTGAACCTGGAGATTTGGGACCCATGCGATGGGTAGCACGCAGTATTATTTTAAAGGGTCTGCGTTTGCTCACCCAACCTCACCAAACCTCTCAGGCCCAAGAGTGTCCACCCTTATGTCTCATCCAGCTGTGGGTCTAGATATGGTCAATCCAGGTTGCATCACAGCCCCTGAACGAATTGTGTAAGAATTTCTCTCTCTTTCCCTGTCTTTGTTTCATGGGTTTTTAAAAGTAATTTATTTTTATAATGGGGTTTAGCTGCTTTTCACGGCTGTGTTTATGCCGCTTTACACCCACTTGACACACTAACAGAGAGATATCAATACATAGGTTTTAAGATTATTACTAGTCAGATATATTCTTGTGCGGTCAATCGGGCGTGTTGAGTCCAGTTCTCTGAGCAAGGAGTAGGTCTTGTCTATTCCATATTGGGTTTATGGAACGGTATCTGAGCTAATTTGAAACTCTTGTTTTATGTATCACCCCACCTCACCTTTCCCGTTAAGCAGCCATAGTGTGTTTTCTGCATGTGTGACTCTGTTCTGTTTTGTAATTCAGTTCAAGTGTAACGGTTTTTACATTCCCTCTATAAGTGACACCTTATGAGAAGTGTCCTTTTCTGTGTGACTTATTTCACTTAGAATCGTCTTACCTAAATCCACTCATCATGCTGCTACTAGCCTTATGACATTGATTTCATGGCTGAGTGATATTCCATTGTACATAAGGACCACAACTTTTTTATCCATTTTTCGCTTTCCTGGGATATTTAAGGTGGAAGGAAGTGGAGGTCCTTGTCAACAGAGCAGCCCTAAACTTTGGGGTGCTTGTGTCTTGCTGATTTTCAATGTTCCCACTTTCTCCCCCCATGCGTGGAAGTGCCCTATGCTCTCTAAGCTGTGTTTTTTAGATGTTTCAGGACACACCGTACACTTCTCCAGAGTGGCTGTTGGCAATTTACATCCCGCCCATCAGTGTAGCAAGGCTCCCATTTCTCCATGGCCTGTCCTGCATTTCTGGTTTTGACAGTTTTTTCAGCATGGCCCTTTTGACCGATGGGAAGCGAGACTTCTTTGTAGCGCTGATTTGCCTTTCCAGGTTGCTTGGTTGGCCAAAAAGGGCGTATGCGTTTTTTCCTGAATATATTCAGGAAAAAACGCATACGCCCTTTTTGGCCAAGGGCATCATTGTCAACGTTTTGCCGCTTTTCATGTGCTTTAAAGGCGATTCGAATCTACCTCCTGAAATCTGTTTCCTGCAATTCTGCCTTGATTTCAAATCCTCTTCTTTGCCTTCCCTCAATATATTTGTGGACGAGAGTTATCATTTATAACTCTGCAGGTTTGTGAATTGCAGTGCCCTGAAGCTCCATTTTACAAGTCGCTTTTTTGGGAGCTGGCCGCAAAAGCGCCGGATGGCTTCAGGCCCTGTTCTGGTTCAGGGGGGCAGGCTGAGCCTGTGGTTAATTCTTCTTCCTGATGGGAAAATAGAGTGACCTGTGCCTGTCCCAACACCAAGAGCTAGTCTCTCATTGGTTCCCCGTCTTCCCGTTCATCCTCAGGACAAACTGCAACCTGTACGGAACAGGAGGTTAAAGGTGCTGATGCTCCAAGTAGGGAGATTGCTAGTAAAGTGGCTGGAATGGCGAACCCGAGCACAAGGAGATGACAAATGAGGTGCGTTTTAGAAACCTTTCCCCATCACACGGTGTACCATCTTCTGGGTTTCTCATGCATGTTTTCGATGTAGGAAGATGCCCTTGAACCTGGAGATTTGGGACCCATGCGATGGGTAGCACGCAGTATTACTTTAAAGGGTCTGCGTTTGCTCACCCAACCTCACCAAACCTCTCAGCCCCAAGAGTGTCCACCCTTATGTCTCATCCAGCTGTGGGTCTAGATATGGTCAATCCAGGTTGCATCACAGCCCCTGAACGAATTGTGTAAGAATTTCTCTCTCTTTCCCTGTCTTTGTTTCATGGGTTTTTAAAAGTAATTTATTTTTATAATGGGGTTTAGCTGCTTTTCACGGCTGTGTTTATGCCGCTTTACACCCACTTGACACACTAACAGAGAGATATCAATACATAGGTTTTAAGATTATTACTAGTCAGATATATTCTTGTGCGGTGAATCGGGCGTGTTGAGTCCAGTTCTCTGAGCAAGGAGTAGGTCTTGTCTATTCCATATTGGGTTTATGGAACGGTATCTGAGCTAATTTGAAACTCTTGTTTTATGTATCACCCCACCTCACCTTTCCCGTTAAGCAGCCATAGTGTGTTTTCTGCATGTGTGACTCTGTTCTGTTTTGTAATTCAGTTCAAGTGTAACGGTTTTTACATTCCCTCTATAAGTGACACCTTATGAGAAGTGTCCTTTTCTGTGTGACTTATTTCACTTAGAATCGTCTTACCTAAATCCACTCATCATGCTGCTACTAGCCTTATGACATTGATTTCATGGCTGAGTGATATTCCATTGTACATAAGGACCACAACTTTTTTATCCATTTTTCGCTTTCCTGGGATATTTAAGGTGGAAGGAAGTGGAGGTCCTTGTCAACAGAGCAGCCCTAAACTTTGGGGTGCTTGTGTCTTGCTGATTTTCAATTTTCCCACTTTATCCCCCCATGCGTGGAAGTGCCCTATGCTCTCTAAGCTGTGTTGTTTAGATGTTTCAGGACACACCGTACACTTCTCCAGAGTGGCTGTTGGCAATTTACATCCCGCCCATCAGTGTAGCAAGGCTCCCATTTCTCCATGGCCTGTCCTGCATTTCTGGTTTTGACACTTTTTTCAGCATGGCCCTTTTGACCGATGGGAAGCGAGACTTCTTTGTAGCGCTGATTTGCCTTTCCAGGTTGCTTGGTTGGCCAAAAAGGGCGTATGCGTTTTTTCTTGAATATATTCAGGAAAAAACGCATACGCCCTTTTTGGCCAAGGGCATCATTGTCAACGTTTTGCCGCTTTTCATGTGCTTTAAAAGCGATTCGAATCTACCTCCTGAAATCTGTTTCCTGCAATTCTGCCTTGATTTCAAATCCTCTTCTTTGCCTTCCCTCAATATATTTGTGGACGAGAGTTATCATTTATAACTCTGCAGGTTTGTGAATTGCAGTGCCCTGAAGCTCCATTTTACAAGTCGCTTTTTTGGGAGCTGGCCGCAAAAGCGCCGGATGGCTTCAGGCCCTGTTCTGGTTCAGGGGGGCAGGCTGAGCCTGTGGTTGATTCTTCTTCCTGATGGGAAAATAGAGTGACCTGTGCCTGTCCCAACACCAAGAGCTAGTCTCTCATTGGTTCCCCGTCTTCCCGTTCATCCTCAGGACAAATTGCAACCTGTACGGAACAGGAGGTTAAAGGTGCTGATGCTCCAAGTAGGGAGATTGCTAGTAAAGTGGCTGGAATGGCGAACCCGAGCACAAGGAGATGAGAAATGAGGTGCGTTTTAGAAACCTTTCCCCATCACACGGTGTACCATCTTCTGGGTTTCTCATGCATGTTTTCGATGTAGGAAGATGCCCTTGAACCTGGAGATTTGGGACCCATGCGATGGGTAGCACGCAGTATTACTTTAAATGGTCTGCGTTTGCTCACCCAACCTCACCAAACCTCTCAGCCCCAAGAGTGTCCACCCTTATGTGTCATCCAGCTGTGGGTCTAGATATGGTCAATCCAGGTTGCATCACAGCTCCTGAACGAATTGTGTAAGAATTTCTCTCTCTTTCCCTGTCTTTGTTTCATGGGTTTTTAAAAGTAATTTATTTTTATAATGGGGTTTAGCTGCTTTTCACGGCTGTGTTTATGCCGCTTTACACCCACTTGACACACTAACAGAGAGATATCAATACATAGGTTTTAAGATTATTACTAGTCAGATATATTCTTGTGCGGTGAATCGGGCGTGTTGAGTCCAGTTCTCTGAGCAAGGAGTAGGTCTTGTCTATTACATATTGGGTTTATGGAACGGTATCTGAGCTAATTTGAAACTCTTGTTTTATGTATCACCCCACCTCACCTTTCCCGTTAAGCAGCCATAGTGTGTTTTCTGCATGTGTGACTCTGTTCTGTATTGTAAGTCAGTTCAAGTGTAACGGTTTTTACATTCCCTCTATAAGTGACACCTTATGAGAAGTGTCCTTTTCTGTGTGACTTATTTCACTTAGAATCGTCTTACCTAAATCCACTCATCATGCTGCTACTAGCCTTATGACATTGATTTCATGGCTGAGTGATATTCCATTGTACATAAGGACCACAACTTTTTTATCCATTTTTCGCTTTCCTGGGATATTTAAGGTGGAATGAAGTGGAGGTCCTTGTCAACAGAGCAGCCCTAAACTTTGGGGTGCTTGTGTCTTGCTGATTTTCAATTTTCCCACTTTATCCCCCCATGCGTGGAAGTGCCCTATGCTCTCTAAGCTGTGTTTTTTAGATGTTTCAGGACACACCGTACACTTCTCCAGAGTGGCTGTTGGCAATTTACATCCCGCCCATCAGTGTAGCAATGCTCCCATTTCTCCATGGCCTGTCCTGCATTTCTGGTTTTGACACTTTTTTCAGCATGGCCCTTTTGACCGATGGGAAGCGAGACTTCTTTGTAGCGCTGATTTGCCTTTCCAGGTTGCTTGGTTGGCCAAAAAGGGCGTATGCGTTTTTTCCTGAATATATTCAGGAAAAAACGCATACGCCCTTTTTGGCCAAGGGCATCATTGTCAACGTTTTGCCGCTTTTCATGTGCTTTAAAGGCGATTCGAATCTACCTCCTGAAATCTGTTTCCTGCAATTCTGCCTTGATTTCAAATCCTCTTCTTTGCCTTCCCTCAATATATTTGTGGACGAGAGTTATGATTTATAACTCTGCAGGTTTGTGAATTGCAGTGCCCTGAAGCTCCATTTTACAAGTCGGTTTTTTGGGAGCTGGCCGCAAAAGCGCAGGATGGCTTCAGGCCCTGTTCTGGTTCAGGGGGGCAGGCTGAGCCTGTGGTTAATTCTTCTTCCTGATGGGAAAATAGAGTGACCTGTGCCTGTCCCAACACCAAGAGCTAGTCTCTCATTGGTACCCCGTCTTCCCGTTCATCCTCAGGACAAATTGCAACCTGTACGGAACAGGAGGTTAAAGGTGCTGATGCTCCAAGTAGGGAGATTGCTAGTAAAGTGGCTGGAATGGCGAACCCGAGCACAAGGAGATGAGAAATGAGGTGCGTTTTAGAAACCTTTCCCCATCACATGGTGTACCATCTTCTGGGTTTCTCATGCATGTTTTCGATGTAGGAAGATGCCCTTGAACCTGGAGATTTGGGACCCATGTGATGGGTAGCACGCAGTATTACTTTAAAGGGTCTGCGTTTGCTCACCCAACCTCACCAAACCTCTCAGCCCCAAGAGTGTCCACCCTTATGTCTCATCCAGCTGTGGGTCTAGATATGGTCAATCCAGGTTGCATCACAGCCCCTGAACGAATTGTGTAAGAATTTCTCTCTCTTTCCCTGTCTTTGTTTCATGGGTTTTTAAAAGTAATTTATTTTTATAATGGGGTTTAGCTGCTTTTCACGGCTGTGTTTATGCCACTTTACACCCACTTGACACACTAACAGAGAGATATCAATACATAGGTTTTAAGATTATTACTAGTCAGATATATTCTTGTGCGGTGAATCGGGCGTGTTGAGTCCAGTTCTCTGAGCAAGGAGTAGGTCTTGTCTATTACATATTGGGTTTATGGAACGGTATCTGAGCTAATTTGAAACTCTTGTTTTATGTATCACCCCACCTCACCTTTCCCGTTAAGCAGCCATAGTGTGTTTTCTGCATGTGTGACTCTGTTCTGTTTTGTAATTCAGTTCAAGTGTAACGGTTTTTACATTCCCTCTATAAGTGACACCTTATGAGAAGTGTCCTTTTCTGTGTGACTTATTTCACTTAGAATCGTCTTACCTAAATCCACTCATCATGCTGCTACTAGCCTTATGACATTGATTTCATGGCTGAGTGATATTCCATTGTACATAAGGACCACAACTTTTTTATCCATTTTTCGCTTTCCTGGGATATTTAAGGTGGAAGGAAGTGGAGGTCCTTGTCAACAGAGCAGCCCTAAACTTTGGGGTGCTTGTGTCTTGCTGATTTTCAATTTTCCCACTTTATCCCCCCATGCGTGGAAGTGCCCTATGCTCTCTAAGCTGTGTTTTTTAGATGTTTCAGGACACACCGTACACTTCTCCAGAGTGGCTGTTGGCAATTTACATCCCGCCCATCAGTGTAGCAAGGCTCCCATTTCTCCATGGCCTGTCCTGCATTTCTGGTTTTGACACTTTTTTCAGCATGGCCCTTTTGACCGATGGGAAGCGAGACTTCTTTGTAGCGCTGATTTGCCTTTCCAGGTTGCTTGGTTGGCCAAAAAGGGCGTATGCGTTTTTTCCTGAATATATTCAGGAAAAAACGCATACGCCCTTTTTGGCCAAGGGCATCATTGTCAACGTTTTGCCGCTTTTCATGTGCTTTAAAGGCGATTCGAATCTACCTCCTGAAATCTGTTTCCTGCAATTCTGCCTTGATTTCAAATCCTCTTCTTTGCCTTCCCTCAATATATTTGTGGACGAGAGTTATCATTTATAACTCTGCAGGTTTGTGAATTGCAGTGCCCTGAAGCTCCATTTTACAAGTCGCTTTTTGGGAGCCGGCCGCAAAAGCGCAGGATGGCTTCAGGCCCTGTTCTGGTTCCGGGGGGCAGGCTGAGCCTGTGGTTAATTCTTCTTCCTGATGGGAAAATAGAGTGACCTGTGCCTGTCCCAACACCAAGAGCTAGTCTCTCATTGGTTCCCCGTCTTCCCGTTCATCCTCAGGACAAATTGCAACCTGTACGGAACAGGAGGTTAAAGGTGCTGATGCTCCAAGTAGGGAGATTGCTAGTAAAGTGGCTGGAATGGCGAACCCGAGCACAAGGAGATGAGAAATGAGGTGCGTTTTAGAAACCTTTCCCCATCACACGGTGTACCATCTTCTGGGTTTCTCATGCATGTTTTCGATGTAGGAAGATGCCCTTGAACCTGGAGATTTGGGACCCATGCGATGGGTAGCACGCAGTATTACTTTAAAGGGTC
This sequence comes from Balaenoptera physalus, assembly GCF_965194825.1. Lineage (NCBI taxonomy): Eukaryota > Metazoa > Chordata > Mammalia > Artiodactyla > Balaenopteridae > Balaenoptera > Balaenoptera physalus. Next base: position 56,039 of record NW_028126341.1, on the reverse strand, counting down.
TGCGTTTGCTCACCCAACCTCACCAAACCTCTCAGCCCCAAGAGTGTCCACCCTTATGTGTCATCCAGCTGTGGGTCTAGATATGGTCAATCCAGGTTGCATCACAGCTCCTGAACGAATTGTGTAAGAATTTCTCTCTCTTTCCCTGTCTTTGTTTCATGGGTTTTTAAAAGTAATTTATTTTTATAATGGGGTTTAGCTGCTTTTCACGGCTGTGTTTATGCCGCTTTACACCCACTTGACACACTAACAGAGAGATATCAATACATAGGTTTTAAGATTATTACTAGTCAGATATATTCTTGTGCGGTGAATCGGGCGTGTTGAGTCCAGTTCTCTGAGCAAGGAGTAGGTCTTGTCTATTACATATTGGGTTTATGGAACGGTATCTGAGCTAATTTGAAACTCTTGTTTTATGTATCACCCCACCTCACCTTTCCCGTTAAGCAGCCATAGTGTGTTTTCTGCATGTGTGACTCTGTTCTGTTTTGTAATTCAGTTCAAGTGTAACGGTTTTTACATTCCCTCTATAAGTGACACCTTATGAGAAGTGTCCTTTTCTGTGTGACTTATTTCACTTAGAATCGTCTTACCTAAATCCACTCATCATGCTGCTACTAGCCTTATGACATTGATTTCATGGCTGAGTGATATTCCATTGTACATAAGGACCACAACTTTTTTATCCATTTTTCGCTTTCCTGGGATATTTAAGGTGGAAGGAAGTGGAGGTCCTTGTCAACAGAGCAGCCCTAAACTTTGGGGTGCTTGTGTCTTGCTGATTTTCAATTTTCCCACTTTATCCCCCCATGCGTGGAAGTGCCCTATGCTCTCTAAGCTGTGTTTTTTAGATGTTTCAGGACACACCGTACACTTCTCCAGAGTGGCTGTTGGCAATTTACATCCCGCCCATCAGTGTAGCAAGGCTCCCATTTCTCCATGGCCTGTCCTGCATTTCTGGTTTTGACACTTTTTTCAGCATGGCCCTTTTGACCGATGGGAAGCGAGACTTCTTTGTAGCGCTGATTTGCCTTTCCAGGTTGCTTGGTTGGCCAAAAAGGGCGTATGCGTTTTTTCCTGAATATATTCAGGAAAAAACGCATACGCCCTTTTTGGCCAAGGGCATCATTGTCAACGTTTTGCCGCTTTTCATGTGCTTTAAAGGCGATTCGAATCTACCTCCTGAAATCTGTTTCCTGCAATTCTGCCTTGATTTCAAATCCTCTTCTTTGCCTTCCCTCAATATATTTGTGGACGAGAGTTATCATTTATAACTCTGCAGGTTTGTGAATTGCAGTGCCCTGAAGCTCCATTTTACAAGTCGCTTTTTTGGGAGCCGGCCGCAAAAGCACAGGATGGCTTCAGGCCCTGTTCTGGTTCCGGGGGGCAGGCTGAGCCTGTGGTTAATTCTTCTTCCTGATGGGAAAATAGAGTGACCTGTGCCTGTCCCAACACCAAGAGCTAGTCTCTCATTGGTTCCCCGTCTTCCCGTTCATCCTCAGGACAAATTGCAACCTGTACGGAACAGGAGGTTAAAGGTGCTGATGCTCCAAGTAGGGAGATTGCTAGTAAAGTGGCTGGAATGGCGAACCCGAGCACAAGGAGATGAGAAATGAGGTGCGTTTTAGAAACCTTTCCCCATCACACGGTGTACCATCTTCTGGGTTTCTCATGCATGTTTTCGATGTAGGAAGATGCCCTTGAACCTGGAGATTTGGGACCCATGCGATGGGTAGCACGCAGTATTACTTTAAAGGGTCTGCGTTTGCTCACCCAACCTCACCAAACCTCTCAGCCCCAAGAGTGTCCACCCTTATGTGTCATCCAGCTGTGGGTCTAGATATGGTCAATCCAGGTTGCATCACAGCTCCTGAACGAATTGTGTAAGAATTTCTCTCTCTTTCCCTGTCTTTGTTTCATGGGTTTTTAAAAGTAATTTATTTTTATAATGGGGTTTAGCCGCTTTTCACGGCTGTGTTTATGCCGCCTTACACCCACTTGACACACTAACAGAGAGATATCAATACATAGGTTTTAAGATTATTACTAGTCAGATATATTCTTGTGCGGTGAATCGGGCGTGTTGAGTCCAGTTCTCTGAGCAAGGAGTAGGTCTTGTCTATTACATATTGGGTTTATGGAACGGTATCTGAGCTAATTTGAAACTCTTGTTTTATGTATCACCCCACCTCACCTTTCCCGTTAAGCAGCCATAGTGTGTTTTCTGCATGTGTGACTCTGTTCTGTATTGTAAGTCAGTTCAAGTGTAACGGTTTTTACATTCCCTCTATAAGTGACACCTTATGAGAAGTGTCCTTTTCTGTGTGACTTATTTCACTTAGAATCGTCTTACCTAAATCCACTCATCATGCTGCTACTAGCCTTATGACATTGATTTCATGGCTGAGTGATATTCCATTGTACATAAGGACCACAACTTTTTTATCCATTTTTCGCTTTCCTGGGATATTTAAGGTGGAAGGAAGTGGAGGTCCTTGTCAACAGAGCAGCCCTAAACTTTGGGGTGCTTGTGTCTTGCTGATTTTCAATTTTCCCACTTTATCACCCCATGCGTGGAAGTACCCTATGCTCTCTAAGCTGTGTTTTTTAGATGTTTCAGGACACACCGTACACTTCTCCAGAGTGGCTGTTGGCAATTTACATCCCGCCCATCAGTGTAGCAAGGCTCCCATTTCTCCATGGCCTGTCCTGCATTTCTGGTTTTGACAGTTTTTTCAGCATGGCCCTTTTGACCGATGGGAAGCGAGACTTCTTTGTAGCGCTGATTTGCCTTTCCAGGTTGCTTGGTTGGCCAAAAAGGGCGTATGCGTTTTTTCCTGAATATATTCAGGAAAAAACGCATACGCCCTTTTTGGCCAAGGGCATCATTGTCAACGTTTTGCCGCTTTTCATGTGCTTTAAAGGCGATTCGAATCTACCTCCTGAAATCTGTTTCCTGCAATTCTGCCTTGATTTCAAATCCTCTTCTTTGCCTTCCCTCAATATATTTGTGGACGAGAGTTATCATTTATAACTCTGCAGGTTTGTGAATTGCAGTGCCCTGAAGCTCCATTTTACAAGTCGCTTTTTTGGGAGCCGGCCGCAAAAGCGCAGGATGGCTTCAGGCCCTGTTCTGGTTCAGGGGGGCAGGCTGAGCCTGTGGTTAATTCTTCTTCCTGATGGGAAAATAGAGTGACCTGTGCCTGTCCCAACACCAAGAGCTAGTCTCTCATTGGTTCCCCGTCTTCCCGTTCATCCTCAGGAAAAATTGCAACCTGTACGGAACAGGAGGTTAAAGGTGCTGATGCTCCAAGTAGGGAGATTGCTAGTAAAGTGGCTGGAATGGCGAACCCGAGCACAAGGAGATGAGAAATGAGGTGCGTTTTAGAAACCTTTCCCCATCACACGGTGTACCATCCTCTGGGTTTCTCATGCATGTTTTCGATGTAGGAAGATGCCGTTGAACCTGGAGATTTGGGACCCATGCGATGGGTAGCACGCAGTATTACTTTAAAGGGTCTGCGTTTGCTCACCCAACCTCACCAAACCTCTCAGCCCCAAGAGTATCCACCCTTATGTCTCATCCAGCTGTGGGTCTAGATATGGTCAATCCAGGTTGCATCACAGCCCCTGAACGAATTGTGTAAGAATTTCTCTCTCTTTCCCTGTCTTTGTTTCATGGGTTTTTAAAAGTAATTTATTTTTATAATGGGGTTTAGCTGCTTTTCACGGCTGTGTTTAGGCCGCTTTACACCCACTTGACACACTAACAGAGAGATATCAATACATAGGTTTTAAGATTATTACTAGTCAGATATATTCTTGTGCGGTGAATCGGGCGTGTTGAGTCCAGTTCTCTGAGCAAGGAGTAGGTCTTGTCTATTCCATATTGGGTTTATGGAACGGTATCTGAGCTAATTTGAAACTCTTGTTTTATGTATCACCCCACCTCACCTTTCCCGTTAAGCAGCCATAGTGTGTTTTCTGCATGTGTGACTCTGTTCTGTTTTGTAATTCAGTTCAAGTGTAACGGTTTTTACATTCCCTCTATAAGTGACACCTTATGAGAAGTGTCCTTTTCTGTGTGACTTATTTCACTTAGAATCGTCTTACCTAAATCCACTCATCATGCTGCTACTAGCCTTATGACATTGATTTCATGGCTGAGTGATATTCCATTGTACATAAGGACCACAACTTTTTTATCCATTTTTCGCTTTCCTGGGATATTTAAGGTGGAAGGAAGTGGAGGTCCTTGTCAACAGAGCAGCCCTAATCTTTGGGGTGCTTGTGTCTTGCTGATTTTCAATTTTCCCACTTTATCCCCCCATGCGTGGAAGTGCCCTATGCTCTCTAAGCTGTGTTTTTTAGATGTTTCAGGACACACCGTACACTTCTCCAGAGTGGCTGTTGGCAATTTACATCCCGCCCATCAGTGTAGCAAGGCTCCCATTTCTCCATGGCCTGTCCTGCATTTCTGGTTTTGACACTTTTTTCAGCATGGCCCTTTTGACCGATGGGAAGCGAGACTTCTTTGTAGCGCTGATTTGCCTTTCCAGGTTGCTTGGTTGGCCAAAAAGGGCATATGCGTTTTTTCCTGAATATATTCAGGAAAAAACGCATACGCCCTTTTTGGCCAAGGGCATCATTGTCAACGTTTTGCCGCTTTTCATGTGCTTTAAAGGCGATTCGAATCTACCTCCTGAAATCTGTTTCCTGCAATTCTGCCTTGATTTCAAATCCTCTTCTTTGCCTTCCCTCAATATATTTGTGGACGAGAGTTATCATTTATAACTCTGCAGGTTTGTGAATTGCAGTGCCCTGAAGCTCCATTTTACAAGTCGCTTTTTTGGGAGCCGGCCGCAAAAGCGCATGATGGCTTCAGGCCCTGTTCTGGTTCCGGGGGGCAGGCTGAGCCTGTGGTTAATTCTTCTTCCTGATGGGAAAATAGAGTGACCTGTGCCTGTCCCAACACCAAGAGCTAGTCTCTCATTGGTTCCCCGTCTTCCCGTTCATCCTCAGGACAAATTGCAACCTGTACGGAACAGGAGGTTAAAGGTGCTGATGCTCCAAGTAGGGAGATTGCTAGTAAAGTGGCTGGAATGGCGAACCCGAGCACAAGGAGATGAGAAATGAGGTGCGTTTTAGAAACCTTTCCCCATCACACGGTGTACCATCTTCTGGGTTTCTCATGCATGTTTTCGATGTAGGAAGATGCCCTTGAACCTGGAGATTTGGGACCCATGCGATGGGTAGCACGCAGTATTACTTTAAAGGGTCTGCGTTTGCTCACCCAACCTCACCAAACCTCTCAGCCCCAAGAGTGTCCACCCTTATGTCTCATCCAGCTGTGGGTCTAGATATGGTCAATCCAGGTTGCATCACAGCTCCTGAACGAATTGTGTAAGAATTTCTCTCTCTTTCCCTGTCTTTGTTTCATGGGTTTTTAAAAGTAATTTATTTTTATAATGGGGTTTAGCTGCTTTTCACGGCTGTGTTTATGCCGCTTTACACCCACTTGACACACTAACAGAGAGATATCAATACATAGGTTTTAAGATTATTACTAGTCAGATATATTCTTGTGCGGTGAATAGGGAGTGTTGAGTCCAGTTCTCTGAGCAAGGAGTAGGTCTTGTCTATTACATATTGGGTTTATGGAACGGTATCTGAGCTAATTTGAAACTCTTGTTTTATGTATCACCCCACCTCACCTTTCCCGTTAAGCAGCCATAGTGTGTTTTCTGCATGTGTGACTCTGTTCTGTTTTGTAATTCAGTTCAAGTGTAACGGTTTTTACATTCCCTCTATAAGTGACACCTTATGAGAAGTGTCCTTTTCTGTGTGACTTATTTCACTTAGAATCGTCTTACCTAAATCCACTCATCATGCTGCTACTAGCCTTATGACATTGATTTCATGGCTGAGTGATATTCCATTGTACATAAGGACCACAACTTTTTTATCCATTTTTCGCTTTCCTGGGATATTTAAGGTGGAATGAAGTGGAGGTCCTTGTCAACAGAGCAGCCCTAAACTTTGGGGTGCTTGTGTCTTGCTGATTTTCAATTTTCCCACTTTATCCCCCCATGCGTGGAAGTGCCCTATGCTCTCTAAGCTGTGTTTTTTAGATGTTTCAGGACACACCGTACACTTCTCCAGAGTGGCTGTTGGCAATTTACATCCCGCCCATCAGTGTAGCAAGGCTCCCATTTCTCCATGGCCTGTCCTGCATTTCTGATTTTGACACTTTTTTCAGCATGGCCCTTTTGACCGATGGGAAGCGAGACTTCTTTGTAGCGCTGATTTGCCTTTCCAGGTTGCTTGGTTGGCCAAAAAGGGCGTATGCGTTTTTTCCTGAATATATTCAGGAAAAAACGCATACGCCCTTTTTGGCCAAGGGCATCATTGTCAACGTTTTGCCGCTTTTCATGTGCTTTAAAGGCGATTCGAATCTACCTCCTGAAATCTGTTTCCTGCAATTCTGCCTTGATTTCAAATCCTCTTCTTTGCCTTCCCTCAATATATTTGTGGACGAGAGTTATCATTTATAACTCTGCAGGTTTGTGAATTGCAGTGCCCTGAAGCTCCATTTTACAAGTCGGTTTTTTGGGAGCTCTCCGCAAAAGCGCCGGATGGCTTCAGGCCCTGTTCTGGTTCAGGGGGGCAGGCTGAGCCTGTGGTTAATTCTTCTTCCTGATGGGAAAATAGAGTGACCTGTGCCTGTCCCAACACCAAGAGCTAGTCTCTCATTGGTTCCCCGTCTTCCCGTTCATCCTCAGGACAAATTGCAACCTGTATGGAACAGGAGGTTAAAGGTGCTGATGCTCCAAGTAGGGAGATTGCTAGTAAAGTGGCTGGAATGGCGAACCCGAGCACAAGGAGATGAGAAATGAGGTGCGTTTTAGAAACCTTTCCCCATCACACGGTGTACCATCTTCTGGGTTTCTCATGCATGTTTTCGATGTAGGAAGATGCCCTTGAACCTGGAGATTTGGGACCCATGCGATGGGTAGCACGCAGTATTACTTTAAAGGGTCTGCGTTTGCTCACCAACCTCACCAGACCTCTCAGCCCCAAGAGTGTCCACCCTTATGTCTCATCCAGCTGTGGGTCTAGATATGGTCAATCCAGGTTGCATCACAGCCCCTGAACGAATTGTGTAAGAATTTCTCTCTCTTTCCCTGTCTTTGTTTCATGGGTTTTTAAAAGTAATTTATTTTTATAATGGGGTTTAGCTGCTTTTCACGGCTGTGTTTAGGCCGCTTTACACCCACTTGACACACTAACAGAGAGATATCAATACATAGGTTTTAAGATTATTACTAATCAGATATATTCTTGTGCGGTGAATCGGGCGTGTTGTGTCCAGTTCTCTGAGCAAGGAGTAGGTCTTGTCTATTCCATATTGGGTTTATGGAACGGTATCTGAGCTAATTTGAAACTCTTGTTTTATGTATCACCCCACCTCACCTTTCCCGTTAAGCAGCCATAGTGTGTTTTCTGCATGTGTGACTCTGTTCTGTTTTGTAATTCAGTTCAAGTGTAACGGTTTTTACATTCCCTCTATAAGTGACACCTTATGAGAAGTGTCCTTTTCTGTGTGACTTATTTCACTTAGAATCGTCTTACCTAAATCCACTCATCATGCTGCTACTAGCCTTATGACATTGATTTCATGGCTGAGTGATATTCCATTGTACATAAGGACCACAACTTTTTTATCCATTTTTCGCTTTCCTGGGATATTTAAGGTGGAAGGAAGTGGAGGTCCTTGTCAACAGAGCAGCCCTAAACTTTGGGGTGCTTGTGTCTTGCTGATTTTCAATTTTCCCACTTTATCCCCCCATGCGTGGAAGTGCCCTATGCTCTCTAAGCTGTGTTTTTTAGATGTTTCAGGACACACCGTACACTTCTCCAGAGTGGCTGTTGGCAATTTACATCCCGCCCATCAGTGTAGCAAGGCTCCCATTTCTCCATGGCCTGTCCTGCATTTCTGGTTTTGACACTTTTTTCAGCATGGCCCTTTTGACCGATGGGAAGCGAGACTTCTTTGTAGCGCTGATTTGCCTTTCCAGGTTGCTTGGTTGGCCAAAAAGGGCGTATGCGTTTTTTCCTGAATATATTCAGGAAAAAACGCATACGCCCTTTTTGGCCAAGGGCATCATTGTCAACGTTTTGCCGCTTTTCATGTGCTTTAAAGGCGATTCGAATCTACCTCCTGAAATCTGTTTCCTGCAATTCTGCCTTGATTTCAAATCCTCTTCTTTGCCTTCCCTCAATATATTTGTGGACGAGAGTTATCATTTATAACTCTGCAGGTTTGTGAATTGCAGTGCCCTGAAGCTCCATTTTACAAGTCGTTTTTTTGGGAGCTGGCCGCAAAAGCGCAGGATGGCTTCAGGCCCTGTTCTGGTTCAGGGGGGCAGGCTGAGCCTGTGGTTAATTCTTCTTCCTGATGGGAAAATAGAGTGGCCTGTGCCTGTCCCAACACCAAGAGCTAGTCTCTCATTGGTTCCCCGTCTTCCCGTTCATCCTCAGGACAAATTGCAACCTGTACGGAACAGGAGGTTAAAGGTGCTGATGCTCCAAGTAGGGAGATTGCTAGTAAAGTGGCTGGAATGGCGAACCCGAGCACAAGGAGATGAGAAATGAGGTGCGTTTTAGAAACCTTTCCCCATCACACGGTGTACCATCTTCTGGGTTTCTCATGCATGTTTTCGATGTAGGAAGATGCCCTTGAACCTGGAGATTTGGGACCCATGCGATGGGTAGCACGCAGTATTACTTTAAAGGGTCTGCGTTTGCTCACCCAACCTCACCAAACCTCTCAGCCCCAAGAGTGTCCACCCTTATGTCTCATCCAGCTGTGGGTCTAGATATGGTCAATCCAGGTTGCATCACAGCCCCTGAACGAATTGTGTAAGAATTTCTCTCTCTTTCCCTGTCTTTGTTTCATGGGTTTTTAAAAGTAATTTATTTTTATAATGGGGTTTAGCTGCTTTTCACGGCTGTGTTTATGCCGCTTTACACCCACTTGACACACTAACAGAGAGATATCAATACATAGGTTTTAAGATTATTACTAGTCAGATATATTCTTGTGCGGTGAATCGGGCGTGTTGAGTCCAGTTCTCTGAGCAAGGAGTAGGTCTTGTCTATTCCATATTGGGTTTATGGAACGGTATCTGAGCTAATTTGAAACTCTTGTTTTATGTATCACCCCACCTCACCTTTCCCGTTAAGCAGCCATAGTGTGTTTTCTGCATGTGTGACTCTGTTCTGTTTTGTAATTCAGTTCAAGTGTAACGGTTTTTACATTCCCTCTATAAGTGACACCTTATGAGAAGTGTCCTTTTCTGTGTGACTTATTTCACTTAGAATCGTCTTACCTAAATCCACTCATCATGCTGCTACTAGCCTTATGACATTGATTTCATAGCTGAGTGATATTCCATTGTACATAAGGACCACAACTTTTTTATCCATTTTTCGCTTTCCTGGGATATTTAAGGTGGAAGGAAGTGGAGGTCCTTGTCAACAGAGCAGCCCTAAACTTTGGGGTGCTTGTGTCTTGCTGATTTTCAATTTTCCCACTTTATCCCCCCATGCGTGGAAGTGCCCTATGCTCTCTAAGCTGTGTTTTTTAGATGTTTCAGGACACACCGTACACTTCTCCAGAGTGGCTGTTGGCAATTTACATCCCGCCCATCAGTGTAGCAAGGCTCCCATTTCTCCATGGCCTGTCCTGCATTTCTGGTTTTGACACTTTTTTCAGCATGGCCCTTTTGACCGATGGGAAGCGAGACTTCTTTGTAGCACTGATTTGCCTTTCCAGGTTGCTTGGTTGGCCAAAAAGGGCGTATGCGTTTTTTCCTGAATATATTCAGGAAAAAACGCATACGCCCTTTTTGGCCAAGGGCATCATTGTCAACGTTTTGCCGCTTTTCATGTGCTTTAAAGGCGATTCGAATCTACCTCCTGAAATCTGTTTCCTGCAATTCTGCCTTGATTTCAAATCCTCTTCTTTGCCTTCCCTCAAAATATTTGTGGACGAGAGTTATCATTTATAACTCTGCAGGTTTGTGATTTGCAGTGCACTGAAGCTCCATTTTACAAGTCGCTTTTTTGGGTGCTGGCCGCAAAAGCGCAGGATGGCTTCAGGCCCTGTTCTGGTTCCGGGGGGCAGGCTGAGCCTGTGGTTAATTCTTCTTCCTGATGGGAAAATAGAGTGACCTGTGCCTGTCCCAACACCAAGAGCTAGTCTCTCATTGGTTCCCCGTCTTCCCGTTCATCCTCAGGACAAATTGCAACCTGTATGGAACAGGAGGTTAAAGGTGCTGATGCTCCAAGTAGGGAGATTGCTAGTAAAGTGGCTGGAATGGCGAACCCGAGCACAAGGAGATGAGAAATGAGGTGCGTTTTAGAAACCTATCCCCATCACACGGTGTACCATCTTCTGGGTTTCTCATGCATGTTTTCGATGTAGGAAGATGCCCTTGAACCTGGAGATTTGGGACCCATGCGATGGGTAGCACGCAGTATTACTTTAAAGGGTCTGCGTTTGCTCACCCAACCTCACCACACCTCTCAGCCCCAAGAGTGTCCAACCTTATGTCTCATCCAGCTGTGGGTCTAGATATGGTCAATCCAGGTTGCATCACAGCCCCTGAACGAATTGTGTAAGAATTTCTCTCTCTTTCCCTGTCTTTGTTTCATGGGTTTTTAAAAGTAATTTATTGTTATAATGGGGTTTAGCTGCTTTTCACGGCTGTGTTTATGCCGCTTTACACCCACTTGACACACTAACAGAGAGATATCAATACATAGGTTTTAAGATTATTACTAGTCAGATATATTCATGTGCGGTGAATCGGGCGTGTTGAGTCCAGTTCTCTGAGCAAGGAGTAGGTCTTGTCTATTACATATTGGGTTTATGGAACGGTATCTGAGCTAATTTGAAACTCTTGTTTTATGTATCACCCCACCTCACCTTTCCCGTTAAGCAGCCATAGTGTGTTTTCTGCATGTGTGACTCTGTTCTGTTTTGTAATTCAGTTCAAGTGTAACGGTTTTTACTTTCCCTCTATAAGTGACACCTTATGAGAAGTGTCCTTTTCTGTGTGACTTATTTCACTTAGAATCGTCGTACCTAAATCCACTCATCATGCTGCTACTAGCCTTATGTCATTGATTTCATGGCTGAGTGATATTACATTGTACATAAGGACCACAACTTTTTGATCCATTTTTCGCTTTCTTGGGATATTTAAGGTGGAATGAAGTGGAGGTCCTTGTCAACAGAGCAGCCCTAAACTTTGGGGTGCTTGTGTCTTGCTGATTTTCAATTTTCCCACTTTATCCCCCCATGCGTGGAAGTGCCCTATGCTCTCTAAGCTGTGTTTTTTAGATGTTTCAGGACACACCGTACACTTCTCCAGAGTGGCTGTTGGCAATTTACATCCCGCCCATCAGTGTAGCAAGGCTCCCATTTCTCCATGGCCTGTCCTGCATTTCTGGTTTTGACACTTTTTTCAGCATGGCCCTTTTGACCGATGGGAAGCGAGACTTCTTTGTAGCGCTGATTTGCCTTTCCAGGTTGCTTGGTTGGCCAAAAAGGGCGTATGCGTTTTTTCCTGAATATATTCAGGAAAAAACGCATACGCCCTTTTTGGCCAAGGGCATCATTGTCAACGTTTTGCCGCTTTTCATGTGCTTTAAAGGCGATTCGAATCTACCTCCTGAAATCTGTTTCCTGCAATTCTGCCTTGATTTCAAATCCTCTTCTTTGCCTTCCCTCAATATATTTGTGGACGAGAGTTATCATTTATAACTCTGCAGGTTTGTGAATTGCAGTGCCCTGAAGCTCCATTTTACAAGTCGTTTTTTTGGGAGCTGGCCGCAAAAGCGCAGGATGGCTTCAGGCCCTGTTCTGGTTCAGGGGGGCAGGCTGAGCCTGTGGTTAATTCTTCTTCCTGATGGGAAAATAGAGTGGCCTGTGCCTGTCCCAACACCAAGAGCTAGTCTCTCATTGGTTCCCCGTCTTCCCGTTCATCCTCAGGACAAATTGCAACCTGTACGGAACAGGAGGTTAAAGGTGCTGATGCTCCAAGTAGGGAGATTGCTAGTAAAGTGGCTGGAATGGCGAACCCGAGCACAAGGAGATGAGAAATGAGGTGCGTTTTAGAAACCTTTCCCCATCACACGGTGTACCATCTTCTGGGTTTCTCATGCATGTTTTCGATGTAGGAAGATGCCCTTGAACCTGGAGATTTGGGACCCATGCGATGGGTAGCACGCAGTATTACTTTAAAGGGTCTGCGTTTGCTCACCCAACCTCACCAAACCTCTCAGCCCCAAGAGTGTCCACCCTTATGTCTCATCCAGCTGTGGGTCTAGATATGGTCAATCCAGGTTGCATCACAGCCCCTGAACGAATTGTGTAAGAATTTCTCTCTCTTTCCCTGTCTTTGTTTCATGGGTTTTTAAAAGTAATTTATTTTTATAATGGGGTTTAGCTGCTTTTCACGGCTGTGTTTATGCCGCTTTACACCCACTTGACACACTAACAGAGAGATATCAATACATAGGTTTTAAGATTATTACTAGTCAGATATATTCTTGTGCGGTGAATCGGGCGTGTTGAGTCCAGTTCTCTGAGCAAGGAGTAGGTCTTGTCTATTCCATATTGGGTTTATGGAACGGTATCTGAGCTAATTTGAAACTCTTGTTTTATGTATCACCCCACCTCACCTTTCCCGTTAAGCAGCCATAGTGTGTTTTCTGCATGTGTGACTCTGTTCTGTTTTGTAATTCAGTTCAAGTGTAACGGTTTTTACATTCCCTCTATAAGTGACACCTTATGAGAAGTGTCCTTTTCTGTGTGACTTATTTCACTTAGAATCGTCTTACCTAAATCCACTCATCATGCTGCTACTAGCCTTATGACATTGATTTCATAGCTGAGTGATATTCCATTGTACATAAGGACCACAACTTTTTTATCCATTTTTCGCTTTCCTGGGATATTTAAGGTGGAAGGAAGTGGAGGTCCTTGTCAACAGAGCAGCCCTAAACTTTGGGGTGCTTGTGTCTTGCTGATTTTCAATTTTCCCACTTTATCCCCCCATGCGTGGAAGTGCCCTATGCTCTCTAAGCTGTGTTTTTTAGATGTTTCAGGACACACCGTACACTTCTCCAGAGTGGCTGTTGGCAATTTACATCCCGCCCATCAGTGTAGCAAGGCTCCCATTTCTCCATGGCCTGTCCTGCATTTCTGGTTTTGACACTTTTTTCAGCATGGCCCTTTTGACCGATGGGAAGCGAGACTTCTTTGTAGCACTGATTTGCCTTTCCAGGTTGCTTGGTTGGCCAAAAAGGGCGTATGCGTTTTTTCCTGAATATATTCAGGAAAAAACGCATACGCCCTTTTTGGCCAAGGGCATCATTGTCAACGTTTTGCCGCTTTTCATGTGCTTTAAAGGCGATTCGAATCTACCTCCTGAAATCTGTTTCCTGCAATTCTGCCTTGATTTCAAATCCTCTTCTTTGCCTTCCCTCAAAATATTTGTGGACGAGAGTTATCATTTATAACTCTGCAGGTTTGTGATTTGCAGTGCACTGAAGCTCCATTTTACAAGTCGCTTTTTTGGGTGCTGGCCGCAAAAGCGCAGGATGGCTTCAGGCCCTGTTCTGGTTCCGGGGGGCAGGCTGAGCCTGTGGTTAATTCTTCTTCCTGATGGGAAAATAGAGTGACCTGTGCCTGTCCCAACACCAAGAGCTAGTCTCTCATTGGTTCCCCGTCTTCCCGTTCATCCTCAGGACAAATTGCAACCTGTATGGAACAGGAGGTTAAAGGTGCTGATGCTCCAAGTAGGGAGATTGCTAGTAAAGTGGCTGGAATGGCGAACCCGAGCACAAGGAGATGAGAAATGAGGTGCGTTTTAGAAACCTATCCCCATCACACGGTGTACCATCTTCTGGGTTTCTCATGCATGTTTTCGATGTAGGAAGATGCCCTTGAACCTGGAGATTTGGGACCCATGCGATGGGTAGCACGCAGTATTACTTTAAAGGGTCTGCGTTTGCTCACCCAACCTCACCACACCTCTCAGCCCCAAGAGTGTCCAACCTTATGTCTCATCCAGCTGTGGGTCTAGATATGGTCAATCCAGGTTGCATCACAGCCCCTGAACGAATTGTGTAAGAATTTCTCTCTTTCCCTGTCTTTGTTTCATGGGTTTTTAAAAGTAATTTATTGTTATAATGGGGTTTAGCTGCTTTTCACGGCTGTGTTTATGCCGCTTTACACCCACTTGACACACTAACAGAGAGATATCAATACATAGGTTTTAAGATTATTACTAGTCAGATATATTCATGTGCGGTGAATCGGGCGTGTTGAGTCCAGTTCTCTGAGCAAGGAGTAGGTCTTGTCTATTACATATTGGGTTTATGGAACGGTATCTGAGCTAATTTGAAACTCTTGTTTTATGTATCACCCCACCTCACCTTTCCCGTTAAGCAGCCATAGTGTGTTTTCTGCATGTGTGACTCTGTTCTGTTTTGTAATTCAGTTCAAGTGTAACGGTTTTTACTTTCCCTCTATAAGTGACACCTTATGAGAAGTGTCCTTTTCTGTGTGACTTATTTCACTTAGAATCGTCGTACCTAAATCCACTCATCATGCTGCTACTAGCCTTATGTCATTGATTTCATGGCTGAGTGATATTACATTGTACATAAGGACCACAACTTTTTGATCCATTTTTCGCTTTCTTGGGATATTTAAGGTGGAATGAAGTGGAGGTCCTTGTCAACAGAGCAGCCCTAAACTTTGGGGTGCTTGTGTCTTGCTGATTTTCAATTTTCCCACTTTATCCCCCCATGCGTGGAAGTGCCCTATGCTCTCTAAGCTGTGTTTTTTAGATGTTTCAGGACACACCGTACACTTCTCCAGAGTGGCTGATGGCAATTTACATCCCGCCCATCAGTGTAGCAAGGCTCCCATTTCTCCATGGCCTGTCCTGCATTTCTGGTTTTGACACTTTTTTCAGCATGGCCCTTTTGACCGATGGGAAGCGAGACTTCTTTGTAGCGCTGATTTGCCTTTCCAGGTTGCTTGGTTGGCCAAAAAGGGCGTATGCGTTTTTTCCTGAATATATTCAGGAAAAAACGCATACGCCCTTTTTGGCCAAGGGCATCATTGTCAACGTTTTGCCGCTTTTCATGTGCTTTAAAGGCGATTCGAATCTACCTCCTGAAATCTGTTTCCTGCAATTCTGCCTTGATTTCAAATCCTCTTCTTTGCCTTCCCTCAATATATTTGTGGACGAGAGTTATCATTTATAACTCTGCAGGTTTGTGAATTGCAGTGCCCTGAAGCTCCATTTTACAAGTCGCTTTTTTGGGAGCCGGCCGCAAAAGCGCAGGATGGATTCAGGCCCTGTTCTGGTTCAGGGGGGCAGGCTGAGCCTGTGGTTAATTCTTCTTCCTGATGGGAAAATAGAGTGACCTGTGCCTGTCCCAACACCAAGAGCTAGTCTCTCATTGGTTCCCCGTCTTCCCGTTCATCCTCAGGACAAATTGCAACCTGTACGGAACAGGAGGTTAAAGGTGCTGATGCTCCAAGTAGGGAGATTGCTAGTAAAGTGGCTGGAATGGCGAACCCGAGCACAAGGAGATGAGAAATGAGGTGCGTTTTAGAAACGTTTCCCCATCACACGGTGTACCATCTTCTGGGTTTCTCATGCATGTTTTCGATGTAGGAAGATGCCCTTGAACCTGGAGATTTGGGACCCATGCGATGGGTAGCACGCAGTATTACTTTAAAGGGTCTGCGTTTCTCACCCAACCTCACCAGACCTCTCAGCCCCAAGAGTGTCCACCCTTATGTCTCATCCAGCTGTGGGTCTAGATATGGTCAATCCAGGTTGCATCACAGCCCCTGAACGAATTGTGTAAGAATTTCTCTCTCTTTCCCTGTCTTTGTTTCATGGGTTTTTAAAAGTAATTTATTTTTATAATGGGGTTTAGCTGCTTTTCACGGCTGTGTTTATGCCGCTTTACACCCACTTGACACACTAACAGAGAGATATCAATACATAGGTTTTAAGATTATTACTAGTCAGATATATTCTTGTGCGGTGAATCGGGCGTGTTGAGTCCAGTTCTCTGAGCAAGGAGTAGGTCTTGTCTATTCCATATTGGGTTTATGGAACGGTATCTGAGCTAATTTGAAACTCTTTTTTTATGTATCACCCCACCTCACCTTTCCCGTTAAGCAGCCATAGTGTGTTTTCTGCATGTGTGACTCTGTTCTGTTTTGTAATTCAGTTCAAGTGTAACGGTTTTTACATTCCCTCTATAAGTGACACCTTATGAGAAGTGTCCTTTTCTGTGTGACTTATTTCACTTAGAATCGTCTTACCTAAATCCACTCATCATGCTGCTACTAGCCTTATGACATTGATTTCATGGCTGAGTGATATTCCATTGTACCTAAGGACCACAACTTTTTTATCCATTTTTCGCTTTCCTGGGATATTTAAGGTGGAAGGAAGTGGAGGTCCTTGTCAACAGAGCAGCCCTAAACTTTGGGGTGCTTGTGTCTTGCTGATTTTCAATTTTCCCACTTTATCCCCCCATGCGTGGAAGTGCCCTATGCTCTCTAAGCTGTGTTTTTTAGATGTTTCAGGACACACCGTACACTTCTCCAGAGTGGCTGTTGGCAATTTACATCCCGCCCATCAGTGTAGCAAGGCTCCCATTTCTCCATGGCCTGTCTTGCATTTCTGGTTTTGACACTTTTTTCAGCATGGCCCTTTTGACCGATGGGAAGCGAGACTTCTTTGTAGCGCGGATTTGGCTTTCCAGGTTGCTTGGTTGGCCAAAAAGGGCGTATGCGTTTTTTCCTGAATATATTCAGGAAAAAACGCATACGCCCTTTTTGGCCAAGGGCATCATTGTCAACGTTTTGCCGCTTTTCATGTGCTTTAAAGGCGATTCGAATCTACCTCCTGAAATCTGTTTCCTGCAATTCTGCCTTGATTTCAAATCCTCTTCTTTGCCTTCCCTCAATATATTTGTGGACGAAAGTTATCATTTATAACTCTGCAGGTTTGTGAATTGCAGTGCCCTGAAGCTCCATTTTACAAGTCGGTTTTTTGGGAGCCGGCCGCAAAAGCGCCGGATGGCTTCAGGCCCAGTTCTGGTTCAGGGGGGCAGGCTGAGCCTGTGGTTAATTCTTCTTCCTGATGGGAAAATAGAGTGACCTGTGCCTGTCCCAACACCAAGAGCTAGTCTCTCATTGGTTCCCCGTCTCCCCGTTCATCCTCAGGACAAATTGCAACCTGTACGGAACAGGAGGTTAAAGGTGCTGATGCTCCAAGTAGGGAGATTGCTAGTAAAGTGGCTGGAATGGCGAACCCGAGCACAAGGAGATGAGAAATGAGGTGCGTTTTAGAAACCTTTCCCCATCACATGGTGTACCATCTTCTGGGTTTCTCATGCATGTTTTCGATGTAGGAAGATGCCCTTGAACCTGGAGATTTGGGACCCATGCGATGGGTAGCACGCAGTATTACTTTAAAGGGTCTGCGTTTGCTCACCCAACCTCACCAGACCTCTCAGCCCCAAGCGTGTCCACCCTTATGTCTCATCCAGCTGTGGGTCTAGATATGGTCAATCCAGGTTGCATCACAGCCCCTGAACGAATTGTGTAAGAATTTCTCTCTCTTTCCCTGTCTTTGTTTCATGGGTTTTTAAAAGTAATTTATTTTTATAATGGGGTTTAGCTGCTTTTCACGGCTGTGTTTATGCCGCTTTTCACCCACTTGACACACTAACAGAGAGATATCAATACATAGGTTTTAAGATTATTACTAGTCAGATATATTTTTGTGCGGTGAATCGGGCGTGTTGAGTCCAGTTCTCTGAGCAAGGAGTAGGTCTTGTCTATTCCATATTGGGTTTATGGAACGGTATCTGAGCTAATTTGAAACTCTTGTTTTATGTATCACCCCACCTCACCTTTCCCGTTAAGCAGCCATAGTGTGTTTTCTGCATGTGTGACTCTGTTCTGTTTTGTAATTCAGTTCAAGTGTAACGGTTTTTACATTCCCTCTATAAGTGACACCTTATGAGAAGTGTCCTTTTCTGTGTGACTTATTTCACTTAGAATCGTCTTACCTAAATCCACTCATCATGCTGCTACTAGCCTTATGACATTGATTTCATGGCTGAGTGATATTCCATTGTACATAAGGACCACAACTTTTTTATCCATTTTTCGCTTTCCTGGGATATTTAAGGTGGAAGGAAGTGGAGGTCCTTGTCAACAGAGCAGCCCTAAACTTTGGGGTGCTTGTGTCTTGCTGATGTTCAATTTTCCCACTTTATCCCCCCATGCGTGGAAGTGCCCTATGCTCTCTAAGCTGTGTTTTTTAGAAGTTTCAGGACACACCGTACACTTCTCCAGAGTGGCTGTTGGCAATTTACATCCCGCCCATCAGTGTAGCAAGGCTCCCATTTCTCCATGGCCTGTCCTGCATTTCTGGTTTTGACACTTTTTTCAGCATGGCCCTTTTGACCGATGGGAAGCGAGACTTCTTTGTAGCGCTGATTTGCCTTTCCAGGTTGCTTGGTTGGCCAAAAAGGGCGTATGCGTTTTTTCCTGAATATATTCAGGAAAAAACGCATACGCCCTTTTTGGCCAAGGGCATCATTGTCAACGTTTTGCCGCTTTTCATGTGCTTTAAAGGCGATTCGAATCTACCTCCTGAAATCTGTTTCCTGCAATTTTGCCTTGATTTCAAATCCTCTTCTTTGCCTTCCCTCAATATATTTGTGGACGAGAGTTATCATTTATAACTCTGCAGGTTTGTGAATTGCAGTGCCCTGAAGCTCCATTTTACAAGTCGGTTTTTTGGGAGCCGGCCGCAAAAGCGCCGGATGGCTTCAGGCCCTGTTCTGGTTCAGGGGGGCAGGCTGAGCCTGTGGTTAATTCTTCTTCCTGATGGGAAAATAGAGTGACCTGTGCCTGTCCCAACACCAAGAGCTAGTCTCTCATTGGTTCCCCGTCTTCCCGTTCATCCTCAGGACAAATTGCAACCTGTACGGAACAGGAGGTTAAAGGTGCTGATGCTCCAAGTAGGGAGATTGCTAGTAAAGTGGCTGGAATGGCGAACCCGAGCACAAGGAGTTGAGAAATGAGGTGCATTTTAGAAACCTTTCCCCATCACACGGTGTACCATCTTCTGGGTTTCTCATGCATGTTTTCGATGTAGGAAGATGCCCTTGAACCTGGAGATTTGGGACCCATGCGATGGGTAGCACGCAGTATTACTTTAAAGGGTCTGCGTTTGCTCACCCAACCTCACCAGACCTCTCAGCCCCAAGAGTGTCCACCCTTATGTGTCATCCAGCTGTGGGTCTAGATATGGTCAATCCAGGTTGCATCACAGCCCCTGAACGAATTGTGTAAGAATTTCTCTCTCTTTCCCTGTCTTTGTTTCATGGGTTTTTAAAAGTAATTTATTTTTATAATGGGGTTTAGCTGCTTTTCACGGCTGTGTTTAGGCCGCTTTACACCCACTTGACACACTAACAGAGAGATATCAATACATAGGTTTTAAGATTATTTCTAGTCAGATATATTCTTGTGCGGTGAATCGGGCGTGTTGAGTCCAGTTCTCTGAGCAAGGAGTAGGTCTTGTCTATTCCATATTGGGTTTATGGAACGGTATCTGAGCTAATTTGAAACTCTTGTTTTATGTATCACCCCACCTCACCTTTCCCGTTAAGCAGCCATAGTGTGTTTTCTGCATGTGTGACTCTATTCTGTTTTGTAATTCAGTTCAAGTGTAACGGTTTTTACATTCCCTCTATAAGTGACACCTTATGAGAAGTGTCCTTTTCTGTGTGACTTATTTCACTTAGAATCGTCTTACCTAAATCCACTCATCATGCTGCTACTAGCCTTATGACATTGATTTCATGGCTGAGTGATATTCCATTGTACATAAGGACCACAACTTTTTTATCCATTTTTCGCTTTCCTGGGATATTTAAGGTGGAAGGAAGTGGAGGTCCTTGTCAACAGAGCAGCCCTAAACTTTGGGGTGCTTGTGTCTTGCTGATTTTCAATTTTCCCACTTTATCCCCCCATGCGTGGAAGTGCCCTATGCTCTCTAAGCTGTGTTTTTTAGATGTTTCAGGACACACCGTACACTTCTCCAGAGTGGCTGTTGGCAATTTACATCCCGCCCATCAGTGTAGCAAGGCTCCCATTTCTCCATGGCCTGTCCTGCATTTCTGGTTTTGACACTTTTTTCAGCATGGCCCTTTTGACCGATGGGAAGCGAGACTTCTTTGTAGCGCTGATTTGCCTTTCCAGGTTGCTTGGTTGGCCAAAAAGGGCGTATGCGTTTTTTCCTGAATATATTCAGGAAAAAACGCATACGCCCTTTTTGGCCAAGGGCATCATTGTCAACGTTTTGCCGCTTTTCATGTGCTTTAAAGGCGATTCGAATCTACCTCCTGAAATCTGTTTCCTGCAATTCTGCCTTGATTTCAAATCCTCTTCTTTGCCTTCCCTCAATATATTTGTGGACGAGAGTTATCATTTATAACTCTGCAGGTTTGTGAATTGCAGTGCCCTGAAGCTCCATTTTACAAGTCGCTTTTTTGGGAGCCGGCCGCAAAAGCGCATGATGGATTCAGGCCCTGTTCTGGTTCAGGGGGGCAGGCTGAGCCTGTGGTTAATTCTTCTTCCTGATGGGAAAATAGAGTGACCTGTGCCTGTCCCAACACCAAGAGCTAGTCTCTCATTGGTTCCCAGTCTTCCCGTTCATCCTCAGGACAAATTGCAACCTGTACGGAACAGGAGGTTAAAGGTGCTGATGCTCCAAGTAGGGAGATTGCTAGTAAAGTGGCTGGAATGGCGAACCCGAGCACAAGGAGATGAGAAATGAGGTGCGTTTTAGAAACGTTTCCCCATCACACGGTGTACCATCTTCTGGGTTTCTCATGCATGTTTTCGATGTAGGAAGATGCCCTTGAACCTGGAGATTTGGGACCCATGCGATGGGTAGCACGCAGTATTACTTTAAAGGGTCTGCGTTTCTCACCCAACCTCACCAGACCTCTCAGCCCCAAGAGTGTCCACCCTTATGTCTCATCCAGCTGTGGGTCTAGATATGGTCAATCCAGGTTGCATCACAGCCCCTGAACGAATTGTGTAAGAATTTCTCTCTCTTTCCCTGTCTTTGTTTCATGGGTTTTTAAAAGTAATTTATTTTTATAATGGGGTTTAGCTGCTTTTCACGGCTGTGTTTATGCCGCTTTACACCCACTTGACACACTAACAGAGAGATATCAATACATAGGTTTTAAGATTATTACTAGTCAGATATATTCTTGTGCGGTGAATCGGGCGTGTTGAGTCCAGTTCTCTGAGCAAGGAGTAGGTCTTGTCTATTCCATATTGGGTTTATGGAACGGTATCTGAGCTAATTTGAAACTCTTGTTTTATGTATCACCCCACCTCACCTTTCCCGTTAAGCAGCCATAGTGTGTTTTCTGCATGTGTGACTCTGTTCTGTTTTGTAATTCAGTTCAAGTGTAACGGTTTTTACATTCCCTCTATAAGTGACACCTTATGAGAAGTGTCCTTTTCTGTGTGACTTATTTCACTTAGAATCGTCTTACCTAAATCCACTCATCATGCTGCTACTAGCCTTATGACATTGATTTCATGGCTGAGTGATATTCCATTGTACATAAGGACCACAACTTTTTTATCCATTTTTCGCTTTCCTGGGATATTTAAGGTGGAAGGAAGTGGAGGTCCTTGTCAACAGAGCAGCCGTAAACTTTTGGGTGCTTGTGTCTTGCTGATTTTCAATTTTCCCACTTTATCCCCCCATGCGTGGAAGTGCCCTATGCTCTCTAAGCTGTGTTTTTTAGATGTTTCAGGACACACCGTACACTTCTCCAGAGTGGCTGTTGGCAATTTACATCCCGCCCATCAGTGTAGCAAGGCTCCCATTTCTCCATGGCCTGTCCTGCATTTCTGGTTTTGACACTTTTTTCAGCATGGCCCTTTTGACCGATGGGAAGCGAGACTTCTTTGTAGCGCTGATTTGCCTTTCCAGGTTGCTTGGTTGGCCAAAAAGGGCGTATGCGTTTTTTCCTGAATATATTCAGGAAAAAACGCATACGCCCTATTTGGCCAAGGGCATCATTGTCAACGTTTTGCCGCTTTTCATGTGCTTTAAAGGCGATTCGAATCTACCTCCTGAAATCTGTTTCCTGCAATTCTGCCTTGATTTCAAATCCTCTTCTTTGCCTTCCCTCAATATATTTGTGGACGAGAGTTATCATTTATAACTCTGCAGGTTTGTGAATTGCAGTGCCCTGAAGCTCCATTTTACAAGTCGGTTTTTTGGGAGCCGGCCGCAAAAGCGCCGGATGGCTTCAGGCCCTGTTCTGGTTCAGGGGGGCAGGCTGAGCCTGTGGTTAATTCTTCTTCCTGATGGGAAAATAGAGTGACCTGTGCCTGTCCCAACACCAAGAGCTAGTCTCTCATTGGTTCCCCGTCTTCCCGTTCATCCTCAGGACAAATTGCAACCTGTACGGAACAGGAGGTTAAAGGTGCTGATGCTCCAAGTAGGGAGATTGCTAGTAAAGTGGCTGGAATGGCGAACCCGAGCACAAGGAGATGAGAAATGAGGTGCGTTTTAGAAACCTTTCCCCATCACATGGTGTACCATCTTCTGGGTTTCTCATGCATGTTTTCGATGTAGGAAGATGCCCTTGAACCTGGAGATTTGGGACCCATGCGATGGGTAGCACGCAGTATTACTTTAAAGGGTCTGCGTTTGCTCACCCAACCTCACCAGACCTCTCAGCCCCAAGAGTGTCCACCCTTATGTCTCATCCAGCTGTGGGTCTAGATATGGTCAATCCAGGTTGCATCACAGCCCCTGAACGAATTGTGTAAGAATTTCTCTCTCTTTCCCTGTCTTTGTTTCATGGGTTTTTAAAAGTAATTTATTTTTATAATGGGGTTTAGCTGCTTTTCACGGCTGTGTTTAGGCCGCTTTACACCCACTTGACACACTAACAGAGAGATATCAATACATAGGTTTTAAGATTATTTCTAGTCAGATATATTCTTGTGCGGTGAATCGGGCGTGTTGAGTCCACTTCTCTGAGCAAGGAGTAGGTCTTGTCTATTCCATATTGGGTTTATGGAACGGTATCTGAGCTAATTTGAAACTCTTGTTTTATGTATCACCCCACCTCACCTTTCCCGTTAAGCAGCCATAGTGTGTTTTCTGCATGTGTGACTCTATTCTGTTTTGTAATTCAGTTCAAGTGTAACGGTTTTTACATTCCCTCTATAAGTGACACCTTATGAGAAGTGTCCTTTTCTGTGTGACTTATTTCACTTAGAATCGTCTTACCTAAATCCACTCATCATGCTGCTACTAGCCTTATGACATTGATTTCATGGCTGAGTGATATTCCATTGTACATAAGGACCACAACTTTTTTATCCATTTTTCGCTTTCCTGGGATATTTAAGGTGGAAGGAAGTGGAGGTCCTTGTCAACAGAGCAGCCCTAAACTTTGGGGTGCTTGTGTCTTGCTGATTTTCAATTTTCCCACTTTATCCCCCCATGCGTGGAAGTGCCCTATGCTCTCTAAGCTGTGTTGTTTAGATGTTTCAGGACACACCGTACACTTCTCCAGAGTGGCTGTTGGCAATTTACATCCCGCCCATCAGTGTAGCAAGGCTCCCATTTCTCCATGGCCTGTCCTGCATTTCTGGTTTTGACACTTTTTTCAGCATGGCCCTTTTGACCGATGGGAAGCGAGACTTCTTTGTAGCGCTGATTTGCCTTTCCAGGTTGCTTGGTTGGCCAAAAAGGGCGTATGCGTTTTTTCCTGAATATATTCACTAAAAAACGCATACGCCCTTTTTGGCCAAGGGCATCATTGTCAACGTTTTGCCGCTTTTCATGTGCTTTAAAGGCGATTCGAATCTACCTCCTGAAATCTGTTTCCTGCAATTCTGCCTTGATTTCAAATCCTCTTCTTTGCCTTCCCTCAATATATTTGTGGACGAGAGTTATCATTTATAACTCTGCAGGTTTGTGAATTGCAGTGCCCTGAAGCTCCATTTTACAAGTCGGTTTTTTGGGAGCTGGCCGCAAAAGCGCAGGATGGCTTCAGGCCCTGTTCTGGTTCAGGGGGGCAGGCTGAGCCTGTGGTTAATTCTTCTTCCTGATGGGAAAATAGAGTGGCCTGTGCCTGTCCCAACACCAAGAGCTAGTCTCTCATTGGTTCCCCGTCTTCCCGTTCATCCTCAGGACAAATTGCAACCTGTACGGAACAGGAGGTTAAAGGTGCTGATGCTCCAAGTAGGGAGATTGCTAGTAAAGTGGCTGGAATGGCGAACCCGAGCACAAGGAGATGAGAAATGAGGTGCGTTTTAGAAACCTTTCCCCATCACACGGTGTACCATCTTCTGGGTTTCTCATGCATGTTTTCGATGTAGGAAGATGCCCTTGAACCTGGAGATTTGGGACCCATGAGATGGGTAGCACGCAGTATTACTTTAAAGGGTCTGCGTTTGCTCACCCAACCTCACCAAACCTCTCAGCCCCAAGAGTGTCCACCCTTATGTCTCATCCAGCTGTGGGTCTAGATATGGTCAATCCAGGTTGCATCACAGCCCCTGAACGAATTGTGTAAGAATTTCTCTCTCTTTCCCTGTCTTTGTTTCATGGGTTTTTAAAAGTAATTTATTTTTATAATGGGGTTTAGCTGCTTTTCACGGCTGTGTTTATGCCGCTTTACACCCACTTGACACACTAACAGAGAGATATCAATACATAGGTTTTAAGATTATTACTAGTCAGATATATTCTTGTGCGGTGAATCGGGCGTGTTGAGTCCAGTTCTCTGAGCAAGGAGTAGGTCTTGTCTATTCCATATTGGGTTTATGGAACGGTATCTGAGCTAATTTGAAACTCTTGTTTTATGTATCACCCCACCTCACCTTTCCCGTTAAGCAGCCATAGTGTGTTTTCTGCATGTGTGACTCTGTTCTGTTTTGTAATTCAGTTCAAGTGTAACGGTTTTTACATTCCCTCTATAAGTGACACCTTATGAGAAGTGTCCTTTTCTGTGTGACTTATTTCACTTAGAATCGTCTTACCTAAATCCACTCATCATGCTGCTACTAGCCTTATGACATTGATTTCATGGCTGAGTGATATTCCATTGTACCTAAGGACCACAACTTTTTTATCCATTTTTCGCTTTCCTGGGATATTTAAGGTGGAAGGAAGTGGAGGTCCTTGTCAACAGAGCAGCCCTAAACTTTGGGGTGCTTGTGTCTTGCTGATTTTCAATGTTCCCACTTTCTCCCCCCATGCGTGGAAGTGCCCTATGCTCTCTAAGCTGTGTTTTTTAGATGTTTCAGGACACACCGTACACTTCTCCAGAGTGGCTGTTGGCAATTTACATCCCGCCCATCAGTGTAGCAAGGCTCCCATTTCTCCATGGCCTGTCCTGCATTTCTGGTTTTGACAGTTTTTTCAGCATGGCCCTTTTGACCGATGGGAAGCGAGACTTCTTTGTAGCGCTGATTTGCCTTTCCAGGTTGCTTGGTTGGCCAAAAAGGGCGTATGCGTTTTTTCCTGAATATATTCAGGAAAAAACGCATACGCCCTTTTTGGCCAAGGGCATCATTGTCAACGTTTTGCCGCTTTTCATGTGCTTTAAAGGCGATTCGAATCTACCTCCTGAAATCTGTTTCCTGCAATTCTGCCTTGATTTCAAATCCTCTTCTTTGCCTTCCCTCAATATATTTGTGGACGAGAGTTATCATTTATAACTCTGCAGGTTTGTGAATTGCAGTGCCCTGAAGCTCCATTTTACAAGTCGCTTTTTTGGGAGCTGGCCGCAAAAGCGCCGGATGGCTTCAGGCCCTGTTCTGGTTCAGGGGGGCAGGCTGAGCCTGTGGTTAATTCTTCTTCCTGATGGGAAAATAGAGTGACCTGTGCCTGTCCCAACACCAAGAGCTAGTCTCTCATTGGTTCCCCGTCTTCCCGTTCATCCTCAGGACAAACTGCAACCTGTACGGAACAGGAGGTTAAAGGTGCTGATGCTCCAAGTAGGGAGATTGCTAGTAAAGTGGCTGGAATGGCGAACCCGAGCACAAGGAGATGACAAATGAGGTGCGTTTTAGAAACCTTTCCCCATCACACGGTGTACCATCTTCTGGGTTTCTCATGCATGTTTTCGATGTAGGAAGATGCCCTTGAACCTGGAGATTTGGGACCCATGCGATGGGTAGCACGCAGTATTACTTTAAAGGGTCTGCGTTTGCTCACCCAACCTCACCAAACCTCTCAGCCCCAAGAGTGTCCACCCTTATGTCTCATCCAGCTGTGGGTCTAGATATGGTCAATCCAGGTTGCATCACAGCCCCTGAACGAATTGTGTAAGAATTTCTCTCTCTTTCCCTGTCTTTGTTTCATGGGTTTTTAAAAGTAATTTATTTTTATAATGGGGTTTAGCTGCTTTTCACGGCTGTGTTTATGCCGCTTTACACCCACTTGACACACTAACAGAGAGATATCAATACATAGGTTTTAAGATTATTACTAGTCAGATATATTCTTGTGCGGTGAATCGGGCGTGTTGAGTCCAGTTCTCTGAGCAAGGAGTAGGTCTTGTCTATTCCATATTGGGTTTATGGAACGGTATCTGAGCTAATTTGAAACTCTTGTTTTATGTATCACCCCACCTCACCTTTCCCGTTAAGCAGCCATAGTGTGTTTTCTGCATGTGTGACTCTGTTCTGTTTTGTAATTCAGTTCAAGTGTAACGGTTTTTACATTCCCTCTATAAGTGACACCTTATGAGAAGTGTCCTTTTCTGTGTGACTTATTTCACTTAGAATCGTCTTACCTAAATCCACTCATCATGCTGCTACTAGCCTTATGACATTGATTTCATGGCTGAGTGATATTCCATTGTACATAAGGACCACAACTTTTTTATCCATTTTTCGCTTTCCTGGGATATTTAAGGTGGAAGGAAGTGGAGGTCCTTGTCAACAGAGCAGCCCTAAACTTTGGGGTGCTTGTGTCTTGCTGATTTTCAATTTTCCCACTTTATCCCCCCATGCGTGGAAGTGCCCTATGCTCTCTAAGCTGTGTTGTTTAGATGTTTCAGGACACACCGTACACTTCTCCAGAGTGGCTGTTGGCAATTTACATCCCGCCCATCAGTGTAGCAAGGCTCCCATTTCTCCATGGCCTGTCCTGCATTTCTGGTTTTGACACTTTTTTCAGCATGGCCCTTTTGACCGATGGGAAGCGAGACTTCTTTGTAGCGCTGATTTGCCTTTCCAGGTTGCTTGGTTGGCCAAAAAGGGCGTATGCGTTTTTTCCTGAATATATTCAGGAAAAAACGCATACGCCCTTTTTGGCCAAGGGCATCATTGTCAACGTTTTGCCGCTTTTCATGTGCTTTAAAAGCGATTCGAATCTACCTCCTGAAATCTGTTTCCTGCAATTCTGCCTTGATTTCAAATCCTCTTCTTTGCCTTCCCTCAATATATTTGTGGACGAGAGTTATCATTTATAACTCTGCAGGTTTGTGAATTGCAGTGCCCTGAAGCTCCATTTTACAAGTCGCTTTTTTGGGAGCTGGCCGCAAAAGCGCCGGATGGCTTCAGGCCCTGTTCTGGTTCAGGGGGGCAGGCTGAGCCTGTGGTTGATTCTTCTTCCTGATGGGAAAATAGAGTGACCTGTGCCTGTCCCAACACCAAGAGCTAGTCTCTCATTGGTTCCCCGTCTTCCCGTTCATCCTCAGGACAAATTGCAACCTGTACGGAACAGGAGGTTAAAGGTGCTGATGCTCCAAGTAGGGAGATTGCTAGTAAAGTGGCTGGAATGGCGAACCCGAGCACAAGGAGATGAGAAATGAGGTGCGTTTTAGAAACCTTTCCCCATCACACGGTGTACCATCTTCTGGGTTTCTCATGCATGTTTTCGATGTAGGAAGATGCCCTTGAACCTGGAGATTTGGGACCCATGCGATGGGTAGCACGCAGTATTACTTTAAATGGTCTGCGTTTGCTCACCCAACCTCACCAAACCTCTCAGCCCCAAGAGTGTCCACCCTTATGTGTCATCCAGCTGTGGGTCTAGATATGGTCAATCCAGGTTGCATCACAGCTCCTGAACGAATTGTGTAAGAATTTCTCTCTCTTTCCCTGTCTTTGTTTCATGGGTTTTTAAAAGTAATTTATTTTTATAATGGGGTTTAGCTGCTTTTCACGGCTGTGTTTATGCCGCTTTACACCCACTTGACACACTAACAGAGAGATATCAATACATAGGTTTTAAGATTATTACTAGTCAGATATATTCTTGTGCGGTGAATCGGGCGTGTTGAGTCCAGTTCTCTGAGCAAGGAGTAGGTCTTGTCTATTACATATTGGGTTTATGGAACGGTATCTGAGCTAATTTGAAACTCTTGTTTTATGTATCACCCCACCTCACCTTTCCCGTTAAGCAGCCATAGTGTGTTTTCTGCATGTGTGACTCTGTTCTGTATTGTAAGTCAGTTCAAGTGTAACGGTTTTTACATTCCCTCTATAAGTGACACCTTATGAGAAGTGTCCTTTTCTGTGTGACTTATTTCACTTAGAATCGTCTTACCTAAATCCACTCATCATGCTGCTACTAGCCTTATGACATTGATTTCATGGCTGAGTGATATTCCATTGTACATAAGGACCACAACTTTTTTATCCATTTTTCGCTTTCCTGGGATATTTAAGGTGGAATGAAGTGGAGGTCCTTGTCAACAGAGCAGCCCTAAACTTTGGGGTGCTTGTGTCTTGCTGATTTTCAATTTTCCCACTTTATCCCCCCATGCGTGGAAGTGCCCTATGCTCTCTAAGCTGTGTTTTTTAGATGTTTCAGGACACACCGTACACTTCTCCAGAGTGGCTGTTGGCAATTTACATCCCGCCCATCAGTGTAGCAATGCTCCCATTTCTCCATGGCCTGTCCTGCATTTCTGGTTTTGACACTTTTTTCAGCATGGCCCTTTTGACCGATGGGAAGCGAGACTTCTTTGTAGCGCTGATTTGCCTTTCCAGGTTGCTTGGTTGGCCAAAAAGGGCGTATGCGTTTTTTCCTGAATATATTCAGGAAAAAACGCATACGACCTTTTTGGCCAAGGGCATCATTGTCAACGTTTTGCCGCTTTTCATGTGCTTTAAAGGCGATTCGAATCTACCTCCTGAAATCTGTTTCCTGCAATTCTGCCTTGATTTCAAATCCTCTTCTTTGCCTTCCCTCAATATATTTGTGGACGAGAGTTATGATTTATAACTCTGCAGGTTTGTGAATTGCAGTGCCCTGAAGCTCCATTTTACAAGTCGGTTTTTTGGGAGCTGGCCGCAAAAGCGCAGGATGGCTTCAGGCCCTGTTCTGGTTCAGGGGGGCAGGCTGAGCCTGTGGTTAATTCTTCTTCCTGATGGGAAAATAGAGTGACCTGTGCCTGTCCCAACACCAAGAGCTAGTCTCTCATTGGTACCCCGTCTTCCCGTTCATCCTCAGGACAAATTGCAACCTGTACGGAACAGGAGGTTAAAGGTGCTGATGCTCCAAGTAGGGAGATTGCTAGTAAAGTGGCTGGAATGGCGAACCCGAGCACAAGGAGATGAGAAATGAGGTGCGTTTTAGAAACCTTTCCCCATCACACGGTGTACCATCTTCTGGGTTTCTCATGCATGTTTTCGATGTAGGAAGATGCCCTTGAACCTGGAGATTTGGGACCCATGTGATGGGTAGCACGCAGTATTACTTTAAAGGGTCTGCGTTTGCTCACCCAACCTCACCAAACCTCTCAGCCCCAAGAGTGTCCACCCTTATGTCTCATCCAGCTGTGGGTCTAGATATGGTCAATCCAGGTTGCATCACAGCCCCTGAACGAATTGTGTAATAATTTCTCTCTCTTTCCCTGTCTTTGTTTCATGGGTTTTTAAAAGTAATTTATTTTTATAATGGGGTTTAGCTGCTTTTCACGGCTGTGTTTATGCCACTTTACACCCACTTGACACACTAACAGAGAGATATCAATACATAGGTTTTAAGATTATTACTAGTCAGATATATTCTTGTGCGGTGAATCGGGCGTGTTGAGTCCAGTTCTCTGAGCAAGGAGTAGGTCTTGTCTATTCCATATTGGGTTTATGGAACGGTATCTGAGCTAATTTGAAACTCTTGTTTTATGTATCACCCCACCTCACCTTTCCCGTTAAGCAGCCATAGTGTGTTTTCTGCATGTGTGACTCTGTTCTGTTTTGTAATTCAGTTCAAGTGTAACGGTTTTTACATTCCCTCTATAAGTGACACCTTATGAGAAGTGTCCTTTTCTGTGTGACTTATTTCACTTAGAATCGTCTTACCTAAATCCACTCATCATGCTGCTACTAGCCTTATGACATTGATTTCATGGCTGAGTGATATTCCATTGTACATAAGGACCACAACTTTTTTATCCATTTTTCGCTTTCCTGGGATATTTAAGGTGGAAGGAAGTGGAGGTCCTTGTCAACAGAGCAGCCCTAAACTTTGGGGTGCTTGTGTCTTGCTGATTTTCAATTTTCCCACTTTATCCCCCCATGCGTGGAAGTGCCCTATGCTCTCTAAGCTGTGTTTTTTAGATGTTTCAGGACACACCGTACACTTCTCCAGAGTGGCTGTTGGCAATTTACATCCCGCCCATCAGTGTAGCAAGGCTCCCATTTCTCCATGGCCTGTCCTGCATTTCTGGTTTTGACACTTTTTTCAGCATGGCCCTTTTGACCGATGGGAAGCGAGACTTCTTTGTAGCGCTGATTTGCCTTTCCAGGTTGCTTGGTTGGCCAAAAAGGGCGTATGCGTTTTTTCCTGAATATATTCAGGAAAAAACGCATACGCCCTTTTTGGCCAAGGGCATCATTGTCAACGTTTTGCCGCTTTTCATGTGCTTTAAAGGCGATTCGAATCTACCTCCTGAAATCTGTTTCCTGCAATTCTGCCTTGATTTCAAATCCTCTTCTTTGCCTTCCCTCAATATATTTGTGGACGAGAGTTATCATTTATAACTCTGCAGGTTTGTGAATTGCAGTGCCCTGAAGCTCCATTTTACAAGTCGCTTTTTGGGAGCCGGCCGCAAAAGCGCAGGATGGCTTCAGGCCCTGTTCTGGTTCCGGGGGGCAGGCTGAGCCTGTGGTTAATTCTTCTTCCTGATGGGAAAATAGAGTGACCTGTGCCTGTCCCAACACCAAGAGCTAGTCTCTCATTGGTTCCCCGTCTTCCCGTTCATCCTCAGGACAAATTGCAACCTGTACGGAACAGGAGGTTAAAGGTGCTGATGCTCCAAGTAGGGAGATTGCTAGTAAAGTGGCTGGAATGGCGAACCCGAGCACAAGGAGATGAGAAATGAGGTGCGTTTTAGAAACCTTTCCCCATCACACGGTGTACCATCTTCTGGGTTTCTCATGCATGTTTTCGATGTAGGAAGATGCCCTTGAACCTGGAGATTTGGGACCCATGCGATGGGTAGCACGCAGTATTACTTTAAAGGGTCTGCGTTTGCTCACCCAACCTCACCAAACCTCTCAGCCCCAAGAGTGTCCACCCTTATGTGTCATCCAGCTGTGGGTCTAGATATGGTCAATCCAGGTTGCATCACAGCTCCTGAACGAATTGTGTAAGAATTTCTCTCTCTTTCCCTGTCTTTGTTTCATGGGTTTTTAAAAGTAATTTATTTTTATAATGGGGTTTAGCTGCTTTTCACGGCTGTGTTTATGCCGCTTTACACCCACTTGACACACTAACAGAGAGATATCAATACATAGGTTTTAAGATTATTACTAGTCAGATATATTCTTGTGCGGTGAATCGGGCGTGTTGAGTCCAGTTCTCTGAGCAAGGAGTAGGTCTTGTCTATTACATATTGGGTTTATGGAACGGTATCTGAGCTAATTTGAAACTCTTGTTTTATGTATCACCCCACCTCACCTTTCCCGTTAAGCAGCCATAGTGTGTTTTCTGCATGTGTGACTCTGTTCTGTTTTGTAATTCAGTTCAAGTGTAACGGTTTTTACATTCCCTCTATAAGTGACACCTTATGAGAAGTGTCCTTTTCTGTGTGACTTATTTCACTTAGAATCGTCTTACCTAAATCCACTCATCATGCTGCTAC
Source organism: Balaenoptera physalus (assembly GCF_965194825.1). Lineage (NCBI taxonomy): Eukaryota > Metazoa > Chordata > Mammalia > Artiodactyla > Balaenopteridae > Balaenoptera > Balaenoptera physalus. The sequence goes on along the minus strand of NW_028126341.1, from coordinate 23,747 downwards.
TAGCCTTATGACATTGATTTCATGGCTGAGTGATATTCCATTGTACATAAGGACCACAACTTTTTTATCCATTTTTCGCTTTCCTGGGATATTTAAGGTGGAAGGAAGTGGAGGTCCTTGTCAACAGAGCAGCCCTAAACTTTGGGGTGCTTGTGTCTTGCTGATTTTCAATTTTCCCACTTTATCCCCCCATGCGTGGAAGTGCCCTATGCTCTCTAAGCTGTGTTTTTTAGATGTTTCAGGACACACCGTACACTTCTCCAGAGTGGCTGTTGGCAATTTACATCCCGCCCATCAGTGTAGCAAGGCTCCCATTTCTCCATGGCCTGTCCTGCATTTCTGGTTTTGACACTTTTTTCAGCATGGCCCTTTTGACCGATGGGAAGCGAGACTTCTTTGTAGCGCTGATTTGCCTTTCCAGGTTGCTTGGTTGGCCAAAAAGGGCGTATGCGTTTTTTCCTGAATATATTCAGGAAAAAACGCATACGCCCTTTTTGGCCAAGGGCATCATTGTCAACGTTTTGCCGCTTTTCATGTGCTTTAAAGGCGATTCGAATCTACCTCCTGAAATCTGTTTCCTGCAATTCTGCCTTGATTTCAAATCCTCTTCTTTGCCTTCCCTCAATATATTTGTGGACGAGAGTTATCATTTATAACTCTGCAGGTTTGTGAATTGCAGTGCCCTGAAGCTCCATTTTACAAGTCGCTTTTTTGGGAGCCGGCCGCAAAAGCACAGGATGGCTTCAGGCCCTGTTCTGGTTCCGGGGGGCAGGCTGAGCCTGTGGTTAATTCTTCTTCCTGATGGGAAAATAGAGTGACCTGTGCCTGTCCCAACACCAAGAGCTAGTCTCTCATTGGTTCCCCGTCTTCCCGTTCATCCTCAGGACAAATTGCAACCTGTACGGAACAGGAGGTTAAAGGTGCTGATGCTCCAAGTAGGGAGATTGCTAGTAAAGTGGCTGGAATGGCGAACCCGAGCACAAGGAGATGAGAAATGAGGTGCGTTTTAGAAACCTTTCCCCATCACACGGTGTACCATCTTCTGGGTTTCTCATGCATGTTTTCGATGTAGGAAGATGCCCTTGAACCTGGAGATTTGGGACCCATGCGATGGGTAGCACGCAGTATTACTTTAAAGGGTCTGCGTTTGCTCACCCAACCTCACCAAACCTCTCAGCCCCAAGAGTGTCCACCCTTATGTGTCATCCAGCTGTGGGTCTAGATATGGTCAATCCAGGTTGCATCACAGCTCCTGAACGAATTGTGTAAGAATTTCTCTCTCTTTCCCTGTCTTTGTTTCATGGGTTTTTAAAAGTAATTTATTTTTATAATGGGGTTTAGCTGCTTTTCACGGCTGTGTTTATGCCGCTTTACACCCACTTGACACACTAACAGAGAGATATCAATACATAGGTTTTAAGATTATTACTAGTCAGATATATTCTTGTGCGGTGAATCGGGCGTGTTGAGTCCAGTTCTCTGAGCAAGGAGTAGGTCTTGTCTATTACATATTGGGTTTATGGAACGGTATCTGAGCTAATTTGAAACTCTTGTTTTATGTATCACCCCACCTCACCTTTCCCGTTAAGCAGCCATAGTGTGTTTTCTGCATGTGTGACTCTGTTCTGTATTGTAAGTCAGTTCAAGTGTAACGGTTTTTACATTCCCTCTATAAGTGACACCTTATGAGAAGTGTCCTTTTCTGTGTGACTTATTTCACTTAGAATCGTCTTACCTAAATCCACTCATCATGCTGCTACTAGCCTTATGACATTGATTTCATGGCTGAGTGATATTCCATTGTACATAAGGACCACAACTTTTTTATCCATTTTTCGCTTTCCTGGGATATTTAAGGTGGAAGGAAGTGGAGGTCCTTGTCAACAGAGCAGCCCTAAACTTTGGGGTGCTTGTGTCTTGCTGATTTTCAATTTTCCCACTTTATCACCCCATGCGTGGAAGTACCCTATGCTCTCTAAGCTGTGTTTTTTAGATGTTTCAGGACACACCGTACACTTCTCCAGAGTGGCTGTTGGCAATTTACATCCCGCCCATCAGTGTAGCAAGGCTCCCATTTCTCCATGGCCTGTCCTGCATTTCTGGTTTTGACAGTTTTTTCAGCATGGCCCTTTTGACCGATGGGAAGCGAGACTTCTTTGTAGCGCTGATTTGCCTTTCCAGGTTGCTTGGTTGGCCAAAAAGGGCGTATGCGTTTTTTCCTGAATATATTCAGGAAAAAACGCATACGCCCTTTTTGGCCAAGGGCATCATTGTCAACGTTTTGCCGCTTTTCATGTGCTTTAAAGGCGATTCGAATCTACCTCCTGAAATCTGTTTCCTGCAATTCTGCCTTGATTTCAAATCCTCTTCTTTGCCTTCCCTCAATATATTTGTGGACGAGAGTTATCATTTATAACTCTGCAGGTTTGTGAATTGCAGTGCCCTGAAGCTCCATTTTACAAGTCGCTTTTTTGGGAGCCGGCCGCAAAAGCGCAGGATGGCTTCAGGCCCTGTTCTGGTTCAGGGGGGCAGGCTGAGCCTGTGGTTAATTCTTCTTCCTGATGGGAAAATAGAGTGACCTGTGCCTGTCCCAACACCAAGAGCTAGTCTCTCATTGGTTCCCCGTCTTCCCGTTCATCCTCAGGAAAAATTGCAACCTGTACGGAACAGGAGGTTAAAGGTGCTGATGCTCCAAGTAGGGAGATTGCTAGTAAAGTGGCTGGAATGGCGAACCCGAGCACAAGGAGATGAGAAATGAGGTGCGTTTTAGAAACCTTTCCCCATCACACGGTGTACCATCCTCTGGGTTTCTCATGCATGTTTTCGATGTAGGAAGATGCCCTTGAACCTGGAGATTTGGGACCCATGCGATGGGTAGCACGCAGTATTACTTTAAAGGGTCTGCGTTTGCTCACCCAACCTCACCAAACCTCTCAGCCCCAAGAGTGTCCACCCTTATGTCTCATCCAGCTGTGGGTCTAGATATGGTCAATCCAGGTTGCATCACAGCTCCTGAACGAATTGTGTAAGAATTTCTCTCTCTTTCCCTGTCTTTGTTTCATGGGTTTTTAAAAGTAATTTATTTTTATAATGGGGTTTAGCTGCTTTTCACGGCTGTGTTTATGCCGCTTTACACCCACTTGACACACTAACAGAGAGATATCAATACATAGGTTTTAAGATTATTACTAGTCAGATATATTCTTGTGCGGTGAATAGGGAGTGTTGAGTCCAGTTCTCTGAGCAAGGAGTAGGTCTTGTCTATTACATATTGGGTTTATGGAACGGTATCTGAGCTAATTTGAAACTCTTGTTTTATGTATCACCCCACCTCACCTTTCCCGTTAAGCAGCCATAGTGTGTTTTCTGCATGTGTGACTCTGTTCTGTTTTGTAATTCAGTTCAAGTGTAACGGTTTTTACATTCCCTCTATAAGTGACACCTTATGAGAAGTGTCCTTTTCTGTGTGACTTATTTCACTTAGAATCGTCTTACCTAAATCCACTCATCATGCTGCTACTAGCCTTATGACATTGATTTCATGGCTGAGTGATATTCCATTGTACATAAGGACCACAACTTTTTTATCCATTTTTCGCTTTCCTGGGATATTTAAGGTGGAAGGAAGTGGAGGTCCTTGTCAACAGAGCAGCCCTAAACTTTGGGGTGCTTGTGTCTTGCTGATTTTCAATTTTCCCACTTTATCCCCCCATGCGTGGAAGTGCCCTATGCTCTCTAAGCTGTGTTTTTTAGATGTTTCAGGACACACCGTACACTTCTCCAGAGTGGCTGTTGGCAATTTACATCCCGCCCATCAGTGTAGCAAGGCTCCCATTTCTCCATGGCCTGTCCTGCATTTCTGGTTTTGACACTTTTTTCAGCATGGCCCTTTTGACCGATGGGAAGCGAGACTTCTTTGTAGCGCTGATTTGCCTTTCCAGGTTGCTTGGTTGGCCAAAAAGGGCGTATGCGTTTTTTCCTGAATATATTCAGGAAAAAACGCATACGCCCTTTTTGGCCAAGGGCATCATTGTCAACGTTTTGCCGCTTTTCATGTGCTTTAAAGGCGATTCGAATCTACCTCCTGAAATCTGTTTCCTGCAATTCTGCCTTGATTTCAAATCCTCTTCTTTGCCTTCCCTCAATATATTTGTGGACGAGAGTTATCATTTATAACTCTGCAGGTTTGTGAATTGCAGTGCCCTGAAGCTCCATTTTACAAGTCGTTTTTTTGGGAGCTGGCCGCAAAAGCGCAGGATGGCTTCAGGCCCTGTTCTGGTTCAGGGGGGCAGGCTGAGCCTGTGGTTAATTCTTCTTCCTGATGGGAAAATAGAGTGGCCTGTGCCTGTCCCAACACCAAGAGCTAGTCTCTCATTGGTTCCCCGTCTTCCCGTTCATCCTCAGGACAAATTGCAACCTGTACGGAACAGGAGGTTAAAGGTGCTGATGCTCCAAGTAGGGAGATTGCTAGTAAAGTGGCTGGAATGGCGAACCCGAGCACAAGGAGATGAGAAATGAGGTGCGTTTTAGAAACCTTTCCCCATCACACGGTGTACCATCTTCTGGGTTTCTCATGCATGTTTTCGATGTAGGAAGATGCCCTTGAACCTGGAGATTTGGGACCCATGCGATGGGTAGCACGCAGTATTACTTTAAAGGGTCTGCGTTTGCTCACCCAACCTCACCAAACCTCTCAGCCCCAAGAGTGTCCACCCTTATGTCTCATCCAGCTGTGGGTCTAGATATGGTCAATCCAGGTTGCATCACAGCCCCTGAACGAATTGTGTAAGAATTTCTCTCTCTTTCCCTGTCTTTGTTTCATGGGTTTTTAAAAGTAATTTATTTTTATAATGGGGTTTAGCTGCTTTTCACGGCTGTGTTTATGCCGCTTTACACCCACTTGACACACTAACAGAGAGATATCAATACATAGGTTTTAAGATTATTACTAGTCAGATATATTCTTGTGCGGTGAATCGGGCGTGTTGAGTCCAGTTCTCTGAGCAAGGAGTAGGTCTTGTCTATTCCATATTGGGTTTATGGAACGGTATCTGAGCTAATTTGAAACTCTTGTTTTATGTATCACCCCACCTCACCTTTCCCGTTAAGCAGCCATAGTGTGTTTTCTGCATGTGTGACTCTGTTCTGTTTTGTAATTCAGTTCAAGTGTAACGGTTTTTACATTCCCTCTATAAGTGACACCTTATGAGAAGTGTCCTTTTCTGTGTGACTTATTTCACTTAGAATCGTCTTACCTAAATCCACTCATCATGCTGCTACTAGCCTTATGACATTGATTTCATAGCTGAGTGATATTCCATTGTACATAAGGACCACAACTTTTTTATCCATTTTTCGCTTTCCTGGGATATTTAAGGTGGAAGGAAGTGGAGGTCCTTGTCAACAGAGCAGCCCTAAACTTTGGGGTGCTTGTGTCTTGCTGATTTTCAATTTTCCCACTTTATCCCCCCATGCGTGGAAGTGCCCTATGCTCTCTAAGCTGTGTTTTTTAGATGTTTCAGGACACACCGTACACTTCTCCAGAGTGGCTGTTGGCAATTTACATCCCGCCCATCAGTGTAGCAAGGCTCCCATTTCTCCATGGCCTGTCCTGCATTTCTGGTTTTGACACTTTTTTCAGCATGGCCCTTTTGACCGATGGGAAGCGAGACTTCTTTGTAGCGCTGATTTGCCTTTCCAGGTTGCTTGGTTGGCCAAAAAGGGCGTATGCGTTTTTTCCTGAATATATTCAGGAAAAAACGCATACGCCCTTTTTGGCCAAGGGCATCATTGTCAACGTTTTGCCGCTTTTCATGTGCTTTAAAGGCGATTCGAATCTACCTCCTGAAATCTGTTTCCTGCAATTCTGCCTTGATTTCAAATCCTCTTCTTTGCCTTCCCTCAATATATTTGTGGACGAGAGTTATCATTTATAACTCTGCAGGTTTGTGAATTGCAGTGCCCTGAAGCTCCATTTTACAAGTCGGTTTTTTGGGAGCTGGCCGCAAAAGCGCAGGATGGCTTCAGGCCCTGTTCTGGTTCAGGGGGGCAGGCTGAGCCTGTGGTTAATTCTTCTTCCTGATGGGAAAATAGAGTGGCCTGTGCCTGTCCCAACACCAAGAGCTAGTCTCTCATTGGTTCCCCGTCTTCCCGTTCATCCTCAGGACAAATTGCAACCTGTACGGAACAGGAGGTTAAAGGTGCTGATGCTCCAAGTAGGGAGATTGCTAGTAAAGTGGCTGGAATGGCGAACCCGAGCACAAGGAGATGAGAAATGAGGTGCGTTTTAGAAACCTTTCCCCATCACACGGTGTACCATCTTCTGGGTTTCTCATGCATGTTTTCGATGTAGGAAGATGCCCTTGAACCTGGAGATTTGGGACCCATGCGATGGGTAGCACGCAGTATTACTTTAAAGGGTCTGCGTTTGCTCACCCAACCTCACCAAACCTCTCAGCCCCAAGAGTGTCCACCCTTATGTCTCATCCAGCTGTGGGTCTAGATATGGTCAATGCAGGTTGCATCACAGCCCCTGAACGAATTGTGTAAGAATTTCTCTCTCTTTCCCTGTCTTTGTTTCATGGGTTTTTAAAAGTAATTTATTTTTATAATGGGGTTTAGCTGCTTTTCACGGCTGTGTTTATGCCTCTTTACACCCACTTGACACACTAACAGAGAGATATCAATACATAGGTTTTAAGATTATTACTAGTCAGATATATTCTTGTGCGGTGAATCGGGCGTGTTGAGTCCAGTTCTCTGAGCAAGGAGTAGGTCTTGTCTATTCCATATTGGGTTTATGGAACGGTATCTGAGCTAATTTGAAACTCTTGTTTTATGTATCACCCCACCTCACCTTTCCCGTTAAGCAGCCATAGTGTGTTTTCTGCATGTGTGACTCTGTTCTGTTTTGTAATTCAGTTCAAGTGTAACGGTTTTTACATTCCCTCTATAAGTGACACCTTATGAGAAGTGTCCTTTTCTGTGTGACTTATTTCACTTAGAATCGTCTTACCTAAATCCACTCATCATGCTGCTACTAGCCTTATGACATTGATTTCATAGCTGAGTGATATTCCATTGTACATAAGGACCACAACTTTTTTATCCATTTTTCGCTTTCCTGGGATATTTAAGGTGGAAGGAAGTGGAGGTCCTTGTCAACAGAGCAGCCCTAAACTTTGGGGTGCTTGTGTCTTGCTGATTTTCAATTTTCCCACTTTATCCCCCCATGCGTGGAAGTGCCCTATGCTCTCTAAGCTGTGTTTTTTAGATGTTTCAGGACACACCGTACACTTCTCCAGAGTGGCTGTTGGCAATTTACATCCCGCCCATCAGTGTAGCAAGGCTCCCATTTCTCCATGGCCTGTCCTGCATTTCTGGTTTTGACACTTTTTTCAGCATGGCCCTTTTGACCGATGGGAAGCGAGACTTCTTTGTAGCGCTGATTTGCCTTTCCAGGTTGCTTGGTTGGCCAAAAAGGGCGTATGCGTTTTTTCCTGAATATATTCAGGAAAAAACGCATACGCCCTTTTTGGCCAAGGGCATCATTGTCAACGTTTTGCCGCTTTTCATATGCTTTAAAGGCGATTCGAATCTACCTCCTGAAATCTGTTTCCTGCAATTCTGCCTTGATTTCAAATCCTCTTCTTTGCCTTCCCTCAATATATTTGTGGACGAGAGTTATCATTTATAACTCTGCAGGTTTGTGAATTGCAGTGCCCTGAAGCTCCATTTTACAAGTCGCTTTTTTGGGAGCTGGCCGCAAAAACGCCGGATGGCTTCAGGCCCTGTTCTGGTTCAGGGGTCAGGCTGAGCCTGTGGTTGATTCTTCTTCCTGATGGGAAAATAGAGTGACCTGTGCCTGTCCCAACACCAAGAGCTAGTCTCTCATTGGTTCCCCGTCTTCCCGTTCATCCTCAGGACAAATTGCAACCTGTACGGAACAGGAGGTTAAAGGTGCTGATGCTCCAAGTAGGGAGATTGCTAGTAAAGTGGCTGGAATGGCGAACCCGAACACAAGGAGATGAGAAATGAGGTGCGTTTTAGAAACCTTTCCCCATCACACGGTGTACCATCTTCTGGGTTTCTCATGCATGTTTTCGATGTAGGAAGATGCCCTTGAACCTGGAGATTTGGGACCCATGCGATGGGTAGCACGCAGTATTACTTTAAAGGGTCTGCGTTTGCTCACCCAACCTCACCAAACCTCTCAGCCCCAAGAGTGTCCACCCTTATGTGTCATCCAGCTGTGGGTCTAGATATGGTCAATCCAGGTTGCATCACAGCCCCTGAACGAATTGTGTGAGAATTTCTCTCTCTTTCCCTGTCTTTGTTTCATGGGTTTTTAAAAGTAATTTATTTTTATAATGGGGTTTAGCTGCTTTTCACGGCTGTGTTTATGCCGCTTTACACCCACTTGACACACTAACAGAGAGATATCAATACATAGGTTTTAAGATTATTACTAGTCAGATATATTCTTGTGCGGTGAATCGGGCGTGTTGAGTCCAGTTCTCTGAGCAAGGAGTAGGTCTTGTCTATTCCATATTGGGTTTATGGAACGGTATCTGAGCTAATTTGAAACTCTTGTTTTATGTATCACCCCACCTCACCTTTCCCGTTAAGCAGCCATAGTGTGTTTTCTGCATGTGTGACTCTGTTCTGTTTTGTAATTCAGTTCAAGTGTAACGGTTTTTACATTCCCTCTATAAGTGACACCTTATGAGAAGTGTCCTTTTCTGTGTGACTTATTTCACTTAGAATCGTCTTACCTAAATCCACTCATCATGCTGCTACTAGCCTTATGACATTGATTTCATGGCTGAGTGATATTCCATTGTACATAAGGACCACAACTTTTTTATCCATTTTTCGCTTTCCTGGGATATTTAAGGTGGAAGGAAGTGGAGGTCCTTGTCAACAGAGCAGCCCTAAACTTTGGGGTGCTTGTGTCTTGCTGATTTTCAATGTTCCCACTTTATCCCCCCATGCGTGGAAGTGCCCTATGCTCTCTAAGCTGTGTTTTTTAGATGTTTCAGGACACACCGTACACTTCTCCAGAGTGGCTGTTGGCAATTTACATCCCGCCCATCAGTGTAGCAAGGCTCCCATTTCTCCATGGCCTGTCCTGCATTTCTGGTTTTGACACTTTTTTCAGCATGGCCCTTTTGACCGATGGGAAGCGAGACTTCTTTGTAGCGCTGATTTGCCTTTCCAGGTTGCTTGGTTGGCCAAAAAGGGCGTATGCGTTTTTTCCTGAATATATTCAGGAAAAAACGCATACGCCCTTTTTGGCCAAGGGCATCATTGTCAACGTTTTGCCGCTTTTCATGTGCTTTAAAGGCGATTTGAATCTACCTCCTGAAATCTGTTTCCTGCAATTCTGCCTTGATTTCAAATCCTCTTCTTTGCCTTCCCTCAATATATTTGTGGACGAGAGTTATGATTTATAACTCTGCAGGTTTGTGAATTGCAGTGCCCTGAAGCTCCATTTTACAAGTCGCTTTTTTGGGAGCTGGCCGCAAAAGCGCCGGATGGCTTCAGGCCCTGTTCTGGTTCTGGGGGGCAGGCTGAGCCTGTGGTTAATTCTTCTTCCTGATGCAAAAATAGAGTGACCTGTGCCTGTCCCAACACCAAGAGCTAGTCTCTCATTGGTTCCCCATGTTCCCGTTCATCCTCAGGACAAATTGCAACCTGTACGGAACAGGATGTTAAAGGTGCTGATGCTCCAAGTAGGGAGATTGCTAGTAAAGTGGCTGGAATGGCGAACCCGAGCACAAGGAGATGAGAAATGAGGTGCGTTTTAGAAACCTTTCCCCATCACACGGTGTACCATCTTCTGGGTTTCTCATGCATGTTTTCGATGTAGGAAGATGCCCTTGAACCTGGAGATTTGGGACCCATGCGATGGGTAGCACGCAGTATTACTTTAAATGGTCTGCGTTTGCTCACCCAACCTCACCAAACCTCTCAGCCCCAAGAGTGTCCACCCTTATGTGTCATCCAGCTGTGGGTCTAGATATGGTCAATCCAGGTTGCATCACAGCCCCTGAACGAATTGTGTAAGAATTTCTCTCTCTTTCCCTGTCTTTGTTTCATGGGTTTTTAAAAGTAATTTATTTTTATAATGGGGTTTAGCTGCTTTTCACGGCTGTGTTTATGCCGCTTTACACCCACTTGACACACTAACAGAGAGATATCAATACATAGGTTTTAAGATTATTACTAGTCAGATATATTCTTGTGCGGTGAATCGGGCGTGTTGAGTCCAGTTCTCTGAGCAAGGAGTAGGTCTTGTCTATTACATATTGGGTTTATGGAACGGTATCTGAGCTAATTTGAAACTCTTGTTTTATGTATCACCCCACCTCACCTTTCCCGTTAAGCAGCCATAGTGTGTTTTCTGCATGTGTGACTCTGTTCTGTATTGTAAGTCAGTTCAAGTGTAACGGTTTTTACATTCCCTCTATAAGTGACACCTTATGAGAAGTGTCCTTTTCTGTGTGACTTATTTCACTTAGAATCGTCTTACCTAAATCCACTCATCATGCTGCTACTAGCCTTATGACATTGATTTCATGGCTGAGTGATATTCCATTGTACATAAGGACCACAACTTTTTTATCCATTTTTCGCTTTCCTGGGATATTTAAGGTGGAATGAAGTGGAGGTCCTTGTCAACAGAGCAGCCCTAAACTTTGGGGTGCTTGTGTCTTGCTGATTTTCAATTTTCCCACTTTATCCCCCCATGCGTGGAAGTGCCCTATGCTCTCTAAGCTGTGTTTTTTAGATGTTTCAGGACACACCGTACACTTCTCCAGAGTGGCTGTTGGCAATTTACATCCCGCCCATCAGTGTAGCAAGGCTCCCATTTCTCCATGGCCTGTCCTGCATTTCTGGTTTTGACAGTTTTTTCAGCATGGCCCTTTTGACCGATGGGAAGCGAGACTTCTTTGTAGCGCTGATTTGCCTTTCCAGGTTGCTTGGTTGGCCAAAAAGGGCGTATGCGTTTTTTCCTGAATATATTCAGGAAAAAACGCATACGCCCTTTTTGGCCAAGGGCATCATTGTCAACGTTTTGCCGCTTTTCATGTGCTTTAAAGGCGATTCGAATCTACCTCCTGAAATCTGTTTCCTGCAATTCTGCCTTGATTTCAAATCCTCTTCTTTGCCTTCCCTCAATATATTTGTGGACGAGAGTTATGATTTATAACTCTGCAGGTTTGTGAATTGCAGTGCCCTGAAGCTCCATTTTACAAGTCGGTTTTTTGGGAGCTGGCCGCAAAAGCGCAGGATGGCTTCAGGCCCTGTTCTGGTTCCGGGGGGCAGGCTGAGCCTGTGGTTAATTCTTCTTCCTGATGGGAAAATAGAGTGACCTGTGCCTGTCCCAACACCAAGAGCTAGTCTCTCATTGGTACCCCGTCTTCCCGTTCATCCTCAGGACAAATTGCAACCTGTACGGAACAGGAGGTTAAAGGTGCTGATGCTCCAAGTAGGGAGATTGCTAGTAAAGTGGCTGGAATGGCGAACCCGAGCACAAGGAGATGAGAAATGAGGTGCGTTTTAGAAACCTTTCCCCATCACACGGTGTACCATCTTCTGGGTTTCTCATGCATGTTTTCGATGTAGGAAGATGCCCTTGAACCTGGAGATTTGGGACCCATGCGATGGGTAGCACGCAGTATTACTTTAAATGGTCTGCGTTTGCTCACCCAACCTCACCAAACCTCTCAGCCCCAAGAGTGTCCACCCTTATGTGTCATCCAGCTGTGGGTCTAGATATGGTCAATCCAGGTTGCATCACAGCTCCTGAACGAATTGTGTAAGAATTTCTCTCTCTTTCCCTGTCTTTGTTTCATGGGTTTTTAAAAGTAATTTATTTTTATAATGGGGTTTAGCTGCTTTTCACGGCTGTGTTTATGCCGCTTTACACCCACTTGACACACTAACAGAGAGATATCAATACATAGGTTTTAAGATTATTACTAGTCAGATATATTCTTGTGCGGTGAATCGGGCGTGTTGAGTCCAGTTCTCTGAGCAAGGAGTAGGTCTTGTCTATTACATATTGGGTTTATGGAACGGTATCTGAGCTAATTTGAAACTCTTGTTTTATGTATCACCCCACCTCACCTTTCCCGTTAAGCAGCCATAGTGTGTTTTCTGCATGTGTGACTCTGTTCTGTATTGTAAGTCAGTTCAAGTGTAACGGTTTTTACATTCCCTCTATAAGTGACACCGTATGAGAAGTTTCCTTTTCTGTGTGACTTATTTCACTTAGAATCGTCTTACCTAAATCCACTCATCATGCTGCTACTAGCCTTATGACATTGATTTCATGGCTGAGTGATATTCCATTGTACATAAGGACCACAACTTTTTTATCCATTTTTCGCTTTCCTGGGATATTTAAGGTGGAAGGAAGTGGAGGTCCTTGTCAACAGAGCAGCCCTAACCTTTGGGGTGCTTGTGTCTTGCTGATTTTCAATTTTCCCACTTTATCCCCCCATGCGTGGAAGTGCCCTATGCTCTCTAAGCTGTGTTTTTTAGATGTTTCAGGACACACCGTACACTTCTCCAGAGTGGCTGTTGGCAATTTACATCCCGCCCATCAGTGTAGCAAGGCTCCCATTTCTCCATGGCCTGTCCTGCATTTCTGGTTTTGACACTTTTTTCAGCATGGCCCTTTTGACCGATGGGAAGCGAGACTTCTTTGTAGCGCTGATTTGCCTTTCCAGGTTGCTTGGTTGGCCAAAAAGGGCGTATGCGTTTTTTCCTGAATATATTCAGGAAAAAACGCATACGCCCTTTTTGGCCAAGGGCATCATTGTCAACGTTTTGCCGCTTTTCATGTGCTTTAAAGGCGATTCGAATCTACCTCCTGAAATCTGTTTCCTGCAATTCTGCCTTGATTTCAAATCCTCTTCTTTGCCTTCCCTCAATATATTTGTGGACGAGAGTTATCATTTATAACTCTGCAGGTTTGTGAATTGCAGTGCCCTGAAGCTCCATTTTACAAGTCGGTTTTTTGGGAGCTCTCCGCAAAAGCGCCGGATGGCTTCAGGCCCTGTTCTGGTTCAGGGGGGCAGGCTGAGCCTGTGGTTAATTCTTCTTCCTGATGGGAAAATAGAGTGACCTGTGCCTGTCCCAACACCAAGAGCTAGTCTCTCATTGGTTCCCCGTCTTCCCGTTCATCCTCAGGACAAATTGCAACCTGTATGGAACAGGAGGTTAAAGGTGCTGATGCTCCAAGTAGGGAGATTGCTAGTAAAGTGGCTGGAATGGCGAACCCGAGCACAAGGAGATGAGAAATGAGGTGCGTTTTAGAAACCTTTCCCCATCACACGGTGTACCATCTTCTGGGTTTCTCATGCATGTTTTCGATGTAGGAAGATGCCCTTGAACCTGGAGATTTGGGACCCATGCGATGGGTAGCACGCAGTATTACTTTAAAGGGTCTGCGTTTGCTCACCAACCTCACCAGACCTCTCAGCCCCAAGAGTGTCCACCCTTATGTCTCATCCAGCTGTGGGTCTAGATATGGTCAATCCAGGTTGCATCACAGCCCCTGAACGAATTGTGTAAGAATTTCTCTCTCTTTCCCTGTCTTTGTTTCATGGGTTTTTAAAAGTAATTTATTTTTATAATGGGGTTTAGCTGCTTTTCACGGCTGTGTTTAGGCCGCTTTACACCCACTTGACACACTAACAGAGAGATATCAATACATAGGTTTTAAGATTATTACTAATCAGATATATTCTTGTGCGGTGAATCGGGCGTGTTGTGTCCAGTTCTCTGAGCAAGGAGTAGGTCTTGTCTATTCCATATTGGGTTTATGGAACGGTATCTGAGCTAATTTGAAACTCTTGTTTTATGTATCACCCCACCTCACCTTTCCCGTTAAGCAGCCATAGTGTGTTTTCTGCATGTGTGACTCTGTTCTGTTTTGTAATTCAGTTCAAGTGTAACGGTTTTTACATTCCCTCTATAAGTGACACCTTATGAGAAGTGTCCTTTTCTGTGTGACTTATTTCACTTAGAATCGTCTTACCTAAATCCACTCATCATGCTGCTACTAGCCTTATGACATTGATTTCATGGCTGAGTGATATTCCATTGTACATAAGGACCACAACTTTTTTATCCATTTTTCGCTTTCCTGGGATATTTAAGGTGGAAGGAAGTGGAGGTCCTTGTCAACAGAGCAGCCCTAAACTTTGGGGTGCTTGTGTCTTGCTGATTTTCAATTTTCCCACTTTATCCCCCCATGCGTGGAAGTGCCCTATGCTCTCTAAGCTGTGTTTTTTAGATGTTTCAGGACACACCGTACACTTCTCCAGAGTGGCTGTTGGCAATTTACATCCCGCCCATCAGTGTAGCAAGGCTCCCATTTCTCCATGGCCTGTCCTGCATTTCTGGTTTTGACACTTTTTTCAGCATGGCCCTTTTGACCGATGGGAAGCGAGACTTCTTTGTAGCGCTGATTTGCCTTTCCAGGTTGCTTGGTTGGCCAAAAAGGGCGTATGCGTTTTTTCCTGAATATATTCAGGAAAAAACGCATACGCCCTTTTTGGCCAAGGGCATCATTGTCAACGTTTTGCCGCTTTTCATGTGCTTTAAAGGCGATTCGAATCTACCTCCTGAAATCTGTTTCCTGCAATTCTGCCTTGATTTCAAATCCTCTTCTTTGCCTTCCCTCAATATATTTGTGGACGAGAGTTATCATTTATAACTCTGCAGGTTTGTGAATTGCAGTGCCCTGAAGCTCCATTTTACAAGTCGTTTTTTTGGGAGCTGGCCGCAAAAGCGCAGGATGGCTTCAGGCCCTGTTCTGGTTCAGGGGGGCAGGCTGAGCCTGTGGTTAATTCTTCTTCCTGATGGGAAAATAGAGTGGCCTGTGCCTGTCCCAACACCAAGAGCTAGTCTCTCATTGGTTCCCCGTCTTCCCGTTCATCCTCAGGACAAATTGCAACCTGTACGGAACAGGAGGTTAAAGGTGCTGATGCTCCAAGTAGGGAGATTGCTAGTAAAGTGGCTGGAATGGCGAACCCGAGCACAAGGAGATGAGAAATGAGGTGCGTTTTAGAAACCTTTCCCCATCACACGGTGTACCATCTTCTGGGTTTCTCATGCATGTTTTCGATGTAGGAAGATGCCCTTGAACCTGGAGATTTGGGACCCATGCGATGGGTAGCACGCAGTATTACTTTAAAGGGTCTGCGTTTGCTCACCCAACCTCACCAAACCTCTCAGCCCCAAGAGTGTCCACCCTTATGTCTCATCCAGCTGTGGGTCTAGATATGGTCAATCCAGGTTGCATCACAGCCCCTGAACGAATTGTGTAAGAATTTCTCTCTCTTTCCCTGTCTTTGTTTCATGGGTTTTTAAAAGTAATTTATTTTTATAATGGGGTTTAGCTGCTTTTCACGGCTGTGTTTATGCCGCTTTACACCCACTTGACACACTAACAGAGAGATATCAATACATAGGTTTTAAGATTATTACTAGTCAGATATATTCTTGTGCGGTGAATCGGGCGTGTTGAGTCCAGTTCTCTGAGCAAGGAGTAGGTCTTGTCTATTCCATATTGGGTTTATGGAACGGTATCTGAGCTAATTTGAAACTCTTGTTTTATGTATCACCCCACCTCACCTTTCCCGTTAAGCAGCCATAGTGTGTTTTCTGCATGTGTGACTCTGTTCTGTTTTGTAATTCAGTTCAAGTGTAACGGTTTTTACATTCCCTCTATAAGTGACACCTTATGAGAAGTGTCCTTTTCTGTGTGACTTATTTCACTTAGAATCGTCTTACCTAAATCCACTCATCATGCTGCTACTAGCCTTATGACATTGATTTCATAGCTGAGTGATATTCCATTGTACATAAGGACCACAACTTTTTTATCCATTTTTCGCTTTCCTGGGATATTTAAGGTGGAAGGAAGTGGAGGTCCTTGTCAACAGAGCAGCCCTAAACTTTGGGGTGCTTGTGTCTTGCTGATTTTCAATTTTCCCACTTTATCCCCCCATGCGTGGAAGTGCCCTATGCTCTCTAAGCTGTGTTTTTTAGATGTTTCAGGACACACCGTACACTTCTCCAGAGTGGCTGTTGGCAATTTACATCCCGCCCATCAGTGTAGCAAGGCTCCCATTTCTCCATGGCCTGTCCTGCATTTCTGGTTTTGACACTTTTTTCAGCATGGCCCTTTTGACCGATGGGAAGCGAGACTTCTTTGTAGCGCTGATTTGCCTTTCCAGGTTGCTTGGTTGGCCAAAAAGGGCGTATGCGTTTTTTCCTGAATATATTCAGGAAAAAACGCATACGCCCTTTTTGGCCAAGGGCATCATTGTCAACGTTTTGCCGCTTTTCATGTGCTTTAAAGGCGATTCGAATCTACCTCCTGAAATCTGTTTCCTGCAATTCTGCCTTGATTTCAAATCCTCTTCTTTGCCTTCCCTCAATATATTTGTGGACGAGAGTTATCATTTATAACTCTGCAGGTTTGTGAATTGCAGTGCCCTGAAGCTCCATTTTACAAGTCGGTTTTTTGGGAGCTGGCCGCAAAAGCGCAGGATGGCTTCAGGCCCTGTTCTGGTTCAGGGGGGCAGGCTGAGCCTGTGGTTAATTCTTCTTCCTGATGGGAAAATAGAGTGGCCTGTGCCTGTCCCAACACCAAGAGCTAGTCTCTCATTGGTTCCCCGTCTTCCCGTTCATCCTCAGGACAAATTGCAACCTGTACGGAACAGGAGGTTAAAGGTGCTGATGCTCCAAGTAGGGAGATTGCTAGTAAAGTGGCTGGAATGGCGAACCCGAGCACAAGGAGATGAGAAATGAGGTGCGTTTTAGAAACCTTTCCCCATCACACGGTGTACCATCTTCTGGGTTTCTCATGCATGTTTTCGATGTAGGAAGATGCCCTTGAACCTGGAGATTTGGGACCCATGCGATGGGTAGCACGCAGTATTACTTTAAAGGGTCTGCGTTTGCTCACCCAACCTCACCAAACCTCTCAGCCCCAAGAGTGTCCACCCTTATGTCTCATCCAGCTGTGGGTCTAGATATGGTCAATCCAGGTTGCATCACAGCCCCTGAACGAATTGTGTAAGAATTTCTCTCTCTTTCCCTGTCTTTGTTTCATGGGTTTTTAAAAGTAATTTATTTTTATAATGGGGTTTAGCTGCTTTTCACGGCTGTGTTTATGCCTCTTTACACCCACTTGACACACTAACAGAGAGATATCAATACATAGGTTTTAAGATTATTACTAGTCAGATATATTCTTGTGCGGTGAATCGGGCGTGTTGAGTCCAGTTCTCTGAGCAAGGAGTAGGTCTTGTCTATTCCATATTGGGTTTATGGAACGGTATCTGAGCTAATTTGAAACTCTTGTTTTATGTATCACCCCACCTCACCTTTCCCGTTAAGCAGCCATAGTGTGTTTTCTGCATGTGTGACTCTGTTCTGTTTTGTAATTCAGTTCAAGTGTAACGGTTTTTACATTCCCTCTATAAGTGACACCTTATGAGAAGTGTCCTTTTCTGTGTGACTTATTTCACTTAGAATCGTCTTACCTAAATCCACTCATCATGCTGCTACTAGCCTTATGACATTGATTTCATAGCTGAGTGATATTCCATTGTACATAAGGACCACAACTTTTTTATCCATTTTTCGCTTTCCTGGGATATTTAAGGTGGAAGGAAGTGGAGGTCCTTGTCAACAGAGCAGCCCTAAACTTTGGGGTGCTTGTGTCTTGCTGATTTTCAATTTTCCCACTTTATCCCCCCATGCGTGGAAGTGCCCTATGCTCTCTAAGCTGTGTTTTTTAGATGTTTCAGGACACACCGTACACTTCTCCAGAGTGGCTGTTGGCAATTTACATCCCGCCCATCAGTGTAGCAAGGCTCCCATTTCTCCATGGCCTGTCCTGCATTTCTGGTTTTGACACTTTTTTCAGCATGGCCCTTTTGACCGATGGGAAGCGAGACTTCTTTGTAGCGCTGATTTGCCTTTCCAGGTTGCTTGGTTGGCCAAAAAGGGCGTATGCGTTTTTTCCTGAATATATTCAGGAAAAAACGCATACGCCCTTTTTGGCCAAGGGCATCATTGTCAACGTTTTGCCGCTTTTCATATGCTTTAAAGGCGATTCGAATCTACCTCCTGAAATCTGTTTCCTGCAATTCTGCCTTGATTTCAAATCCTCTTCTTTGCCTTCCCTCAATATATTTGTGGACGAGAGTTATCATTTATAACTCTGCAGGTTTGTGAATTGCAGTGCCCTGAAGCTCCATTTTACAAGTCGCTTTTTTGGGAGCTGGCCGCAAAAACGCCGGATGGCTTCAGGCCCTGTTCTGGTTCAGGGGTCAGGCTGAGCCTGTGGTTGATTCTTCTTCCTGATGGGAAAATAGAGTGACCTGTGCCTGTCCCAACACCAAGAGCTAGTCTCTCATTGGTTCCCCGTCTTCCCGTTCATCCTCAGGACAAATTGCAACCTGTACGGAACAGGAGGTTAAAGGTGCTGATGCTCCAAGTAGGGAGATTGCTAGTAAAGTGGCTGGAATGGCGAACCCGAACACAAGGAGATGAGAAATGAGGTGCGTTTTAGAAACCTTTCCCCATCACACGGTGTACCATCTTCTGGGTTTCTCATGCATGTTTTCGATGTAGGAAGATGCCCTTGAACCTGGAGATTTGGGACCCATGCGATGGGTAGCACGCAGTATTACTTTAAAGGGTCTGCGTTTGCTCACCCAACCTCACCAAACCTCTCAGCCCCAAGAGTGTCCACCCTTATGTGTCATCCAGCTGTGGGTCTAGATATGGTCAATCCAGGTTGCATCACAGCCCCTGAACGAATTGTGTGAGAATTTCTCTCTCTTTCCCTGTCTTTGTTTCATGGGTTTTTAAAAGTAATTTATTTTTATAATGGGGTTTAGCTGCTTTTCACGGCTGTGTTTATGCCGCTTTACACCCACTTGACACACTAACAGAGAGATATCAATACATAGGTTTTAAGATTATTACTAGTCAGATATATTCTTGTGCGGTGAATCGGGCGTGTTGAGTCCAGTTCTCTGAGCAAGGAGTAGGTCTTGTCTATTCCATATTGGGTTTATGGAACGGTATCTGAGCTAATTTGAAACTCTTGTTTTATGTATCACCCCACCTCACCTTTCCCGTTAAGCAGCCATAGTGTGTTTTCTGCATGTGTGACTCTGTTCTGTTTTGTAATTCAGTTCAAGTGTAACGGTTTTTACATTCCCTCTATAAGTGACACCTTATGAGAAGTGTCCTTTTCTGTGTGACTTATTTCACTTAGAATCGTCTTACCTAAATCCACTCATCATGCTGCTACTAGCCTTATGACATTGATTTCATGGCTGAGTGATATTCCATTGTACATAAGGACCACAACTTTTTTATCCATTTTTCGCTTTCCTGGGATATTTAAGGTGGAAGGAAGTGGAGGTCCTTGTCAACAGAGCAGCCCTAAACTTTGGGGTGCTTGTGTCTTGCTGATTTTCAATGTTCCCACTTTATCCCCCCATGCGTGGAAGTGCCCTATGCTCTCTAAGCTGTGTTTTTTAGATGTTTCAGGACACACCGTACACTTCTCCAGAGTGGCTGTTGGCAATTTACATCCCGCCCATCAGTGTAGCAAGGCTCCCATTTCTCCATGGCCTGTCCTGCATTTCTGGTTTTGACACTTTTTTCAGCATGGCCCTTTTGACCGATGGGAAGCGAGACTTCTTTGTAGCGCTGATTTGCCTTTCCAGGTTGCTTGGTTGGCCAAAAAGGGCGTATGCGTTTTTTCCTGAATATATTCAGGAAAAAACGCATACGCCCTTTTTGGCCAAGGGCATCATTGTCAACGTTTTGCCGCTTTTCATGTGCTTTAAAGGCGATTTGAATCTACCTCCTGAAATCTGTTTCCTGCAATTCTGCCTTGATTTCAAATCCTCTTCTTTGCCTTCCCTCAATATATTTGTGGACGAGAGTTATGATTTATAACTCTGCAGGTTTGTGAATTGCAGTGCCCTGAAGCTCCATTTTACAAGTCGCTTTTTTGGGAGCTGGCCGCAAAAGCGCCGGATGGCTTCAGGCCCTGTTCTGGTTCTGGGGGGCAGGCTGAGCCTGTGGTTAATTCTTCTTCCTGATGCAAAAATAGAGTGACCTGTGCCTGTCCCAACACCAAGAGCTAGTCTCTCATTGGTTCCCCATGTTCCCGTTCATCCTCAGGACAAATTGCAACCTGTACGGAACAGTATGTTAAAGGTGCTGATGCTCCAAGTAGGGAGATTGCTAGTAAAGTGGCTGGAATGGCGAACCCGAGCACAAGGAGATGAGAAATGAGGTGCGTTTTAGAAACCTTTCCCCATCACACGGTGTACCATCTTCTGGGTTTCTCATGCATGTTTTCGATGTAGGAAGATGCCCTTGAACCTGGAGATTTGGGACCCATGCGATGGGTAGCACGCAGTATTACTTTAAATGGTCTGCGTTTGCTCACCCAACCTCACCAAACCTCTCAGCCCCAAGAGTGTCCACCCTTATGTGTCATCCAGCTGTGGGTCTAGATATGGTCAATCCAGGTTGCATCACAGCCCCTGAACGAATTGTGTAAGAATTTCTCTCTCTTTCCCTGTCTTTGTTTCATGGGTTTTTAAAAGTAATTTATTTTTATAATGGGGTTTAGCTGCTTTTCACGGCTGTGTTTATGCCGCTTTACACCCACTTGACACACTAACAGAGAGATATCAATACATAGGTTTTAAGATTATTACTAGTCAGATATATTCTTGTGCGGTGAATCGGGCGTGTTGAGTCCAGTTCTCTGAGCAAGGAGTAGGTCTTGTCTATTACATATTGGGTTTATGGAACGGTATCTGAGCTAATTTGAAACTCTTGTTTTATGTATCACCCCACCTCACCTTTCCCGTTAAGCAGCCATAGTGTGTTTTCTGCATGTGTGACTCTGTTCTGTATTGTAAGTCAGTTCAAGTGTAACGGTTTTTACATTCCCTCTATAAGTGACACCGTATGAGAAGTTTCCTTTTCTGTGTGACTTATTTCACTTAGAATCGTCTTACCTAAATCCACTCATCATGCTGCTACTAGCCTTATGACATTGATTTCATGGCTGAGTGATATTCCATTGTACATAAGGACCACAACTTTTTTATCCATTTTTCGCTTTCCTGGGATATTTAAGGTGGAAGGAAGTGGAGGTCCTTGTCAACAGAGCAGCCCTAACCTTTGGGGTGCTTGTGTCTTGCTGATTTTCAATTTTCCCACTTTATCCCCCCATGCGTGGAAGTGCCCTATGCTCTCTAAGCTGTGTTTTTTAGATGTTTCAGGACACACCGTACACTTCTCCAGAGTGGCTGTTGGCAATTTACATCCCGCCCATCAGTGTAGCAAGGCTCCCATTTCTCCATGGCCTGTCCTGCATTTCTGGTTTTGACACTTTTTTCAGCATGGCCCTTTTGACCGATGGGAAGCGAGACTTCTTTGTAGCGCTGATTTGCCTTTCCAGGTTGCTTGGTTGGCCAAAAAGGGCGTATGCGTTTTTTCCTGAATATATTCAGGAAAAAACGCATACGCCCTTTTTGGCCAAGGGCATCATTGTCAACGTTTTGCCGCTTTTCATGTGCTTTAAAGGCGATTCGCATCTTCCTCCTGAAATCTGTTTCCTGCAATTCTGCCTTGATTTCAAATCCTCTTCTTTGCCTTCCCTCAATATATTTGTGGACGAGAGTTATCATTTATAACTCTGCAGGTTTGTGAATTGCAGTGCCCTGAAGCTCCATTTTACAAGTCGCTTTTTTGGGAGCCGGCCGCAAAAGCGCAGGATGGCTTCAGGCCCTGTTCTGGTTCCGGGGGGCAGGCTGAGCCTGTGGTTAATTCTTCTTCCTGATGGGAAAATAGAGTGACCTGTGCCTGTCCCAACACCAAGAGCTAGTCTCTCATTGGTTCCCCGTCTTCCCGTTCATCCTCAGGACAAATTGCAACCTGTACGGAACAGGAGGTTAAAGGTGCTGATGCTCCAAGTAGGGAGATTGCTAGTAAAGTGGCTGGAATGGCGAACCCGAGCACAAGGAGATGAGAAATGAGGTGCGTTTTAGAAACCTTTCCCCATCACACGGTGTACCATCTTCTGGGTTTCTCATGCATGTTTTCGATGTAGGAAGATGCCCTTGAACCTGGAGATCTGGGACCCATGCGATGGGTAGCACGCAGTATTACTTTAAAGGGTCTGCGTTTGCTCACCCAACCTCACCGAACCTCTCAGCCCCAAGAGTGTCCACCCTTATGTCTCATCCAGCTGTGGGTCTAGATATGGTCAATCCAGGTTGCATCACAGCCCCTGAACGAATTGTGTAAGAATTTCTCTCTCTTTCCCTGTCTTTGTTTCATGGGTTTTTAAAAGTAATTTATTTTTATAATGGGGTTTAGCTGCTTTTCACGGCTGTGTTTAGGCCGCTTTACACCCACTTGACACACTAACAGAGAGATATCAATACATAGGTTTTAAGATTATTACTAGTCAGATATATTCTTGTGCGGTGAATCGGGCGTGTTGAGTCCAGTTCTCTGAGCAAGGAGTAGGTCTTGTCTATTCCATATTGGGTTTATGGAACGGTATCTGAGCTAATTTGAAACTCTTGTTTTATGTATCACCCCACCTCACCTTTCCCGTTAAGCAGCCATAGTGTGTTTTCTGCATGTGTGACTCTGTTCTGTTTTGTAATTCAGATCAAGTGTAACGGTTTTTACATTCCCTCTATAAGTGACACCTTATGAGAAGTGTCCTTTTCTGTGTGACTTATTTCACTTAGAATCGTCTTACCTAAATCCACTCATCATGCTGCTACTAGCCTTATGACATTGATTTCATGGCTGAGTGATATTCCATTGTACATAAGGACCACAACTTTTTTATCCATTTTTCGCTTTCCTGGGATATTTAAGGTGGAAGGAAGTGGAGGTCCTTGTCAACAGAGCAGCCCTAAACTTTGGGGTGCTTGTGTCTTGCTGATTTTCAATGTTCCCACTTTATCCCCCCATGCGTGGAAGTGCCCTATGCTCTCTAAGCTGTGTTTTTTAGATGTTTCAGGACACACCGTACACTTCTCCAGAGTGGCTGTTGGCAATTTACATCCCGCCCATCAGTGTAGCAAGGCTCCCATTTCTCCATGGCCTGTCCTGCATTTCTGGTTTTGACACTTTTTTCAGCATGGACCTTTTGACCGATGGGAAGCGAGACTTCTTTGTAGCGCTGATTTGCCTTTCCAGGTTGCTTGGTTGGCCAAAAAGGGCGTATGCGTTTTTTCCTGAATATATTCAGGAAAAAACGCATACGCCCTTTTTGGCCATGGGCATCATTGTCAACGTTTTGCCGCTTTTCATGTGCTTTAGAGGCGATTCGAATCTACCTCCTGAAATCTGTTTCCTGCAATTCTGCCTTGATTTCAATTCCTCGTCTTTGCCTTCCCTCAATATATTTGTGGACGAGAGTTATCATTTATAACTGTGCAGGTTTGTGAATTGCAGTGCCCTGAAGCTGCATTTTACAACTCGCTTTTTCGGGAGCTGGCCGCAAAAGCGCAGGATGGCTTCAGGCCCTGTTCTGGTTCCAGGGGGCAGGCTGAGCCTGTGGTTAATTCTTCTTCCTGATGGGAAAATAGAGTGACCTGTGCCTGTCCCAACACCAAGAGCTAGTCTCTCATTGGTTCCCCGTCTTC